>NC_049171.1:30095644-30742270 GCF_009769625.2 Cygnus olor
AGCAGGAAGCTGGGTACAGCAGCCAGAATTAAGTAGTAGAGGGGAGGGGAGGGGAGGGGATGGGAAGGGGAAGGGATGGGAAGGGGAAGGGGAAGGGGAAAGGGAAGGGGAAGGGGAAGGGGAAGGGGAAGGGGGAAGGGGAAGGGGAAGGGGAAGGGGAAGGGGAAGGGGAAGGGGAAGGGGAAGGGGAAGGGGAAGGGGAAGGGGAAGGGGAAGGGGAAGGGGAGGGGAGGGGAGGGGAGGGGAGGGGAGGGGAGGGGAGGGGAGGGGAGGGGAGCGGAAAGGAAAGGAGCGGAAAGGGAAGGGAAGGGAAGGGAAGGGAAGGGAAGGGAAGGGAAGGGAAGGGAAGGGAAGGGAAGGGAAGGGAAGGGAAGGGAAGGGAAGGGAAGGGAAGGGAAGGGAAGGGAAGGGAAGGGAAGGGAAGGGAAGGAAAGGAAAGGAAAGGAAAGGAAAAGGAAAGGAAAGGAAAGGAAAGGAAAGGAAAGGAAAGGAAAGGAAAGGAAAGGAAAGGAAAGGAAAGGAAAGGAAAGGAAAGGAAAGGAAAGGAAAGGAAAGGAAAGGAAAGGAAAGGAAAGGAAAGGAAAGGAAAAGGAAAGGAAAGGAAAGGAAAAGGATGAAAAAAAAAATAAAGAAAATAGTAAACTTGTCAATATCTTTTCCCCTCCACAATAGCTTCAGAGAATTAAAATTTTCTATTTTCATTCATTGCTAGGCTAGCCTGCAATTCTAACTTCTCTTGCCAGCAACTTCTCCATTCTAAGTCTACGTTATTACTCACTCGAGCTATTACAAAGCCTGGAAACATTAATTTCCCTACACAGTGCAGGAAGCAGGAAGAAAGCAAACAACCAAACAAAAAGAGAGAGAGAATGAGATTTATAGTCATCCCTGAGACTGAATCTAGAGACTGGAACTATATTCATGTCTATCTGAGTGATTTCAGTTCAACACTGAGCTGGTGTAAATGTGTTCTTAAACTGATTTATTTGGAGAATTGTGGTGTACCATTAGACCCCTCTGTGGCTTGTTTAGTTCATGTTTTTTGGCTGTGACTCTCTTCAAAGAGGGCCTATGTCAGTTTCTCAGTCACACAAAGTGTGCTTTCAGTCCTCAAAGACTTACAACTGAAAGGATATATTAACCCTTCAGTCCTGACATCAAGATTCTTCATCTATAAACCACTCCTGATAAAAATGTATTTATAAATGATACATTTGCCTTAAGAACCCAGCAACTGTGTGTTCTAATGATTACTCTTCGTAGGTCTTCATTTTGGTCAAACTACTAGAAGCTCTAGTATTTTAATGACTGGACATTTAAAGCACAAGTTTGCTTTTGCAGTGATATATGATTGTGTAATATCTTCTCAGCTGAACTACAGTGGCTTAATGGCTTCAGTACACTTATCAAAAATCTGTCAGTGAGAGTTTCTACAATGTATGTTGTACATCAGGCTGTGAAGCTATTAAAAACGTTTTTATCCCCTAGGTGGAGAAAAAGAAGAGGAAAAAAAGTATAACACTTCTCTTATGCTCAGAAAGATTTGTGGTTTTGTAACTGAAAGAAAGAAGAAATCAAAAAACAGCTTTTCCATAAGGGAATATATTTTAAAAGGAATTTTTAAATTCCATTGAGTAAGTCTTTGACTGGTATTAAATAATGTTATTCCAGTATGCAGAATGAAACTGGATTTCTTTTACCTAATCTCTATTGGACAATATTTGTTTGTTTGTTTGTTTTATGTGTGTGTGTTTCCCCCTTCTGTTCTTTGTTTTGACTCTTGTCTGTTAGACAATGTCAGAGTCCATTCTTGACCTGTTTCCAGATGGTCCTCTGCTTGGCAGATTTGATATGCCATGTCACATAAAAAGCTCATAAAACTGAAGTGGCATTCACTCCATACAATGCTTTGTTTATCAGCATACATACAGGGAATGTCACAACACCTCCCTGCCAGGCACTTAGTGCCCACTGATTCTATCATCCAAGTTCACTACAACACAATTTAACATTTTAAGCCTTTTTGTGACACTTCTATCTGCTTGTTTTTTGTTTGTTTTTGGAGTCTAAGAAAAGACACTAAGAAAAAATCTAAGAAAAAATATCTAAGAAGAGAAAAGAGAAAAAGAGAAGAGAAGAGAAGAGAAAAGAGAAAGGAGAGGAGAGGAGAGGAGAGGAGAGGAGAGGAGAGGAGAGGAGAGGAGAGGAGAGGAGAGGAGAGGAGAGGAGAGGAGAGGAGAGGAGAGGAGAGGAGAGGAGAGGAGAGGAGAGGAGAGGAGAGGAGAGGAGAGGAGAGGAGAGGAGAGGAGGGGAGAGGAGGGGAGAGGAGAGGAGAGGAGAGGAGAGGAGAGGAGAGGAGAGGAGGGGATGGGAAGGGTGGGGACGGGAGCAGGGGAGGGGAGGAGAGCAGGGGAGGGGAGGGGTCAATTCAGAAGAAATGTCAATTTAAAAAATACTTATTGAAAGAGAAAAATTATGAAATTTCAAATGCTATCTTCACTTTAATTTTGTTTTAAATCATTTTTTTCCCAATATTTGGTAATATTTACATGGTCCAACTTGGGCAGAAGAGAAGTATTTGAAGGAAAGCAGCACTACTTTTATTAAAGATGTTATAATTTTACACCTGAAATTTGAATTAATATTTCTATAAACAATATCTGTAAGACAGTTTTTTTTGTTGCCTTTAGTTAAGCACCGTCAGCAGGAAGCTGGGTACAGCAGCCCAGAATTAAGTAGTAGAATTCACTACAGTTGCTTTTTTAAAAATGTAAGCCTATTCTTTATATGCAGAAACTGTCTTCTGAATTACATTCTGCTGCTGAAGCAACAGCAGATTTAACTTTTTGTAGATTTAACACAGCCAATGCCATCTTTACTGGCTTCGTCAAAGCACAAAATAAGAATTAAAACAGCAGTGAAGAGCAGGCCTTTCCAGTGAATGTAATGCTTATGTAAGTTTTAATTTACCTGTTTTATTTGTTTTTTAGGGTTTTGGTTTTATTGGTAGTTTTTGATATTTTATAGGTCTGACCTGGAAAGTAAGATGTTTAAATGACATAGGAGAGGCTCCCTTCCAAGAAACACATAGATTAGTAGCCCTAAAAAGTTGGATACCTGCCTACTTCTTTCTCTTTCCACCTACCTCTTTAGGCATTGATCAATAGCTCTAAAAATATGACCTTGATTTAGTGATTCTTTAGTATTTCTGTCTTTTTACCTAACCTTGGAAACAGACATAAATATCTAATTGGAGGATATGGTTCTGTGGTTCTTCTGTGGTTCTCATGGAATCTACAAAGAAAGACAAGCTTTAAAGGATGATTCAATTCCTAGAAATTCACATGTAACTTTCTCTCTGTTTGGCTATGTGCAGCACAATTAGACTTTTAATCGAGAAAAAATGCCTAAAGATAGAAGCAAGAAATCCAAGTCATGGAGTGTGAAAGACAGAAATACTAAATAGTTTAAATACAATTCTGTCCTTGTAAATTCTATTGAAAAGTGAAATAGTCTGAAGATAGAGAATTTTCTAGTGGTATTATATACCACATCAGTGGTATTTAAATTATTTCAAGTTCATGGTTATGTAACTAAGAAGAACTGTATGTATGCATGTATGTATGTACAAAGGATAGTTTCTGAGGTCAAAACTAATCAGTCAAAAAGTAGGAAAAATAGAAAAGAAATAAGTGTGTAGAATTTCCTGTTCAGCATAAAATATTTTGGTAGTCAATTTATATTGACCATGTCTGAGATATGTACATGATTTCTTCATTATTAAGTCTACTTTCATTGCTGAAAAAGATAATCATGCTCTGCCATCTGTACATTACACATATTTTTATAGTGTGCATTACTCATCAAATGTGAATGCTAGTTAGACAATTTAGATTCTTGGATTCCTGCTTATTATGAGTATCATTATAGAAACTTTTCTAATTCTATCAACTAAATTCTTTTGTTTTCTCATCTAGTAAAATATTGAGATTTATCGCAGTAGTAGAAAAAAATATATTTAAATATATATATATATATAATCTTGGACATCCCATCCCTTTTTGTACAAATGGATCACAAAAAAAAATAAAGCATACATTGTTTAATTATTTTTATTTTTGAAATTAGTGATGTTATGTTCAGTCTTTTTTCCTCCTTCATCACCTTCTGCCATAGCATCCAGAAATTCTATCTTAATGAAATTAAGAGAGATGGAATTTAAAAGAACAGATTCATCAATCATTACATCTATAGCTCAATTAATGGTTTTATATGTCAGGGACACTCTCATAGAGCCAAAGTGAAATGCCTTACAAATAAGCCCTATATTGTGACAGCAAATTTCTATTGCAGGTAGTACATACAATGGAGTGAAAGAGCTTTGACTGGTTAAAGCAGAAGGACTATGTTTTTTTTTTTTTTCATTTAAAAATTAAGAATGGTTAGCTATACAAGAGTTATTGATCTATGTTAAGAACTCTATGCATTTTGAAGTCACCATGTAGATAAGAGATCTAATCATCCTAATATCTGTGTTGCTGGAGAAGTTACTCTCATTACCTGTTGAATTAATTTAAACCTGGTTATTAAATCTGTTGAGGTATCTATTGATGTTACCTGTTGAGGTAACCAATTTCACAGTAAATTAATGCCTTTAAAGATGAACTACCTATTTTTCCTTCTCTTCTTTGTACATAATTGGATGAACTGGAAAAGACCCGCATTTGTTACACGACCAAAACATTCTAAAACAATGCATAGCTATCTGCATCCACCAACTTTAAGGAGATCTGCTTCCCTTTTCTCCGGTCGTGGATAATAGAAGGTAACCTGATAGTAACTCATAGTTATAAGCAGAGAATTAGAATTGTGGTCTTAGCTTGAGTTCTCAGGCTCTTATTGGGGAAAAAAAAAAATACAGTTACTGCCTACAGACATGACTTTATTTCTGTGTGCATCAGCTCTCACTTGAAAACTTGGCTATGTGTGAACCTTAAAATCATAGTTTTATGCCAAATATGCACAACTATATGTGTACCACTGCTGATCCATTTGTAGATTGTTCTACGTGGCAGTAGCTTTTTCTAAACTGTGTTTGGAATCAAGAGACATAATAGGAATATTTTAACAAAGAATTAAGAACCACAGTTATTCCTCTTCCTCTTTCATCTATATATTATTAATTTAACAATGGATGTTTAGGCTGATTGTTATGCTATAACTCCTTGCACTAACTCCAGATGTAAAAAATATCTATGGTTATTAATGAATTGTTATACATTGGGGAATTTCCCATCATGTTATCCTTTTATTATCATTTGCTGCAAGAACCATTTAGCATTGATAATGATCGCTCACAGAATTTTTGCAGAGAATACCCTATTTCATCGTGTGTTCCTGCCAAAGATCAGCAAAATAAAAGGCTTCAGCAGGTCTACAATTGTTTATTCAGCTGTTAAGGAGGTAGGCAGCCATGTTTTAGTGTTGGCTCATTATAGTTCCCATTTGACATTACCTATCTTTAGTATATCCCTTGTCTTGCATCTGTAATGACTGTCTTCAGATGCTTCAGGCTTTTTTTAGGCTGCTTTCAAGCTTGTTTGTTGTTGTGTGGTTTTTTTTCCCCACTTTTTTTTTTCTCCTCAATTTTTCATAAGTTTCAAATTTTCTATTGACTCTTAATTACATGACTTCAGGGCATTTAGCCTGTTTTACCTGGAAAGACTTTATGACTCTGTACAACTACTTTACTTCATTAGGTAGTCATATTGAGTCATACCTATAAAGTCTACCTCTTTTTAAAAGTCCATTATAACAGCAGCAAATTTTTTTTTATCAGCTCTTTTACCAGCTCTTAAACTGTTATGATGCAGGCATCACTGGATGACAGTCTATGCTCTGTATCATCCAGAACTGAGACCAACATTCTCTTGCTCTTTTAAATATATGGACATAATCTTTTTGTTTGTTTGTTTGTATCTGTGGAAAATACTTCATAAATCAAAATGATAAAGTCTTTGGCATTCTCCATGATTATTATTGCTATGAGTTGATATTATTAAAAGACTGAAAGTATTTAGCAAGATAGCAAAGAATGTTTATGCATTATATATAATTGTCATTAAAATCTATCCTTTGTCCCCAAAAGTTGTGACAACTGACTAAAAGGGTAAAACTGTGTGAATGCAAGAAACAGATGGGGAGAGCACAAGGTAATAGCTAGACAATTAAGAGAAAGGTAAGATGCAGAGATCACAGAACTCTAACCATCTAGAGATGTAGTTATACGTCTTCCTTCCCCGTTTCTTCCTCTGACTTTAATTAAAATTAAGTGGCCTGATTTTCAAAGGTCTTGAGCACGCAGAACTTGCACTGATTTCACAGGCAGCTGGGGGTGTCAGCACATTAGAAAGTTAGACCAAAATATTTTTATCTTTGGGAACTTCATAAGATTTATCCTTCAAATGTGACTAACAGAAAACCTGGATAGCTGTAGCTTAAAAGAATGGAAGTGCAGGCTTCTAAAAAGCATTATAACATTAGTATGATATAGCTATCTTTCCTCTCAGACTTCTCTTTCTTCCCTGATGTTGCATTTTATGCTTGATGCATTTCTTACCCATTCAGATTCAGGAGATGTTCTAGTGGTTCTGGGTAAAGGTCATATTGCTCTGTCTCTGAATCAGGAAGTGTGGTACTGGGCTTGGAATTTATCTCCAAGTGGGAAATTTCAGGTAAGCTTCAGGTAAACGACATAGAAATACATGTAGGTTCATTAGATAATTTTTTTTTTCTCTATTTTTTTTGTACCACATTTCTTTAATAATATTCACAGAGAATGCCAGCCATTACAATAGTACTCTTTACTACGCTTACAGTTCATACCTTCAGTTCCATTTTCTCTCAACAGAAATCATTATAGATGTTCTACCTATTACAACACAAAATCTTTCAAAGATGACCAACACTTTGACTGTACATACTATACACTTCAGGCTGTAGGGATAGAACTCCCCGTTGGACAGTTGCATTGCTCCGTTTCAATATTTGAAAAGGAAATGGTATGTAGAACAATTGCTGGAGATGACTTATTAAAATTAAAAGTATCTCCACATCTTAAGATAAGGTTGAGCACTGAGGAAACTTCAGGGTGAGACGCAGCAGACATGTAGGAAATCTATTCCATGATAGTTCCCTTAGCAACATAACCTGCAACCTTTGATATTGGCAACACCACGAGAACTTGGTGAACTAACTCTAAGAGAAATAGCATGGAGGGTGGAGTGGAGTGAAGACACCATGGCCAGGCTGGATGATATCAACGCAGGGATGGGGAACTTGATAGCAGTATGGAACTGATAGACTGCATAGCCAGCCCTGAGCCACACCAATAAACTGCATAGCCAACCCTGAGAACATCGCTGACTTCTGGGATTAAATAAAGGGCTGAACCTCTCTTCTCCCACCATAGGGAGGCCTACTGGGTGAGGTCTGAGCTCTCAGTTAAACTAAGTGCTTCCCTGGGAAACCTAACAGCCTCTATAAACTTGTTTCATAAGTTAACTCATTTGCAGTTGGTTGTGTTAGTCATATGTTTAGTATTTGCATGTGCTTTGCAGACAGTGTATTTATCACCAACAATCCAAAATAACCAGTTGCTTCAGTAAATTACACCAGTTGTTAATCTACTAGACTGAAGGTGTATCACACTATTTGTGATTGTGGTAATTCAAAATATTGAATGCAAATGGACTTATATTTCCAGATTGGGCATCACACAGAATGTAAACCCACCTGCTGCAAGCCCCTCTGATATCTGAGGATAAGTTGGAATGCAAGGGGGTTTAGTTCCTGAAAAACTTCTTTATTCTTTAATGCAACAGTGGAAGAGCCATCACTGTAACAGATTACTTTGGTTCACTCCCTTCCGTTTCCCATAGTTTTCTACTCAGGTTTGTATGATTTCTAGAGCCTCCATTTCTTAGCTGACTTTGGCATTGACACTCTTAGTGATAATAAACTTTGCTCTTATAATTTACTGTCTTAGCATAGTAATCTTCATAACATTTTTTTAGACTGGGATGTCTCTCAAGTTTCAGATTCGTACAGTCCAGCTTGAAGTAATTCATCTGATGGCCTGCATTATGAACAGAAATACCCAAGTGTCATCGTATCCATTTTCTAACTAGTAGAATTCACTGAACACTAACAATCAATGTTCATGAATATTCATGCAAATAAAGTAAATACATTCACTTCAACTGTGCTTGAGCCTGTTCTGTGTTAACTTTCTGTAAAACTTGAAGTGACTGGTCATTAATTAACTTTTGGCGTAAAAGAGTATCTGATAACCTGTCTAAAACTAGGAAGAGATACATGCTTAAATGTGAGCAATATCCCGTGTATTTTTATTTATTTATTTATTTGTATGCATTGTTTATAAAGAATCTACTTTGCCTTCTTATTTCAGATATATAGCAGCTACTTAAGCAGTTTAAATTATTAATAATTGATTGTTCATTGGTCTGGGGGAATGCAAGTGGCTGATTTCTTTAATGTCTGTAATTAAGAAAGAAACAGGTATTTCCTTCAACAGAAGATGACAAACACAAATCTCTGTCTACAAAATCTAATTTTGTGATGTTATTCAAAGTTATAACTATTACTATTTTTAATATAAATTGTCTCAGCCTAGTGGGAAATATGTTTACAGATCATTTTTTAAATATTGCCCCCAAAATCTGATGAATTCGGGCAAATGAACATAGATTTGGCTTTAATTTGAATCAAACTTTTTATATTGTTTTCTCTTCAGGTATTAAATGTCATAATATGCCAGTTCTCATTTTTTTTTTCTTCTTTCATCTTAACTCCAAACAGGTATGTTGAAAAGGTCAGGGAAACATGCTGATCAGCATTACCAAAGGCCAATTTAATTAATTTTGCAGTCAAACGAACTTGGAAGAGGATTATATTTAAAGCCTATAACCATTTGTAATTATCTGTACATCCAAAATTTGCATTGACTGCTTTCCAGCCAAAAATTAGAGGTATATGAACTACAACAAACAAACAAACAAAATTAAAACAGATACAACAGATTATATAATTATATGAACAAATATCAGATAAGTACACAAAGTTAAAAATATATTGATGACAACTACATCTTTCTGTTCCATGTCATAACTTTTTGAAAAATAAGAATAGATGGGACACAAAGTTGTTTTGATTCAGAAATCCTGTTAGAATGGCTTTAACATTAGAATGTTGGTAGAAGTTGGTAGTTGGTACATTCATGGCATTATTATAACATTATAACTAGCACTGCATTAGCTGAGTTAGAACTATGTAGATATTTTTGTTTGTTTGTTTGCCTCTTAATCCTCACCCTGCTTGGAGAATGAAATGCAGATTAACAAACTGGAGCTAATAATGGATATTATATTGCCTTGTGTTTTGGCCATTTCCTCAGAAGATGATTATTAAACTAATTTAATTAAAAACCACCTTTAAACAATGCTGTTGGCCATAGATGCACCAACAAAAATCAATGGGATATTGTATCTTACATACAAATTATTTACATATCATTTGCAACTGATGTATATAAACAATTGTATGTCAATGACTTACAGTTGAGCTGAGTGATTAAAATCATAATCTTTGTTGACTATAGGTTCCCTTAATATATAAACCTTGAGTGGATTTGTATATCAGAAACAGATCTAAATAAGTTCATTAAGTTAGACATAAAATATGCATTCTAATAAATTATCTATTTTCCAAGAGTAGCTGAAATTCAACTTGCATCACAGATGTTTAGAATGAAGTTCAGGAAAAGCCACTTGAACTAACAGAAACTTGGACAATATGATCCCACAGTAAGAATGATTCCCTTCCAAAACAACGTATTTCTAAAGATCCAGACTATGCATACTCTATGTTGTGCATCCATTTAACATGTAACTAGTTAACCAGCGGCTCTTCATTCTTTTTCTCTACGATAGGTCAACTCCAAATAGCTCTGGTTTCTTTCCAGATACTGAAAATATGAAAACAAACATTTTGACATTATACAAGAAAAACAGGTTTTCTCCTGAAAACAAAACAAAACAAAATAAAACAACAAAACATAATTTAAACAAACAATAAAATAAAACCAGAACAAGTATACAATTCAAAACTGCAACAAAACACTACCAAATCATGTTCTCAAAAATCACTTGCATATTCTTCTAGAATATTCCTTCAGAGGGTAGTTTAGAACATTTAAGTACTGCTCTTAATTGCAGTAAAAATAATCTTAGAGTTCTTAAGAATGGCATTTTGGTTTTCCATGCAGATGTAATAGTGCAATAATGGAAAGTAGAGAAAAGATTCTGAAAGCATCTTGTTTTCATTAACTGATGTTCAGATAACATTTATTTCAGAAACATCTTAAATTGAAATAGATCCCAGTGTGTATATTCAAATCTACTTTTACCATTTTCAGGGAAAATATTTGTGAAAGCTCCACCCAGCAGTTTTCCTAAAAAGTTTTTAAGTTAGATTAGTTTTTAAGTTTCGAAGTTAGATTAGTTTGACTACACGCAGAGGTATGCTGTCAAATGATTTCTGCCTAACTATTTGCACCTAAATAAGTAATTTTTAATATAAATAAATAAATAAATAAAGACCATGAGGGAACCCAGTATGACTCTGTTCCTGTCTTAAGCAACTTAGCTGCTTGAAGCTGAGGCAGTATAAGCTGTCACCAGATATCTGTTATTATTTTAAAGTTCTATGTTACCTTTCCTTTTATTTGTTGCCATTATATGCTGTCATACCTGAATGTGTCTTTCTAATGTCAGCTGCTCTATCACTGTTATACTGGCATATATTCTCACATTTCCTCACACATATATTGCTTGAATACTGTTTTTACAAAAAAGAAGCAGTAGATCTACTAAGTGCAATACGACATTTATTAAATCTTTAACACAGGATATTGTAAAAATAAATGTAGTGATCTGTAATCACCATAGTAATTCTGTTTTATGCCACAGGCTTGAACAATTCATTATCTACTCAAAAAGCAGAAGAAACTATCACTGTCTGTTCTATGACTATTTTTACTGCTATAGTATGAGGACAGTGACAAAAGTTACTGAGCAGCACCTAAATGTTGATAAAGGATACTATACAAAAGCAACGTCTTTAACCGTCATAATTTGGATTGATATCTGGATGCAAAAAAGTGTGATACAGTGCCCAAATATTCATGAAACATATAAAGGGAACAGTTGAATAAGATTTTATTTTATTTTATTTTATTTCATTTATTTATTTATTTATTTATTTTCCAGATTTCTGCTTCATTGAACTGAATGACACTGTTTGGAATTGTTGTCTCATTAGTGTCATCACCAATAACCAGATCATTTTTTCAAGAACAATTCTCACTGCTGCCATGTAAACTAATGCAGCACTTCTAGAATATACTTGAATCATGCAATAGCAATCATAAATACATACTTCAGGACTTCTATCCTGGATCTTAAACTATGACAATCAGACTAATATTAAAAATGATATGGTGATTTATTGATGTTACTTGATTAACTTTTTACCATCAAGCTTGTGACAACTAGAAAATGTTTCAGTTTTGATAATGATGGTGATGATTAATCCATAAGAGGTGGCAGACATCCAATAAAAGTGATGCTGTGAGTTTGTATTGATTTTCCTATGTCTACTGGCTTGTGTTGCTTCACTTACTAATATCTGTATTTGATCTGTGTCAAACTCTTCTACATTTTTTTTCCCCTATGTACCTATTCTTCCCAGAAAAAGGATTTTTGTATTTGATCATCCTTATATAACTCATTAACATTCTGGTTCTTGATGTAATTATCTTTCTTGAGTTTTTGTAGGCTCTTGTCACATTTCTTATTACTTAAATCCTTCATGGATTTCCCTGCAAGACCTATGGCCAGAAACAAGTATGGCATTTGATTGCGAATACCGTAGCCTTATTTAACAGTAGGCAACAGTAGCAATCTGGCTAGCACAATCAAGACTTCTGCTCCAGAAATCTACAAAGGAAAATATAAAATTTCTTAGCATCTTTATTATTATTATTATCATAATTTAACTGTACTGTTATGTACATGCATTACAATACCTGCTTGCCGGGAAATGTTCAACTAGTAAACAATGTCCATACAATATTCTGCATGTATTAAACAACAAGAATATAGATCACACATAAGTGAAATCACTTGTTAGTTTGTTGCTTGAGATTTTTACATATAAATTAAGGTGTCTAGATATAGATGTCTATATACACAGTAGGTATCTTAATTTCCTTTATAATCACTGGGGCTCAATGGAATTGCCTACATGGAAGTATTTGGCACCATTTTACATGTCCTATGTTATCAAAGATATAAACATGGGACCATGTGATTCAATGCAGGACCTTCAGAAGGCCTGTGCTATCCCTGAGTCACAACTGGAGGATAGATACTCTATGGCATTTTGAATATCTCCAGACCCTGAAGGGTGGGCAGCTGAAGACGGCACAGAAGACCTAGTTAGCTCAGTCACCAAGTCTAAAGATTATTAATTTGTGTATCTTCTAAATTCTTGATTCAGTTGCTCACACAGTGGTCAATTTCAAATGACAGAAGACATGAGGTACACGTGGGCAAATGAATCCCTGTGCATTTCAGGGTGAGATGGAAAACTATCTGGGCTCCACTGTGTTTATTGACTAGATCTCTATTGACAATAGCAGTATCTTAGACCCCTTTGCATTTGTAAACCCCTACACAGAATTAAAAACATATCGCTGCTTTATGTGTATAACTGTCTTTCAGACATCATCTTAGTAACACATTTATTATTATTAATAATAATATTATTAATATTATTATTAATATTATTATTATTTGATAGTCTGGATAGATATTAAGTTCTTGAAAATCTTGAAAAAATATGTATTTGGCTGAGAAAGAGAGACCTTGTTAGACTACTTCTGAAGAAAATGCTTTTGTGTGCTTTCAAATCTTATTTGATATCAGAGAATTCTCTACCTGAGACACAAATCCACAGGAAACTAAGCTTTACTGGTTCTGCTACTTACAGTCCTTTTTTCTGCATACCTCTGGAAGTGCTATAATGCACCTAGTTGTGTGTTACTGCTGTGTTTTTGCCATCACTTCTTTTATGCTAGCTTCCCTACTGCACAGCATAATGAATGGTCTCTCCAAAGATAGCTTCTTGATTTGCAAAATGTTTGCAACTGTTGAAATTTCTTTGTATTTCCATGGTTTCCACAATAATAACCTCACTTTAAATAAGTAAAACAACAACAATCATTATTGTACACCACAGAGAATAACTACTGATTGTTCTGGTAAAGAGGACAGACTGATGGATTAATACTTCTTCTTGGGTTTCTTGAAGAGTTCCTTCCACAAGATTAAATGATTTTTGCGCAACTTCTAAAATATCTAGCTGTGTATTTTATTGAATCCCAGAGCTACAATAATTTGCACAATTTTCCTGTATGAAAAACACTTAAGTGTTCTTTTATCCATTGCCTCACTAGTATTTTTCAGAGTACAAACCCTCCACTAACTGGCTTTGTCATTTCACAGAAAATTAACATGAAGATATAAAAAATCCTAATCCACCCCCTACAATGTTAAGGACTTTGAATAATGTTCAGCATTAATGCACACCATAATATTCTAAAACAAGTATTCGCTATAAGCATTTATTTTCATATATCTGGTTAGAGTGAGTTATTAGAATGATTCTCCTTTGTGCTGTTATAAAAGGTCAGTTTGCCATTTCCATTGTGATGCCAGTTTATGACCCTGCGTTTCCCTCCCATTTCACACAAAGTGTTAGCTCCTTTAAAAACTAGATGATAATCAGTGAAATTATTCCATAGGTAAGGAAAGGTAAGAAAGATTTTTATTGGTCTAAAATGTGTATAAAGAAAAGAGATAACATTATTATATTGGAAATAGTATTTTCAGATTTCAATCATTTCTTCTGAATCTCTGATTTTTACAGGTGAAAAGAATTAAGAAGGTTGCTATTTAGTGTTGAAAAATAGCTCCTGGCCAAACCAAGCAGATACCTTTACTATGCTTTACCTTCTGCCTTAATAGCTAAAATAAATCAGAATAAAACAGAAATAATTCCATTGACATTTGATTATCCTAAAATCATCCACTTATTCTAAACCTCAATGGAAAAAATATGTTTTCATTTAATTTTAAATAGCCATTATACCACTAGATGTACAAGGAATAATTGCACTGACTAGGCAATTATTCTGACAATAAAGAAACACTATATTGACTTTTTGGTTGAAGAGGGGTCATTATGTTAATAGTAAGAGAAAGTCACTTCACTCTTGTATTGACATGTGAGCATTGTTTCTTCAAAAACTTCATTCTGAGGCAGTATTTTTGCTTCTTTGTGTGTTTCATATTTTGGTATTAAAACATAAGAAATTGAATAATAAAAGTAAATATGTAAAGTGGGGTCAGGTGTAATTTAGAGTATAAACAAGACAAATGCTCAACATAAAACTCTTCACTTAGTGATGCTTCCTTGCCCCAAACATACCTGTACTCATGGTGACTGACGGCTAGGAAAAACACAAGACTGAGATAGTCTGATTTCAAGGTGGGAAGAGGGATAGGGGAGTCGTGTTTCTTAGTATTTTCCCATGAGTCTTTTCTGTCAACTGAAAATAATAATAATAATAATAAAAAGTCCTATACTTTTTTTTTTTTTTTTTTTGGGGGGGGGGTGGGGGGGAAGCAGGCTATGTACTATTCTCAGCTCATTATAGTGCTCATCCTCCTTGTCTTTTGCAGTAGTCAAAGATGTCAAACTGTGCAGATTTTTTCCTCCACAAATACTTATGGCTCCCTGGCACAATTCTCAAGCATCTGGACTGGCAGCTTTGGTGTTGTCACTTGCACTGTCATGTAGATGTGCTGCTGATTAGTTCTTCTTGCTGGTGTATTCACTTCATGTCATTGTCACTTGTCTTGTAGATGTCATTTTTCTTTTATTATAACTTGTGCTCTTTCTTTTCTTTCTTTCTTCCCCCTCCCCCCCATCAAGGCTTCCCTTCCCTTCCCTTATTTGTGTGTGAGATAATTTTTATTTCAGCTTTTTATAACCTCATACCAGCAAAACACATGTAAAAGCATCAGCTGTTCATTTGCTTTTCTGTGAGAGTCAGGACTGTAGTCTTCCACTGTACAGTAAAATACCTACCTAGTCACATACGCAATAAAAATATATTTTGAGTCCAGAACATTAGTAGATGTAGTGTTTTAGAATTCACATTTGGTTCTGGATGAATAGTTTGATGTGACTCTGATCTCATCTATATTTTTATATATTAATATATATATATGTGCATAGAATGATCATTTGCAGAGAAAGACTGAGATACTGTTAGATGTAAATAATGAAAGTTTACTAGTATGACTACAACAGTTAAGTGAGACTGTATATATCTATGTTGTATAGACATGACAGAAAAAGGAGAACCCTAGGGGAAGTATAGCAGAGCCATAACTATTTTCTTACCATTACTTAGGTAGTATGGTCATATTCATAATCTCACCTAGCTTTTATTAAATCTGTAGGTTCTGTCACTCCCTCCTTTAATAAATATATGTAATTGTTACTTACATTAGATAGTTGTTGCATTAGATTTTTACTTAGTTAAACTTGGTAATGGAAGGTAAATCAATGTGCAAATACAGGAGCAGAATGACCAAAAAATCAACATTTGTGAGGTGACACAATTCTTTCATCATCTTTTTTCTTAAATGCTAACACATAATCCTTTGTTAAAGGATTATTTCACACAATAGTATGTTCTGACATCAGAATTTGATTCAGATGACAGAAGAGTTCTTTAAAACGATGAAGATGATTAAATCTACATTAAGAGCTGAAAGAGGCAAAAAAGACTTTTGTTCATTTGATCATAGAATATCCCAAGTTGGAAGGGACCCATAAGGATAATCAAGTCCAACTCCTGATGGCTGTTCCCTTCTCTTTTCTCTGATATCCGTAAACAAAGTTTTACTGAAAATGGCAAACCAGTTAATGTCAATGAAAGTCCTGTGGTAAATACTGATATTTTGATATAATACAGTATTTGGCCAAAGGGAAATGTCTGAGACTGTATCTGAGGAGAAAGACAAATTATTATAAGGTCTTCCTAGGAGAATCACTGAAACATGTAAGAGGCATTTAATCAGCTGGTCCACAGGACTAAAGCAAAACAAAAATAATATTAAAAAAAAAAAAAAAAAGAGTATGGACAAAGAGTATGAGTCAAAGTGAAGAGATGTGACAAGGACAACAGATCTAAAAGGCAATAGGGGGACTAATATAAAGGATAAGGAGACTAGCTATAGGTCGCATATAGCTTACAACAAAAAACATCAAAACAAGTTTTTTATAATATATATGACTGTGATGTCTTAATGTGAGTTTAGAAATGTGTACTCCTGTCACAAAATGGAAGGGCTACTTCATGCAAAAGAGGGATCATAAATAGGATTTGGAAATTAATAAGCCAAAAAAAAAAAAATGGTGTGGGAGAGGGAGCAGTCTAAAAGGCAATATTCAGCATAAACTCCAAAGAAAATACTATGAGGAAAAGAAAAACTTAACTCTTATCTGTTGATGACAAAGTAGAGATTAGAGGGCAAGTATTTTTGCACATGTACAACACCTTTGAGAACAGCAACAAAATAATCAAAAATCCTAATGCTGTCGCTAAGCAAAAGTATAAATAAAAAGAATTACAGGTACACTTCTGGAGGTGAAGGAAAGTCCTTAAGGTTGAGAAAATTAAGAGTTTGATTAATTCTGTTTAATGAACAAATGATTTGGAAACATCATGGTAACATTCAAAAATTAAAAAAAAAAAAAAGTCTAAAAGAATCTAGTTGTTAAAATCTTCACAAAATATTTCAATATTGTTACTTACATGGTGAAGTGAAAGTGTATTTAGTTTTGGTTTACATTTTATGTTCTCTCATGAAATATACTCCTAAATTTTTGAAAATGGCAAAAGCTTTTGTGAGATATGAAAACAATTTGCCTGCCAGATCTAATTACAGTGCATGTGTATTTTCTTTGGTAGAAAATTATAAAGTTTCTATTAACGAAACAGAGAAATGTGTAACAAGAATCAAGGGCTGGAAACTGAAGCCAGACAAAGTAAAATACAAAAGAAAACAGGTTTTTAACAGTGAGGTTAATTAACTGCTGTCATAAACAACCAACAGAAGCAGTAGACTTTCCATTGCTAAATATTTTTTAAAACTGTGATTGAAGGCCCAATTGAGAGTGCCTCTTGTGGTTTTCAAGCCTGTAAAGATGTCTGCTTAGTGCACCATTTCAGAACACCCAACCGATTGTCCTTTCTCAAAAGCCAGTGGACATAAAGGCAGGAATACTACAACTCTAGATATGATTTAATGGACTTGACATCAGTCGTCCTGTTAGCCTCATGAGCCATAAATATCTCTGGAGCATCCAGCAGAACTATAGATGTATCCAAGATGTTTTTAGCATGAAAACACAGTGGTTCCTCTTGTTTTGTTTCCATCTTCTAATGAGTCAACTTCAGCATGAAAGGTGTGAGGCTGCCCTGTCCTACTTAAATTATTAGATAGACTTGGGGGGGAGGGAGTTGTAAAAAAAAAAAAATAAAAAATGTGTGGCACATTTTGAAAGAAAATTGTTGTAACTTACACTTTAAAAAGGAGATTGTTTTCTATGTGATTTGAGTGAACCTACTGGACTGGGTACTTAGTATACCAGAGGTCTCTATACATTGCCTCTAAATGGAGGTGAAGTTCAAACCAGAAGAGCCTTGTACAAACTTAGTCGCTACTGTTTAGGCATTTGAGGGACTCTTCAGTTCAGAAATCATAGTGATGATTTAATTTTTGCAAGTGGATATTGTAGGAAGAAAATAGGTTTTACTGATCACTTTCTTAGTCATGAAGAGATGTTTCATTTACCTGCCCACTTCTCATCTTAGACTGCTTTGGAATCTTACCATAACTGGTTTCCTAAGAAAATATGTTTTAGTCAAATACATGTTCTTCAAGGATAGCAAGGATAATTGGCTGTAACTTTTCCGGCCTTTCTGTTTGCTCATATATAGTTGCCTTGATGAAAATCAAGAAGAGAAATTTCTAGTTTGTGAAATCAACATTCAATAAAGCTTTTTTTTTTTTTTTTTTTCTTTCCAAAAGAAAAGAATCAAGAAAACATCTTGATTAGATCTTGTAAAGCACTTTCAGGTTTAATTCTTCAAGTGCCTTGAGAACAAATCTGCTATTTTATATGCCAGGAAATGTTTATCTTTATAAAGACGTATCTTTATTGTCATAAAGGAATCATTATCTGAGTTTTCACTAATCATACACATATCTGAATATGCATGCAATTAACCGCCTGAAGTAAATAAATAAATAAAATTACCATTTGGGAGAAAGGGTAAATTGATGGTTTCTGTCTAAATTAACGGGCAAGCCACCCACTGAATAGCCTGTAAGTTTTACCTAGCTCATTTTAAAGTGTGGTGGGTTTTTTTTTGGTCTCTACTCTGAGAGGATTTTCTGTTGAAGCTATTGGTTTGTCTTCTGTTTTGCTTAAGAATTTATTCCTTGATAGCATCATATGCCGTGAGGTAGCTGAGACCAAATCAGCTTTCTGCGGATCTTTAACTACTTGAGCATTGCACTCCAAATTATTATCAACTATGTCTGCAGATCTGAGCACATATCAAAACATCTTTAATTGCCACGTTATTGTGAGTTAAAGGTTAGAAAGTGGCTTACTTAAAGAAACTATGGGAAACTTAAAGAAACTAAAGGGAAAACTAACTACCTTCAACAGAAAGGATGTCCCAGAGGCCCAGGCCCGACCTGCACAGCACAATCCTCTCATTTTTGAAACAGCTTTTCTTTGTTGCTATTAATGAAGATGATTACTGTAGGACAGTAGCACCGAAAGGCCCCAGTAAAGACAGTGCTGCATGCTGAACAAATACAGATAAAAAGATAGCTTTCACCCAGCAGAGCTTACAGTCAGAAAGGGACAATGAGAGGCCAAATCAGAAAGGGCTAGTATAGAGACATAACTTCCCAAGCAAGTAAAAACAGTGATGACTGGCACAGTTTTGGTGACTGAATGCTTTCTTGTTTGTTTCTCTTTTCTAACAGGCATAGAAGGAATGGCAGGACTATGGCTGTTAATGAAAAGAGAACAAAATATGAACAGCAAGGAATAACCACAGATTGCTGTCTGGTTCTAATCTACATAACTACATAAGGGTGTAAGTAGGCATGACATTAGAGGGAGTTTTGAGAGATTTAAATAAGAATTATCTAGTTGCTTTTCAGATGTGAGCAAGATCTTTCTTTAATATTATGGAAGAAATGCAGGAACAGGTTATGCTGAGCCTTCAAGCCTCCATACAAATATTTCCTTAAATATATTACTTTGTAAAATGTGTAAAAAATGTGTCTAACCAAGCCCTCAAATTCTAAATGTGAATTTATCAAAAAGCTGAAAAATATGGTTCTCTTCAGCCACTCATATACTCTGACCCATACTATAACTAAGACAAAACTTAAATAAAGCTTAGAAAAGATGTAATTTTAATGTGTTTCAAAGGACAGAAACTATTAGCTTAAAAACACTAAAAAAGGGAAAAACTTTCTAGAGTTAATTTAGTAGATGCCAGTAAACATTTCCATGTCTTCTGTTTATAGACAGATCCAGGATCTATTATAATTCTTTCAAAGACTTCCCTTCTGTCAAATTGCAGATGTGGACTGAAATTTGTCCAACAAGTACAGCAGAAGTAGGAGGGAATGGTAGAATACAACCCACCTGGCATTCAGAGCAGAAAGCTTGTTAGAGCTAGCCTGCAGAAAAAGCTTTAAAAACCCTTCATTTCAGCACTTTACTGTCTCATACTATTCAAGCGATGGTAATGATCTTGTCCTTGGTAAAGGTCTATAATCCTTACAGTGGCATTTATAAGTTCTCAGAAGCTAACAATGTCTTTCCTTTTAATGTGACAGCGGCCACAGGACCCTGTTTTCCTGATGGTTAGGGTACCTGGCCAGGATGCAGTACATAAGAGTTCATGCTCCTCTTGTGTCTGAAAGGATTCAAACACGCCTTCCCTTCTCTAATGATAATACTGTAAATTGTTGCAAAATTGGTTAGATAGACTGACATGATGGACAGGTAGTCTCAATATGTACTGCTAAACCTTCTTTACCATACACAAAATACGAAGATAAAGACATTGCCATTCCTTAGTAGGACTGAAACTACCTTAGCTTTATCTTGGTGCAAAATTGCAGGACTCAGGTCTCTGTAGACATACTATTAAAAATGTATGATGAATATTTTGAAAAAATTACCTACATCTTTCTTCTACATAACACAAACAATGAGTAAATTGATTTATTATACTTAATAGCAATATAGCACATTAACCTTACTTGCCTAAGGTTCTCATTTTAACTGCTAATAATAATAATAATAAAAAGATACAGTATACTAAAATATGTCAACATCTGAAGTGTAAGTTGTTCAATCAACATTACAAAGCTGTAGTACACAGCTAAGAATTGCTAAGAACTTAACAACAACAAAACAATAACTGCAAAAATATAACATTTAAAACTGAATCACTGTATATTCTTGTATTTCTCAACTCTACTACTTGAATAATGGAAGCATAGGAATGTATTAGCAGTTCCACCACATACTAAATTTGTCTTTAAAAAGTTGTCTTTTTCCACTCACCATAGACATCACAGACAGCTAACCATAGGCAGAGTAACTGTTAAAAACAGTTTAAAAATGTGTTACAGATACAGTGAACAAGAGTTAGACACAATAAAGAAGCTAAGGGACTTGGACATTTATCATGCCATGTGCTGGAGAGTCTAAAAGTTAGACATCCAGCTTGGAAGTGAAATCCATAAACCTGAATTAAGAGCCTAAGGGTGTTGTTCATTGATGCTTTCTTCTAGTGGCAAAACTGTAACTGCTCCTATCTCCCAGTTATTTATTCTTAGCCTACACAGCAGTATGCTGTTTTCTCAATCTATTTTGATGCAGCTGTGTGCAGAGAAAATTTCAAATGGATTCATTGGATTTAAAAATAAATAAATAATATATATATATATATATATATATATTAAAAAAGAGCTCAACAACAGTAACAACACTGAAGATGATTTGGAGTGTTTTTTTTTTTTAATTTTTTTTTCTAACCCAGGTCACTTCAGAGATCCCATTTATCATATAGCCCCACACAACTTAGCTCGACTGACAAGACAGTGAACTATGGTGTCAAGTTGTATGGCATACACAAAGAACATATTTACTCTCTGAGCAGCCAGATAAAATGTCTCACCTGAGAACAGGATTTAAAAGAGGCAAATCTATGAAGGTGTGGTCCTGTAGTTACATTACATGATTTCATATTAATTTCATACTACCTCTGTTGTTGAATCACATAGCACTGCAGATCAGCTTGCAGAATAGGACTGCATTTCTGTCCAGGTAATCAGTGATGTGACTTCTATGCTGACTTCATACTTTTAACCAAGTTTTATGCTTGCTGTAAGTCTGTAGATGACACCTGGAGCAGCATAAAGACAGAGTGCTGAAGATAGGTAATAGTTTATCGAGAATAAGGCCAGCAAAGAAAAAAGTTATTCCTTTAAAGACTTATAAAACCTGCTTGGTGAAATAGTCATATGGATGAAGTCTTTTGATCCAGTAGTAGGTACTCTAAAGCCATATTTATTATCGCATCAAATCACAGCATGAAATAGCTTAAGTCAGCACTTAGCTCGGCCAGTAGAAAGTGTTAAAGAAGGGTCTGATTGACTTTTCCACACATAGCAAACTAAGCTTGCCTTTTGACTGTGAAGAATTTTCTCACTGCTTTCTTTATAAAAATATCCATTCATGATACACCATTTCTCTGCTTTGCATATTAACCTATCTGTTAAATTATTTGAGCAGAAACTTGAATCTGTGTGCTTCATTTCATCCTGGTGTTAAAGTACTAAAATTCTTCAGTTGAGTATTTACCTATTTCCCTAGCCAAGAATCTACTGAACAGTCTGAGTGGACAGTTTTGGAGCAGGACAACTGGGTGACCAGAAATGAAAGACTTGTTCAACCACAGTGGAAAGCAGGGGCCACAGCGGATTTCTAATAGTCTTTGTGACTTTTAATACAGTGATTCTCAGAAGTACAATGGAGTCTCCAAGTTCTCCAAGATGGGTCTCCAAGTTGAACTGTTACTATACTTTTAATCTTTGTAGAGGAATCAGGAGCTCATATTGTGCCTGTTCTCTCCAGGAACCAACCAAACAACCAACAACCAACAGAAGACACAACCTTTCTATTCTTGGGGTGGTGTCTGCAGGACGAATGAATTAACACAAGGCAAACAGGAAAACAAACAAAAAAGTATATTCTTAAAAATCACAAAACTGCTTTCCAAAACTGTATGGAGTATTTATCTGGACCCATTAAAGGTAGATACAATCCTGCATGCTTCCTTTTCCTGTATAATCCCTTTCTCAAAGCTACAAAATAGCATACATTTCAGCTACAGTCAGAGGTGACTCCTTCCAGACCCCATTAGTGCCATTCATTAGTTGGAAAAGGAAGATCAACACCAAACATAGTGTTTATTTGTCATATAAGCAATACAAAGATAACCTTTTTCTTCAAAAGATAATTTATGACTGCCTGGAGTCATTATCTTAGGCAGAGCACCAAGGTATCTGTAATATGATATGAAAGGTCTTTATTGGCTGAGTAATAAAAGCTGTATTCTACCTGCAGTATTTCCTTATGCCCACTACAAAAGTACATGGGTCTCAACCCCACCACATGTTTACCTACATAGCTCTTTGGGGCAGGCTAATAAATTTAGCCCAGTTTACAACTGGGAAATTCATATTCACCTCCGTTCCTATCAGTAATATCTTGTTCCTGATGTCTATAATTTTATTTTAGATTCAGAATATAACTGGATGACTAACTATTTCGTTTTAGAACAGAAGTAGTTGATGTTATTAACCATAAATTTAGTGATCTGAATGCTCACATAGTTTAAAGGAAAACTGTGTCCATTGTCTTCCTCTCCCAAGTATACAGCTTTCATTTCCCAGAAAATAATATATATCTTCATATTTAGCCATGTTCAGCAATGTTCCCGTTATATCTTCTCAGGTTTCAATGAATTTATGACATTTACTCGCTAAAGGCTCTAAACAGAAAGATAATATAAGTGTATTTTCATTATCTTCACTTCAACCTAAGTGTTAAACAAACACGATCATAAGCCATGATTTGTTCTGTTCTCAGAACAATCATTATGCTGATCAGGCACACCAAAGGGCAACATAGAATAATAAAATTCCAGTTCTCTACTTTCTTGATACCCTTCAGACATGCTTAAGAACAGTGGAAGGGTGAATAGAACAATGAAGAAAACATGAGAAAAAAAATGGTAGAAAGTAGAAAGTTGTTTTTTTGTTTGTTTTGGTTTTCAGTATAATATCTTTTGGGGTATTATTCAGCATCTAAAAATCATATTTGTAACAGTCTACTTGAGAATACTAGAAATAGCCACTGAGAAACACTGAGAGGAGGTTCTAGGATTTGGGTGCAGCTCTAAAGCTCTAAATCAATCATGAGTCTTACAACCCTTTCTGTTCCCTTTTTTACCTGAAGGGAATTAAGTGGTTTAACAAGTCACTTTAGAACAAGTATAGGGTACTCACATGGGCAGTCACCATAACGTAGCTGCTAGCTGACATGTTGCTGTGCTAGTTCAGTTTTGATCCTTTCTCCGTATCTTTTTGAAACAAAAGTTCAGAGTTCAGCTCACTCTTTAAGGAGCTGGTGGTAATGCTCATTCAGTAAAACATTTAGTAGATGGCTAGAAAACTGCTAACAGGGTGTAGAACAAGGAAAGATCGCTGAGAAAGCTAAGAAGAGATTGAACTCCAGTTACTTAAATTCTAGATCAGGTCTTTTAGGAAATTTGAGAAAGGCTGTCAGCCTGATGGGGGATTTCTACCACCTGGATGTCTGCTGGGAAAGCTGCACAGCAGGCTGTAAGCAATCCAGGAGACTCCTGGTGTGCATCGAGGATGGTCTTCCTGGTCTAGGTATTAGACAAATAAACCAGAGCAGAAGTGTTACTGGACCTGGTGCTCAACAATGTGGATAAACTTATTTAAGAGGTTAAGATTGGAGGCTGTCTGGGCTGCAGCAACCACACCCTGGTATAGTTCATAATCTTGAGGAATAAGGGCCTAGCAAAGAGCAAAATCAGGACCCTGAAATTTAGAAAAGTGAAAGTCCATCTGCTTAAAGACCTAGTGTATGACATGCCCTTGGACATTGTTCTTAGAGACAGAGGAACTGATCAAGTCTGGCAAATCTTTGAGGACATTTCTCTTTGAGTGCAAACCCCAGGTGTAAGAAATCAAGCACAGAGATCAGAGACAACCAGGATGGCTGAGCAATGATCTGTTGGTCAAACTGACGTGTAAAAAGGAAAAGCACAGGCAGTGGAAGCAGGGACATGGGGCCTGGGAAGAGTATAGGGATGCCATCCAGATATTTAGGGATGGGATCAGGAAAGCCAAGGCACAGATGAAAGCAACTTGGCAAGGGATGCAAAGAATACTCTTACTAAAATTAAAATGTCAAACTGTGGTTCTTGTGACCTTCTTGCTCTAGATGAGCTTTTCTTATTGTTTTCTAGGAAACATTTAGAACAATACAAGATAGCAGGTGATCTTCCCTTATGAAAAAAAGACTTACTATTTAAGATATAAAACTATAACTATTTAGAGTTCCTTAATTAATCTAAAAAGGCCAGTAAATTCCAGGTCATACTGATTTCTTTATATTTAAGGATGATTTGACTTATATTGCCTTATGTAATTTAGTCCAGTGTTCAATTCTAAAGGAAGCTTTTTTTTTACCCCCTTTTTTTTTTTTTTTGTAACCAATTTCCTAGTTCTCAAAAATTGAATAGTCTAAAATTTTTTAAGGCCTGTTATCAAAAAGAACAGCTATATGACACCGTGTTTATAAACTGGAAATCAAAATGCATTATGTGTATAGGATATATTAATAAGTATGTTCCGTTTAGGTTATGTTCTCAATACTTCACTATTTCTATGTGCCATGAAGAAAAATGGTTAAATAACAGAATCCAGTATTTTCTTGATGTCAATAATTAGTGTTTACTCTCATTAAATTTTATTTATACTATTTTTATTGATATTTATATCTCAGTTATTCCAATAAAAGTAGGGGAAGAATAATCTAAAACAGAAATTTAGATGACTGATGGGACTTCTGAAATGCAAATAACTAAAGACACAGAATTTAGAATTTATCTAGGCAAAATAAATTCCTACATTTGAGATAGTCACCTTTCCACATGTAGCCAGTAGGGAGAAATCAGTACTTCTGTATTTCTAATACAGAACTATACTGTATTACAGAACTATACTGTATACAGAACTATACTGTACAATACTGTATTTCTAATCATGGTGTTGTTCCATGTAAAGGAGTTAGTCAGCACTGCTGGTATTAATAAATCACCTCCTTGGGCAACAATCTGCCTCTTAAGTGCCTATGGGTTGCTGCCTGGGCAGGACCCACTATAGAATAAGGCCTAACAACTTTTCTAGCAAAGTTCCAAGGAAGTTTGGCTGTGAAGTAAGGAGTGTGAATATATGTTTTTTCTTTTTTTTTGTCTGTTACAAAAATATTTTACAAAATTGTGAAAAAAAAACACAAAACTGTATTTTGACTAACTTAGCAAGTAGAAAACAAAATAAATAATAATAATAATTAGTAGTAGTAGTAATAATAATAACAATAATAATAAAAAACAACAACCAAACAAACAACATCAACAACAGAAAAACAGAAGACAGTGAGTGATTGGTCTCCAACTGCATTTCATATCCTGAGCATTTCTCACCACTTGGATTTCATAGAGGAGAGGTACCTCCTGGCAATTAAGTGCATTCAAATTTTCTTCCAGAAGAAATGCAAACAGTATTTGCTGTTGAAGTAGAAAGGTAGGTGTATCTGACACTAATGTTATCTTTTTTTATATACAGCAGCTGAAGAGTAGCATTCCAATTTAGCCCATGGAAATGCTGACTTTATATCTATCTTTACCTTACTGGATTAAAATCCAGTAACTCAAAAGCCCCAGCTTTTATTGTACTCTGGAAGAAGGATCAGGGCATTCTTTTATCACCCTACTCAAGTCCAAACCAATTTCAAAGAATAGCTTTTTTGTTAGATAGGTGTCCAAGGGTGTTTTGGTGCTGGCTTTAGGTGTTACTTATGCCTTTTACCTTGTAAAAGCATTGATCAAATATTTAAAAAGGGTGATGAGCTGGAACCCACTAGTCCTCAGATGAACATACTAACTAGTAGACAAGAAAGCTAGGCTTACACATATCCCTTCTGGTTCCAATGCATTCACCTTTATAAAAAGATTTTTTTTTTTCCTTTATGTTGGCTTAATATTACTGCCACGTTAGAATAAGGCATTATTATATAAGAAATGCGTGACTTGAATTCCTGTCCAGAGATACAAATTGAGTTCAGGTCTCCTATCTGATCATAGTAAAAAATATATATATATATATATAAATTAATAAAAAAGACCTCTATATCTTTCCTTTGAAAAGATAGGTTTATGCTTCACCCATGAGGAAAACTATCTACTTATCCTTCAAGAAAGAGAAATGCTGTTTTAATGAGTCTGGCAGAGTTTACTTTTGATACAGCCAAGTCGCTCTCTACTGTCAAGACCAAGGTATTTATATATGCATAAGCAGTATTTCTGGCATCTAAGCAACTTCAGTGTAAAACTGTAAAAACTTAGGCATCAACCATATTTCTAGCCACCTACATAAAGACTCATAACATAATTTGAAATGCTTTGGTCTTTTGAAATCAGGAAACTTAAACCTTAGTGAGCATATATATCTATCTACTGCTTTACTGGATGTCTCAGTTCTTATTGTGAATATTTGATGCTGTCTTTCCATAATTCCCACTCTTCTCCTGGGCCAGTTTGTTTGAGCATCTTTAGCTAGGTATGAATACACTCTGCAAGTAGGATATATCCAGACTAAAAATATGAAGCAGTTATGTGTTGGTTAACACTGATAGGATCTAATAAGCTATGAAGCTAGGCCCTGGTGTGTCTAAACTCATGAATAGCACTCAATGAGCCTTCACCAGCTGGGCAGGCATCAGCAAGGAGGGAATTGGTGATGACAACTCCTGGGAGCCATTCTCTGGGGTGCAGAGCTGCTGCCTTTGTCCTGCCCAACAACACTGATGGCCTCAATGGCCTGAGTTACTAGCTAGCCTGCACCCAGATACCCTTCCTGTGTTTTTTGTTTGTTTTTTCTTATTGTTATTGTTTTTTATTCTCACCTTTAGATTGTTATATGTTTTGGTCTTTTGGTCCTTGAACTACTAACTTATATCAACAATCCTACCTTTGTAATTTTAACTTTTTTGTTGTTGTTGTTGTTTTTTTTTTTTAATGTAGACTTGAGATCTCCCTATAGATCTTTGCTAAAACAAAGGATGAAGAAGTCCTGGGAGGTCTAATGAAGTCCTTGCCCTCCTCCTGTGTTGTTTCCACATGAATCTTTTTTTTTTTCCCAGTGTTCACAGACCAATTCAAAGATGAACAGGTGAGCAGGCATAGCTTGAAGGTGGGTGTGAGGGAGCGCCTCAAAACCACCAAGAAGGAAAGTATAAATGCAGTCTATAAAATTTCATCTTAGTTTTTATTTATTTATTTATTTATTTATTATCTTTCACTTAATTTGTGTGGTGGTCTATTAATTTTTCCACACAGACATACACTTCAGTAAGCCACTTAGACTCAGTGTATTTCTGTCCCCAAAGCTGTTGCATTTAATGGGAAATAATTCATTTCATTCCAGACAGCCACACCAAATGGAAGTAAACTACCAAACATGCTTGCTGCTAAGTTTTTCATCTCAGTGTATTGATCTTAAAGCATGTACCGATTTCTCCCAAATTAACCTTTTATTTTCTTGAGTTATATAAATAAATAATGTGAAGGAAAGGAAGTGAAACCGGAAAGGAGAAAAATCACTAGCACTGCTTTGAGATCCTGAGCAAACTATTCTGATCTTTCTTAAAGGAAAATTAGTTCTGTGTCTCTCATCTCATTTTGCTATTAGATACATCAGTTTTACTAATTCTAATAATATTAACCTGATCTGAATTTAACATGGATAAATATGAAAATTGCAGGCAGAACCAAACAGAAAATAAAAATACATACCCTCATCTGCTGGAAAGCTTTTAGTTTTATATAGTTCTCTAAGATGAACTTAAGATGTTCATTACAAAATTGAATTAGTTACAGAATTTATGATCAAAACTCTAAAACTTAGCTTACATGTCTCCTGATATACCCTTAAAGAGCTGATTAGCAATACTTTATCTTGAAATAGTCACTGATATATAAACAATCTACTGAGTATTGTGTCCAGGTACTGATGTAAATTCTAGCTATGAAATATATATATATATATATATATATATATATATTACAATCAGAAATGTCCTATGACATGCCTGCTAGGGAAAAAAAAAAAAAAAAAGTCAAATATTTTGGCATAATTACTCTAACATATTTGTATTTAACTCAGTGTTGGATCCAAAGTTTTGCAACCCTTTTCTCTTTTTTTTGAAGTGTGTTGTAACTGCAGGGTGTTGTTATAGGAATTGTATACTTCAATCATGAGAGACAGAAGCAGCAATATATTAATGAGAACAGTGATTTAGAAAAACTTAATCATGAATAAAACAGTGATTTAAAAAGTTGTAATGGTAAATGTGACACCAATGAGATTTGTGGTGGCAAGGTCACCTGATTAGTTACTACACAGAGGTCAGGGCCAGACTGAAAGCATCAGGGAGACCCTCACATTGAGTCCACAAGATTCAGAATGAAGTCCCTTTTGCAGTCCAAACTTCAAGGAGTCTAACTAGGACCATCCAAATTCCAGACTTAATAGTTTATGTCTAAAGGATTATATGCACAATCAATCTTTTATATCACTTAACCAAGATTACAAAGTTTCAGCATGCTTAGCAAATTACTTGCAAAGTTTCAACAAGCTAGTTTTATTAGTTACTTACTGAGTATCTGTTGCAGGTAAGGAATCTCCTGACCTCAGGGAATAACCTAGAGGGGTATCTCCCCCTTCTTCCAGGGGAAGATCTTGGCATGCAGCCTGCTGCAGTACAGGAGAGCTCAAGGGGCTCAAGGGTTCAAGAAGAATGAGAAGAATGTGGAGACAGAAAAAAAAAAAAAAAAAAAAAAAAAAAAAAAAAGGTGGGTGGGGACCGGGGGGGTGGATTTACTTGGCTAGCCAGAAAACTCTCACATTTTATTTTTCTTCTCCAAATTACCTCAATTTTTCCCACTTGTTCATATCATCTGTCTGTTCTGTCTTGTTCTTATAATTATTTCCCCGTAGAGTCTGCAGCACTTTGCAGAATAGGGCTGGATCCATATTATTTTACCCTCTGCCTAATGTTCTGAAAGCTTTCCTGTTTCTGGCTCCACTTCAGGGCTTACAAACTCCATTTCCATTCTCATTTCTGGGGTCATTTCCAAATTTGCAACCACACTTCTGTTTACATGGTTATTACCCTAAGTGGGATCATGATTCCTCATGTTTGAGAATCTCTCTTCTAGGAACTAGAGCAATATAAAGGGTAGATAATAATAGGTGAACAAAGAAAATGAGAAAAATATCATTGGGAAGAAGAAGGTCATATCAGAAGACAGAGAATGAAACAGACAAATGAACAGGGAAGGTGAACAAAAGTGAGTGTTTTGGAAATGTATTTCATATTATAAAGTCCTTTTTAATTACCTTCCAAAGCAATTGCATATCAATATCCATTAATATAAAATTTCTTTCATAGTCTTTACATAGAAATAAGGTACACTGCCTCAAATAGTTTTTGAATGCTTAGAAAATGCTTGAAAGCAGAGAATGCTTTTCTTGCACTATTTTGTCCCCTAAGTGAAATATCTGCAATAAAACTAATTCCTCATTCCATTGCTTTTAAGAACAAATATACTGTATTATTTGTCTTGTATTAATTGACATTTACTTTATCAACATGTTTATAGTATTTCTGATTCTGATCAGTCTAAAATCCCAAATAAAAATGTGAACCGCTACTGAATGCCTCCATGCTCTCGTTTTTCTCAAATACTGCTGAAGGATAACTACAACTGAAAACATCAGTCACGTCAGCTTTTTGTTTGTTAATATGCAAAGTCAATTAAAATATCACATTACTACAAAGAAATCTGAAATACTTCCAGTGCCAAAGATTATTTTAGGTATCTGAGGATTGGTAGGAAATATGTTAAAATGATCATTGAAAAGATGCCCACATGTTAATGGTTTTTGATATTATAAAGTTTAATTGGCCTAGCAATACACAATAATATCTCAAATTGTTAGATAGTGACTTTACAGCAAAAAGTAGTAATAATATATTTTAAAAAAAATCCCTTGTTCCTATTAATTCTGGTGGCGTAATCAATAATAACTAGAAGTAAGAGATCTTTAAAATATTGCTTATGCAGTTAAGACACTGTTTCACTTCAACAAAATGCAAATCTCTTCATAAACAGAAAAAGTCTTTAATTTCCTTAGATATCCTGAGAGAAGAAGGTCCTCCACATCTTGGACATGGGCAACCTGATCTCATGGGTGGCATTCCCACCCATGGCAGGAGGGCTGGAACTACATGATCTTTAAGGTCCCTTCCAAACCAAGCCAAGTTACAAGAAAGTGATGCTCCTTCCTCTGCAAATTCTATCAACAGCTACCAGTCAGCTCGTGAGTCTGGCCTATCCTCCATTCAACAGCCCTGGAAAGTAAGTCTGCCTGCCCATGCTATGCACTGATCAGTACAGTTGGACTCTACACATTAAGACTGTAAGACATGAAGTAAAAGGCCATGATAATATGCAAGGATAATGAATTTTATTTATGCTGAGAAAAGCTAGTTCTATTATACATGCAGCTTCATTTAACAAAGCAACTGTGATCATGATAAAAGTACTGCCCAGCTTGCAAATGAGACTTCTCAGATTAAGTGGGTGAACACTATATTGTCCTAGCCAAGGATGTTAAGTAACAATCCTAGCAAAAGTATTGCAATATGCATGATTTACAACATTGTATTCAGCTCTGTCCATCTTGAGGTATTCAGATACTAAGAAATTAATTTTTCTGGCAATCATATGAACTAGACAAAGAGCTCCATGTTACATGTAGGGAAGCTGTGGACACAGAAATAGGGTATGATCAGCCAGTCACAAGGTTTTGCAGTTTCAGAAGCTATTGTCCCCTCATCTCAGATGAGATAACTTTCTGCAAGAACATTTGTCACCCGTTATAAGTCATATAGTTTAGTTCCAACTCTTAGAAAGCTAAGATGATAAAAGTGCTGTGTGTTGGATCATTCACAACACATATGAAAGCATCTTAACTATAGGGTAATAATTTCCATTTGAGGGACACTAATCTTCTGAAATAGTTCTAACCTGACCCTTTAAATTGATTTTGTATAATTAATATTAAAATTAAGAATTCATTCTTCTATCCTTCCCTTCCATTATTAGACCATTTAAACCTCATTTTTTTCTTTTAGAAATATATATATATGTATGCATTATATACATATATACATATATGTATTATATATATGTGTGTCTGTGTGTACATATACATAATCCAAATAAAAAACAAAGTCTGAACTAAAAGTTGTTAAATTATGAAAGTGTCCAGAAAAGCTTGGAAATTATATTATGGTGTGATATGGAGTATGCAGTAAGAAACTAAAAATTGCACAAAAGTTTTATCATACAGTGTGTTATCTCCATGTTTACAAAACAGGCCACTTTTGTCTAGCAGCTTATCACATACACAATCACCTGTTTAATTTGGGAATAAACACTGTTATTTAGAACTGAGAATGTGTTAGAGTACTTCAGTGTCCTGAGCTCAAATACAATATCTTTGTTATTTCATCCTACAACTGCAAAATCTCAGAGGACAGTGATAAATTCTCTTCTGTTAGTTTGTTATCCTTCAAAATAAGTTCAGGGTATAATTCATAGAATCATAGAATGGCTTCAGTTGGAAGGGTCCCTAAAGACCACCTAGTTCCAACCCCCCTGCCATGGAAGAGACACCTTCCACTAGACCAAGTTGCTCAAAGATCCATCCAGCCTGGCCTTGAATACTTCCAGAGATGGGGCATCCACAACTCCTGTGGGCAACCTGTTCCAGTGCTTCACCACCCTCATAGTAAAGAACCTCTTCTTAATGTCCAGTCAGAATCTCCCCTCTTTTTAGTTTAAAACCATTATCCCTTGTCCTATCACTACATTCCCTGATAAAGATACCCTCCCCATCTTTCTTGCAGTTCAGTGGTTATATTGTGTTATTGATAACTGTCTTAGTAACTTTTCTCCTGCAGCTAATTTTTGAATAAATGCAAAGAGAATATTTTTGTTTGTTCCTTTGTGTGTGTGTTGTAGATGTTGTTGTTGTTTGAGGTTTTTTGGTTTTTGTTCTTTGAACTGTTCTAAGAACAGGTCTTTTTGTTTGTTTGTTTGTTTGTTTTTTAATCTGTTATAAGACATTCTCATTCAGAAAACCCCGAAATATGGTATTATTGTAATAATGTCCTCATTTGAGCATAAAAAAATCTGCTACATTTAACTCACGTTTGGCTACAGTTCAATAGCAAGTGAAGTGAAACTTAGGTATTCTTTATCCAACCCACTGGGGTAATTTAAATCTCAATTAACAGACGCTAGTATGTGACTTTGAGAACATTAGGAACTATTACTGTAAAGATGAAGAAATAATGACTAACTTTCCATAACAGCTTTAAATATGAACAAATAGTACGTTAAATGTGTGGTTTTGATCCATATATAAAGACACTTGCAAGTAATTTATTTTAAGATATAAATTGTGTTGCAATATGTGTTCAGCTACACTTGTTCTATTTTTAAGCAATCAAATGCAAAGTTACTTGCACAAAGTCAAAGCTGCATTTCTAAGTGATGAATATACTTTTTTTTTTTTTCCCTGGGTATAGATACAGACTTTGCCACTATAATATCTGAGCACTTTATACTTTCTAATAGTTTTTCTTTGAGGCAAGAATGCCTCATTCTCACTGTTGTACATGAGAGACCAACACTCTGAAGCAAATTTAAGAATGTTTATATCTAATCATGGAAGCAATCATGTTAACTACGCTCTGCTTGACCAGATATACAAGGTTAAATGGATGCATAAGAATCTTGCTGACTCAGAAGCTAAATGACCTGTCCAATGAAAGAAAATTTACATGCCATAAAGCCTATTTATTTTAGATACTTCTGTTATCCATCATCACTGCATCTGAGAGCCTCACAAATCTTAATCTCTTTGGTGTCCACTCAGATTTGAAATACTTCAGCCTGTATTCAATGCAACATTATGTTTAGAGATCAGGCATATTAATGTAGGCACTAAAATGGGGCTATACTGTTCCAAAGTCCAGAGTCATTGCTTCTCAACTAATGTCAATATTTACCCATTGTCACCACTAGAAAATAACATCTCCATATTTAACTTTGCACTAATGACTTTGCCATCCATTAGTAAAGAATAGATTCTATCTATGTAATTTTTTTACTGCAAAAGTCTTGCGATCTCTTGCTATCTACCTGTAGGCTTAGATCTCCTTCACAAAACAAAAACAAAAACCAAAAATAACAACAACAACACAAAAACAAAAACAAAACAAAAAAACACTACAATGCCTTTCAGTATTTTAATTAATACTACTTGTCAAGGTTGGTGACCCAATGATGTGTTTTGCTCTCTGCTTGATGACATGGTCCACTGCTAACTAAGGAAGATAGTGCCAGCTTTGTTGTATTGTCTCAACCTGATTTATTAAATAAACTGGTTTGATGAGGATGTCACTGCTTAGACAGCTGCTATTTCTCCTTTACATAATTTTCTTCTATGAATAATTGAAAGGCTTATTACATTACAAATTTGTCAAAAGATATCCAGAACATTCCAGAGACCGGAAAATATAGAAAGATGTAAAGAGTAATTATAGAATCTTCAAGCTCTGGAGCAGGAGTTCCTGATTTTCTTTTCACTCATGCTGATATATTTAATAAACCATTTAATTTTAAATAAATTGGAATATGTTGTAATCAGAAGAGAAGAAACTCTGGCACAAGTTTCCCAGTTCCTTCTCTAGCTTATGAACTTTTCCTTTAACCTTGAGACACATAATATAGACTACAATATACTGATTTCTAAGACCCAAGGCTATCTGGAAAACAAATGTATTTCTTGACTGATTTTGAAGTTTGCTTTCATTCCACCTCAGCAGAAAATTGTCATCCTTTTGTGATTTTTTTATAAAGAAGGCAGGGAGAGAGTAAAATGGATATGCATGCAGCAGCTCAGCAGACAAGGTATTCTGAGATAATATGGAGACTTTCACTGAAAATCTCTCTTTCAAAGCAAGTGATACAGATTCATATTATCAGTTTGTCAAATAAGCCTTTGTCTCTACACAAACATTTTAACTCCGGACCTGTAGCTGATTTTGAATCATTGTCATTTGCCAGCACAATTTGTTGAAGATAGATTTTAAACTATTCATATTTTCCTAATAGTTAAAATAATTTAATCACATTACAATAACCTTTAAGTTTAATGATAGCTTGCTCCTCAATTGGCTGGTCTCCAACAGAATGAAGAGAATGTAATTGTTTATTTTGAATTATTACTATATTTACATATTATAGTGTCAGATTTATACTCACATATTTTGTTTTGCTATTTTATACATAAATCCCTGCAGCTTTTCTTACATTTCAGTCTAGTTCATTCTGCATGTAAATTAGTTTGTTGTTTTGAAACAGTTTACTGCAGAAAAATAATATCCTTTTCCTTCAGTTCATGAATGAAATTCTAACGGTGGTGTTAAAAGCCCCAAAACCTCATTTGCATGGTGGAAACACATTCAGTTCATAAATGTCTACTTTATAAAAGCTTTGTAGCTAGGCATGTCTAGCAGAGCTATCCCTTCTCCTCGGAGGTGGTGTAATGCCAGCATTCAATTTTTACATTTGCTGCTCCAGCACCTATGCAATAGCCTTTGGTGGTGTTTCAGTGCTCCAGACCAGAACGAGAAAACTCCAAAGACATGTAGCCACTGTGTATTATTTTGATCATTCCAGAATTGTAACATCAGAGAACACACACACAAAACAAACAAACAAACAAACAAAATGCTTCAAAAAGATCTCAAGATCCCAAGTTCATTTTAGAATAACAAAATTTAGAGTTGAGCAGACAGATGAGTTCAATGAAGTGAACACCTAAAAAACAGTAAAAAAAATGTTATGGCCTCTTTTATGGATACAGAAGAGAAGGTGTCTATACGTGGAGGAAGGTAACATATAATACAGCTAACAGATCCTCAGCACAACTCACATGTAAAAATAAAATTTTCTAAACTGCATTTACAAGTTACAGAAAATATGATATAATCCATTGATTCCCCCATCCTGCCCCCCCACCCCCACCCCGACTTGTTCATTTGTGATGTGGTTGGCTTTTTATGTGAGAAATGCAAAACATTTTTAAGTATTTGTTTGTATTCATAAGTAATTACATGACAATGATTATATATTTTCTGTTTTGTTTTTGTCCTGCTCGTCCTGTCCATAGACACCTGCTTTGTCTCTGACTGCCTTAAAAAATTACTAAAAATCAATCTATCTCCTTTCACTGTACAGAAATTTTCCTTTTCAATCTCATATACCATATGCTGCAGTAAGGCCAGAAAAATCATAACACATGAAAACAGACAAGAAAGTTATGTTTTAATGTTTTTGTTACACTTTTTAAGTCATGCTTAAGTGAATATGATATTGGGCTACAATGAAATACTACTACTCATTTTGGTACGAAAAAAAGGAAAATGTTGTCACTTTAAAGATGGATGTGTGCCTAAAATGGAAGATTAATATATCTGAGCCCTTATGTTAGAAAAAAATATATCTTTAGAATAAACTAGGAGAGATATCACCTGTTCATTTAACTTTGGAGGAACAAAGGGTTTCTGAAAGGGTGAAGAATCATTATAGCAGGAATATTCTTTTCTTCATACTACGATCACAAATATATATATATATATTTTTCCTTTTATTGTTTGAAGTTCAACAGAAGTTGTGGTTAAAGTACCCAGAAAATTTACACTAGATTGAGACACTTTTTAATAACAATTTTATAATGGCAATGTTCCCTAAAAAAATATTTGGAGTTGGTGGGTATTCAACCCACAGTTGAATACTATGGGTGGTGGTAAAGAACGCAAAAAAAAATCATAAATATATTTTCATTTCATGAAACTTTTTATAATGTTATTTTACCAGAAGAACACCCTTGGTTTTATAACTTCTGTCTTTACAACAGGATGATATCTTTTTGGAATACTTATGTATTTTAAATAATTGACCTATTCTTCCTGAGCTTTTGAGGTTGCCTCAAGCACAGCATTATCTGATCCTTACAGTGACCATATAGATCACTCTGCCCTACTAAATTTTTAAGCCCAGGAATCTACCACTGCAACTACAATCAGGCAAAAATTTTAATAACCTCTACCAAATCAGTGTGCCAGGAGAGTACTAGGTAGCAGTAACTACAGTAATGGTCAGAAATGTCAATAATTTTCATATTGTTAGAAGTAAACATTGAGAATAATGACAGAAGTTGTTTTACTTTCTGATTGTGTTGATACTCACTCCTCCCTGTTACACATTTGCTAATGGACGAAATGAGGTAATCATTTTGACTTGGACAGCCTGGAGAGCTGGGCAGGGAGAAACCAAATGAAGTTTAACAAAAGCAAGTGTAGAGTCCTGCACCTGGGAAGGAACAACCTTATCAGTACAGGCTGGGGAATGACCTGCTGGAGAGGAGCTCTGCGGAGAAGGACCTGGGGGTCTTGGTTGGCCATGAACCAGCAGCGTACACTGGTGACCAAGAAGGCCGATGGGATCCTGGCGTGCATTAAAAGGAGCATGGCCAACAGGTCAAGGGAGGTGATCCTCCCCCTTTACTCTGCCCTGGTCAGGTCTCACCTGGAGTACTGTGTCCAGTTCTGGGCTCCCCAGTACAAAAAAGACAGGGATCTCCCGGAAAGAGTCCAGTGGAGGGCCACAAAGATGATATGGGGCCTGGAGCATCTTCCCTATAAGGAAAGGCTGAGAGACCTGGGTCTGTTCTGCCTTGAGAAAAGAAGACTGAGGGGGGATCTTATTAATGTTTATAAATATCTGAAGTGTGAGAGACAAAAGGATATGGCCAACCTCTTTTCAGTGGTTTGTGCAGACAGGACAAGGGGCAATGGCCACAAAATGGAGCACAGAAAGTTCTGTACCAACATGTGAAAGAACTTCTTCACGGTGAGGGTGACGGAGTACTGGAACAGGCTGCTCAGGGAGGTTCTGGAGTCTCCTTCTCTGGAGATATTCAAGGCCTATCTGGATGCCTACCTGGGCAACCTGCCCTACAGAACCTGCTTTGGGAGGGGGGCTGGACCTGATGATCTCTTGAGGTCCCTTCCAACCCCTGCAACTCTGTGATTCTGTGATTTTACTTTACTGAGAATACATCTTATCTTTTTTATCTTTTACTTTGTATAATAACCTATTGTTTGATGATTAATTTTACTAGGTTGTCATAAAACCCGGTCTTTTTTTTCATTTTCTTATAATGTAGATCTCAACAATGTAGATCTTAATATTTTTTGCATTGTTTATAATTAATGTTTCAAAGCTGTGAAGTGCATTGGCATATAATAGTATTTTGCTTATTAAATGACATTTTATGAATATGTTTAGTACAACTATGATTAAGAAAATATAACTTAAAATGTCACTATGTCCAATATAAACCCATAAAATAGATGAGAGCCAGAATAGCTACTCTCACTTTGCTCATCCCCTTTGTCCCTTAATAATGCAGAAGCTTCCTAATTCTTTTAACTATTTAACATGCCATCTGTATAACCTTATGTAAATATAGCAGAGAGAAACGAGAAGAAAAATAAGTAATGTGTATGAATGTGTAGAAGGGAATGATAAAATCAAAAAATATGCAAGTTTAAATTGGCTGCATGCTTACATAAAGTGATATGGAGAAAAGGCCAGAAAGCCTAACCTCTTAACCTCTGGTGCCTGGAGATTAATGTGAAACAAGCACTAAATCTCTGTAGATCTGTGGACATCTGTTTTCAGCATAGTCTCTTTGGCTCCCTCTCTCTTTGAAAGGGTGGTTGGCTCTGTAGCTACAGTGCTGTGGTATCCAGTCCATGTGATACTCAACAGCAGGCAGGAGTTCAAAATCACCTCACTTGACTCTGGTGCTCTGACTGTATTACATTGCCATGGCACAGGAACTTTAGTCATAACAGAAATGTTTGAAATCCCTAATACATTCAGTGTGGCAGAAGCTTGAGTGTTCTATAACCATTCTATGATTCTAAGATACCAGCTGAGAGGGAGAGTGAGAAAATTAGAAACAAACGAACAAACAAACAAAATAAACAACCAAAACATTATTTTACTTTGTTAAAATCATCAATAAATGTGAATATTGTAAGAAGATAATAAATAAACAAATACAAATCAAGATTGGTTTATGTGGCTGGACAAAATAAAAAAATGTGTGTCTGTTACAGAAGAAATAATATATTGTATTTTATTTTTCAGGAAAAAGAAACATGCCTGTAGTACTAAGACCAACACTGAATCAGTGTCCTGGTTTCAGTTAGGACAGAGTTAATTTTCCTCCTAGTAGCTGGCAGGGTGCTATGTTTTGGATTAGGATGAGAAGAGCGCTGATAACATGCTGATGTTTTAATTGTTGTAGAGCAGTGCTTACACCAAGCCAAGGACTTTTCAGCCTCTCTCTGTCCTGCTAGCGAGCAGGCTAGGGATGCAGCAGAAGCTGGGAGGGGACAGACCCAGGACAGCTGACCCAAACTGGCCAAAGGGGTATTCCATACCATCTGACGTCATGCTGAACAATATATAGGGGTGGCTAGCCGGGGTGGAGGGGTGGCCGGCTGCTCGGGGATAGGCTGGGCATCGGTCAACGGGTGGTGAGCAATTGCATTGTGCATCACTTATTTCGTACACATTATTACTATTAATACTATTATTATTATTATTATTGTTGTTATTCTTTTCCCTGTCTTAATAAACTGTCTTTATCTCAACTCACAGGCTTCACTTTCCCGTTTCTCTCCCCCATCCCGGAGAGGGAGGGGGGAGGGTGAGCGAACGGCTGTGTGGTGTTTGGCTGCCAGCCGGGCTAAACCACAACAGCCCATTTGGCGCCCAACGTGGGGCTCGAAGGGTTGAGATATCGACAGATTTGACCAGAGTGTGTTAAACTAAAATTGGTATAAGTATTCGACCTGCTTAATAGTTGCTAGTCACAATGTTGATTGCCTTAATCTCAAGTCTGCTGTGCCTGTTTCCCAAATTGAGTTTTATAGCAAGTTACTTTCTGTATGTGCTCCGTCGTGCTGTTTACCCTTTCCGGGCCCTGGTTTAAGATTGTTATGGTACTGTGTGGTGTAACGATGGCTTATGAAATGATGAAGTATCTGGTCATGACTCTAACCTGGTATTTGTACTCAGCACTGTCGTCGACTCTATACTTCGGAAACCATATCTCAGAAACTATTAGCAATTACACCTATTGCCTTTTTTCATCAGGGAGTCAGTCTCTGGAGGGGACAGGGGAAGATATTTTTTCCTACCTGTTCACTCTCCCTTCCTCCTTCACCACCCTCTTATCCCCCGAGCTAGTTACGGTAGCTCTCCAAGATGTTGAATATCCTTGGGATACTCAGACCAGCATGTTCTTGTTGTTATGTCTCCTGAATGCGCTTCAGGTTTTGTTTAAGGTTAAACAACTACTTAGGAATCTCATCCGGAGATCTGTCTTGAGGCGGGATATTTGCGAGTGGCAGGGAGTGTGGGAGGATATGGGCAGGTTTCTAGGGCAGTGGGCACCTCCAGTGTTTTGGACATTCACCCCTGAACAACTGCAAAATCCTAAAAAACTGGTAGAATGCTTGAAAAAAAGGTGTCATGACTCTGGCAGTTCCAAAGTGACACAAATCACTGTGGCGTGCTGGGGTCTGGCTTGTGCCTATCGAGCTGCAATTGATGCTACTATCAACCTAGTGACAGACCCTGCGGCCGTTCCAGTCCCGGCTCCTGCAGCCACTCCAGATCCAGCTCCCGCAGCCGTTCCAGCTCCAGCTCCCGCAGCTGTCCCGGCTCCAGCTCCCGCAGCCGTTCCAGCTCCCGCAGCCGTTCCAGCTCCCGCAGCCGTCCCGGCTCCAGCTCCCGCAGCCGTTCCGGCTCCAGCTCCTGCAGCTGTCCCGGCTCCAGCTCCTGCAGCCATTCCAGCTCCCGCAGCCGTTCCAGCTCCCGCAGCCGTCCCGGCTCCAGCTCCCGCAGCCGTTCCGGCTCCAGCTCCCGCAGCTGTCCCGGCTCCAGCTCCCGCAGCCGTTCCAGCTCCCGCAGCCGTCCCGGCTCCAGCTCCCGCAGCCATTCCGGCTCCAGCTCCCGCAGCCATTCCCACTCCTGTGGCTGGGTCAGAGAAACGAACTGTAGCAGTGCAAGTTGCCCCTGCAGAGGGTACTCCAACCCCTGTGGCAGACCCTGTGGCTGGGTCAGAGAAACGAACTGTAGCAGTGCAAGTTGCCCCTGCAGAGGGTACTCCAACCCCTGTGGCAGACCCTGTGGCTGGGTCGGAGAAACGAACTGTAGCAGTGCAAGTTGACCCTGCAGAGGGTATTCCAACCCCTGTGGCAGACCTTGTGGCTGGGTCGGAGAGGCGAGCTGTAGCAGTGCAAGTTGCCCCTGTAGAAAAGGTGAAAAAATGGTATAGAGACTCAGGTCGTTTAGAACGCAGAAAGTCTTCTGCTAAGTCTGGGTGTGGAGAAGACGAGGCTGGGCCATCAAGTGTGCAGGAGGAGGAAGATGAGGATGAGGATGTCAGTAAGTCAACAGTAACTACCCGAACCCTATACCAGCGTGAGCTACGAGATGTGCGAAAAGATTTTGGTCGCTGTATAGGTGAACAGCTTGTCACCTGGCTGCTCCGGTGCTGGGACACTGGAGCCAATGGTGTGAAATTAGAGGGCAGGGAAGCCAAGCGGTTGGGATCCCTTGCTAGAGATGCAAGCATTGACAAAGCAATTGGAGATGGAGCACGATCTCACAGCCTCTGGAGGCGTCTCCTGTTAGCTGTGAAGGGAAGGTATCCCTACAAGGAAGAACTTGTATGTGTACCAGTCAAGTGGACCACCATGGAGAAGGGAATTCAGTACCTGAGGGAATTAGCCGTACGGGAAGTAATTTATAAGGACTTAAACGATGCACAAACATCCACAGATCCAGATGAAGTCCAGTGTACTCGACCCATATGGCGGAAGTTTGTACGGAATGCACCATCAACATGGGCCAGCACATTGGCAATAATAACCTGGAAAAACGGTGAAGATCCCACAGTGGGTGACATGGCTAAACAACTCCGGGAGTACGAAGGAAATCTCTCCTCTTCCCTACAGGCCTGCGTCTCGGCTGTGGAGAAACTCTCTGAAGAGTTCCACCAACTTAAAGAGAATTTATCTTCCCCCCCACCTGAACAAACCAGTGGCCACCAACTAAAAGAGAATACTTTGGAGAAACTTTTTGAAGAGGTCCAGCAACTTAAAGAGAGTGTATTTTCTTCCCCACCTGTACAAACCAGCGTCTCAGCTATTAGGGGTAAACGTGCATCCATGCAAAGAAGACAATATGGTGGGTACACACCCCGCACCACCCTGTGGTTTTACCTACGTGACCATGGAGAGGACATGAGAAAATGGGATGGAAAATCTACTGAGACCCTAGAGGCACGGGTACGTGAGTTGCAAAAGAAAACAATCGGGAGAAAGGGGTTCTCTGAAAAGTTTGCTGCTCCAACTTCTAGCAGGCAGTCTTTTAAACACAGAAATGAAGATTCTGACCAGGACTAGAGGGGCCCTGCCTCCAGCCAGGGGGAGGAAAGGGACAACCGAGTTTATTGGACTGTGTGGATTCGATGGCCTGGCACGTCTGACGCACAGAAGTATAAGGCTCTAGTAGACACCGGTGCACTCTCCCCCTAGTAGACACGTTTCTCTCCCCCATCCCGGAGAGGGAGGGGGGAGGGTGAGCGAACGGCTGTGTGGTGTTTGACTGCCAGCCGGGCTAAACCACAACAATCAGTTTGCCAGTGTTATCACGTTATCCAGTGTGAATAGGTTAGACAATTCCCTTAAAAGACTTTTAATTCTTGTTGATTTAAAGCCCTGAACTTCTGAATTTCAAGAATATAATGTGTACTGCATTTTAAGCACAAATAGTACTATGGATGTTGACATATCAGATAGGCATGTGTTTAGATATTTTATTGGATCCAAAACTCATGCTCTGTGGCTCTGTTAAGCAATTTCACCATTTTTCTTCTCAGCATGTTCAACAATGTGATTCAGTGACAGACCTTTTTGCTGTAAGACCCATCAAAATAAACCTTTCTTGTCTGAATCATCATGAAGATGAGCGCCACTGGAAAGATGTAGCTATTTTCTATTTGTAGAAATGTTCAGTTATTGACTGCACAGGCAGAGCAAATAGGGTAGGTTCAGTATCCTGATCTTGTCAGAAGGGTCCCCTTAAGAATGTGGAGTTTTAAATTGATGGCAGTTTTGTTCATACAGGGTCTCTGCTTCAAGTGCTCCTCTTGTCTACTAGAATCCTCCAGACCCCCATCTCTAAGCAGTATTCACAGAAGAAAACACTGACCTCTTACAGCTAATTTCCCAGGATATCTTCCTTAGGTGAAGGAAAGAGATGTTTGCTAGAGGACTATTCATAGTGGTTGATTTAGACACATCCTCTGAATCACTCTTCCAAGGACCTATCCTTGTCCCTTGATTACTGAGGAAGTCAAGGGAGGTTAGCCTCATGAGGCTAGTTAGCCTTTATGATTACTGCCTGTAGCCTTATATTTTATCTATATATCATGAATCACAGCTAGGCCAGTGTTGTCAAGTGATGAGATTTGGACCATTAGTTCAGAAGATCGTAAATTATTTCTGCTTCAGATCACTTTCTTTGCACCATTTCGTGAATGACTGCTTAAGAATCACATATTATTAAAAATATATATATCATGCCACAGAGTTTATTCAAAAAAATAGTAATACACACTCTATATCATATATTTGTAATACTGCGTATCCACGCAGATTATGTTAATAATTTAAATCTACCAAAAACATACAATTTAGAACTATGGCCACAAGCATAAAGCAGCAGTCTTTGCTATTATGTAAAAGGCATGAAGATCTGGAGCAGAGTCAAAAGCTCCAAGTGGCTTGTAATCTTCAGAATGTGAGAAGATAACAATAATGACAAGTAAAATTGTAGGTCTGGAATAGTGCCATAGAGTAGGAGCATATCAGTTATTCTGTCATAAACCTAGAGAGTTTATCAAAATTATATGTGCATTATAAATGTAGTATTTTTCCTAAGCTCTACAGGTGACAAGGGAGAAAAACAAAACAAAACAAACAAACAAACAAAACTACTTTCAAAGGGGCATCTCATAGTTGTTAAACCAAACACTCTCTCTGAAACACTCTCCCCAAAAATGACTACTCTCTCATAAAAAGTCATACGTCGTGACTCTCACAAAAAATGACTAAAGAAGCAGCTCAGAGATAGTAATTATATATGTATTACTTAGGTAGCATTTTCTGTTTTAAGGTAGGCCTTTCATATGGATCCAGTGAATAAGCTGTATGTTTACATACTTTTGAATATAACGAACTAGACTATATTGTGTGTATATATATATATATATATACACAGTAAAATTTATACACAGAATAATCTACCTTCTAACATTTAGCGAGGTGGACAGTGAGGTGGATTGACAATTGGCTGGATGGCAGAGCTGAGAGTGTTGTGCTTAGTGGTGTGAAGTCTGGTTGGAGGCCTGCAGCTGGCGGTGTCCTCCAGGGGTGAGTACTGGGTCCAGTGCTGTTCCACCCATTATCGAGAACCTGGATGATGGAACAGAGTGCACCCTCAGCAAGTTTGCTGACGACACAAAGCTCGGAGGAGTGGCTGATACCCCAGAGGGCTGTGCTGATATCCCAGGGTGACCTGCTGGAGAGCAGCTCTGCAGGGAGGGACCTGGGAGTTCTGGTGGACAGCAGACTGATCATGAGTCAGCAGTGTGCCTTTGTGGCCATTGGTATCCTGGGGTGCATTTGGAAGAGTGTTGCCAGCAGGTCAAGGGAGGTCTCACCTGGAGTACTGTGTCCAGTTCTGGGCTCCCCTGTATAAGAGGGATGGGAGCTCCTGAAGCGGGTTCAGAGGAGGACTACAAAGATGATTAAAGGACTGGAGCAACTGTTGTACGAGGACAGGCTGAGAGAGCTGGGCCTGTTTAGCCTGGAAAAGGGAAGACTGAAGGGAGACCTCATTAATATATCTGAGGGGAGGGTGTCAAGAGGTTGGAGCTGGTCTCTTTTCAGTTGTGCCCAGTGACAGGACAAGAGGCAACAGGCACAAACTGAAGCACAGGAGGTTCCAGCTCAAAAAGAACAACAAACAGCACTTTCTTCCTCATCCTGCATATGTCTGCATTAAGGTTAGCGGTATAAAGTAATTGCCCAAGGACATACAGTTTTACCCACCTGGTTTGAGGACCATTACTAGCTCAGTCATGGGATATATTTCAGCATGGGCCAGAAAGTACATTAAGAATCCTTTGCCCTACACTTACATCAAACTTCATATTTCCATGGTTACATTACTGATTTCTAAATAAGATTTTGGAACCAAAAAATTATCCTGTCCTTAAAAGTAAATGTGCTGAGAACCTCACAGCAGTTGGTAAATGTAAGAAATCTACATTCCACTAAAATATGTATTTTTCATACTAGTTGTTTAACCTAAATATATAAGCATTATAAGAATTTTTCCTTTGATATTTTTCGCTAGTCATAAGAAAATAAAATCCTGCTAGAATCCTGTCAAACTACAGAACTCATGGAAGGAAAATTAGAAATAATAATAAATACACACACAAACAACAACAACAAGCAAACAAACAACCAAAACCTTTTTACTATGAATATTAATAATGTGTTTAGTTCACTCGGAAAATACTTTTCATGCCATGACACTGACAGAGTATTTTTACATTTAGATGCTGTATTGTAGAAACAAAACACAAATGTTAAAAATATTTCTCCTCTTTGGTTACCTGTCATTTTGATTCAAATAGCTACTAACACAGGCCATGCAACATTGTCAACCAGGGTCATACTGCCTTTTCAGCTGATCTCTTTCTTATTCTTGTACTTACAAGAGATATGAAACAATTCAGACCATACTGTATGGTGATGGAGTCTATTTCTAATGGTCTGTGGTTAAAAGATGTTGCAGAAAAATGTACATCATTCACCAGTAGAAACTTTTTTTTTTTTTTTTTTTTGTCAGAGTAAACAGTACATTATTTAATGAGAATGGGCACATTCACCTTAATCTTGCATTTCATACATCACATTGACGCAATTATGTTTTGGTATCAGAAAATATCAACACATTGAAAAGTGGTGTTTAAAAATGACAAAAAAAAAATCATATTTTTGCCAAGATTAAATGGCTTAGCTCACCCTTTGCATGTGAGATGGTCAAGAAAAGCAAGACTACTTCTAATTTCTTATTTTTAGGCAAAACAACTACAAAAATATCACAATCCATACAACTTGAACTAATATTATAAGCAGGCTGACTGGAATTATATTTGCAAAGCAACCAGCTAAATTGTTTGCACTGTCACATTAATTAATGTTCAACATCTGTGCCAAGCAGGGTTGTAAAACTGTCTTTTGTTTCCAGTTGATATGCTCATGTTCAGGATAAGAAAATAGGTGCCATCTTTTTCCCCGAAGAATAGTTTTGTCTATAGTCACCTGAATTAGAGTTTATTTCCCCACAGACTCTAGAAGTTGATGACAATATTCCATATTGCAATTTCACATGAAACTTCACAAGTGGGAGTAGTAAAAACATTTTTTTTCTTCAACATGATCTGATAGCTTGACCTTTACGTAAAATGAAATTTACATAAATGACCTTAGTATTTTTGGATTTCTTTTTATTCTCACAGCTTCTGTGCAGATTTTAAAATCTGGCTAATTCATTCTCTGTTTCAAGCTGTTTTATCATAGCTTGAAATTCTGTAGGAAAATTGATTTACTATAAGTCAAACAAGTTATTTGGAGTAAGCGCAATGATGAGAATTTTAATGCAAAATCTAAAAAGACTGATTAAATTTAATGGTCAGCTCTGCAGGACACAAATTCAGTAAGTTATATGTCACTGTATTTTTAAGTTCCAAAAGTTTGCAAATGTTTAAAAAATAAATGAAATGGAATTAATAATTACTACTATAACTGACATTTCCTTCTAAACACTAATACCATTTGCAATTAACTTTGGTTTAATATTAAACCTAGCTTTTAAATTATCATATGCACTGTTTGGTAAATGATTAATCATTTCATATTAAATTACCAGTACTTCAGATATGTAGAAGTTCCACCTGTGCATACAAAGAAAAGGTTTGACTATACCAGAAAAACTAACAAAAGATATCAGAGAATACTTTTTCTTCTATGTCCTCTTTTGCAAATTAAGACTGAATTTTCCTAAAATCTGCCAAGTACTTGTAGATCTAATTTACTTGCATTTAAATCTTAAATCTGAGTTTAAGAGAAGTTGTCAACCTGACATCAACTGGACCATTTACTCAGAAAGCCAAGCATTTGCATAAACATTTGTAGATTCCAAGTTGCAAAAGGTCAAAATCAATCCATCTCTAATTTGTCAGCATTTTGCTTACTAGACCCTCAAGCGCTCAGACAAAACAACATACAAAATATGATGCTGAAACAAACAGAAAGGGGTGATTACAGAAAGTTTTAAAAATGTGTGCTAAAATAAATTTCTATGCAAAGCAACAGAAAATTATTTGAGAATATAGAATCTGTCATAATATGCTTGAAGATTCAAAAGTAATGCTTTATTTAGAAGTGTACATGAATTTTACAAGAATGCTGAAGTTGTTTTTCTTGATCATGTGAAGTTCTTCCATGCTAGATGATATGAATTTATTTGTTAGCAGTTAAAATTGCGTCAAATGAAAATAACTCTGAAAAGTGCACCTTTTTTTTTTTTTCTTTATATTAGATTCCACACGGGTGACACATTCTTAAAAACATAAAGCTCACAGAGTTACAGAGCTTCAGTATCACAATACATTACCAGTATCTATGGAACACCTTTGAATAATAGAAATTAAAAATTATTTACAAATGTTCTTAATGACACTTTATTTGGCAGTTGATTTTACCTCTTGTATTGTTGAAAAACTAAATAAGCTTATTTATCTTGTAAAAGGACAAGATTCTGTTCAACTCCATAATGCCTCTTTGCCTAAATTTGCATCAGTAATATACAAAAGCATCACCAGATATTTTACTTTATTTATGATTTTTATTAAATGTTGTGTATTTAAAATGCAATTAAGCTTCAAGGGTGGGTTGTTAAACCAAACACAGGCATTAAAGGTATTTCCACCTAATGATAATTAAATGAATAATATTATAGGATATCAGGGTCATTAATTTTGTATAACCAATTATGGAGTGGTTCCACCTGTACAATTAATAGTTCTTGTTGTTGTCTTATATGTCCAGCTATACTAACAGTTATAGGCAGCTTCATTAAGTTGTTACACAGTTCTTTATCAACAATTGACCATTTGTCTGTATAGTCCTGACACCTGTAGCACTATACCGTGCCTATACTTGCAATGTATCTGCTATTTTACATGCATTATAGGATTATGATGGATCACTTTCACATATGTTCTTATTCTAGTGTCTCTGACAATTCATTCTACACACCTGGTGTTTCTAAACTTATATGTGCATACATCTGTAGCCCTTTCTGAACTACTTGCTATTGATATCTCACTACAGAAATATTAATAGCGATCATCAAAGCTGATCGCTTAAATTCATTTGATTCTCTTTGAGTTAAAACAGCATTTATTAAAACATTGAATTCACAGTACCAATGAAAATAATTATAATAATCCCGTAAAACTGAGCACTGTATAATGAGTACTGAAGCAGCTGGCAGTTTAATGCCGTACAACTAATGTCCAAAACCTGCTGTTTCTCCATTCTCAAATGGTTATACTTACATTCAAAACTTCTGTTTCTCCATTTTCAAATGGTTATATTTATGTTCATTTCCAGATGATGAAACAAGAATTATATGACAAACAAGAATTACATGGAAAATGATTTTTTTTTTCTTTTGCCACAGGACTACTAGAAAGCATCCAGGGCAGGCATTTGTGCTACCTGACCAGTCTAAAACAAATATGTGCAATATAATTACCTGACTAAAGTCCCAGTCTTTGTTTCTTTTCTTCATGTTTATATCACCTGTTCCATAAAATAAGTGATGAGAAACTGTATGAGAAGTTCATTCAGGTTAAAAATATGATCCAGTACCTCCAAGGTCAGGAAGCCCTGAAGCCCTGTAGGTATTTGCTGCATGATTTGTGCTTTTTACAAGGTGAGGACACCTGAAGGTCATTAGATTTTGACTCTCATTTAATAGGACTACTATATACTGTATATTAGAAAATATAACCTGCTTATCATAGGTTTGCTACTACTCCCACTGAAATAGCCAGACATTTGCATGTTGACTCCAGTGGGAGTTCAATGAGATTCTTAAAATAATCCCTATTCTATTGTCTTTTTTTTTTTTTCTGTTCTCCTCTTAGTCACTTTATCCTCCCAGTATGAGAAACTGAAAAACTTACAATAGAGTAGGAGAGATTCTACTGATATTGTGTAATTTAAATAACACAGTACTATAATTCTACATTAAAACTTAAGATGTCAACTTTGTGTAAAGACATAATTTTAATGCTTGTTCATTAGAGAGAATTGACTGATCAAAAATGTTATCATGTCTTTTTGCCACCTTTCTGTTTTGTAAATATTTATTTATTTTATGAATTTCAGATGAGTTGAACATTAGTGTACTTGAAGTGTCTTCTGCTCACACAAATCATTGTTAATTATAATACTAGTGTAGAAAATACACTGGTTATAATTATTATCAGTTCATTCACACTGATTTTGATCTCAGGAAAAGCATGGAAAGAAGTATTTTTTTTCTGTCTTTCTACCAAAGTTTATATACAGCATATCCCATTCTTATTCTGGTTCTACAGCAGTAGGCACTGCAACTTTCTTACGTTTACATAAATACATAAAACCAAGCTTTTACATTTTCCTCTAGTTTATAAAACAGAAAAGAATCTGGGCTTGAGACCAACAACCAGTGCTCCAGACTGACTTAGACATGTAGCAGTGGCTAGTACAAGCTGGGAAACATTCCCAAGTGGAGGGATGGATACAGCTGCCCTATTTTGATGGAGTAGAGTTTAACACACATTGGTGCGAGTAATGTTGTGCCTCTTTGTCTCACCATTAGCAGATGGTACTCAGCCCATTTTCTGTAATAATTCAGATATATCCTTTACCACGATCACTAAGCATGATACAAGAAATAGCCCAAAGAGGAAGGAACAGATTCCCAAAAGAGTTCTCCACAAATTTTTAAGACTTTTAAACATAAAATGATGTCTCCAAATCTAAAACCCAGTTCACTAAGATTTCTGACAGTAGGTTTGAAGTAAGCTGTCTTGCTCACCAAGGAAACCATGCATTAGACACAATACCTTCAGAGTCTGATCTTTTGGGCTGAGTTAAGAATTGCAGGACTGAAGAAGCTGGTTCAAGATTCCAGAAGCTCTCTGCAAAATATATGGAAAATTCAGCACCTTTAGTAGGATTCAGTGTACTTTAGATCTGCAGTGTAGTTGTCAAAACTGAGTGTCAAATCTGAGTGTCTCCATTTAAGGTCAAGAAAAAGAAAGACACTTTATGGCATGAGCTATCTAATGTCTAGATTTTGAGGTGTTGAATTGTACCCTAGAAATTCTTCTTTTGCTTCACTGGTTATAAATGGAACATTTGTGATCAACCCAGGTAGCAATATCTACACTGAGTGTAACTCAAGTTTTTGAAGCTGAGAACTGTAAAATTTCCATACAGTTTGTTACTTGTTGACTTTGTTCCCCAAAGCTGACAAGAATCAGGAACAAGCTCTTGCACAGACCTGACTGTGATGATGTCTACGTACTGAGAAATGTGGCATTGTGAAAATACTAATTCATTTTGAGGACTTAAAGAAGTTTGCAATTTAAATTGAAATTATGTGCCTAAGAGCTTAATTACAATATTGGAACTTAATTAAAAATAAGAGCACACGAATTATGTCTATATAATGTCAAAAACAGACCTGTTTAAAAAAAAAAAAAAAAAAAAAAAAAAGAGAGAGACAAAAAGAAAAAAAAAAAAAAAGCTTTTTGATGAAAGTGTTCAGTGACATTACAAATCTTTACCAAAGGAGGTGAAGAAGAAGAACCCATCTTGGGAATATGAATGTTTTAATTAAAGAGACCATCCCAGTAGAAGCATAAACTGGTTTTAGTCAGAGACACAAGATTTCATTTTGGTGACTGTATGACTATTTAGTTAAAGCAGTGACAACAACATTTACACTCCTGAATTATGGGTGTTCTTTCCAGATTCTATATAAGATTATAACTCAGTGATTTAAATTGTTTGGAATTTTAATTCTTCAGGTAATTGTATTTTGTATTGCTTACATTATTTCATTTTTGAAAGATCTCTTTCTGACAATTAAAGTCACTTATAAAGGCAATATCCATAAAGGAATGCAGAAGTATACTTTGTTTACAAGACATGAGAAAAAGATGAAACATTCCTTGCGTTATATTTTTTCTAAGAGCCTCTATGGAGCCTCCCTCCAGAAGAATTATATGAACTGGCACCAGACAGTTTGTGGAGGAGTCATTGCCTCTTTCCCACTGTGGCTCATTTTTTTTCACGTAACATAATTCATTGCTTTGGAGCCTACATTATTGCCTTTGTTTCTTTCTAATGAGATTAATGTAAATGAGTTCATGCACTACTTGTCAATCTCCTGTCTCTTGTCCATCATATGAATGGAAGTTAAACCCTTGCATGCATTTTATATTTTAGCTCAAGCGGGAACCTTATTGAGAATTCTGAATTTACCTTTAATCCCCAGTAAATTGCTGGTCTCTCTAGAAGACAAAGAGGTTTGCTAATCACCCTACCAAGACTCATTAGACCACTTCACAGTTTCCAGAAGACTGGACATTCACTGTTGTTTTCACTAATGAGCATCCTTGAAGTACAGAAACGGAGGCACCAAGGTTCAGTTATGAGGAAAACAATAAAGTAAAAAGAATCCTTTTGCTCATTCAAGAAACCCCTAGAGAGTCTGGAGCCATGTTTTAAAAATATGTTGAATTACCCACAACTGTGGCAGACTAACAGAGCACCACATCTTTGCAGGAAGAATAGAGAAAGAAAGTTTCACAACTACATTTTGGAAATAGTTATATTTTGGATGTTTTTTCTAAAATTAAATCACTCAGCCTTCTAGAGATTTTGTAATCCCACAACATGACTCTAGCCTCAAATACAGGCAATACTTATTTTTAGTTTCATTGCCCTACCTGTATCTGTTGGGCTGATTAGCAAACAAGAAATTTAGTCCTTCACACTCCCAGATCCTGTTTAAATGTTGTCTGAATATATACACTGCATTTGTAAATCCGGGGGAAAAAAAAATACATAAGGAAATTGCCAATACAGCAGAATGATAGCCATGCCAATACACTAAATACTGTTATTAATAACACATTAAAGCCAGTTGCTAACTTTGCTTACAAACTCTCTCAATTAATTCACTTTTTATGGGCAATACGTTTTGCCAAAAATATGTTATCTAAAAGCTATTGTTATGTTGTGGCCTGGCATTTAATCACTATAACCTTATGCCTATTACATGATTTCAATCTTCCTCTGACAGCTTACAACATATTATTCAGAGATAAGTCTAAATATATGTTCCTCTAAAGCTCAATGTCTTTTTGAAGTATATAGTCTCTACTTGCAGCATACATGCATCTCCTAATAATGGCATTTTATGCATTTGTTGATAAAGAATATAATTTCAGGACACTAAATATTTATATGTGGTATAGATACCAACAATATATTAAAGCACTTAATTTTAACTTTATTTACAAGACAGCTCTGGACTTACAGTAATTCAATATTAAGATATTCAGCCGCAGTGGGGAAAATACCAGCTCACATGCGAAACTATCCACATAAATAATCAGCCAGCTTGATTATTATCATCTCCATCTCAATTATATTTCATCCATACTCTTAAGTTCATAAAACTAGGACAGATCCTCAAGCTAGGTGAATCAAAGCCTTTTTTCAACAGAACACATTTCTCATGATAATCTAATGGATGGAAAATGGAATCCAAAAATAGTAGTGTCTCATTTTGTTTTCAATCCTTCCCAAACTGCTTCTAATATCAAACTTTGCTTTTAGGTGTATGATTGTTACTTCTGCTGATGTCAGTGAGTCATTTATGTGCTGCTGTTAATGTATTGAAATCACTAGAATTAGGTCAGTTTAAAAAAATAAAATAAAAAACGTGGGGGGTTGTCCAATAGAAGCATCAGCATGTCTTGGATAAACATTGCTGTGTCTTGGAGCACAACATACACTTGCAATGAATACGCCACAGTCACATTCATGTGCCAATTGATCCAAAAGATTATTTGATTAATGAATGTGTGGCTATGAGTGAAATGTTTAGAATTAAAAACATAATTTATTTAAAATTAAAATAAGTGGTTCAGCAGGTGCTGTGTACTTATTTTGCCAGATAGAAATACATGTATAGCAATAAGGGACACAAAAATCTTAGAAAGTCCTTATAATCAGTGAATTCTTAGGAAAATCAAGTCTAAATCCTTAGTGGTATGCTTCATCTTCACAGATCATAAGAAACTTCCTTTCCTTACTGTCTCACCTTGACTTCTAAACCTTTTCTCTTTGCATTACCAACCTTTCTCATACTTTTTACGTTATTCCTTCTCCCATACCTGCAACAGAAATTCCACTCCAACATCATTTACAATCATAGAACTTAAATAACGCAAGTAGCTTAGGAAAATTCCTTTGGAGGAGCCATGTATAGAAGGAAGCATCATACCCAGAGATCAGGGGACACCACACACCTGGATTCAATAGGGAATGCTATAGGTATCTCAGAGTGGGGTGCAGCACACAGCATTTGGGGATTGCACAAAACTTATTATGCGATCTTTAAGAGAGGAACCAATGACTGGGAAAATGATGGATCTAGATCGTTTGGGGAGGAACAAGCACGTGAAAATAAGGATAAATGTTAGTCAGTATGTATGTCTGACCATGTCCTGCGCCTGATCAGTGCAGTCTGCCTTCCCTTCATATTAACCTCTGTAGGGACTACCTAACTTTGTGGGGAGGTGGGAGAGTAAAGTTGTGTGTCTGAGCACCAGCAATGGAAGAGGGACCAAAAGACAGAGTGCATCTCTCCAAAGTGTATGGGGGCCAACAACTGGAAAGATGGGGTTGCGTGCATATGGTTTGAGTGTATATGTCAGTCAGTGTGTAAACACTAACAAACACCAAACTGGAGTGTCCAGTGAGCAGGATAAGAGGCTTGGGAGGCAGGTAATGGAGCTGCCCTAGTTCTGGGTTAGATATTGGAGAGATCAGAAGCTCTCTGAGTTGGCTACTGAAGGACCAGGAGGTCTGAGCCAGAGAATGGAGAGTCTGTGGGGTCTGAGGGTCAAATGGGATACCCTTTTGTACATGTGTGTTTGCACGAAGCAAATGGAAGCAAGATGATTCAAGGGTCTGTTACTCAGTAGACTGTGTGTCATATGCCAGTCACTGGGGGATCCATACTGTAAGTGTAGGTAAGGGAGATTACACCAGCAATTGGAGTGAGGCTGTGGCTGTTGGGGGTTTATGATACAACTGCCTGAAATTGGGGATCCAAGGACCGGTTACTGGGCAGACTGATGGGATCCACATTGTAGACATGGATATGTAGTTCTCACTAATGGACATTCATCCTGATCAGCCAGAGACAAGAACATGATGAAGCCATTGGTACTATTCACATCTGTGTTAGTCCTGAGTGGGTCATTGTTGTGGTTTAGCCCTGGCAGACAGCTAAATACAACAGAGCCCCTTTCAACCTCCTCAGGTGGGATGGTGGAGAGAATCAGGTAAAAGTGAGAGAACTCAAGAGCTGAGATAAAAACAGTTTACTACATAATGCAAAAGACACATGCACAAGCAAAACAAAACAAGGAATTCATTCACTGCTTCCCATCAGTAGGCAAGTGTTCAGCCACTTCTAGGAAATCAGGGCTCATCACGCCTAACAGTTTCTTCGGAAGACAAACACCATCGTTCTGAACGTCTCCCCTTTTCCTCTTTCCCCAGCTTTCATTGTTGAGCATGACAATATGCTCATATGTTCATATTCCATGCTATCACATGGTATGGAATATCTCTTTGGTCAGTCTGGGCCAGCTGTCCTGGCAGTGTCCCTTCTCAGCTCCTTGTGTTTCCCCAGCCTCCTCGCTGGCTGGGCAGCATAAAAAGCAATAAAGTCCTTGGCTCTTTGTAAACATTGCTCTGCAACAAACAAAAGCACTGGTGCACTATCATCATCATTTTCAACAAAAATCCAAAACACAGCATTGTGTGAGCCTCTATAAAGAAAACTAACCCTGTCCTATAGCCAAAGCTATGACAGTCATCCATGTTGATCTTTGTGTCCAGATGTGTGTATGTGCCCATGTGTGTCTATCAGGAACACACTCTCAGTCTCACTACTGTCTGGACCTAAAAACATGGAACCATGGCAGCCTCAGCTCTGTCAGTGTTTTGGATGTGGTCACTCATGACACTTTTATTAGTGATGTCATACTACTTCTGCATCAGCACCTATAGCTCCAATCCTAAGGAACTAAATTGTATTCATTTACCTTTGCAAGAACTAATGCAGCTTTTGTATCTGAATACCAAGTACTTTTCTGTTATCATAGGTTATTTCTTCCTGAGAAATGGCCATAAATTATATCAAGAAAATTACTTTTCATTAAATTATTTTTTCCTTTAAGTTACAGTTTTAAGTTGATCTCATAATTCTGAACCTCCTGTAGTTATTTACATCAATACATTCTGAAAATGATTGGCTTATACATGATGCTAGATTAGAATAGCAAGTTTACACTTCCTTTGCACAGCAGACAGAAAAATGGAAAATAGTATCGATGTACTCATATTTTGTTCAATGATTACAAATCCAATTTACCATTTATTTTAATAATAGCAGGCAGTTTAGCTATTATAGTCTAACAGTTATTACAAAAGAGACTTCTAGCAGCATCTGTACATTTTTATGCATCTAACGCACTTGGGTTTTATGTAAACAGGTGTATCTCAAACTGCCCATGGATTCTGAGAGAATATATTATTTCACTAGTACTCTTGCAGTGAAAGCAGCCGATCTTCTGAAGGTACATTAAATCATAAGCATTTTCAATAATGAAGTATATGTGACCCCATATATACATTTTACAGTGTGGTGATGACTACTGTAAAAAAATAAAAATAAAAAATAAGTAAACAAACAACAACAACACAAAAACACACAAAACCACAGTAACATATAGATGTTGGGTGGATAGCATGCTCTTCCTTTGAATTGCTCTTTATTATTCTCTAGGAAAGAAAGACAAAGGCAAAAAACACATTCTGGAAACCTAATGTACTCAGGTAATATTTAAAGTGTCGATCTATTTGTAATACTACTGCAAACTCGTTGCTATAAGGCATTTACGCAGTTCCAGTAAGGTATTACAAAAAGATAAAAACATGCTGTCATAATTGCTTAAAATATATGTTTGCCTTCCAACATACCCTTTTTTGCATCAGTACTCACGTCTGCAAACTACTATCTTTTACATATAGCAAGCAGGAAAATATGAGAAACCATTCTAACTTCTCACAGTATTCTGACAAGCATGAAAGAGGATAGAGTCTGTCCTCAACAGTGAAGGCATACTAAACCAGGAAGCTGCTCTCAGAAACCTCCATGACAGAAACTGCATGTTCTCATGGGCAGGTAGCATGTAGGCTCCTAAGCAAGAGCAAATAAAGAGCTCCAGGTCACACTGCTCGTTGCTCAGAAGAACAGCAAGAAAACATTTCCAGCTTGCTGAGACTTAAGACAGTCCAGGAAAGTCCTGATTTCTTCTCATTCCTGTTAAGCATGACTGAAAAACTATAGAGCTGGATAACCTTGCATATTATGAAAAAAACATGCCTTGGAAAATCAGTTCCACTCCATTCAGTGAAAATACCAAACCTTTAGGAAGACACATTAATCTTCTTCAAAATTCTTAAGAAAGAAATCAGCCTCCTCAATTACCTGTTTCTTTGTTGTTGTTGTTGCTTGTTTGTTTTTTGTTTGTTTGTTTTTTCCATTGCGACTTCTGTTCTTTGGGGGGGCTGGCAAAACCATTAGCTCACAGCTCTGTCCTGATCACTCCTAAATCCTATTAATAGGCCCAGAAGTCTCAATATACCTGAGCTACAGTTACAAGAGGTGACAAGAATTACTTACATTTTTATTTATTTATTTATTTTGGAATGGGTTAACATGGGATGGAAGTTTCAGTATTTATTGGGTGCAGGTGTCATGGTGTTGGTGGCAGGGGGCTGTGGGGCAGCCTCTGTGAGGAGAGGCCAGGCCTGCCCGATGCTGGCCCCAACTGGTTTCAGCCAGCTCCAGTGGTCCCACTGCAGGGCCTGGCTGGGCCCAACAGCCAAGATGGCAGTGTCTCTTGGAAATCCATTTAAGAAAGGGGAGAAAAACGCCAGAGCAAAAGGATCAGGGAACAACAAAGAAAGAAGAACGTGAGCAGAGGGCATATAAAGGTCAGAGTGCTCCATGGCAAAACACCCTTTTCTGAATCACACTATTAGCAAAGTGAATATTTTTTCATGCTTTGCCAATGAAACAGCTCACAAATTTCTCACTATCCCTCCATGTGTTTTTCCTACCACCTCAGTGTTCAGTATTCCATATTTTACTGCTCATGTTTATGGGGTCATAATGCACACTGACATGAAAACTAATCCTCCATGGTGAAGCGATAGATATCTGCCTGCAGTTGGTTAAGATAGCCTTCACAGATTGCGATTGTGAGAAAACAGACTGGAGCATACTCATGATCTTGTCAAAACACATGTGTTTTAACTTTCCAGAGCAAAATGATTTCCATTGTCTCTTTTTCTAAGATAAAAGAAGCAAGTTATGAGTGCTAAGGAAATAAGAAACATACTCTTAGACCCTGATCCTGCCAACAGTTCTGTATAAACCTAATGCTAAAACCATATATAGGCCCATCTACTGATGCATAATGTTCTTCACAGAAAACTGAGACTTTATATTTGACTGCCTACATTACCATTTGCACCCTGTGCTTTCTCTCCAATAATTATTCTATTTTTAATTTATATTTACCACCTACTGTTTCTCAGAATGAAAAATTAGTCTGATTGCATTTTTACATTACATCCATTTACAGCACTAGAACTATTGCCAGCAACTAAAGTGATTTTTAAAGATAAGGGTTGTGGAGAAGTAGCTCTTTAAGGTTATTCTTTTTTCTCAGTAATGAACTGCTCTCCAGCTGTCCTCCCACTTACTATTCTTTTTAATACCCCAATGAGAGAATTACTATTAATTATGGGATGCAGTGATAGAAGCAATGTAAAGTGTAACTGTGTAATACAAATCATTATTATCCATAGATCAAGCTGTTAGTTGGGATTTATGTTAATCAATAGATGTGTGTTACATAGTACCTTTTGATGTAAAACTGAGAGTACTGCAATATATCACACTCTTTGTTAATTACAAGATTCTAAAATTTTCTTTTGAGGCATTCAGCTCCACAGAACACTGTCTTTATCATCTCTGTATCCATTAGTGATGTGGTTTCCCCTGTATTATGATGATGTCATAAACCAACAATCTTCATGAGATTTATGACTCAGCTAGACAAATTCAGTTTAAAATCTATCAGCAGAGTCATCACCCTGCTAGGATATCTCATTTTCCTTGTTGATTTTTACTAAAATTGGCTTAAACTGTTAAATTAAGGAGCCAATTATGATTGCATTCATCTTATACAAGAGGCCCTTTGTGTGTCAGCAGTCTATCTGATTTTAAGTTACCTTTTAAACCATTAGAAGAAAATATTACTTTTTATTTATTTCCTAGCCCTTTTAATTATTTTCAAATGTAAAAGTGACAGATATGAAACATGATATGTTGCCAGACATTTTAATAGCATCTCCATAATTAGGTTGTTGCTGTTTATTTGGGGATTTTTCCTTTTTGTCTGTCTGTATTATTGAATGTGGATGGTAAACAGCAAATACTTTCCATTAACAGTTTATGAAACAGGCTAATCAGACTGTGTAAAGAACTGAAAAGAGATCATATAGGAAGGATATAGACAAACTTAGGATAGCAAGTTGCTGGCTGGCTGATTGCAGCTTTATGTTTTCCAGTTTTATGCAGCAAAAACATACAAAGTCAACTGTTTTTGCTTAAGTGCCTTTCAGATAAGTTTTCTCTATTATATCAGAACAGACTGCTGTTGCACTAGCAATATGTTATATAATTTCTACCTGTTACTTATTAGTTTGTTTTACTATGAAATATGGTAAGCAGATACATACTGCCTTTAAAAATATTCATGCTCTCAGGCTGAGGCAGTTATCTTCTCTTAAAAAAAAGTCATAATTTCCATATTTAGCATACTGACACTGCTACTATAATTTCTATTTGACTACTTCTTTCCCTTTGAAACCTATGACTGATTTATAGTCTTCAAATTTTAAAGGGAACCATATCAAAGGTTGAAACCAGCAACCTTCAAATTGGAAATTTTAATGTTTTATTTCCAAATGTGAGACACAGATATTTCTGCCTCATCATTCTGTAAATCACTTCTAGTTGTAACAATTTTCATGTTGTCACCTGTATGTTTTTAATAGATCTAGCAGTTACATCTGCTCTCCCTTTCCACTGTCCATTTTTCTACTGTCTAATACTTTAACTGGGAAATTTACTTTCCCTGCAAAATATACTCTGAAATGCATAAACATAACATTCAAAAAAGTTTCATATTTGATAATCTGTACCTATTCTCTGTATACATTTCAAAATATATTTATTTTAATGTATTCTGATTCATTGCTCAGATTCTTTAAATTGGGCACATCTGGTTCTTTAATTCCTTTCGGTCTGCTTCCTTGTGACCAATTCTGACCCAGTGTTTTTTTTTGTTTGTTTGTTTGTTTTTTGTTTTTTGTTTGTTTGTTTGTTTTACATTGATAGGATTCTGCAGAATGACCAGGTAAGTAGTTTTCTTCCTATACGTCCTTCAGTTTCTTCCAAGACCTGCATTTACAGAGCCTGAACTTGACTGACTCAGACTGGGGGTTACCCAGCTTATTCACAAGCCATAACCAGCCATAATCACAAAGTAAGCAACCTCTACAACCAAGTTTTATTTTTCTCTTTTTATACCTGTGGTCTGTTTCTTACCTTTCTCGTTGTATTGTCTTTTTCGTATAAGATTATTCTTTGTCCCATATCGAGATTCATAAGCTACTGTTTTCCTTCTGTTTCTTAGTATGCTGTTTCCAGGGTTTCCATTTACCCTGTCTTCCATAAATGCCTCTCTTTTTCTTTGACACATTCTAAATATGATCGTGAAAAGAGCAGACATGGCAAAGGTCATACTAATAATTTTCCTGACATTTTTTATTCATGCTTAGTTAGGAGTGTCTTAAATTTATCAAGATAACTATGATCAGAATGAGCTGGATATTTAATATGCCCTAAATATAAACCTCAGGTGCTTCAAACAGAAAGAGATAGGGAAGAGCTTTTTCTAACTATGCCCATCAGCTGAGGAACAAATTTCTTGCTACAGATCTTAGCCTATGTTAGAATATGAACATGGACTAAAAGATTATACATTCACTGTTTCATTTAAGTGTTCGTGATCAAAAGCAATTTACACTATACTGTGTTCCAAAGCATTTTATAAAGAGTTGTCATTATTGTATTTCATGACTAGATTGTGATTTGTAGAAAAGTGTAGTCCATCAAATAATGTTAAATTTGTCAAAAAAAAATAATAAAAAAAAAAATCCTGGAATACTAGAAAGGTTAGAGAGTCCTACCTGGGTTCTGTTAAATTCTGCAATTTCTGGTTAGGAGGTTGGAAAAAAAGAGGCGTATATAAGATGTATCAAGAGCCACTAATGGTAGGCCATAGACATTTCATGTGGATATTATGCCAGAAAGGGGGAAAAGTGACAAGAAACAACAGTGATAAGGGAAGAGTTGTAGGATATTTTATTTTATGTCAGATTAAGGAAACAATAAATTGAGTGATGCAAGTGATAAGGGAAGAATCGATAAATATGCAAATGTGAATCCCAGGTTCTGTTGCATTAAAGGAACTAAACCAAAGCCAAGAGTCATTGAAAAATGTCTTGTATACATCCTAAAAACATATATTTGGTCTTGTAGCAGGATACCATTGGCAGTATATTTTGACAGCTGAAAAAAGGATAGATGTCAATTTTATTAGTTCAGGCTAGTTATGTACAGAACTAAACATAAGGCTGAAAACAAGGCTTATTTAGTAGGCAGAAAACTCTTCTGCTGAGAGAAAAACAACAGGAACAAAAAAAAACTGCCATTCTAATTATTTATTTAACATTTTATTTATACACTTTCACAAATTCTTCTGACTGATAGAGAATACCTAGAATATGTGTTTTCTGATTAGTTATGACTGATGATAGAAATCACATTGTGTTTTTCTTCTATTTCTTGAATAGAAATGCACTTAAGCATATCACTAGCAATGTACTGAATGTAGTGAATTTTGTTAGCATCAATGAGACCATTCAAACAACACAGATACTCTGGAATGACTTTTAGCAAACATGGTGATCGTGTTACTTTATATATTCCCTTTTTTTCATTTGTGTATACACTGCTTCTGTAATTTGGCGTCTAATTTTAGTGTTTTGGCCTCTAACTTCAGTATCTCCTCGAATCATCATTTTTTCTGTTTTGTATGAAGTGAAGAGCAAGGGGTATGAAAAGCAGAAGTAGCTTGAAAGAAGTGTGGTGCTACTGTTTATACAAACATGTAAAGTATGAATTTTGGGGAATGATATTAGAGCCATGTAAAAAATTATAATAATTTATCACTTGCATATGCAAGATGCAGGCACTTCATATATATATTTTAATTAATTAATTAATTGATTGATTCAATCCATAACTGTCTTGTGTTTTTCACTCAAGCAAAATCTTCCAGAATTCTTTTTTTTTTTTTTTTTTCTTTTTTTTCCCCCTCACAATATCCTGTATATGCTTGAATAGTTGAATAGCTCTTCCTCAAGCCTTCTAAGGCAAATATTTCTAGATATGTGCAGATGTAGAATTTTGGTTATGTAGTGGCTTTCCTGATTGACATATAGAATACTCTGTGATTCTATAGGAGTTGTGATCTCTTGGGCTTAGTATCTTAACTGCGCCTAATTTATAAAAGTTGTTTAGGGCCAGATCTAAGATGGACCTTGTATATTGTGGCTTTATACTAAATTATTTAACTAGAAATCTTCATAACCCTTTGAAAAAGGAATTTTTAGATTTTCCTCATGTAGCCTACTGAGAAGATTAGTGTCTAAATAATTTGAAAGGAAATGCTGAAAGAAAAGAATGAGTTTATATTTCTCTCTCTTTCTTGAATCCAGCTACAGCCATGAGATTAAAGTTTGTATGAAACAGAACCATAATCTGAAAATAAAATTGCTGTGCTTAATGGCCTAAGATACATTTTGGTAGTGACAGTTTTCACAGATTCATTTTGTAAGATGAGATAACAGAAGTAGCTCCTTCTGAAGATTGCCTAGAGGCTTGAGACTTTGCCCCATAAAATGTATGTCTGTCAGGTCACTGGACAGTCTGAGCTGTTTGAAACCACTCAATTCCTAAGAGTGAAATGCAAACAGCATGTTAAGAGAGAGATGCACCAAAGCTCTACAATGTTCCCATTGAAAACAGACCTATGTGCGGACAAAAAAATGTAAAAATTACTAAACCTATGGGGAATGAACAGTGAGAAATCTACTTTCTGAATGGCCACTTGTCATGGTCTGGATAACTGTAAACATAACTAGATTTAGGTGGAAAGGTTAAAAAACATTCCTTCTGAAAGGGAAAGTGACTGAAAGTGTCTGTCTTTCTTCATTGACTACTTACAAATTGTCAAATAGCACAAATATTTTTTTTGTTTGTTTCTATGCCTGAAGGTAGATAAGATGTCAGACCTAAGTCAGCCGTTTGTTAAAGATACCAGAATTCTGTTTGCAGAAGATGGCCATCTTAAGTGGCATTTCAGTCTTCTTGCTAGTAGCCACCTCTTTAAACCATAGGAAAATATCAAGTCTACATCAAAAGACATATGGACACTGTTTCCTGTCTGCAACATAGACCCATATTTGTCAGTCCCTTCATCTGCTTTGTTTTCTTATTTTAGTATTCAGACCTACTGGATGATTCATTCACTATGAATACTTCCATACAGATTCGAACATCCTCTGAGAATATCTTGCAAATGCTTTAAAGTGCTGTGTTTGTGCTGAGCTGCTAACCCCTGTTTGGCACTAAGGTAAGCTAACATACAGTTTTCTTGTGTCCTCTTAAGTTCTTCTTTTTAGATGGTGAAAGTGAATTGATGATAGATATCAGTATAAAAGCATTAGAAACATTTGATTGATATCAGTATCCTATTATGTACATATATAACTTCATATTCTATTCCTGATTTCCCTTACGCTAAGAACTGAGATTTGTCTGTCATCTACTATTGCAAAGAAATTATGTCACAAACTTACTAGGATAAAAGGATGGAAAATAGTACCTAGTCACGTTTACTGAACAATACATTTATATGAATTGTCAATTCTAATTGCCAAGATCTTTCCCAAAATAAGGAAGGGATCACGCTCGGACATATTGACAAAGAGTATCCCTTTTTCCCTAACCTAAATGGAGATAGAGAAGAAATTCAACTGAATTAGGAATCAGCACTACTGGCATCCTTGTCTATAAGGGTCATAGAATCATAGACTCATAGAATATCCCAAGTTGGAAGGGACCCCTGAGGATCATTGAGTCCAACTCCTGGCACCACACAGGTCTACCCAGAAATTCAGACCATATGACAAAGAGCACAGAGCAAATGGTTCTTGGCCCTCATGGCTACCAGGGCATACTGCTGGCTCATATTCAGCTTGCTATCAACAAAAACCCACAGATCCCTCTGCAGGGCTGCTCTCCAAAGTCTCTTCACCCAGTCTGTACATATAGCCAGGGCTGCCCCATCCCAGTTGCAGGACCCAGCACTTGCTCTTGTTAAACTTCATGTGGTTGGTGATCGCCCAGCTCTCCAGTCTGTCCAGATCTCTCTGCAAGGCATTTCCACCCTCAATAGAGTCAACAACTCCTCCAAGTTTAGTATCATCAGCAAATTTGCTCAGAACACCTTCTAGTCCTACATCCAAATCATTTATAAAAACACTGAAGAGAGCTGGCCCTAAAATGGAGCCTTGGGGGACCTCACTGGTGACCGGATGCCAGCCTGATGCGGACCCATTTACCATAACCCGTTGAGCCCTGCCTGTCAGCCAATTATTCACCCACCATGTAATGTTTTTGTCTAGCTGTATGCTGGACATTTTATCCAATAGGATCCTCTGGGAAACTGTGTCAAAATCTTTACTGAAATCCAAAAAGATCACATCAGCTGGTTTTCCTTGATCGACTAGATGGGTGATCTTATCCTATGGATATATCAAGGATATGCATATACTTAATGTAACCTGACTGACAAGTTACTGTTACGTTATAGCTGCAGGTAGATATCTGAGGTTTATTTGGCAACTGTTAAAAAGATTTGCATTTAAAATTGTCATGTTACTTAGTTTTCAATCAAAGAAACAAATCAGTATACTGCAGCATTACTCCAAGGAAGGATATGGCTTCAAATATACAAGTATACATACATATAATCATACAAAACATAGATTGTGTAGGTGTTTTAGTAGGTCAGCTAGTTCATCCCATAAGCACAAAGAGGTTGGCTATGTTTGTACTATTCCTGTGTTGTTGTTGTTGTTTTTAATGTCATGATACAGATCATGTAGCCTTTCTAGCAAATGTATTCTAGGGCTTCACTATACTTAGTTGCAAACAAACAAAGAACAAACAAACAAAGAAACAAAAACAACAAAAGGCATAAATATACATATATAATATATATATATTATATATATTATATATTATATATATGTTGTATATATAATATATAAATATAAATATATAAATATATAGTATGCAATATTTTGCTGTTAATAGCACATAGCACATTGTTATAATTCCGTAATTAGAATTTACACTTCCAGAATTACAAATGTAGCAAATTGCTTAGCTTATATACAATGTCATTATCTTGTCGGTTATGTATGTCTAACCAACCAGAAGAGAAGCATTACTGTACCTGGTACTAACCAATGCAGAAGAACTCATTAAAGAGGTTCGGACTGGAGGAAACCTGGGTTGCAGTGACCATGCCCTGGTTGAATTTGTGATTTCGATGGATATGGGCCTGACACAGCAAAGTCAGGACCCTGAACTTTAGAAGAGCGAACTTCCAGCTTTTCAAAGAATTAGTGGATGAGATCCCATGGGACATGGTCCTTAGGGACAGAGGATCTGATCAGAGCTGGCAACTCTTCAAGGATATTTTTCTTGGACCACAAGAGCTCTCTATTCCCGTATAGAGTAAATCAACCAGGGAAGGTAGGAAACCAGCATGGCTGAACAAGGACCTGCTGGTCAAACTTAGGCAAAAGAAAGAAATGCACAAGCAGTGGAAGTAGGGACATGTGGCCTGGGAAGAGCACAGAAACACTGTCAGGATGTACAGGGTAGATAATGATAAGACAAGGGGGAATAATCTTAAACTAAAAGAAGATAGATTTAGATATTAGGAGGAAATTCTTTGCTGTAAGGGTAGTGAGGCACTGGAACAGGTTGCCCAGAGAAGGTGTGGATGCCCCACCCCTGGAGTTGTTCAAGTCCAAGTTGGATGGGGTCTTGACCAACATGATCTAGTGGATGGCATCCCTGCCTATAGTGGGGGGGTTGAAACTAGATAATCTTTAAGGTCCCTTCCAACCCAAGCCATTCTATGATTATATGATTCTATGATTCTACGATTCTACGATTCTACAATTCTACGATTCTATGATTCTATGATTCTATGATTCTCATCTTGGTCTGTGTATAAATTAAATAAATTAAAAAAAAAAATACGTCCACTCAGTAAAATAATTAACATGAGACACATTTCATGTAGATACATTTAACTGTTCTTTGTAAAAAGCACTGTAGGAAAGTTAAAAGCTCCTTTGAAAAATCCTAAATTGTTTCAGGTGCACATTACCAGAGACAATGCTAAGATGGTTTTTAATCTTTTTAGATTAAAACAGATACATGTTTAGATACATGTTTTTTTGTTTTGTTTTGTTTGTTTGTTTTTAAACAGATAAGTGAATACATTTTTTCTGCATTATTTCTGAAGATTCAGTGTAAAAGTGATGACAAACATTAGCTATAATGCTATTACTAGACAAAAACCTTTTAATAAAGATAGCTGTTGGAAGTTGTTGATAAGTGTTTACAAAAGTAAAAGTAAGTGATTTTCTTTAGGAATTACTTATGTAGCTTAACTATTTTCACCTCATTAATATAGCTTCTTCAGATTGGACTGAAGTTGCCAAATCATTTTTATTAAAGTCTTTTATATTGGAGGGGTTGGGAGAGAGGACGATAATTCTTTAACTATTGTTTTAATTAGAGTATTTTGTGTAATAAGTGACTAAGCAAGGGAACAGTAGATAGCATTTTACATAAATGGGAATTCATTTCAGGTGCTTTACAAGAACGGAGTTCCCTGAAATATTATCTTCAGATTTATACCAAACAGGAAAGTCTTGCATAAAAAAATATTTCTCTGCCTTTGATAAGAAAAAAATGCAATTCATCAATTCTGTCAAAGGTTTTCCAATAGATTTGCAAAATGTTTAGGGACAGTTTGGGATCACAGTATCATTTAGGAACAAAATGGAAAAATAATTTCAGATAGAGTATATTCCACAAGTCAACTCATTGATGAAGTCCCTAATTTCATTACACGTAGCACTACTTGCACCTCAAAATTCTAATACAAGGAGATGATCTGCCTGTGTAATGTTTCAGCTCTCAGAAATTTCTTCCATTATATTAAAGGCTTTCAAATTGCCTTTCAGTATTTTCTCTCTTCATCTGAATTCTACAGTAAAATGAGTTCTGTAATTGGATTTCCACTGGTATCTTTTTTATTTTTTCCCCTTATTCTAAAATCATTATCTTCAGTAAGAGAAACTGACTGTAGGAAAAGTAAGCTATTGGATAGTCTATTGTCTAGTAAAAAAATGCTATTTATTTGTTATGCTTCTCAGAAATCCACACTGTAGATTTGAGAGCAGAAACAGCCCTTGAATTAAGATCATACAGGCACAGGACAGAGGATTAACTACTGAGGTGACTGCACTGGTCTGTGCCAAGCAAAAGAATATTTCAAAAAATGCAGTGGTCATGAGTCATGCTGGATAGTACTCTTTAAAATTTTCTGCATGAGATAAACTTTGCATTATAACCTAAGTTAGGTTATAACAAGAAAGTTGATTTATAATAAATTACCAGTCATTGCTCATTAAGAAAGCAGCTATTCACCTTGCAGTCTTTAGTAAAGCTTGACTTTTTGATCAATATATATGTTTTAATTGTATTAAGAATTTTTATGAAGCATGCGTTCATGCTACATTTTTAGTGCTAAAGCAGGTTATAAATCCTTTCTGAATCATATGCAAACTATTTTCTGTTAGACTAACACAGAAACAAAACTTCAAAGTCTCACTTTCCCATTCTCTTGAATAATGCAATCTTGTTAAACTAGAATTATGTCCATTTACTTATTCTTCAAGCTTTTGTTCTTTATTCCTTTTTGTTTTCCATCAGTCTCTCTTAACAATATATTTCTTACTATAGCAATACAAAGATTTACAGAAAGAAAATAACTACAAGTGGTGTAACTCTCACACTGAGTGCCTCAGATTTGTTTTACCAGCTAAATTCTATAGAAACAGTAAACATTAATAAGCGTATTAAGTCAACTCAACATCTGTAGACATGCTGACATGCTCTAAAATTTAAAATATGGAGAAGATAAAGAAAGTCTGAAGCCTATAAGAACTGGAATAGTCTGTGATGAAAAGCGTCTTGCAAATGAGCTGACTACAGTCAAACAACTCTCGTTATATAGGATTATTCATTGTGAGCCAAAACATTGTAATGTGTTCAAAGGACAATGCACTGGATTTAAAGATGAACATTTAAAGCAGTACATAACTAAATGTAGAGAATAATTTGTTGGTACTAAATCACACAGGACTAATTTGGTCATAGCTTTCAGCATCTGTCCTGGGCATTAAAGACACTCTTTACATACTATTGTATGCCAGTGGGGGAAAAAATAAAAATTAAAAAAAAAAAAAAGAGAGAGAGAGAGAGAGAGAAGACTGGAGTCAAGACTCCCTTCTTACTGATCAAAATACAATATTATCTGAGCATCAGTTTAATTCCACTGTTCGTATGCACTTGACAGAATAGGTACCTCATAATTAAAGAGTGCACTATACTAGACACAAATCTGTCAAAATAGATGCTCTGCAACAGAGAAAAAAAATCACAGTTTCCCTGAGTCACATTTCCCTCCTTAGGGGCACTGGAAGAAATGCAAAAGTATGGTGGTCCTTACATGGAACAGAACATAATCTTACAATCCAGCTAACAGATTGTAGAATGGAACTGGGCAAATGTTTGGTGCTGCTTGAGTGTGTCTTGGCATGCATTTTTAACTGTGTTCACTACAACTGTTTTCATGCCCCTGCCTGCAGAAACATTTGAAAAATTAGTGAATGTTGAGCAAATATTAATACTGTGAAAGAAACAGAGGAGTTCATAAAATTGCCTGACTGATGCCTCTTCCACTTGAGAAATTAGTCTCATTAAATTTGAGAGTTAAAAGATGCCATGTGACTATTGTGGTTTAACCCCAGCAGACAGCTGAGTACCACACAGCCATCCACACACTCCTCCCCAGTGGGATGGAGGAAAGAATCAGAAAAAGAGTTAAAACTTGTAGGTTGAGATAAAGACTGTTCAATAGGACAGAAAATGAAGAGTATATTATAATAATACATTATATCTATGTATATACAAAACAAGTGATGCACAATGCAATTGCTCACCACCTGCTGATTGAAGCCCAGCTGGTCCCCATGTAGCAGTTGCCCAACCCCCATCAACCTACAGATGGTTTTGATATTTTCAGAATTGAATATTCCTTTTCCTGTTCAATAGTTCCCAACTGAAAAAAGAAAAAGAAAAGAAAGAAAAGAAAAGAAAAGAAAAGAAAAGAAAAGAAAAGAAAAGAAAAGAAAAGAAAAGAAAAGAAAAGAAAAGAAAAGAAAAGAAAAAAGAAAATTGGCAGAACCAAAAGTATAATTTGCCTATCATTTCTTTGAAATGACTAGTATTTTAATGTATATATTTATAGTTGTAGTTAGTTGCCTGCTGCTGCTTATATTGCAATTTTGATATAATTTTATTACATAAAAATTACTCGTGCAGAAAATTTATTTCACAGAATCACAGAATTTGAGAATCTCTGAGGTTGGAAGGAGTCCTCGTGACTTGCGGAAATCAGACTCCGTAACCTCGGAATGGTTATAAAGCAGGTATGTTTATTCAGTGCTGCGCACACACACTGGGCTCAAGGGGGATAGCTCCACCTAACTTGCGCACCAGCGGTTACTGGCAGTGTGCTTATATTAGTGGGACAAATACATTTTCATTTCATTTTCCGTAAGTCTCTTGTATATTCATCAGGTCTCCGAAGAATCATTAACGTAGGTTCCCGTTTCTATTTGTATGTGTACTGGAGTCCTTGGGTGGTCATCCGGCGTACTCTGGTGGTCTTTTGTTGAAGGCCAGAAGTCTTCCTTGCTGCTAATCTTCTGGCCTTTCCTGTCTTTGACAGACTTCAGCAGTCAAGCCAGTTCTTGCTGGTTCCATTATCTATGTATACAGTTTTATTCCCTTATCTTTGGGTCGTTAACATACAATTGTGCTAGCTAAGACCTAGGAATCACTAGAAATCTCAGAGTTTGACCACCTCCACAATAAAAAAGTTTTTTCATGTATTCAAATGGAAGTTCATATATTTTAATTTGGGACAAATGCCTCCTGTCCTGTCAGTGGGTATTCATGAGGAGAATCTGGCTTCTCTTCTTCATTACCTCCCATCAGGTATTTATACCCACGGATGAGATCCTACCTGATCCTTCTGCAGGCTGGACAGTCTCCCACCCTTTCTTCATACTGAAAATACTCCATTCTTTTCATAATCTTAGTGGCCATTGGCTAGACTTACTCCAGTCCATCCATGCACTGGGAAGCCCAGACCTGGGTCAAGCACTCCAGTGCTGAGTGGATTGGAAGAATTGCTTCCATTGACCTGCAGAAAAGTCTCCTCCTAATGTAGCCCAGGATGCTGTTGGCCTTTGTCCTAAGAGCACATTGTTTGCTCACAATTGCTGGCTCACAGTTCTGTATCACCTGAGGGTTCACTTAGTCCCATCATCTAGGTCATTCAGTAAGATGTTTAATAGTATTTGACTCAGTATTTATCCCTGGGGTATACCACTGATGACTGACCTCCAGCTGGACTTGGTGTAGCTGATTGTGACCCTCTGGACCCAGCTGTTCAAACAGTTTTCAGTCCAATTCACTGTACGTTTATCTAACCCTAACTATTTAATGGGAGACAGTGTCAAAATCCTTACTAAACTCAAAGTGAAAAATGTGCATTGCTCTCTCTTGTCCACTGAGACAGTCATCTTGTAGAAGTCTGTAAGGTTGGTAGAGCATGTTTTGCCCTTCATAAATTCGTGATGACTATTCCAGGGCATCTGCTTGTCATTCATGTGTTTGGAAATTATTTCCAGGATTAGTTGCTCAATCACCTTTCCAGGAATCAAGATGAGGTTGATGGGTTTGTGCTTCCCCAGATCTTCCTTCCTGCCTTTCTTGAAGAGTAACAAGAATTACATTTGTTTTCTTTCAGTCTTCAGAAACTTCTCACAGTTGCCATAATCTTCTGAAGATAATCAAAAGTGGCCAAAAAATAGTACCATGGAAGCTATTATTAAGAAAATTAGTTCCATCCAAACCAAAACCAGTACAGTATCCTAAATTACATTTTATCTGTAGCTCATTATTTGCTTTCTGTATTCACTACATAACAATCATAGGAGATCAGAGTAGGATATGTAGTAATAGCCGCATGTAAGAATTTAATATCTAAACCCCCCCATTTCTAAAAGCAAAAATTGTGCTTCATGTCATTCTAAATGCAGTAGTAATCTCATAAATTCTAATCCTTATTAATAATTCCAAGACAATCTGTTGCAACAAATCTTAGACAAAAAACTCGCCCTTCTAACAACAGAATGAACACTCAAAAACATAGTCTTTTTCAGACAATTTACTTTCAAGGGCAGGTGAAAATATTTTTTCTCTCCTTCTCATTAACTTCCTGACTCCCTGATAATATTTTTTCTCTCTCTTTATAGAAATGTATTGGATCATTACATTAGCTAATGTAATGATCATTAATTGGCTAATGTAACCACCCTGAAAATCTATCTGGTTTCGTATATACAGATGTGAAGAGTTACACACAAGAATGCTGTTAGTCTGTGGTAAAGAAAAGGTATCTACTAGTACAACTAACCGGATGGACAGCAAAGGTGCCAGTTTGTTTCAAGTCTCTTCATTTATAGAGCTATTACAACTTTGAGTGGCTTTGAATAGCCAGTTGTGAGTGCATAGTCACCCCCAAATAGTCAGATTTCAGACTGTTCTTGACTTGATCCTTCCTTTTCCCTACAGATTTCTGCCTGTCCCCTAAAACCATCTTTCCTTACCTAGTAGTTTCATATTTGCGGAGCTGTATAATAGATGATCTTAGTTGTTCCATCAGATTTCATGCAAGGAACTTCTGTTGAGGACATCACAAGCTGTCTTTGATTCTCATGTTGTGGCAGATAGAAACCTTGCCAGCAGCAGGGATCTCAATTAGAATCATACAGGTGTTGATGAAATTTCTGAATTATTATGGAAGACAACCAGGAAAATATGAATCAAATATAGTGCTTACTAAGCAATATTAAAGGTTTTCTTAAATATCACATACAGAAACTCTGTCACGTTATCAATAAGATTGAACTTTTTCCCATCTCTGTGTATTTTTGTCCTCCCAAAAATATAGATAGCAGTATATATATAGACCATCTTCTGTTAATGCAGATGGTGTCTCAAGTAATTATAAACATATTACTGTATTTATCTCAGGCACCCTATTAAGATCTAATTCAGCTTAATACAGCACTATCTTCTCATTACTCACTCTGCACCTATAATATGTTTTTGTTTTGTTCATTTTATTTTTTATATTTATTTCATATTTTTCTCAAGATCTACTATGAGGAATACTTCATGAGTGAACTCCAGACAAACTGTTTGAAGAATTTGATTCTTATGGTTAAAATAGAAGGTCCTTTCTTTTCACCATCTTTGACTGTGATTGGGAGTCCATAGAGACTGTCTCCTTGGTCCTGTATAACTGCATTGTTTATGTTCCAAGAGTTACACAAAGCATAATTTAAAATTGGATAAATGTGATATTTTTAATGTTGTATGTAAGCAGAAAATGCTGAATCAAGTCAATCTGATCTCCTTGGGTCTCAGGAATCCTAGTAGTGTCTTAAATCATCAGGAAAAGTATTCAAAAATGCTTTTAATATGTTTTATGAACTGCATTGACAATTTACAGATAAAGCAAGGAAAAGAAATGAACTTGGAATAGGTCAGAAAGTGAGGGCAAAAAGCTATTAACAGCAGTAGACGTAACACACACACACACAAAATCAAGATGGAAAAAACTTGCCACATTTACCTTAGATATTAATTGCACAGGGAATAGGCATTTTCTCATGGTGTCCTGGTTTTGGCTAGGATAGAGTTAATTTTCCTCCTAGTAGCTGGTATGGTGCTGTGTTTGGGATTTAGGATAAGAATAATGTTGTTATCACACTGATGTTTTAATTGTTGCAGAGCAGTGCTTACACTAAGCCAAGGACTTTTCAGCTTCTCACACTGTCCTGCAAGCGGGCAGGCTGGGGTTGCAGCAGTAGCTGGGACAGACCCAGGACAGCTGACCCAAACTGGCCAAAGGGGTATTCTGTACCATCTGATGTCATGCTGAACAATTAATAGGGGGGGGCTGGCTGGGGTGGGGGGACCGGCTGCTCGGGGATAGGCTGGGCATCGGTCAACGGGTGGTGAGCAATTACATTGTGCATCAGTTGTTTGTACACATTGTTAGTAGTAGTACTATTATCATTATTATTTTCCTTTCTTTTCTGTCCTAATAAACTGTCTCTATCTCAATCCACAGCTTTCATTTCTTTCTAATTCTTTTCCCCATCCCAGAGGGGGAGGGGTGGGGGGGGTGAGCGAATATCTTTGTGGTGCTTAGCTGCCGGCTGAGTTAAACCACAACCCATGGTCAAGTCAGTTAGTGATTTTTTTCTAGCTCTTTTTTTTTTTTTTTTAAGAATATATTATTATTTTAAATGGCAAAAACAATCAAAGCCTACTTTTGTATCTGCCCCCTCTGTGCATCTTCTCTGATCTTTTACTGTCCACTATGGATTGAGCATTCTGAGAAAACTGCTTAATGGTAGCTATGTAATTTGCTTTTATTTTGGCTTATTTGAAAGCTAAATAAGCCCAAAGAGAACCAGAACAGAGCAAAATCAGAGACATACAAGAAGTCAGCTGATGAACCAAAGTAGTAAAACTATGGTAAAACAAAACCAAAATGCACACTGGCTGCAAGGCTCAGCGAATGGTCAACCTTCACTGAACTTCTATTTTCACTTGAGGAAATAGGACATATTGGACAAATGCCTACCATTATTGGTTTTGTCAGCATCTCATCTGGTACCTCATTCTGGTGTCAAAGATCTGTTCTTGTCTCTGCTCCACTGAGTATCCAGTATAGCACACCGGAGTCACTTTCTATAGCTAACAGATAGGCAGGTAGCTATCAGATGCTCTCTCAGCTCAAACGGCCATCTGGCTTTTCTGTTTCCAGATTCTGGAAAACACTTAACCTTATACTTTCCTACAGAAAACAGAGAAACAGTAGAATTAGGGAACCATTGAGGCTATACTTCTCAACAAGAGAATGGCATGGAGAACTTGTAGGGACAGAAAGAGATATAGAATGCAAGAGGGAAAAAAATGAAAAAATGACTGTCAGAACAGGAGTAGAACCTAAGATCCCATGGGAACAGTAATGATATTTTTTTACATATTGATTTAATCTCTGTTGCAGAACAATTATAACATAGATATCAGTTAAGAGCTCAGAAGTAAAAGCCCTTGATGTAAAAGATTTTGATGTAATGCAAGTAAGACATTTGAAAGGCAGCAACGCCCCCAGGCAGATCAGCCCATGCAACAGAAAGAAGATTAAAAAATAAATAAATAAAATAAAACATATTTCCTGTCCTTAGCGGGGCTTTTTGTTTCTATATGAACTACATTGATTCACTGTTATCTTTTCCCAATTTCATGGTTCATTGTCCTTGCTAAAAGAAGACTGGTTCCAACTTCTTTGTCATATACAAAAGATGAGTCCAGCTTTCCAAAGATAACAAATGGCCATTAGGTCTTACCGTGAATACAAACACTAAAGGTACTGACAGGTGCACTGTTGTGGAGCAATTCCAATCTGTTACAGTCGTCCACTAATAGGGTGACCAGTAGTAGGTAAATGTATATTTACTATCACTGTCAATCTTAGTTCTCTTAAGCAGATGATAAGGAGATTCAACCTAAAAGCAAGGCAATATTATTTTATATTTTTGCCTCTTTCTATTCCACTATAACTGCTCCTGCTACACAGTAAGTACTTTGGGATAAGGATAACCTTTGGTGTATATATAGTGCAAAATTTTGTGGTCTGGGACTGGGTCACCAAAGCATCATAATTATCATAGCCCAGAACAATGCCAGGGATAGTGTGTTTGAGAATATGTTTCAGGTTCAGATATACCAGAAAGAACTGAGGATCTTAGGCTATCTTAAGAGATATGAGAAAATCGAGAGGTTAATGTTACCTGGGAAATCCCATTTCTTTTCTCATTCTTAGAAGACACAGATTCCATTACAGAAATGGGGCAAAACTGGAGAGATGAAATGAGAGCACTACAACCACAGCATAGACATAAGGAACAATAATTGGTCTCTACAGATAAGTGCGGTGGTTTCACACTGATGGCTAACTGAACTTCACCACACCACTCTCTTACTCCACCTCCCCAAAGGAACATGGGGCAAAAATATGAGGGGGGAAAAAAAAAAACCAACTACCCTAGTAGCTTCCTGTCTCCTCAGGTAACAGAAGGAAAAAGAAAATATCATGTCTTTGATCCTCTCATCTGTCATAGAATCATAGAATCATTCAGGTTGGAAAAGAACTCTAAGATCATCAGGTTCAACATTTAGCCTAGTGCTAAAGTCTACCACTAAACCATGCTACTAAGTTCTACATTTACACGCTTCTTGAATATCTTCAGGGAAGGTGACTCAACCACTCCAATGCTGCACAACACATTCAGTAAATTAATTTCTTCTAATATCCAACCTAAACCTCCCCTGGTACAACTTGAGGCTGTTTCCCCTCATCTTATCTCTCAGTGCTTGGGAGAAGAGCCCTATCCCCACCTTGCTACAACCTTCTTTAAGGTAATTATAAAGTACAATTAGCTCTCCCCTGAGCCTTCTCTTCTCTAAGCTAAACAACCCCAGCTCCTTCAGCCACTCCTTTTAACACTTGTTTACTTGACCCTTCACCAGCTTCATTGCCCTTCTTTGGACACGCTCCAGCATCTATTATCATAGCATTCATCATAGCAGTCTAAGTCACCTGATGTAATTACATAGCCTCATGTGTATGACACAAGCTGCATATTACTACAAAGAATAAATAAAAGGAGTGATATCATAATTGTTTTCCAGGAGAGGAAAATTTTTCTTATTGGTAAAAATTGAAGTGTTTCAATACCAGCAGATTCTTATACAGAGGTATTATTTTTAGTCATTATACTTTATAGATTGCCTTAAAAACTTTGGTGTGTCAAGATTCCATAAAATTATTCCACCCTTCCCCCCAGAAAAATATATATAAATAAAATAATGAGACAGACTTTTTTGGCTTCCAAAGAAAACAGAGTAACAGAGTTTTCAGACACAAAAATGGTAGCTATTGAATAGAGGTGTAGCTCCTTGGGCATATGTATTTGCTCAGGATATTGAATGATTTTATGCGTAAATTCCACACCACGGGCAAATGTTTTCATGACAGCTAAGTTAGTGAAAGGACTTGAACTGGGACAGAGCAAGAATCACATTCATGTACCTCTATTATATATATAATTAGCTAAGTTGTGCTGAGACTTTAAAGGTAAAATGGGAGAATGAAGATTACATGTTTGAGAGGAACATATTTGACCTATGAACAGCTGGGGCCACTTTGTTTAGGAAACAACTTTGAGATGTATGCTATAATCCAAAAGTTGCCAAAACCAACCAACCAAACAAACAAATTTTAAGTTCATAAAAAGTGCCATGACTATACCCTGCCACACAAACCTAGAAATTATAGTTAACCATACTGTTAAACTTCTTTACCCTCCAGATCAGGATGGACATATGCAAACTACCTTTTGGGAATGGCCCTTGGTCCAAACTAATTCCCAAACCATGCTCAGTTCTTTGGAAGAGTGAAGGTCAACCTAGTCTGAAACTGCATAAGGAACCAGTCTAAAAACTGATCAATTAGATGATTAAGATGCAGCCCTGGCCAAAATCAGGAATCACCATGAGGGGATGCTTATTAAAGACAGAGTAGACAATTATCAGGAAGGAATTTAAAACCAATGTTTCTGAACAGTCACAGAATCACAGAATGGTTGACGTTGGAAGGAGGTCATCTAGTCCAACCTCCCTGCTCAAGCAGGGACACCTAGAGCAGGTTGTTCATGACCATGTCCAGATGGGTTTTAAAGCTCCCCAAGGAGAGAGCACCTCTGCCAGTGCTCCATCACCTGCACAGTAAAGAAATGTTTCCTGATGTTTAGATGGAAACTTTTGTGTTCTAATTTGTGCTCTTGTGCCTCTTGTCCTGGCAATGGGCACCACTGAAAAGAACTTGGCTACTTGGCTTTATCCTCTGTGTACCCTCCCTTCAGGTATTTATGTACTTTAATAAGATCCCTCATATATTGGGTTTACATGGCAAGGTTTTGGTATTGGGGGAGCTGCAGGGGTGGCCTCTGTGAGAAGAGTCCAGAAGCTGCCCCATGTTACATAAGAGTCAGTTTCAGCCAGTTCCAAAGGGACCTGCCACAGCCCAGAGCTGAACCAATAAGTGATGTTATTTGTGCTTCTCTCAGAGCATGTTTAAGAAAGGGAAAAAAAAGCTGCACTACAGCATCTGAGAGAACAAGGAGTGAGAACCAGATCTGTAGACCCCAAGGTCAGTGCAGAAGGAGGGCAGGAGGTGCTACAGGCTCTGAAGTCCCCCTGCGGTCTGTGGAGAGGCCCCTGGTGTAGCAGGCAGTCCCCCTGCAGCCCATGGGTCCCACATGGAGCAGATCTCCACTCTGCAGCCCGTGGAGGAGCTCCTGGTGGAGTAGGTGGATGTGGCCTGGAGGAGGCTGCAGCCCATGGAGAGCCCCCCGCAGGAGCAGGCCCCTGGCCAGAGCTGCAGCCCGTGGAGAGGAGCCCACTCAGGAGCAGGGGGTCTGGGGGGAGCTGCTGCCCGTGGGGGACCCATGCTGGAGCAGTTTGCTCCTGATGAATGGACCCCGTGGTATGGAGCCATATGGGAGCAGTTCTTGAAGAGCTGCTGCCGGTGAGAAGCTCACACAGGATCAGTTTGGGAAGGATGGCATCCCTTGGGAGGGACCCCATGTGGAGCTGTGGCAGAGAGTGACCGTGAAGGAGCAGCAGAGATGAAGCGTCAGGGACCGACCGCAGCCCCCATTCTTCTTTCCTCTGTGTCACTCAGAGGGAGGATGTAGAAGAGGGTGGATGGGGGGGTGGATGGCTGGGGGCAGGGGGAAGCAGGGGAAGGAAGGTGTATTTAGTTTGTATTAATCTCCCTGTGCTGAGTGTGTTTTGCCCATGATGATATTTTTTGAGTGATCTCCCCGTCCTTATCTCAACTCTTTTTTCTTGAGCCCTTTTTAGTGTATTTTTAGGAAGATTAATATAATTAATATAATTAAAATGTAATATTACAAACAAGGCGGAGCAGTGAGAAACTAAAAGCAAACTAAAAACACTGCAGTCAGTCTGTAACTTGTCTCCATCACTTCTTCACGGTCACTGTCTTCCCCAGCTGTCTTCACTCTATACCCTGCTCAGCTGGGTAAAACCACTGCACCCCGAGCCCCCTCTTCTCCAGGCTGAACAGTCTCAAATTTGTCTTACCTCATAGGAGAGAGACTCCAATCCCTTAATCATATATCCGTGGCCCTTTGATGAACTCTGTCCAGTAGGTCCGAGTCTTTCTTGTGCTGATGAGCCCAGAACTGGACACAGTACTCCAACTGCAGCCTCACCAGTGCTGAGTAGAGGGAAAGGATCACCTCTCTTGACCTTCTGGCAATACTGTGCCTATTGCAGTCCAGGATACTATTAGCCTTCTTTCTGGCAAGGGCATGTTGCTGGTTCATGCCCTTGCCAGTTTACTTGGCGTCCACCAGAACCCCAGGGTTTTTTTCTGAAAAACTGCTTTTCAGCTGGGGTAAATTTTTATTTCCTAGATGAGATTTACAGAGTACATGAAAGTGCTTTTGAGTGTATGGGTCAATATGTCTTGGCTGATAGGTCACACCTTTGAGGCATTTTATAGTTTGGTCTTCTATTATAGTTTTGAATGCAGCTAAAAGATCACATGCAGGATTTTGTGGTTTGTAGGTCTGTAATATGTCAAGTATCTATGAACACATTCATAACAATCATATTATTATTATTATTATTATTATTATTATTATTATATTTTTATTTATTAATTTATTTATTCCCTGGATGCCTGTTTTTCCCTCCCAGTCTTATGTTCCAGGGAACAGTTGACAAAGTTGATACTTCTCTGAATTATGAGGACTGGAGTAGATGGCCTCTGTTAGTTACCTTCAGCCTTAGTTTCTGTGACTTCCAGGGACATAAATAAATTTCAACAAAAACAGATTTAGATCCTCATTCCACAGGGGAATGTGTTTTTCCCTTAGATCTTCTTGACCACTAAAGAACTGGGAGAATCCTTCATTATCACTGAATAACGTACTGAATACTGAGGATAGAACTAAATGAGATGTGTTCCTTAAAAGCAAAGTATCAGTGCCCCATCTTGAAATTCATGTATAAATTTCTCTTCCACCAAACTCTACCAACATTACACCACCCAGATATATTTTTAGTTTCTTCATGATCAAGGTTACAGAGCCACGGTACCCATCTGTTTGATAAAATAAAAATGTCACAAAATACATTTATGTCTGGATAAGTGAAATATTGATCAATCAAGGTTAAAATGGTGCAATACAGTCTTCCCACTGAACTCTACTACTATACAGAATAGTTCTGATGCATCCACAAGTGTAACTCAGTTAATTAATTTCAAATGAAAGATATCTAACTGTAAGATTTAGCTGTATTTGCCAGCAGATTATTTTATAATCAGATTACAGCCACCATATTGAGTCTTGTGTCTGTGTAAATTTTGCTATATTTCCGTAACACAAAATTTATTTTGTGCCTGTAATGTAGCATGAGCTATGCTCAATTTTAAATGGGAGCTGTCTTTAAGTATAAGCCATTAATGTCATTCAGGAAGTATCACCATTTAGTGCTCCACACAATGTTTGTAAAATGCTATCATCTAATGAATATAAAACCAATATTGACTCACAGCTCATTGAGCTCATTGGTATTTGTCCATGGGTCATTGACAGTAAAACAATTTACATCTACTATGATGTGTGAGTTTGGATACATATTTATATCCAACAGTTTATTGTTAAATAGAAGAATTAAAATTATGCTGACTTTAAAGCAGAAAGAAATTCAGTTTAAAGGCAAAGTGATACCATCATCAAAATGTTACATCAGGAAGCTGTTAATATCCAGTACCGAGTTGCTTCATAAAATACAAAATCCATCGTATATTAAATAATTTGTTTACTGCACAAAGCTTAAAACATATTGGACTACTGTTGTAACCCTAAATGATGGAACGTATCTTATGGAACCAGCCTCTTTCTTATATTAAAGTAACCCCACAGAAACCTGAAGTCTACTCATTCTCATTGAATGCTAAAAGCTCTTTTATTAAGCTGACTTAATGCACTAAAATGCTAGGATTTGCATCAGTACTCTTTCTAACTGAAAAGATTTCAGTGTAAGATTTTAACTATTCAGTTATTTATTTGATAGGGTTTTATATCGCAACTTAAAGTTATTAAATACCATATAGTAATCAAAAAGCTTACCTCAGACTTCAGCGAGGTACAGAAACAAATGACTATCTTCAGAGACTAATCCAGAGAAAGTGTAATGGCCTTAGGAAGTGAAAATCACTTAGATGTGTAGATATGCCAATTCCATGGACATTTTAAAAGCTGAAACTACAAAATTCTGTTATTTCAGATTTTCATAATTTGGGGGTCCTCAAAAATTTAGTGTAAGTGATATTCTGAACTCAAAATTCAGATTCTCTCAAGGAATTTGCCCTAGGGACTTCATGAAACATCCAAAGATCCATGGCTGTATATTCCTACACACATCCTCTACTAAGGAATGAAAATGGGAATATCATTTCTCAAATTTCAGTGTCTTTAGCTTTCTCCCTCACTTCCAATTTCCTTGTATCTGTCACCATTCTATTTTAAATGCATATACCTTTTTCTAAAATTACACCTTCATATCAGTCATTCCTCCTAGATGGCTCCTGAAAAGTAATGCTATGAGTAAATCCTGAGCCATCTTTTCTCCAGCTCATCATTTATTTTCAATCCCAAACTTGATTGTTTACAAGCAGGTATCTAAGTGAGGGACAAAGCTGTATCATCAATACATCTCCAAGTAGAAGGTTTAAGTACTTCATCATAGCTATCTGTATAGCAGTCTGAAAAAGTATTTTGACCAACTTCAAATATTTACCAAAAAAAAAAAGAAAAGTCTGGCAGAAAATAAAAATTTAATTTTCTCATTCCTTCTCCTGAGCTTTACAGATAAAAGTAATATCAACGTTCTTCACTGAAGCCCTCTTTTCAAAGATTTATTCATACAGAGAAAAAAATCCCCTCTAAGCTAAGATTTTTTTCACAGGTTTCCAATCCAGATAGGAAATAATTCTCTAAAATCTAAACTATGACTGCCTACTAGAAGTGAATTTACTGTTGCATTTCTTTTTAATGCTCCAAACACACATAAGAGAAAGAAATTTTTTGTTTTGTTTTTCACTAAACTCCATCTATAAAAGACCTCATTCTATGCTCTTAATCTTTGAGTATTATGAATTGTGTTTTAACAATCATAATAAGCTGAAGTTTGCATGGTGGTCAGTAAATACACATCACTGATCACCAGTTACATCATTTTCTTTTGTTCTTATAAACTGTTTCTGCTGCTTTTAATAATTACTGTTTTATCATAGTACTGATAATACATTTGACCAAAACAAAGTTTTAGATTCAGTCCGGATGCCTTTATTTTTATGCCTGAATATACTATCAAACAAGCACTGGCCTGCCTTCTTAGAATACATTTTTCATACACATAAATTACTTTAGGGACTGAAGTGTAGCATTTATACTTCCCATCTGCCTACCAGTCAAACGCTCCTGGACTCAGGTAAGTATTTTCTGTTGACTTCATTTATACAATCTGAATCTTTCACAACTCACAAGATAATTAAAGTTTTCACAGTGAAAACCATGTGAGGGTTTTAAAGTTAGCTCATTTTCCTGATTCCAGGAAACTTCTCATTCTACTTGACTCTGTCCGTTCCTTAAACAAAGGGAAAACATATTCTTTTATACTTCATCACAGAAATAGAGTTAAGTGGAATTATTGCAGCACCACATCTACTAAGCACACAAGTATCAAAGAAAAAGATTGGTATATTGATAAACCATACTCATACCTTATTTAACAATTAATTTTTTGTCAACTCATACCTCTTTGTAATATTTGTGTACTTAAAAGTATGAGTATATAGTGAGTTGCATTTTTTTGTCAAGCACAGTGGAGTTTCCTCAGATAAAAAGTCTGTCTTGTCTTCTGTTTTGTATTTTTTCTTTACTGAAGTTAATGTTTCAAGCTTTTGATCATAGACAAAGTTTTGCAGAATCAGTACTTTATTTATTATACCTTCTTGTTTTCCTCTCATTTTAAACATATTTGTTTAGAAATTAAATCATGCAGATAATTCAACGTTATTTAAAGAATGTTGAAGCTACATAAAATAATTTTAAATTTTATCAAATCTGTAACATTTGCTCTTATAACAATATAAAACACAAATAGGTCATATATATTTCTATATTTTTCTGTCTGGGATTTATATAGTCCTATAATGATCTATATATTTCAAAAGGCTTTTTAATTCAGATATTTAAATATCTTTCATACTGATCCTCTTAATGCTTACATAAAACATGCTGTAAAAATGCTAAGCATTCCAAATAAAATTAGAAAATGGGTATCATTGTTTCACTATTTTGAATTAGATCATATGCAGAGAGAAAAATATGATTATTTCATACATATTTTAAGTTATAATTTGAATGATATTATTCTGGTTTTGGTCACAGATTTCAGAATCCAGCACTGTATTACAGAGTCTTAACTAACGAAAGACTGAGTTAAGCAAGGAACATTATGCGCCTACTAAGTATAATTTGAAATATAAAATCTGTCTATTCTCCAAATTATTGCCATATTCATTTTTCCCTCTATCATGCAATAGTTGTTCACTTCCTTAATAAATTGTCTATTGCTATAATTTGCCCTTACTTGTCATTTGGCCTTAGATCTGGTATGTAGCATACAGAACCAGCCCAATTTGATTAAAGAGTTTTAATGATTAAAATAGTCTAAAAGTTGTTTTTTTTTGTTGTTGTTTATATATGTTCAGGGTAAAGAAAAGAAAAAAAAATTATGCTGTCTAAAACCCCTAGTACATTTTAAATAACTAATAGTGATAATGCATAATTTTTATTTTTTTTCCTTTTGGCCTCCTCAAAAGCAGGTAAAATTCATAAATGCTTTTTAATACATACATAGATTGTGACACAAACTGAGATGACTCATAGAAAATCCACTCTAAAAATAGAAATAATTTACACTCCGACTCCTAACTACTTAGTGTATCATAGGGGACATTTTACCACTTATACTAAATAATGTCAAAATATCTTGTCAGTAAGGTTGTTTTAACATTATTTAAATATTAATGATAAATGTATATAAATAATGATGGACAGTTAACTTTTAAATCAAAGTCAAACCACTGAAATCAACAGAAAAGATGTGCAGTAATGTTTTGTTTTGTTGCTGACACATCACAGGAAAGACCAAAGACATTTTAAAACCAATGAGTTTTTTTTTTTTTTTAATGACATGCTTTCACACTGGTGGTAGGATTACTAACGCAGCAGCAATGCAACAGCTGAGTTTCTGCTCCCATGTATCCTTTTTATTGCAGTTGCTAAGGTACAACTAGTGCAAAGTCAAGTTGGAGGCCAGTAACTAGCCTTATACATGAGGGGTCAATACTGGCTTCAGTTCTGTTTAATTTCTTAATTGTTCTGGACTAATGATCTGGATGATGGGGCAAAGTATATCCTCAGCAAGTCTGCAGATGACCCAAAATTGTGGGTAGTGGTGGATGCCCCAGAGCACTGTGCTGCTTTCCAGAGGGACCTTGACAGGCTGGAGTATCCAGTTTGGGCTCCTCAGTACAAGAATCATGGACATACTGGAGAACAACTGCTGAGAAAGTCCAAAAGAAAAACAAAGAAAAATATCAGTTATGATAAGCCAAATCCAGCAGTCTTTATCTCATCCTTTGTCAGGTACTACTGACTGCCTTGCTTTTTGCCTCTCAGTAAGAATAAGAATAACAATAAAAAAATAAGAATAAAAGAATCTTCTGTAAGCATCACAGTCAACACAAATACTTTGTCATTTCATGAGCCTGCTATATGACAAAACTATTGAAGTCTATATTGATGATAGAATACTTGAACTATTGAACAATTTCATCTGGAATAGAACGCATGCATGTCACATGTTTAAACTTCTGTGTCAGTCTAAACTAAAAAAAAAAAAAAAAAAAAAAAAAAACAACTTTAAAATAACACGAAAGGTTTTTGGGGTCATTTTTATCCAGACAGCAAGTTTTCCTTCAAATGCAAGAATATGTTGCCAGAAAACACAAATTATGAACGAACTCATCTGTGACTGACTGCATTCAAAATTGGACTTGGACTTGGCAGTCCATGCCCAGTTTAATACCATTTGGTATGCTTAAGGTACTGTGCCAGGATCTGCACCACAAGGGCACAGGTTAGTTCCAAGTTGTTTTTGTTAGCCTTCCTAATATCTGTAATATCCCGTGGCATCTCAAAAACCAATGGATATTGACATCTGGGTAACAATCAAGTTCATTCTGTACCCTGTACAAAATTTCTGGGCTGAGTGCTAAGCAAAATTTTGACTTCCCCTTAGCAGTGGTGAGATCATGCATCTATATCATAAGTTGCACTGATGTGGTAGATTGTTACCTCATCTACAGAATTGTGCTAAGCCAGCTTTCATTTGTATCTATTCAGTAATTCTCCAGGGCCAACCAGACAAAGGATCCTTTTCCTCTACTCAGCACCAGTGAGACACAGCTGTGACACTGGTTCCAGGTCTAGGCTTCTGAGTACAAAAGAGACATGGAAATACTGGAGGTGATCGAGCAAAGGGCCACAAAGGGGATGAAAGGATGGAAGCATTTGTAATATGGTGACGGTCTGAGTGAACTGCAACTGTTTAGCCTAGAGAAGAGGCTGGTCTCTAGGCTCAGAGGGAATCCTATCAGTGTGTATAAATACATGATGCAAGGAGGTAAAAAATTGGAGCCAGACTTTTCTCGGTGGTATTCAATATCAGGACAAGAGGCATATTGAAATATAGGTCATTCAATTTAAGCATAAGAAAAAATAATTACTCTGAGGGTGATCAAACACTGGAATGGATTGTCCAAATGGATTATGGAGTATGAGTATCTATGGAGATACTCCAAACCAAAGTGGACATGGTTCTGAGCCAACTGCTGTAGCTGACCTTGTTTGAGCGAGAATGTTGGACCCTCGCTAGTGTGAGAATGTTGGACTAGAAAGTCTCCAGGGATCCCCTCTCCTCCAGGGATCCCTTCCAACCTCGAAGATTTTGTGATTCTGAGTTTTTTCTTCCATTAATTGTCAGTCTCTACCAAAATTTTTAATCTTGAAACAGGTACAGCTTCCCAGGGCGAAGAGTTTAACAGCTTGACAACCCACTGAATGAAGAATCACCTTCTGTTTTGAATCTGTCTCCTCCTGGCTTCATCTAATGTCTTTTCACTCTTGTGTTGAAAAAAGCAACAGAAAATCAATACCTACCTTCCCTGACCACATTTTCCATGCCACTCTTTATCTTATAAACCTCTGTCAAGTCCTCCTTCACTCACATTCTGTTCATAATGAAGAGTGTAAGTTTATTTAGTCCTATGTTAGTCACTCCTCACACAAAAGTAATTTCATACATTTGGTCACACTTATTTCCCTTTTCTGAAGCTTTCCATTACAATATATCTTTTCTGAGGTATAGGAGTTCAAAATGTGAATTCAAATAGTGACATAATTATTTTCAAATTATTTTTAATATAAAAATTGTTTGTTTTCTACTGCTACTAAAGACCGAACTAATATTCATATGTAACAATTTATCTTAAGCACCAGATTTCAGACAGTTACAGTGGTCACCTTAGAACAAACAATTTCATATGCAGTGTTATATTTATTTATTTACATGTATTTTTTAAAAATGTGTTTATAATGAATTTCACTTCTTAATAAACTTATTGCCCATACAGTATTAGAAGGACTTTTTGTGATTTTTCACAAGTTAACCCCTTATACCTACTATCATGAATATAATGAAATACAACAGAATACAGTACAATAGAATAGAATAGAATAAAATAAAATAGTTCATTTAGAAGTGACCTACAAGATCATCAAGTCAAATTGAGTGACAATTTCATGGCTAACCAATAGTTAAAACATATTATTAAGGGCGTTATCCAAATGCCTCTTGAACACTTAGGCATGAGGCATCAACCACCTTTCTAGGAAGCCTGTTCCAGTGTTTGACCACCCTCATGGTAAATAATTTTTCCTGATATTTAATATGAATCTCTCCAGCACAACTTTGTGCCATTCCTGTGTGTCCTATCATTGGTTATTTTGAATAAGAGATTGGCACCTCCTTCATTTCCCCTCAGGAAGCTGTAGAGAGCAGCGAGGTTGCATCTTAGCCTTCCTTTCTCCAAAATAGACAAACAATACATAACACAGAATCATCAGAAATTTTATCATTTCACACTTGTCAAAGGTCACAACAACATATCTTGTGCAGGTAACTGTGAATCTTCCCTTTGAACTCTCTCCACTGTGAAAACTGATCATTTATTCATATCTTCCATTTTCTATCTTGTAACCATGCAAGGAACTTTCATTCTGATCTAATGCCTGCTAGTTTTTCTAAGATTCTTTCCTTGTCAAAAGCCTTTCAGTAGTCTAACAATACATGTAATGGGATTGTTCCTATTCTCAAGCTTGTTGACTGCTTGACAAGGTAAGTGGGGCAAGACTTCATTTTCCAAAAAAAACATGCTGATTTATTCCAGTATTCTGCATGTATCCACATAACAATTGCCTATGTTCTTTATCTACTAATTTAACAACTAAACATTAGTCTTACGTTAGTCGTCACTGGAAATCTCAACAAACCTTTTTACAGAGGAGCTTCATTTTGGTTTGTATAGTACATTTCCTACATATAAGGAAGAAATATACTTAACTCTATAGCTGGAACAATCAAGCTGCGAACGAACTGCAATTAAACAGTTATATGCATAACATGAGATTACTAGGTGAGGTGGAACGTTAATGGATGCTCCAGGAAGATAATTTGAATCTCTGACTAGACAGAATCAAAGTAACACTTAAGTTTTCATTGCACTTTCTAGTTGAGAATTATTTCACAAATATTTTATCTGTTTTAGATTTCTAATAACTTGCAATATGCAAGGCATTATTAATCTAAAGGTACATGAGTCATCACTAGTGGCTTTGCAAGTACATATTTTCCTTTCAGATGTAAAAGGAAAGTACACATCATTATTCTGAATCAATTTTGCTCTAGTCTTGTAAATGCACAGTGCCAAGTTAATCTGTACTCTACTTGGAAGAAGGACAGAAAAGAGACCAGGTTTGACACACAGTGTAGCGTATGCTAAATGTCCTGTGATTCATTAGGCAGAGACACAGTGTCTCCAGGAGGTGTTAACCTATACATTTAATTAAATCCTGTCAGGTTCAATTTAAAAAATAAAATAATAACAGTACAATAACTTAGCTCTCTGGCATGTTGTAGTATTTCTTGTTAATCTAAACTTTCATTTAGAACATGTACTTTGCGATGGGCTGTTCGATAATTCAAAATCTAACCTCTGTTAACATTCAAATTTGCTTAATTTGGTTAATCAAATTTGGTTAATCACTCTTACTATAGTTGTGCACGGACGTCTTCATCAAGAGACAGCCCTGATTTTCCCATGTACTGTGCTACCATACGTAACCTGCACTTTTTCTCAAAGAGAAGGTAGCAGAAAAGGGAAGGAAAATGTGAGGGTGGGATAGGAAATTGAAGCTTAAATTAATGAAGAGGGGAATTAATATCCTGTATCTTGAGCTAGCTACAAGCTGGGTAACTATGTAGGATTCATCCTGCATCCATTTCCCAGCTGGAGCAATGGGGTGTTTGCGTCTTGGTGTTACTTGCCTGGTCATTTAGTTTGGGTGATAAACTACCATAACTGCCTTTCAATCAGAGTTTTCCTGTCATTGAAACTTAAGTTTCCCCATAGAGAAGAAAAGATTAAATGGTTTTAATGAGTGTCCAAACCTATTCTTAATGTAGGACCAGGACATGGTTGCAGAATACTCTTTGATTTAGTTTGGTAATATTCCAGACTTCAGCATTTTAGATGCAACTACTGCAAATTTCAGCTTCAAACTCCTGTACCTCAGTGATTTGACTTAAAAAGTCATTCTTGTCTGCCTATGGGTTATAAAAGTTATTATTCCAGAAACAGATGACTTTCTAGCACAAATGGTCTGATTATCTGTTTTTTTTAGCTTTTTTTTAAATTTTTTTATTTATTTTGGTTTGGTTTGGTTTGGTTTTGTTTTGTTTGTTTGTTTGTTTTTGGTTTTGGTTTTATCTTCACGGATGTTATAAGGGAAAGACACATTTCCTGTTAGTTTGCTTATTAGAAGTTTAAGTACTAAGTGACAACTGCAGAAGGGTACAATAGTAGACATATTCAGTTTAATAGTCAACTGGAAAAAATGCACAAAGATTTTGTGCATTGGCACAGCAAAAATATGAAAAGATTATTTCAGTTTAACAACCCTTTTTAATAATCAGGAAATATTTAAATTGGGAATTATTTAACATGTCTTTTATAAGTTGATCTATTTTTAAAAGAAAAAAAAACTTTTAATGAAAATCTATAATTTATTTAAAAACTTATATGCTTTGGCATTTCTTGAATGAAACACTATTTTGACTCAAAAACAAACAAACAAAAATCAGATAAGTAATCATTAAGTAAGCCTATTCTTAGAAATAATGTTTTGAACATTACAATAGAGCTGTTGACTAGAATGTTCAAATATGAAGAAAGTAAAATATATTTCTTTATACATGAAGAAAAAATTATATCTCACTTCACTTTCAAGCCCAAGCAACTCAGTTAACAATATCTGGCACTTGGTTTGGGCTTTTTCAACTCCCAATGGCATTTTTTATTTTTATTTTTAATTACAATTCTGATGAAAATTTAATTCAGGAAAGTAATTATTTTGCTTGTTCCCTTGCCATCTTAATCTGTCATCTGACAATGGCTCAGCATATTCATCACAAGGGGTCAAGCATGGGTAATGAAGCAGTTATGAGCTCGCTGGCAGCTACTGTGCCAGCATTGTTACTGAAATGCAGTCCAATCCTCTTATAACAGTTGTCTATATTAGGGCACTGATTTTTTTTTTTCAGAGCTTCTTTATTAGTTGCGTTATTATCATTCTCAATACTACTATAGGTGCTTTTCCTCAAATCAAGCTATGAAGGCTTACTTTGACTACATGTTAAGAGAAACTCTTTGTCTCAAAGAGCATACAAATAAAGGATAGAAAGAAAAATGAGCACTCTACCCATGGGATACTGAGAAATACTCAGCTTCAACTTTCTGCCATCTTACAACCAATCTTCTTCTTCTAAAAAAAAAAAAATATATATATATATATATATATGTTTACAGATTATTTACACCTACATTCCTGACTGATTTAATTGAAAGAAACTTTTCATGCCACAGAACTATTAAGAAGGGAAAGGTTAAATGGGGAGATATTTTTCTTGTAGTTTGAGTTGTAGTTTAAGATGGTCTGTGTAAGATACAGATCCAGCAATGATCTCCTCTGAGCTGAGGACAGTACATAAAGCTAATCTTTTTATTCCCTAATCCTACTACTCTTCTGAATGATGTTTTTTTGCTGCAATGGTTTTGAGGGACATGTTACTTTTAGAGGCACTTTGTAGTCTAATATTTATGAATCCTGTATATATAGCTGTGTAACAGTATTTATCAAGGTTCACATTCTCTTTTGAACTTTTAACCTTCAAAAATCAGGGGATTTCAGAATGGAGTTCTTATACCTTTCTGCATTAGTAACTGTGTTCTTTGGGGGGAAAAGACTACTTGAAAGACAAGGACAAAGCATTCCTTAATGCTTCATCTGAGATTGCAACTGAGTTACCCCTTTTACTTAGCCTTTTGAAAATAGTGACATATTTATTGTCCAAGTACGATAATGTGACAATTCTACATTAATGCTGATTCTAATAATAATGGTGCTTTTAAAATTATTTGTTTTATATCAGAGCTTACATGTATTTCATTTCATATGTAATAATCTGCCTTATTTTGGTTGCAACTAGTATTCTATGCAGATGGTCAAGATGCGTAGAGCATAAGATGCATTCTTTTAGTAGTTTCATTATCTCTTCCTCTTTGCATAATATAAATAAACTATGCCTCACAGCAACTCAAAATAATCTAATATAATTCCTTTTTCAGTTCAGTGAAAAAATCTTATTCATTTCAGTGAAGGCAGAAAAGGTATAGAAAACTGTGTGTTCTGTTAAAATTTTATACATCTTCTGCTTCAATATCTTATGTACTATGTTCACTACCCTTCAAGAAAGCAATGTTAGGAAATACAGTTAACAGGCATGGCAGTGTGGTATTTTCCTGCTTTTGATGAATACTAGCCATTATTCTTTATTTTTCATGGTCTTTCGACTACACTATTAGCTTCCTCAGAGGACTGAAATAACTAGTCTCCTTCAATGAAGGATTCCTAAAGGAGACAGAATGTAAGTTTCTCCTGTTCTGGGAAGCTGATTGTAGAATGGTGAAGATGTCAGGCATAATTAAGATGAATGATGGTGAATCCAACTAAATGAATTTTATCTTTGTAATTTTGACATTTTTTCTATGCTGTTCATGAGTCTAATAAGAACAAATCGAATGCACATCTTAGCAGGATTCAAAGACAAAATTAAGTACACAAAATTTTTAAATTGCTGCTAAAATCACAGAAGTGTGCATGCCTTCTTCAGATATAATCCTCTCCTTCCAGTCTTCTCAATATAAATTATCAAGGAACATATTTTATGATTTAGTACTTAAATGGGATTTATATAAGATATTATATCAGATTTCTGCATTCAGCAAAGGTAGTAAAAAATATACATACACTCTCAGGTGCACTAACAACTCATTAAAAATTCCAACACAGCATAATCTGATATTTGGTTCATTTTAGAGATTGGTGAATAAGGCAAAAAATAATGTACACTGGTGTTCTTTATTTTCTGTTGTTACCAGTTTGTCCCAGTAATCTTCAGTCTTATTGTGTTTTGTTTTGTTTTGTTTTGTTTTGTTTTATTTTATTTTATTTTATCTTAAGAACTAACAGCTAACGCAGCTCTTGCTATAACTAGATTCATCAAATCAAGTAGATTCTCCAAATGTACTTCAGATTCAGATGAAAGTGATCATATGCATATTTCTTCATGAAAAAAAAAAAAAAAAAAGTGTAGTTAGCCACATGCCTTCAATTGTATTACTATACATTATTTGCAGTCATTACAATATCTAAGAAATGTGTCTGTGTGTGCAGTATCCAGGTCAGATCTCCAGCTATTAGTATTCACTACCAAATTTACTGGAGAAATATTGATTTATATTAGGTATGGCTCTGACTGATTGTTTGATTTTAAGAAGTTAGCAGTGACTGCCAGTCCACAACAGGCAATGGACTGAGACAAGATAGTTTTATTTTAGATAGTCTTATATTGGGAAACAAAGAAGACATGTAGTGATAACAAAGAGAACAAAAAAACAAGCAAGTTTAAAGAACACTGTATAAAAATATGGACATCATATTGAATTTCAAACCAATGGGGGGAAAAAAAAGTAGGAAGATTGTGCTATCAGAAAATATAAAAATTATCCCAGTCTGATCCAAATGGGGAAAAGGAAACTATTGCCATTAGCATTACACTCATTCTGGCAAAGAGTCTGGGGTGATAATTTGCCATCATCTGCATCTCCTTCCTGAAGAAAACTGTTTTCATTAACTCTAGGACCCAAGGCACATAAGAAGAGTTACAATAACAAAATAATAATAAAAAAAAAATCATAAATTTTGTGTATATAAGTTTTAACTGTACCATTATCTGGGGTGAGCTACGAAAACTAGGGAATTTGGATTATACGTGCTAACGTCAACTAGACTCATACCTCATTGATTGGCCTGATGATACATTATTGACTAAAAATAATTGCTGGGCTTTGTGTATGAATTATATATCCTTGGTCTGTATAAGTTTCTTGGGATGTTTGTGACTATACCCATGCCTTTGAGATCCAGCTGTTAAAATTTTAATGCACCGATTGCTAGAGAATATGGCTAGCCCTCCTGTGAGCTCCCCTAGAGCTCTTGCAGACTGTCCTTCTCTGAAAGCCTCTGTGGTATTTTTCTGGTTAACCCTGGCAGGCAGCTAAGTTCCACACAGCTGCTCACTTATTCTCCTCAGGTATGATGGGAGAGAGAATCAAAAAGGTAAAAGTGCAAGCAAGAACTCATGAGTCAAGATAAAGACAGTTTACTAGGTAAAGAAAAAGGCATGCACATAAGCAAAGCAAAACAAGGAATTCACTCACTACTTCCCATCATCAGGCAGGTGTTCAGCTACTTCCAGGAAAAAAGGGCTCATCATGTGTAACAGTTTCTTGGGAAGACAAATGACGTTGCTCTGAACGTCATCCCCCTTCCTCCTTCTTTACCCCATTTTTTATTACCAAGCTTGATATCATATGGTATGGAATATACCATACTGTACTGTGCAGGGAGAAAATTAAAAGGGCCAAATCCCAGCTGGAGCTTAATCTGTCTACTGTTGTTAAAAGAAATAAAAAATGTTTTTATAAATACACAAACAAGAAAAGGAGGACTAAGGAGAATCTCCATCCTTTGTGGGATATGGTAGGAAACACAAGATGAGGAAAAGGCTGAGGTACTTGATACCTTCTTGCCACAGTCTTTAATGGTAAGGCCAGTTGTTCTCCATGTACACAGCCCCCTGAGCTGGTAAATACAGACAGGGAGCAGAATGAAGCCAACATAATCCAAGATGAAATGGTTCGTGATCTGCTACACCACTTAGACCTGCACAAGTGTATGGGACCAGATGAGATCCACCCAAGAGTAATGAAGCAACTGGCAGAAGTGCTCACCAAGCCATTTTCCATCATTTATCAGCAGTCCTGGCTATCAGGGGAGGTCCACTTGGCTGGCGGCTAACAAATGTGATGCCCATCTACAAGAAAGGCCAGAAGGAGGATCTGGTGAACTACAGGCATGTTAGTCTGACTTCAGTGCCAGGGAAGGTCATGGATTGTCTTGAGTGTTATCGCACAGCACATACAGGACAACCAGGTGATCAGGCCTAGTCAGCATGGGTTTATGAAAGCCAGGTCCTGCTTGACTAACCTGATCTCCTTCTATGACAAGGTGACGTGCTTAGCGGATGAAGGAAAGGCTGTGAATGTTGTCTACCTAGACTTTAGTAAAGCTTTTGACACTGTTTCCCACAGCATTTTTCTGTAGAAACTGGCTGCTCATCTCTTGGACAGGCATACACTTCACTCGGTAAAGAACTGGCAGGGTGGCTGGGCCCAAAGGGGTGTGGTGAGCACAGTTAAATCCAGTTGGAGGCAGATCACAAGTGGTGTCCTCCAGGATTCAGTATTGGGGCCAGATCTCTTTAATACCTTTATCAATGATCTGGACGAGATCGTGTGCACCCTCAGCAGGTTTGCAGATGACACCAAATTGGACAGGAGTATTGATCAGCTTCAGAGGAGGAAAGCTCTACAGAGGGATTGGGGTAGGTAGAATTGATGGGCCGAGGCCAACAGTATGAGGTTCAAAAAAACTAAGTGAGGGGTCCTGCACTTCAGGCACAATAACCCCATGAAATGCTACAGACTGGGGGAAGAGTGGCTGGAAAGCTGCCTGGCGGAAAGGGACTTGGGGGTATTGGTTGATAGCTGGCTGAATATGAGCCAGCAGTGTGCTCAGGTGGCCAAGAAGACGAACAGCATCCTGGCTTGTATCAGAAACAGTGTGGCCAGCAGGACTAGGGAAGTGATTGTACCCCTGTACTTGGCTCTGGTGCGGCTGCATCTCAAATACTGTGTTCAGTTTGGGGCTCTTCACTACAAGAAAGGCATCGAGGTAATGGAGCATATCCAAAAATGGGCTACAAAGCTGGTGAAGGGGCTAGAGAACAAGTTTTATGAGGATCATCTGAGAGAATTGGGGTTGTTTAGCCTAGAGAAAAGGAGAGGGAAAACTTTACCATTCTTTACAACTACCTCAAAGAAAATTATAGCAGGGTGGGTGGCTGTCTCTTCTCCCATGCAACAAGCAATAGGACAAGAGGAACTGGCTTCAAGTTGCACCAGGGGAGGTTTAGGTTGTATATTAGGGGAAAGAAAAATATTCACTGGAGGGGTTGTGAGGCATGGGAACAGGCTGCCCAGGGAAGTAGCTGAGTCACCATCCCCGGAGGTATTCAAAAGATGTGTAGACGTGGTGCTTGGGGATATCGTTTAGTGGTAGACTTGGTAGTGTTAGGTCAGTGGTTGGACTTGATGATCTTGGAGGTCTTTTCCAACCTAAATGATTCTATGATTCTGTGATTTTATGACTATTTCTTTGGTCAGTTTGGGTCAGCTGTCCTAGCCCTGTCACCTCCCAGTTCCTTGTGCACCCCCAACCTCCTCTCTGGCAGGGCAGTATGAGAAGCTGTAAAGTTCTTGACTGTGTTTAAGAGCTGCTTTGCAATGGCTAAAGACATTGGTGTTATCGCCACTATTTTCATCAAAAATCTAAACCACAGCATCATACAGTCATCTACAAAGAAAATTAACTCTATCCCAAGCAAAACCATGGCAAAGACGCAGCATGCAGTAATCACAAAAGGTCAGAAACACAGACTACTTTTTGTTTCTGTTGTCTTAGAAGTATCTTGCTTAAAGTAATGACAACTGATTTTTGGCAATTCAGTTTATAATATATCTACTGGTGAAAGATAAACAAAGTTGTAATTTACAATGAAATGCAAGACAAAATTTGGTGATACAGAGCTATGCAGTTAAAGCTGCAGTAGGAACAATTTATCACAAAGGAACATGCTGTAAACTTCTTCTTTATGACCCAACCTAGGGAAAGGTGTGAAAAAAAATAAAAATCTGGGTAAAGATTAAAAAAAATAAAAAAAGACTTTTATCAGCTGTCATCAAAGAAAAAGAACAGAGAATAATTTATGCCATAGTTTTAGTAGATACAATTAAATGTATCTTTTCCTCTTCACCTGATCAAAAGGACATCGTGGCTTGCCCACTGTATTAACTTTAAAGTAAGAGATGGGAAAATTTTCTAAATGGCCCTATTATAATGGAGAGCTACTAGTGTCTTTAAAAGTGTGGAATTCCAGGCCAAATTTTCTGCTCTTAGAAATGGTCACAGTATGACTGTCTTACTCAGCAGGAGAAGTGGATCCCCATAGTCAGTATTTGAATTCTATTCTTTTTATTTTTGATGTGGAAACCTTCATTGCACCTAATGAAACCAGGCAGAAGTTCTTCAAAAAGAAACAAAAAAGTTGCAGCAGAGTAGAGCATCAGAATGTACCAGGTGGTCTATGGTACCTGCACAGGTATTCAGCTTCAGCCTGCAATCTCAGGGAGATATAGATGAAAAATTCACCTCAGTGGGGGATTCTGTGGCTCTGATGATGCACAGTAGATCATTATTTTACAATACCATCTCATGTGCCTGGACCATAGTGTTTTTGTTGTTGTTTTGTTGCTTTTGTTTGTTTTATTTTGTTTTGTTGTTTGTTTGGTTTTGAATCTATAATTAGGTTCAAGTAATTACATCAATAATTTTTGGTTTTGTCCAGGGACCAGGAAAAAAAGGCATACAAGGGTTTCCTAATTAAATAATGACTCAGAGAGTAACAGTTGTTTTTTTCTGTTAGATTTAGGGGCTCTAGTTTCACTTCACCGGCATGATCCAGCTAGGATGATCATTGAATTCATAAAAGTACTTCAGAGTTAGCATACTGATCAATACTGAAAACTTTTGCAGCTAAAATAACCCACTGCTAGATGACAGTATAAAATATTTATAATCAGATGTCACCTTGATTTCAGTGGGACAGCTCACATCAAATAGATTTCATAAGTATTTAGGATCAGCCCCAGGCTCTGTCTCTAAACTTTGGTTAGGCATAATCAGTGTCTCACGCTCAGAAGTATTAAGAGGTTTTTCAACTGCTGTAATGTTTGAAGTAGCATACTTTTTTTTTTTTAAATCTTGTTCCTAAGAATTATAGACTAAGATTAAGGCAAGGTTTTGAAGCTAAATTTTAAATCAGCACTGAACAGATTGCTCAAGGAGGGTGTGGGATTTCTATGACTGAATGCTATTAAAAATAGATAACACAAACACATTTTGGTGTAGCTGATCTTACCCTGAGACAGGCGGATGGGCCACATAGCTTCTTGAGGTCCTTTCATGAACTAATCTTTATGATTCTTAAACACCCATGCAGAAAACCAAGGAAATATAAAATAGTTCTTACTCCACTGACAGGGCTGCAAACCTGTGGACTGCAGGGCATTGAAGAAAACAATGTCTCTGGGTCAGTGAGTTGTCATGAAGAAGCAAATAACTATCACAGCTATAATTAAATTCTAGGTAGCTTTCTCCCTTGAGCAGCAAAGAAACAGAAAATTTAGTTCAATTCTGTATCAAAGCTAGTTTTCTAGTCCAGTCCTGAGATACAGACTTATCCTCATTGCTGGAATGAAACTTTAAAGTTGCAAACTGTCCCCTAGAAGGAGTATAAGAGGATTGAGGATACATTAAATGATGGATATATATGGCTTTATGAAAGATGAGAGTAGATATTTGACTACATCTGAAATCAGATTTATGCCGATAGATGATTAGGTATGTACAGTGTGTCAGGTATAGTTATTATAAGGTGAAATGACTTTTAAAATCGATAGAGCCATGATCAAACAATGTGTGTCCAAAAGGGTTAAAGAAGTAAAGAGAGAAACTGAAGAAGCTTTGGCAGACTTTTTTATATGCTTCTGCTCTTCAAAATAGATCAAGTGAAATCTGAGAGGACTGGAGAGTAGCCAACATAATGCCATTATTTTTAAATGGCCTAAGGAGAGACAAGGGAGGTAAAGACTCACTAACTCATTGGAATTCTCAGAGGATATGGCTGTCAACCTAGACAAAGAGGATATGCACATCACGCACACTTTCAGAAAGTATTCAGCAAAATTCTACATTGTAGCTACTGCCTAGGTAGCAAAGTCAAGAAATGAATTAGAAGCAGATGTATTAAACTGTATGGAATAAAATAGCTATAATAAATGCATGCTGAAAGTAGAAAATAAAGTTAATGAGGATGTTTTTGACTAAGAAGCCTGTTTAAAAAATTTATAAATGAGAAGTGAAACAGTTAAACTGCTAACTGCACTTCTCCTTTTCAAGAGGCTTCCCAAAGGAGGTTATTTGTTTGAGAGTGACTTGTTAATGTAGCTCCTTTCAAGTTTGACATATTTGTAATGTTATTGTTCTTTCTGCTGCTGTCAGAGCTCCCACACACACCACTCTTCCTCACTCTGTTAAAACAGGTGAATTTTCATGCTCATAAAAACATTTTCCTGTCACCCCTAGAAAAGAATTACTCTTTATTTGCACCATGGGGAGCTGCAGCATAAGGTTCCCGTTCTGTCCTTTGAGACGATGGGAAAAAAGCTAACAATTCTGTATCTATACCTATTCAGTTCCTGACAACATTATTGACACTACCAGCAATGGAACAAATAATAGGTGAGGGCGGTGCCACAGACTAAGGTCACAAATAAGCATGGCAAATAAGCATATTACACTCAATTATTATCTAGCAATCACCTTTGGTAGGAAGTCAAGTTAGATTTAGATTAGTAGGAAAGCAAGAAAAGTCTCTGAATCTGATTACTAATTCCCTACAATTATTATTTAGTTTTCTAGAATGCTTTTAAAGGTGGAAGAGATGACTAAAAAATTCCAGAGAAATATATCAAAAGCTCTGATACCTAGAGTAGGTATCCCCGGCCTCGCTTACCAAATATAGAATCATAGAATCATAGGACCATGGAATGGTTTGGGTTGGAAGGGACCTTAAAGGTCATCTAATTGCAACCCCCCTGCCATGGGCAGGGACACTACATATACTAGCAACAAAAAAAGAAATGTATTATTTCCTCAATATCTTCTAAAACATTAATGAGGGATTTGATAAAATATTGTTAATCAGCTTTGAGATTAATATGGGAGTTAGTTGGGGATGTTTTCTGATGTTAATAAACTCAGACATATTTTTAAATAATTAAAAACACTTATATTTTAAAGTCTTGTTTTACTCAGGAAATGGAAGACATCTTCAGCAGTGTTCTCTTCTCCCACTTACACTTGATATTTTATTAATTATTCAAATATACTAGCTTGATTTGTTAGATCTGTGTTCTGAGATGGCTAACTGTGCTTTATGCTGGTTACATCCTCCTTGAGAATGGGTGGAAAGTGGTTAGAGAATCTTGTTTTTATGTATGTTTTATGTTTTTACTGTACCTAAAAAGCAGCAGGTTATACTGTACCTAACAAGCAGCAGGTTATACTGTACCATTGCATGATCTAGGCACCATCTTTGTAAATTTTAACATTCTGTTTGTATCAGAAATTTTAACAAGATAAACAACAATATTGTATAGATAAATCACTATCCTAATGATAATTTCTGTATGTTCTTCCATTCCATTTGAAGAAACTGTATTAGTGGCACCGGCTTCACTGATCTGTGAGGATAAACAAGTTGTTCCTCTTGGCTTCCTACACTTCATTGTGTTTTCAGCACAAACATGGTTGAATAAGGAAATCTTTGATTCATTGGGTGATCTGAAAAGAGAAAAAAATCAGGAAAATTTTCTAGTTGAAATCAGACATTAAAATTATTTTACCAAATTGGAACCCCAACCAAAAAATAATTTTAGACCTCACAGGAATATTCCATTTCAACAGAATTGGACTCTTTTGACTCCACTTTTAGTTTTCCATATTGTTTATTTATTTCACATTTTGTTCTATTTTTTTAATTAAAATAGAAACATTTACTCCACAAGAATACAGAGAATTCAGTCTACCTCATTTGTATCAAGATGCCTACAGATTCCCTATACAGATAAAAGAGATCTAAATACTCTGAAGGACTCCATAGTGAAGCCCCATCCATCTTGTGGACATCAAATGTCCAGTTAGAAGTTTGGATTTCAGTAGTACACTTAAGCCAAGACCTGGAATATACACAACAATGATGAATATGGAAGTTTTGGTCTTATTTGCTTTATGGGATCTGTGTACATATTTATAATACCTATAATACCTATTCTACAATCAAGTATTGTTATCTGGATTCTTTCACATGTGCATTGAGCACCAACCATTTAGAAGACTCAATATCTGTAGTAAGCTGTCTTCCAGTGATGGTTTTCCAAGTAGGAACTATTGGCTACTGCCAAATTTTCTTTACTGATTTGGTTATTCATTTGGCATCCAACTGAAAGCAACTCTTTCTCCTAAAATTCTAATATATATATATTATGAACCTTAAAAACTGGGTTCTGAGCTCTCAAAACTGCATTAAAGATTCTAAAACCAATTAAAAGTAGAAGCAGCAATACCAACAGAAGTAGTAATAATTAAATCCATAAATACACAATCAGTAAGAAAATATATCAAAAAAACTGAATATGAACAGTCATGGACATGAAAAATAAATGTATATGACAAGACTTTGCTTCAATCAGTTTCTTGTGGGGTTGTATACATGCTATACATGTGCAAGTATAGTTCTATGGTCCTAAACAATCTTCAGTTCACAAAAAGTACCCTCACCTCATACATGTTTAAGAACCCTCTCACTCAGACATGTATTAATGTCATCTACCTTTCAAAAACAAAATACAGGAAAAAAAAAAAAAGACAAAAAGAAAACCTTGTCTTTAGTCATAAATATATATATTGTAAGTCATTAATTTCCAAATGCTAGCCTTTCAATGTTGAGTGCTTAAAAATGTATCCAAATGCTAGCCTTTCAATGTTGAGTGCTTAAAAATGTATCTAAACTTCAAACATGCACAATAAAAAATTATCACATTTGGGAAAAATATACTGACTTTTCTTTTTGATAAGATATTGAATGTTATAAGTGAAGTAATGGCATAAGGATATCATCATTATTGAAATGGAAGCACTGGAGTGCAAAAAAAAAAAAAAAAAGAAATTAGAAGACAGCAATTGTCATTGGGATTTATGAGGTATTCTTTTTGTTTTGTTTTCAGTAGTAAAGAAAAATACATAAATATTCCTGTCATTCAATTGCTTAGAATAGAAAGAATCTCGAATAATACTAATCTTCTGCCAGTGACTCTTATCCAGCACTTTCTTAGTGTTGAAGTGCAGACTTTATATATCCCAACTAGGGTCTTGAATGGAGCTCTGACCTTGCAGTTATTTGAAGTGGAAGGTATAAGAGAAGAATATAAAGCTTCCGCACATGCACAAAAACAAACAAAAAAAAAACAAACAAAAAGACCTCTCTAAAAGAAATCTGTAACTAAGATATAGCAGTGAATTTCTGCAGACTATAGAACCTGTTGCTTCATTTGTCCAGAATAGCTAATAAGGCAAGTAATGTCTTATATAAAAAGTACACTGATGTTCTTACAAAATGTTTCATACATAAATATTGTGCATAAATATAAACTAAAAACCAACAAACAAACAATCAAAACAAAAACTACAGGCTTAGGTATTTTTAGCCCATAGATAGATAGAATTAATTTTATCCCGGAGTTTGATAAGTCTCTAGCAGCTGAGTTTTAGAAAACTAAGCTTGTTCATGTAATCTTTTCACTAAGGTATATTTTTTTTTTCCAAAAAGTTATATATTGTTCTTATTGCTCCTATTGCTGTCATATTTGTCTGTACTTACCATAAAGCTTTTGTAAAAAGTGAGTCATTTATAGTTCGTTGTAAATGGCCACATCAGTATTTTCTGCTATGGCAGGTTGTTCTACAGTGTCAAGTCACCCTCTTCTATGTATGACTTTTCATAAATCTTCAATGTACCTCAGACATCCACTTAAATCATCTCAAACATCAGCACTCATGTACAAGGCCAAATCATCATCTGAATGTGAAGCTGAACATCCCCCACAAAGTTTTACAAATCTCAGTTGTGAATGACAGAGGAAGTGGGAGCCATAACTGTAGTCTGTTTAAAGCTTTTCAACTCCTCTAGCAGTGTGGTTTGAAGTTTGGCTCTTCCTCTGCTGCTTACTTAGATTCTCCAAAATACATCCACCTCTTCACAATATTCACATGCCTTGACAGAGGATTCATCCTATATTTAAACAAACAACAAATAAAAGTATTGGCAATATGTAATCAACTGGAATCAAAACGAGTTCAGTCATCCATAAGCTTGAATCCAAAGTATACCAGCCATAGCTTTCTTCATGTATAAAGTCATACGTAACCTACTAGATTAATTTTCCACCATGAGCTTATCATCTTTTTCACCTGTCCTCCAATATCTTGCTGCAGTTACACATTTAACAAAAGTTAAAAACAGCATTCCAAGTTTCTGTAGCACAGGTGTCAGATTACTGCATCACTTCATGGCCTAGACTAAGAACACTTCATGTGATTATGTCAGTAAGAACACTGTTCATATACACAAAATGCTCTTTTGTGGGCACAGCTATCCAACAACAGTTTGTGACCAAATAAGCTTTACCAGGTGAAAACATCTAGACTCACTTAAACCCTGTAATGCATGGGATGACTGATCCACAGAATCGTATTAGATATGAAACAATAGATTCTAGGAAAACAATCTTGACATATAGCTTTACAAATATATAGACAACACAGGATGGGTTATGCGCTAAAATTCCTAAGCTACCTTTGCTGTAAAGTGTCCTAGATGCATAAATAAAAATGAATGCTAGCATTGGAAATACATGGAAATACTACATGGAAATAACTGATTTTGAGTATGTGGTAATCTTTTCTTGAGGGCTCTGTGTATATATCTGAGAGCTTTGATTGACTCTGGTTTATAGCTAGTGTAGGCCTGACACATCGGAATAGCCTTACATCTGATACCTCCTTTGAATTACGAGAGTCTAATCAAAGGACAGGACTCAATACTTTAGGAGTCAAGGAAGCCATGATTTCTGACAGGTAATCAACAGTATAGCAAACAGAAGTAATTCACCAGGAAAGAAAGAAGGAAATGGAAGAAAAATTCATGTTGATGATGCAGAAACTGCAGGATGACCCTGGAGAGAATTCCTGATAAAACTAATTATTAGTGAAGGGTCATGTATAGAACTGAAGAGAAGGGGTTAAAAATGAAATTCAATGCAATGCTGATGTTCAGGTAAGATATGAATGATGTGCTCGTGGAGCAAAGAGATAAGGCTGCCTACAGAACTGAGTGGCTGTAGAAGTCTACTGAGGAAAAGAGCATGCAAAGAATATTTCTAAACTGGGTAGATGCACATGGCTACAACAGCAAGGAAACGAAATGCATAAATTAGCTAACAGAAAAGAAAGAAACTGTAGAATAGTGTGGTTGTTCTGAAGAGGAGAAATGGGTAGAAAAACTATAGCATTGAAGAGATGGAAGTCCATTTGGACAGCTCTGGGAAAACTCACCAGGTTTTGCTTTTAAATTTAAACCTACTTCTAATTAAAATTCAAACTGAGAGATATTTTCAGTAATTGCCGAAATATTTGCAGGGAACAGAGCATTTCTTCTGCATATAATCACTGAACCAAGAACAACTGTCTTTATTTTAGGGACATTACACAGTGGAAGGGCTAATAAGTAAAAATGGACTTGCATTAAGAACCCTGTAATAAATTAAAATAAAGCCAAAAACAAGGTGTTCAAACTCAAAAGAAAAATGTTTGATAAGCCAAAATGGTAATTAAAATCAGGAAGAATATGAAGTAACATAACTTGCAGTTTCAAGGACGACTGGAGTTTCCTAAAGACAAATGTCATAAGATGATGAAGGATCTGTATCACAGTGGGATGGATACCATCTTATTTTTTTGTTATCAGTTTCTGTGTTCCATTCTTTTAAAATAGGAGTGAGTGGATAAAGTGGACTTCTGTGAAGGTAGGGGAGATGGATCCTGCTGGAAAAGAAATAATTTAGAGGGGAAGAAAAGGACCATAATTAGTGATTGAAGAAAATAATCATAGCAAGCCACTTACAAACACAGAGATTGCTGAAAAGAACTGAGAAAAGACATCCAGGTCTTAAAGGTGATGGCTGGAATTTCATGCTTGGTAGTAGCTGATTTTTGTAATTTCATGATGTCAGGAAGGTATTATAAGACAAATGAACTGAAAACTTCCTGTAATTTCACTTGCAATCAGGAAAAGTATGATCTGAGCCATTATTAGTCTGTAAGTATAATTTCAGTAAGATTCAAAATCCGGGACTGTAGAGTAGATTTTAAAGAAGTTAATACAGGGAGGTATACAGACACTGGAAGAAAGTGCAACAAAAGTTTGGAAAGATAACTAATGACAGATTAATATATTACTTAATCATTAATTAATATATTACTATCATATATTATATTATAATATATAATATGAATATATTATATTACTATAATATATCGCTATAATATATTGCTATTAATATATTACTTGTTAATATATTTATATATATATATATATAAAAGACCAGAGATTAATAGAGGAACGGTAGGATGAATAAACAGGTTGTAAAATACAAGATGTAAATATGTATCAGTAAGAAGTCAAAATATGAGACTGGTTACCAGCACATCAAAGATCAGTGTGGGGATATATCTTATTTGATAAGTTCATTACTGATCTTGGCAAGGCTATTAGACAGAGAATAATGAAGCTTACCAATAAGCTTTCCATTAAGTTTGAAACATCATCAAGCATTGGTTAGGGATATTGTGGAAAGAACTTCTTGACCTTGAGAATCATGGGAATAAAAGTGGAATGAAATTTGTGTAGCACAGATGCAAAGTCATGCACTATGTGCTTAATAAGCAAAGTTTTTTGTCAGCAAAACTTGAGAAGCTGAAAATTGAGAAGAAAGGGAAGGACAAGAATTTGGTCATAGTATGTTTATGAACTGTCAGCATTTTCTATTTGTGAAAGACAAATGCAGTTTTAAGGTGTGAACATTAATACATTTTTCAGTAGAATTAAGGAAATATTACGTACATCAAGCATAATCATCAGGGTACAGTCCAGGTAAATCAGATTTGAGAAGAAAGAAGTCAAAGGGAATTACACAGAGGAAAGAGATAATGGGGTGACTAAGAGAATGAAAAAAGAGGAGAGAAAAATGTCTTGTTTAGCCTAGCAAATGAAATTTAAGAGTTGTGGTTGTGCCCCATAGAGGTAAAATAAGCTTAAAATAACACACAACAGTGACACACATGCACACATGAATCTGAACACCAGAACATAGCCATTCTAGAAATTAGAAGATTCCTAAGTATTGGAATATCTATGTTCTGAACTAGCTTTCTAAGAGAAGTAACAGAAGGAAAACAAACAAAAACAAAACCACAAAGAAATGAAAATAAAAATACTAGTTGCTTTTAGCACAGAAATCTCTCTGTTTTTGGAGAAGGTGAAAAGTTATGATGCCAGATCAAGGAGCTAGAGTCAGTGAATTAAGCTATCCCTTCCAGATTTGAGTTTCAAAATGCAAAGTCTGTATAAATTTGCTACTAAATAAAATTATGCTAGATATGTACATTTTAACATAGTTGTAAATCAAGAATTATATTCAGTTTTATATAATGAGTATGTGGAAGGTCTAAGAATATTTTAAGTCATGTTTTAAGCCTTAAGCAATAATAGTATCTATCTACAGAACTTAAGCAGGAGATCGGAAGTGCACAGACTTTTTACAACCATCTACAATTAATTCCAAACAAACCAGGTGTTTAAATAAGCTTTCTTTGAAAGATCTTTTATAAACTGCCTTCTATAAACACCTTCAAATGTCTCACTGAGGATTGCACCTTTTTAATTGAGTTCACTGTGCTTTATATTTACTAGGGAAAGAAAGCTAGAGAGGAAAGTCAACAAGATACATAATGATTTCATGAGCACAGCCATAAAGAAGGTCTGTAGGGGAAACAGTCATCTTCAGTAAGTTTACGGTGTTAAAATTATTCCTTTGCTGAAATTATTCAAAATACTAAGCCATGCATTATTAACTGTATTCTTCTGGGTGCTACATAAAAGCTTTCTTCTAGTAGAAATAATGTTACCCACAATACACCAGTCTATAAATTGCAACCAGCTTTGTGAATGGTTATATGATTTGGGATACATGAATCCATGCTGCAGTGAGTGAGTTATTTTTTCTTTTTATGGGCTTGCTGAAAAATGACTGCATGAAAAACACAGGTGAAAATAAATTGAGTCATGAAGGCTTAATCTTATAGGATTGTCAAGACACCCAAAAAAGCTATGGGAGGAGAAGACAACATTGGAATACAGCATTCTGCTAAATCTGTCAAATATTAAAGAAAGTCAGGGAACCTCACTTTAGGATTTATGTGAATGTCAGATATATTCAAGTTGCATGATGGTCTCCTGCTTGAATGTATGGAACTTACCAAGCTCATTCAGGAGCTGGTACAGCTCTTTTGATCTTCAGAAGAAAGGCACGGGTTAAGGCATCCTTGGGGGAACTGCTGTTTCTTATTTAGTTTCATTCTATCAAAATAGCTTTCCATCACCACCCAGAATCAAGGTCTTTGACTTATCTATCTGTTTGGTCAAAACAGAACAGATATGTCTAAGAGGCTGGAGTCTGAAAGAGAATTGGTCAAAGAATTTAAGCAAATGCTGATTGTTTATTAAAGAAGATATGCTGGGACTGAATAAAGGCATTGCCTTATAGGTACTTCCAAGCAGGTACGGTAAGAAGGAGATTTTTGGGATGCATATATATATATATATATATTTATTTATCTGCATGTATTTATATGTATGTATAAAGATCTCTGGGAAAAGGTTAAACATGCACAAGATTCTGTTGATTCAATCCTTTGCTTTATGTGTTCTCTATCTTTCTGAGTGAAATAACAGACAAAGCTTTAATTTGAAGATACTGATGCCCATTTTTGAATGTATAATTCAAGCAGGAGGCAAGAACAGTACTCTGTCCAATAAATAGCTAGTCTCTTGTCACTGCAAGTTAAGATCTGGAACTAAATGTCTTCTGTGCCAGGGACTTCTGGGGCTGTGCTTGAGTTGGTGGAGGGCTGGAGAAAAAGAGAGCAGTAGGAGAAACCTTGCTAGTGCTTTTTTTTTTTTTTTTTTTTTTTTTTAAATCAGTCCTACTGCCCAAGATCAAATATATTCATCTGTTTGAATGAATGTACATGACCTCTGATCCAGTCACCATAACCTTTTTTGTGTTTATATAGTGACAGTTCTACTTGAAAGCAGAGATCTAAATCATTTTAATCAAAACCTAAAAGAAGGAACTATAAAGTGATGGACTCCAATATACAATATAAGAATTTATGTTTAGTTGAATCAGTCCCACTGCTGTGGTCGTTTGAGTTCAAACCTTGAAATGTACAATATTTTTCTAATGCAGCTTTATTCAATCATAGTTTTCAGCTAATACTGTTAAAAAAATATGCTGTTGTTTCTAAGAACCCCTGCTTCAGCTCTATGAATGAAAGAATGTAATTGGCATTTTATTTAGTAATTCCAGTGTTGCAATTAAATAAAACAACAACAACAAACCACTCATTTCTAATGTCTGTCAATCTTGGGAGACAGTAATACAGTGATTATATCCATAGACTGTATATATTGATGATGTTCCACTTAGCATATTCATATGAATATAAATATAAGCTTAAAAACCTTGTTTTTATTGTATGTTTATGTTTTATGCATTTAAAACACTACAAAAACTTGAAAAAAATACGTTTCTATTCATCCATTTTAAATTCTTTCAATATGTTATGTATTGGCTTTTCTCATAGTAGCACTTAATACAACTCATTACATTGTTTTCTGTTTTGTTTTTCTTTTATTTTTTTTCTTTTGCTTGTTCACCTGAAACACTGCTGGTGCCACTATTGCCTCAAGCCCTTTAAAAGTAATGGTAAAGGGCCAGAAGAGTGAAGACAAGGACAAAACACCATTACTTTGGGGCCTTATTCAATTCTCTTTAATCAGGCAAAGCTGCCATTGAAACCAGTGACAGTTTTGCTTGAATAAAAAGGGTCAAATAGGGATTTCAGTACTTACAGTGTGTAACTTAACAATCCTTCATGGTAGGAGAGGACTGCTACTTGGAGAAAAGGAAGAATAAATAGTTCCTCTCTGTTAAAAATACTCTTTGTAGGGTATTTTTAATACCTCTTTCTGTCTTTCTTTCTTTCTTTCTGGAATTGAAATGAAATTGCTTTTATTTTTTTGTTGTTTGTTTTGTTTTAGTTTGTTTTTGGAACACTTTTTTTCCTTTTTTTTCCTTTTTTTTTTCTTCTCTCTTGCTGTTCATATATATATAAGCATCCCATATGGTTCACAATGTATTGTAACTCAGACAAAAGCCCTTCTTCCTATCCCCATCCCTATCTCACCCAGTATCATGCCCAATCTCTCACAGAATCTTTAATTAAACTGTCCCATATAAGCAACAGTTCTGTCATGACTAAAAAAGGGGGGAATAAAGAAGAACAAACGTGCCTTAAAACATTACCTACGTAAATAGTTCTAATGTAACCAAAGTACACTGATAATGTACCCCATAAAAATTATGCAGGAGAGAGTTTTTAAATCTTTCTTCTTAACAACAACAACAACAACAAAAAAAAAAAAACAGTTTTTCTAAAAGATATTTTGAAGTCTGAGGACATTCTCAGAAGTCTGTTTTGAACCATTAAGTCATTATATTTAAGTCATTTTAGAAAGCTCCTAACTTGTGCTATAGAAATAAAATGTCCATGTCTTATTCTTAGAATCTACAGGTAGATAGCAACTTGGTACTCTTCTGGGTTTAATATAACACAATTCTGGTATCCTGATATTTACTCAAGTGTATCAGGTTTTGGTGAAAAATACAGTAGCCATAACACACTGAAAAAAGAGCATCAGGTGTGAATTTCCATGCTGCTAAATATATTGTCCTCATTTTCTGACATGGAGAGTCACTTGGCACTCTCTGGTGCAATAGAATTATAGAATATGCAGTCCTTAATCAACTGTGTAATGAATGCAGAAGCCTTCCTCACCCAGTTGTACCAATTTAATCTAGGTCATTAAAACTGCCAAAAGGCAGCTTTCCTCCTCTGGCATTGAATGACTGTCTAGAAAGCTGTGCTTTACTAGCAGTACAAGTCAGCAGTCACCTGCTGAGAGAGCTGGTATGGCTTTTAAAAGCAGGTTCAGCACAAGAAGAAGAGAGCTGACACTAACAGTAATTGTCAGAAACTCAAGCACTGTGCTTTCAAACATCTGAGAAAACCAAACTGAAAAGGAGAAGATAAGACAATATAGCAGGAAAAAAAAATATTAAAAAAAAAAAAAATCTGCTCCTATTTTAAAAAAGAGTTCCAACTCAGAATAATGAGGTAATACCACTAAAGTGAAACATGTTCCAGGGCTAACACTGTATGGAATTGATCTAAGTCCATTGAAATCATGGGAATTTCTCTGCTGACCTCAGTCTTTACCAGAGGCAGTCCCTAGAAGCATAGAACTAGAAAAATATCTATAATGTAAATATTTATATAATTAAATGTAAATTAGTAAATGTAAATATTCATGATATTATATATAATTATATGAGTTTTCTGAGGAGGCTTTTGCCCCATTGACTTGTAGTTTCACAAGTAATATGCACTCTTGTCTAACCAGTGCATGGCAGCAAAAATGGATTTAACAGTATGCAGACATTAAATTTATTTTAGCAAGGAACCTACACCCAATATGCTAGCATTATGACTGAAAGTACAAGTACAGCAATTGCATGAAAACATCCATTAGTACTGGACATTAAATTCAAACTAACAATTTACCTGGACAAGCTGAAAATATTAGTAAATATGAACAGTTTATTTGGAGATGCTGATGACTGATTTGGGAGGAACAGGAAAAAAAAAAAAAAAGAAATGGCAATCATTGATACAGGGTGGGGGGTGGGGACAGGATATCCAAGATATGAAAGACAGTGGCATCCAACATATTGAAGACAGAGAAAGAAAGGAAGAAAGGAAGGAAGGAAGGAAGGAAGGAAGGAAGGAAGGAAGGAAGGAAGGAAGGAAGGAAGGAAGGAAGGAAGGAAGGAAGGAAGGAAGGAAGAGAAAGAGAGAAAGAGAGAGAAAGAGAGAAAGAGAGAAAGAGAGAAAGAGAGAAAGAAAGAGAGAAAAAGAAAGAAAGAAAGAAAGAAAGAAGGAAAGAAGGAAGGGAGGAAGGGAGGAAGGAAGGAAGGAAGGAAAGAAAGAAAAAGAAAGAAAGAAAGAAAGAAAGAAAGAAAGAAAGAAAGAAAAAGAAAGAAAGAAAGAAAGAAGGAAAGAAGGAAAGAAAGAAAAACAAAGAAAGAGCCAGAGCTTCTTGGTATACCTGCTGGAAAAGTAAGAAAGGAAAAAAAATCATTAGGTAGGAAACTGCTCCTTGTTCATGCTGTGTTGAAGGAAAAAAAAATCTCTGGTGCAATCCTGTTCTTTCAAAAAGGTTGTGAAACAAATAAATGCCCAGCTCAAACAATTTCTCTTGTTAACAGAAAACTGGTAGTGATGCAAAGCTGACTGATCACTGTGACCATGAGGAACAACTTTTGTTCTGTTTCATTTTAATTATTCCATAGAAGAAAACTTTTGAACTTAAACATCCTGAAGCCCAAAGCAGGCACTCAAATTTATACATGTAATTTATAACCATATGTGGTGGTTTTACTCAGGTGGGCGGCCGAGCTCCACCACAACCGCTCTCTCACTCCCCCTCCTCAAAGAGGAACAGGGAGAAAATATGATGAAAAGGGCTCAAGGGTTGAGATAAGGACGAGGAGATCGCACAGCAATTATTGTGACAAGCAAAACAGACTCAGTGTAGGGAGATAGTAAGATTTATTGCCTATTACTAACAAGCTAGAGAAGTGAGAAACAAAGGAAAGAAACCAAAAGCACCTTCCCCCCCATCCACCCTCTTCCACCTCCTCCCCCCGAGCAGCGCAGGGGAATGGGGGAATGGGGGTTATGGTCAGTCTATAACGCTTCTTTGCCGCCGCTCCTTCTCAGTCACTCTCGTCCCCTGTGCTGTGGGGTCCTTCCCAGGGGATGCAGTCCTTGCTGAACTGATCCGGCGTGGGCTGCCCACAGGCAGCAGCTCTTCAAGAACTGCTCCAGATATGGCTCAGTACCACAGGGTCCATCCCTCAGGAGCGAACTGCTCCAACCTGGATCCCCCACGGGCAGCAGCTCCTCCCAGATCACCTGCTCCTATGTGGTCTCCTCTCCACAGGCTACAGGTCTGGCCCGGAATCTGCTCCGGCAGGGGTCTTCCACAGGCCGCAGTCTCCATCGGTGCAGGTCCACCTCCGCCACCGTGGTCTCCTCCACGGGCTGCTGCGTGGAACCCTGCTCCACCGTGGTACTCCATGGGCTGCAGGGGGACATCCATGGTCCTCATGACAGGCCGCAGGGGACTTCTGCTCCGGCGCCTGGAGCACCTCTCCCCCTCCTTCTTCACTGACCTTGGCGCCTGCAAGGCTGTTCCTCACTCCTTTCTCTCTCCCAGCTGCTGTGTGGTGCAGCGTTTTTTTTCCCCTGTCTGAAATATGCTCTCACAGAGGTGCAAAACAACATCACTTATTGGCTCAGCTCTGGTCAGCAGTGGGGCCCTTAGCAAACATGGGGCAGCTTCTAGATCCTTCTCACAGAAGCCACCTCTATGGCCCCCTGCTACCAAAACCTTGCCATGTAAACCCACCATAAAACTTGATGATGGCTGAATAAGCATTTATTTGAATTGAAGTTTATCAGGAATTGTAAGTCAAAAGCATTACTTTCATAAAACAGAAATCTAGGTTAATATGCAGACTTTATATGAAGAAATAAATCATAACAAATATTTAATTTGATACACATCATTTTTCCATCTATTGAATATATTTTCAATTCATAACTTCTTCAGATTTATTAACTATTTCTTCATATTGCCCAAATACTTTACAAAATTGTATATTATTTGAAATAAAAATAAAGAATCAGAAGTCAGGCGTATCTGGCTCAACGCTACGCTCCTCATCTGAAATCTCCTGTCAAGGTTGTTGTCCCAGCCCACTCATTCAAAAAGAGGTTAATGGAGAAGTAAGCATTAGTGAGTCAACAGAATCCCTTTTACACTTTTCTAGAATGATCAACAACTCTGAACAATGTAACTCCTTTTGGACAAAGATTGTTAGCCTGCTGACAACAATAACTAGGCAGGCAGAGGAAAATATGCACCAAACCACCAATTGATTAGAAAGTGTTTATATTAATCTCTGTGTTCCTACACATAATCCAGTGAAATAGATTTAATGCTTTATATTTAAATTATTCTATGGAAAATAATGTCATTTAAAAAATATTAGGGGCATGGCAGCTAGGAAGGTAACAATGTTAGAAGTCTGATCTGTGTAATTTACTTGCATTTGAAAAGCTCTCAGTCTGCACTTTATTTATAATTGGTCACTCATATTTGCTATCTAGGACACTTTTCCTGTGCTTCCTGTCAAAATATCTACTGATAAGTCAAGCTTTTAGCAGCATAATACTGTAACGGCCAGGCTTGTATTTTCTGTTTTACACTAATGCATTGCAGACTCCTGTGTTCAGATACACATATTTATTACCATTGATGAGACCCAAACTCAAAGTGAGGGAAAGTAATTTATAATTATGGGTAAAAACACATGGATAAATTTAACCTTGTTCAAACTAACATGAAGTATTGAGCAATAGCGCATTGCGCTATCATGCTACACAGTTTGAAGCAGAATTTGCTGTTAAGGTACTCCATTGGGAAGTTCAGTGAAAAATAAGCACTACAAGGCATTTCAAGATGATCTCAGAAGGAAAGTTCAGGACTGTTAAAAGCATAAGTGTATGCAATGGAATTCCATTATTTCCATGTAAAACATCTAAAGAAAGAACGACTGTGCTGCAGCCTTACTTCTCCATGTCCCTACCCACCTCCTTTCTCCCTATATAAATACAGTATGATAATATAAACTGCTGCAACAAGTTTAGCTTTCATGAGCAATGAGGATCTTCCACAGAAATCAGATAGCTTCTTTACTGTAAAGGCGTATCCAATTAGAATGTTTCAACAAAATTGTTTCCTGCATATCTGCTTCAGGACAATCTAGCTACTGTGACTGTCTTATCTTATTAGTAAACTGGATTTAAGTATTGTGCTCTCTCAACACCTGAAAAAAATGTAAATTACCTTACAGAAGAGAGAGAAAACAAAGACTAGAAACATGTGTGGCTGGAAACAAAAGCCCTCTCCTAATTACTTTGCTTTGATAATTCTTTTAGGTTGTATTTAATGCTATTAATTTATTCATAGAATCATAGGATGGTCTGGGTTGGAAGGAACCTTAAAGATACCTAATTCCAACCTCCTTGCCATGGGTAGGGACACCTTCCACTAGATCAAGTTGCTCAAAGCCCCATACAATGTGGCCTTGAATACTTCCAGGGATGGGGCATTCACAGCTTCCCAGAGCAATTTATTCCAGAGCCATACCACCTTCATAGTACAGAATTTATTTCATGTATCTAATGTAAACCTACCCTCTTTTAGTTTAAAGACATCACCCCTTGTCCTATTACTAAACTCCCTCACAAAGAGTCCCTCCCCAGCTTTTGTTTAGGCCCCCTTTAGGTACCAGAAGGCTGCTGTAAGGTCTCCCTGGAACCTTCTTTTCTTCAGGCTGAACAGCCCCAACTCACTCAGCCTGTCTTCAGGCTTCTTAAGAGATGTGCTCTTCATAAGAGATGTGCTCCAGCCCTTTGATCATCTTTGTGGCCCTCCTCTGGACTTGTTCTAATAATTCTATGTCCTTCTTGTGTCAGGGGGCCCCTGAGCTGAATGCAGCACTTCAGGTGGGGTCTCACAAGAACAGAGTAGAGGTGGAGGATCACCTCCCCCAAAATACCTGCCACACTGCTTTTGATGCAGCCCAGGATACGGTTGTCTTTCTGGGCTGCAAGCACAAATTGCTGGCTCATGTCTAGCTTCTCATCAACCAACACCCCCAGGTCCTTCTCATCAGAGCTGCTCTCAATCCATTCTCTGCCCAGCCTGTATTTGTGCTTGGGATTGCCCCAGCCCGGATACAGGACCTTGCACTTGGCCTTCTTGAACCTCATGAGGTACACACAGGCCCACATCTCAAGCCTGTCAAGGTCCCTCTGGATGGCATTCCTTCCCTCCAATGTGTCAACCACACCACACAGCTTGGTGTCATCAGCAAACTTGCTGAAGGTGCACTCAGTCCCACTGTCCATGTCACTGAAAAAGGTGTTAAACAGTGCCAGTCCCTACACTGACCTCTGGGGAATACCACTTGTTACTGATCTCCACTTGGACATTGAGCCATTGACTGCAATGTGAGTGCAAACATCCAACCAATTCCCTACCCACTGAGTGGTCCATCCATCAAATCCCTGTCTCTCCAATTTAGAGACTAGGATGTCATGGGGGACAGTGTCAAATGCTTTGCACAAGTAGATGATGTCAGTTGCTTTTCCTCTATCCACCAATGCCGTAATCTGTTGTTTTGAAGAAAATCCCATGTTTCTTCCCAGATACTAGTACATAAAAAAACTCTCAGTCTACATTAAAATTGTGTTTATCTATTTCATTAGTAAAAGGGAAAGCCATTTATGATCAGACTGCATTGCACAAATTAAGACTGTTGTAGATAACACAACAAATATTTTTTTTAAATAAAAAGATGCCATATTCATAAAAAGTTGATTCTACTTACTGTAAAAAATTTCAAAAGATTATTAGAAAGGAATAAAGCCAAATTTATGTTTGTAGAGTGGAGTACTAATCACAAACAACATCAAAAGGATTTTTTATATAGATGCTCTTGTTGGTTCATTGAAAACAAATAAAAAAGGTCTCTGACCAATAATTTCCAAATGAAAACAGATTTTTATTTTATTTTATTTTATTTTATTTATTTTATTTTATTTTATTTTGGAAAGAGACACTGGCAATTAAAATACAGCTTAAAGTAAATAAATCAGTTTTGACAGTTGCAAAATGTTTCCCAGGTGAATGTTTTATAGGACAATCTTTTTTACTGTCCTATGATCTAGGCAGCACCCTTCATTCAGAGGAAATGGCTTTGAAATGGAGGATTCTGTGGGTGAGACAATATCTAATGAGGCTGCAAGAAGGTCTACATTTTAAATCCCTTTCAAGTTTCATTTCACTGCAAATCTGACAGACTGTCTTGGTGTAAGGAATACAAATCTTGAACCAAAGACCCCCTTTCGAGCAATAGGGCAGACACAAATTGAAGATAAACTATTGATTGCATCGCCAGTCTGCGACTTGGAAATGGTCTGTGAGAACATCTTGTGCCAAGCACCTCTGGAATTGCTTCAGTGGGAAACACTAACCACTTCTCTGCACATGGGCATGTTTGAGTCATCCTAGATATATTTTGTGGTATACCATGGACAGGATTTTGTCAGAAGAGCAAACTTGAAAACACCTTTAAAAGAGAGAAAACTCTTCCACAGAGTAACTATTACTGCATCTTAACTGCCTTGTTTTTGTTCACCAACAGCACAACTCTGAGCCTGAACAGCATGTCTTTCACACTCTACACAAGCTCCTTACTTTAAAATTTAAAGGATTTTAAAGGGTTGATCCTTAAGGAGACTTCCATGCTTAAGTCCTATATGATACAACCATAGAATCATAAAATCAAAGAACGGCTTGGATTTTAAAGATCATCTAATTTCTAATAGCCCTAGCCATCTCTCAGCCTTTGTTCATAGGAGAGGTTCTCCAGCCCTCTGATCGCCTTTGTGATCCTCCTCTGGACTTGCTCTAACAACCATGTCTTTGTTCTGGGGTCCCCAGACCTGGATGCAGGACTCCAGATGGGGCCTCACAAGGGCAGAGCAGAGGGGGACAATCACCTCCCTCGACCTGCTGGCCACTCCTCTGTTGATGCAGCCTAGGATGCATCAGTTGTCCTTCTGGGTTGCAAGCGCGCACTGCTGGCTCATGTCAAGCTTTTCTTCTACCAGAACCCCCAAGTCTCTCTCCACAGGGCTGTTCTCAATGAGTTCTTCTACAGGTCTGTCCTCATGTCTGGGATTGCCCTGACCCAGGGGCAGCTACCTTGCACTTGCACTTGTTGAGCTTCCAGAGGTTTGCATGGTCCTGCTTCTCAAGCCTGTCCAGGTCCCTTTGGATGGCATCCCTTCCATGTGTGGTATATACTGCACCACTCAGCTTGATGTCATTTGCATACTTGCTGAGGGTGCACTTTATCTCACTGTCTATGTCACTGACAAAGATTAAACAGCACTGGTCCCAAGATTGATCCCTGAGGGACATCACTCATCATTAGCCTCCACCTGGACATTGAGCTGTTGACCGCAACTCTCTGGCTGTGGTCATCTGTCCAATTCCTAGTCCATCGAATGGTTTACCCTTCAAATCCATATCTCTCCAATTTAGAGATCAGGATGTTGTTTGGGACTGTGTCAAAACCCTTACAGAAGGTATATGACATTGGTTGGTCTTCCCTTGTTGGCTGATGCAGTCACTCCATCAGAGAAGGCCATCAGATTGGTCAGGTACAATTTGTCCTTGGTGAAGCTGAGCTGGCTGTCTTGGATCACCTCCTTGTCCTGCATGTACCTTAATGTTGCTTCCAAGAGGCTCTGTTCCATGATCTTGCCAGGCACAGAGCTGAGGCTCACTTGTCTGTAGTTGCCTAGGTCCTCCTTTCTTTTCTGGCCAGTATACCTATAGAATCCCTTCTTGCTATTTTTTGCATCCCTTGCCAAGCTCAGTTCCATGTGCACCTTGCTTTTCCTGATCACATCCCTGCACATATTCAACCAATGTGTGGTCAGTGCACCCCAGACTGCCTCTAAACCTAATGTCTTTAATGAGGTCATCTGCATTGGTAAGCACCAGGTCCAGTAAGCTTCTGCTATGGTTTATTTTTCCAATGCCTGGACCAGGAAGTTATCCTCAACACACTCCAGGAGTCTCCTGGATTGCTGACAGCCTGCTGTGTTGCTTTCCCACCAGGCATTTGGGTGGTTGAAATACCTCATCAGGATGAGAGCCTGTGAGCATAATGCTTCATGTAGCTGAAACAAGAAGACCTCATCAACAGGTTCTCCTTGATTAGGTGGACTGTAGTATACTCCAATCACAAGGTGTCCTTCATTGGTACAGTCCTTAATTTTTACCCACAAGCTCTCAACCTGTTCAACTCTGTTTCTCAGAGGCCATTTCCTAATATAGAGGGCAACACCCCCATGCCTTCCTTCCCTACTTCTCTCTTCTGAAAACCTTGTAGCCCTCTATTCCAGTGTTCCAGTTATGTGATTTATCCCACCATGTTTCCATGATAGTAATCGGGTCATAGTTTTCTAATTGCACCATGGTTTCCAGCTCCTCCTAATTGTTTCCCATGTTGTGTGCATTGGTGTAGAGGCACTTCAACTGGGCTATTGGCCATGTCATCTTTTCAGAGGAACCCTTTAGTTCCTTTGGGACCATTCACAGGTATTTCCTTGTTGCTTCCTGAAGTGTCTGTGTTCCTTGGTTCTTCTCTGTCACTCAGAGGTACATCCCCTTCCCCAACCTCATCTAGTTTAAAGGTCTGCTAATAAATCTAGCCAGCTTGTTGCCCAGCACACTCTTGTGCTACTTGGTCAGGTGACCGTAAATTTAACTGTGAATTTATCTGCAAGTGGTTACTATGTTGTCACAACTGTTCAGTGAGAAAACAAAGACAGACAAAAATAATAGATTTTACCTGATTATTCAAATATTTATGCCGGACTCCTACTCTACCCTTTCATCTAAACTAGATCCTCCTGTCTTTTGTGATTATTACATAACTGAAATGCATAGTTGTAGTTAAATAACAATGTTAACATTTAAAAAGGTTTGCCCAGATTAATTTACAAATGCACACAACACTGCAATGAAACTAGTTGGAACATGTACAAAGAAAAGAGGATAGTTCTGAATTAAAACACATTTATGCAAGAATTAGAATCTCCCACAGCCTTTATTTAGGAAGAAACACTGCTTCACAGTGTATTACTTTTATAAAAATTATTTCAAAGGTTTGTTACAGCATGTAAGTCTCATACTTCAGATTTTTTTTTTACTTACCCATTTTAAGATTAAAATACAAATACACAGAATAGGTATAGTCTTCTTCATCCCCTATTAAAATATATATGTAAGATCAGGAACCCTTAGATATTACCAGCTTTACAGCCTGGAATCAAGTGAGCCTCTACTAATCTTTTATGAAGAATCCTCTTCTGTGATGCTGAGTCCCTTATGATTTCAGAAGCTTCTTCAACACATGCTGCTAGTCCAAAAGGCATCAGAGGCACAAAGCTAAAGACAAGGACCTTAAGCCCCCCCTTGAGAGTCACAGCCTTATTGACTGTATTATATAGATCAAGAGGCTTCTCTGGTATCCATGAATTTCCCTGGTGGTTTTGTGCTGTCTTCAGCCAAAGCCTTCTAACTGATTCATTTCCACCTAACAATTACAAAAATTTGAGAACAAAACAAAAACAATCTTTGGAAAGTTGGTGAGAAAAAAAAAAAAGCATTCTCCTCCTGGCTGTGTGTTGGAATAGATCCAGACTAAGTCAAATGGCAGTTAAATACTGGGTTCAGTTTCTATTAAAAACAGCAACACAGCAACTAAAAGCATTAAACGTACTCATTAAGTTTTCATTATTTATAATCGTCAGACTTATTTTCAAGAGTATTAAAATATTTTTATCCCCAAATATGCATGTTTAAGGAACAATCCAGGACTGAAAGCTTGGAAGGAACACATAACTTTGTTTATTTATTTATTTTGCAGAGTCTGCTAAAAGATACTGGTTTATTTGTAGGCATAATGCAGGAATTTCTTACATCACATTATATAGCTTTATATATGGACCAGACTATGGTCCATATATAGATAACTATGGACATCTTTTCTGTCTTTAAAATCTGCCTTAAGTAATATACTGTGAGTTCCCATGGAATGTCATGAGTGCTATATGAACAGTAAGCATTTGTTACCAGTAGCATATGATTTATTTAGCTTTATACCATGCCTATAAACGATATTGCAGCCTAAGTTTTTGTGCAAGTCAACAAAATAGCTCTAAAGCCACATAAAATTTAGAAGTTAATTTTTTTTTCTGACAAGTTCTGGCATGCTAAGAAACTTTTAAAATAACCTAAAAATGCTACAAGCAGTCCTGTCCTCCACTCAAATTCAGCATCATGATTTACAGGTAAATAACTCTGTTCTCTAACAAAGCAAAGTTGGAATGATATTTCAGATTGATTTTGCCATCAAAACTGCATCACTTCTAACCTTCCCTTATTTTTCATTAGTTAACTTTTTTTTTTCTTCATTATTTTAAATCATGCTATTTTTCATTGTTGCAGATTATTGCAACTACTAAAGAATAGTTCTACCCAAGGCACAGAACAGAGATACTTCATTGCATCTTCTAGAGTCCTCATCCTCTGAAAATCTAGATCAGATACCTGACCACAGTTTGCCATGCCTGCCATGTTTTTTCTTCTTAAGATTCTTTTGATGTTTTCCCAACAGGAAGTCTGGACATAGGTAGTGTGGGGTGCTGGGGTGCACCTAGATCCACTTATTATGTTTAATATATTAAATTAGATTATAAAATTTCCCAAGAGGAAAAACTGGTATTTAAGACAAGTGCATTTCAGACTTCCTAGATAAAACTAGGAGCTTAAATTGTATTTGGAAAACAGCTAACAGCCAGCTATGCCAAGCAGGCACATTCTGAAGATGTAGTTGTATTGTAGCTACCTAACATTGAGATGACAAACGTAAAGATAAGCATAGCAAATTTCTTACCTAAATGAAGAGACTGTGACTTTCTTTCTTCAAAAACAGTAAGCAGCTGTTTTGGCAACTGCTATTTTCCAGGTCTCTGGATCTAACAAGAACCTCAGATGGCAAAACTTGACCAAAGATGGCAGGAATAAATTATGGAATACTGATATAGTTAGTTGCAGTAGTTTATCTTATCCTAGAAGACTTAGGGTGTAGGATCCTGTAACAGTCTTTTGAAGTCATCAGGTTTTTTTGCAGCAAATAAAGACTGAATTTCTTGTTCTGTCCCTGCACTAAAAGGAACTAAAATGACTAATACCAGATGGATGCTGTTATCATTTGTGATGCTAGAGCACCAACAAAGAAACCAAGTGATTCCAAGAGCCCAGCAGTTTTTATACAATAATTATTTTGTAACTGTGTAGAATCAATTTTGTGTATATATAATATTTCTGAAATTTTGGGGAAAAAAAATCACTCAAAATATGGCTGGTAGTCTGCTTTTATATTAATGTTTGAAGGCAGTCTAACTTACATGACTGTACATATTCACTAAGCATTCCATTAAAACACCATATATGAAGACTAAATAATATATTACCTTGGTATCCAGAAATCAGAATAAATATAATAATCATCAAAAGCTCTTCTTTCCTTTTCCTCACTTTCCTTTCCCTTTCCTTTCCTTTCCTTGCCTTGCCTTGCCTTGCCCTGCCTTGCCTTGCCCTGCCTTTTTTTTTTCTTTTTTCTTTTCTCTTTTCTTTCTCTTTTCTCTTTTCTCTTTTCTTTTTTCTTTTCTTTTCTTTTCTTTTCTTTTCTTTTCTTTTCTTTTCTTTTCTTTTCTTTTCTTTTCTTTTCCTTTCCTTTCCTTTCCTTTCCTTTCCTTTCCTTTCCTTTCCTTTCCTTTTCCTTTCCTTTCTTTTCTTTTCTTTTCTTTTCTTTTCTTTTCTTTTCTTTTCTTTTCTTTTCTTTTCTTTTCTTTTCTTTTCTTTTCTTTTCTTTTCTTTTCTTTTCTTTTCTTTTCCAAAAATATTCTGTTTTGGTGAAACCTATAATTTAAAGTACAAACTTTGTTTACATAACATATTAATGACTATTTGCTATTCACTATGAACATTATTTTCTTCCTTTCCTTTGCATGCTATAACTAACCACCTAGTTCTGGTTGTTCATGTAAATAATTCAGAGTTTTCTTTTTAAATTCCATTATTGTCTTTGTAATGTTCCTTTTTTTTTCTTTTTTTTTTTTTTTTTTTGGTCTTTCCAATTTATTTGGGGGCAGAGAGGGGGAAATTTCTATTTCAGAGGTGACCACTGACTTGCTTGATCTAAAAGGGTAAAAGGACATACTGTGACAGAGAATTTAAAACAAACAAACAAACAAACAAAACAGATATTGACTAAGGGGAAGAGGAAAAAAACAAACAAACAAACAAAAAAACGTGGGCCCAGCACAGACTGGTGCAGCCCAGCACAACTTCATTGACTTCTTTCTCTGTCTGAGGTATCAAGTACTTTACATTAATGATGTCAGTATGCTGTTTGTATCTTTATCTGTGAAAAAATTCAGGAAGCCTGAATCACAGCAGTATATTACCAGGATGTTGCATATGCATTTGTTTTATGTACCAACAGTTTACATTTGTGACTGGATAACAGGCATAAAGGTCTGTGCAGCTGGAGGCTTAGTGAAATCTCTGCATAGCTGTGGAATGACAACAATCAGGGTGTTGGTGTAAATTGGCTATTCTGCAGAAGACTGAGGAAGTGAGCCCTACGGTTATGAGTTCATCAAACTATTTCTCTCATCATGACCAACCCTATCTTACATTCTCACCTTCTGGGCAATTAAGATATGCAATCCCTTCTATTCATAGCACTCAGAGATGGAACAGAAGTTCTGTTCTATTTTGGCAGAAGTAGTTATTTCTGTAGACTAAAAATATATGAAATGCATTGTCTTTTGAGGGTAACAAAACAAAATAAAACAAAAACCCTTTGCACACACAGTACTCCCTATAGTAATAATTGAAATTATATACGTACATCAAAAGAGCAACCCAACCGGGGAAACAAAGGCTTCCATTTTCCTCTCAATAATTTTTACTTACATGAATAGAAACCTACATAAGGCCTTAAGGTGGAAAATGCATTATATAATACTGAAAGTATAGTCATAATCAACTGCAACATTTGAAAAATACTTGCTGCCACGCAATTTTCTTTACTGAACTCCTCCCCCCCCCCCCCCCCCCCCCCCCCCCCCCCCCCCCATTCTGCAAGCAACAGGTGCTTTGCTAAGGGAAAAAGAAAGTTTCAAACAGCAAACACAGAGTCAGACCCATAGAATGCTATTTAGACACTTAATTGTCTTTGTTTTAACAGGTGCTAAGTGCTTAAACACTTGTGTGGATATGAGTTTCAATATTTACAGAGCACTCTAAATGCTCAAAAAGTACCTCAATTTTTTTGCCTAATTAATCCATGAAATACATGTATAATTGTCACTTGATAGGCATGTTAACTGTAACATATATATATATATATTTGCAACATACAAAGAATTAGGACTCAAGACCTGGTTATACTTCACCATGCACATATTTTCCCACACCATACAACTCTATTGTAATTCAAAGATAAACCAATATAAAATTTACAAACAATAGGATGACACCTTCCCTGTTTTGACCAATATCTAAGCACAGCATACTAACATGTTAATGAATTTCATAAAGTGTCTAATGACACAAATTTTAAGACACATGGAGTGTTTCATTCATAACTGGATTTCCTTGAGTTTTGTTTTGTTTTGTTTTGTTTTCAGACACACAGGTTTAAAAGTCTCCTTCTGTGTTTTTGTTTTGTGTGTGCGTGAATATAATTACAGCCAGTTTTTGTTATCCGAGACTTTTTAGTTCATGTTCTGGAATGCAATTCAATTTGCAGTTCTCAACAACAAGGGGTGAGTTTTCTCACTGACTAACTAAAGAGGCTGATGGAGATGATTACTCCTGAAGAGAAGAGAAAGAGAGAAATAATTCTGGGAGTGCAGTTCTGTTTCTAAACAACGGAAGTCATGATCAATAAACTCATCAAACTAAATACAGTTATGAAGCAAATAGTTTTGATCATGTTTATGAAGAGTTTGCTCTAACATTTAGAACAGCAACAGAGAGAATGTCATAAAACAGAAGAGCAAGTTAATTGCAGCAAAGAGAATAAAAATCTTTCTTGAACAATAAATGCTAGGAAATGGAAGTGGCATTTCCAGACACCAAGAGATTTGCCTGCACTGCAGTATTCTGTAGAAACAGCTTAGCTAGTAGATTACCTAGCACAGATACCAGGGTGAGAACAACCCTAACAACACTAAGGTCGCAAAACCTGACTTTTCAGTAAGCAAATCAATCCATGCACAGCTCCCTAATGCCATGAGCATATTGATAAAAGTCACCAAGATACGTGGCTTCAGGACAGCATAGTTATGTTATTATAACTATGACTGTAGCAACGGCATGAATGCCCCTTTTTTTAATAAAAATATCCTTGTTTTCTGGGAGTTAAATTACTGGCATCAAACCATATGTACAATATCATTAAATAATATAACCAAAAACATATGGAGAAAACATCAGCCAAATCCTCCATATCTTTTCAGATCCATCCAAATATTGCATCAATTATACTGAAAATTGAGAGCTGCAGTCTTTTGTTTTTCACAACCATAACAATGCTGATCTGAAGAAGGGCAAGGGGTGATCACTGAGTGACACAGCTAAGCTGGCAGAAAGCTCTAACAAAGATAAAGCAGTATCACCAAACTGCACTTCAGAAGGATGGCTTGTTTTATTTGAAGTGGTATAATTAACAATTACAGGGCAAAGTTCATATTTCCTGATATAATTTTATCTATACTAAAATGAGATTCCTTTGCTTGTATCACACACTAGTTTACTATGCAGTTTTTCTAGAGTGGGGCTGTCCAGCAACAGCGGAGATTCTGAAGGATGAAGTGGCTGCCAGTGAAAAGTGTAAGAACAGAGCAAAAAATGTTTTCAGTTTCATATTCCACTGTGTTGCAGCCTAGAGAAACAGTGTTTTCTTTGAGCAGTTGCAATGAGCTTATTCAATAGGTTACCAATTTATATGCAGTATTTTTAATGCTGCAGATATCCCTTACAACACTTTTTTTGAGGTAAGACCATCAGTGCAGAAACAGATTAAAGTCCTGATCCAAAGAGGGGTAGTAGATACCTTAAAGGGGATTATTGGTAATTTAAGTAAGAACACTTTATAAAAGCTTAAGAAGAGTGTGCCTAGCTCAAAGTATTTTCTTTGACAGTGACCAGTACCAGATGCTTTGGCAAAGAAAAATGATACAGTGCAAGTATAAATACAATTTCACAGAGAATTCCCTCAATTTTTAGCCCCAAATCCAAACTATGATGTGGAAATCACCAAGGCCCATAGTCAGAAGTTTCATTATCTACTTAAATTTTGAAGTGCAAAGTTCTCTAGTCTCAATTTAGACCACATAGGAAATGACCCAACTTTGGTGGAATGATCATCTAATGTTTGCCTAACTTCCATTACAGTTAAGACACAAGGTTGAATAGTGCCCAAAATGCCCCAGTCCCAATGGCAGGCATTTTGATAGATACTCTTAGATCATATCAAATGAACTCCAGTAGATCAGAACAGCATGTCAAAGGAGAAAATAACTCTTTTGAAAGCATTTTGCCTATGATGCCACCAAGACTTCTGGAACACAGAAGAAATTTTGGAATATTTATTCCATGTATTTTCAAGTTTTAAGGGATCCAAGAAATGCAGAATGGTACTCCTCCCTCCCACCCCCTTCCTTTTATTGGTAACTAAGTCAATCAAACAAGTCAAATAGTTTGTTTATTGCATGTCAATACCAGAAATGCTTTTCTTCTATGTTAGTTCTACATTACAGAAGCACTGATGTAAGAACTCTGAACAGCATTGGCCTGTTAGTTCTTAAAGTTCATCCATCATAATTTTACTGATTTACACTTTTAAATGGTAAAAGTACAAAACATTGAATGCCAGTCTAAAGCAATATGTTTGCCTACCCATTGTGGAATCTACCTAGGCTACTCCCTTAATGTTATGCCTAGGAGAAGGGAGAAGTACTTTGTAAGAGTTGTAAAATGCAAACTCAAAGAGGAACACTCTTAATAAGCAATTCTACTAAAGCTGTATAATGTATGCAGAGCTGTCAAGTGAACAGAAAACCCTGATCTTATGTCATAAGCTTCTGTAAAATATTTACTAAATTAGGGACCATCTGTCTTTCAAAATATTTAAGACTACAAAAAAAAAAAAAAAAAAAAAAAAAGCCTTTAGTACTATATTTTTTCATATCTTATTCAAAAATAAAAATAAAAATACTGTGGTCAGTACAAGCTGCATATTGTAAATCAGCATCTATCTCATTGCATACTCAAAGAAGATTAGTTCAAAGGAACAAAAATGGTTGGATAAGGTGACTTCTCAGTGAGTTGTATCTCAGCCCTTCTACCACAAAAGCTAGGATATTTTTTGCACTGGAATTAAATGGAGGAAACATATGGTGAGCCCAGCTCTTCTCTTGTGTACTGCAGTTCAGAAAGAACCCAGTCTTCCCTGGGGCAAATTAATGGTTGTCAGCAATATGTGCTGCTGGTGATGGTACAAAGGGCAAGGTAATGTAGTAATATTTTATAACTGTCAGATAGTGTTGTGCAGTAAGGGGCTAAGGCAATTTAATGCAACACCATTTATTTGTAATGGAAACCTGAAACTCCATCCACTGAGCTATAAACTTGCATTTTGCTGGATATACAGTCTATTTCCCTAGATCACTGAAGCTATTAAAATCTGAAGACTAAGTTATTGATATGGAAACATGTTGCTGAGTTCTTTAGATCTATCTAGTTCTCTTGCACATATATTTTGGAGATAAACAAACATCTGTTTGTTTCTTTTTCAGGCTTTATGGTACACTTAAGCTTGCCACATAGTCAATATTTGTCTTATTGATGATGTAAAAGAAATTGTAGCTTTAATAGCCAAATGGGAGAGAAGTTTTTATAAGGTATGAACTGATTTATCTTTAAAAGCAGCATATTCTCACTGACCCTGCATGTTTTAAAAGATCAGACATAATTTTGCAAGACAAATTTTCACTTAGAGTCATACTTGTAATCTATAGCGGAAACTGACATATAACTGTCATCACTGATTTAAAACGTTTCATACTAAGGGGCACCTAGAAACAAAGTATAAAGCCAATCAAAATCTGCTCCTGCTGTTTATCAGTAATTTAAGCTATGCAACATATATATTGTAATGGTATCTCTCTTCAAAGCAGATGGTTACAAAGGATTATCCAAGCACCATAGAGGAATGGGGATGGATTCAGATTTGTTTTCAATAGGTCTAATGTAGTTATGCCCACTGGATGATAATCTGTGGTTACAATAAATCATATCCTGTTATGATTTACTAAAAGAGTTCTTCTGTGTCTCACCAGAACAGTAACAATACCTACTTTTATAACTTTATTTCTCACTGCCAAGGACACTTCTCTATCAAGTCAAAAAGTTTGACCAAAGGGAAGGTACACTTATTTAAAACTACCTGTCTGAAACAGAAACTGTAGCATGCTGTCTAATGGGTAAAGTCTTTACTGAAGTGGGTTTAGTCCACAGAGATACTAAACATACCAAGGACAGCACATTTCAAATAGTGGAAGTAGTAACATGTATTTATGGTGTGAGAACAAAATAATAAAAGACGCTTTTCCTAGGGGACGTGCAAAGGCTGTTCCCATGTTCTCAGACATATCACAGGCAGCAGAGCCATTCTAGACTTCTTGCCACTAATTCTCCTAATAGCTAGACAATATTCATTCAAAATTTTCTCTCAGTCAAAAAAAAAAAAAAAAAAAAAAAAAAAAAAAAACTGCAATTCCATCTTGACAAGACTGGAGAATGCACTGAAAACTCTGATTATGCAGATGATGGATAGTTTTCAGATCTTAATGGACTCTACATTAGTCCTCTGCATAGAGCGTAGATAAGAAGTGCAAGCAGATACATACAGCATACAATTTTTTTTTTTTTCTCTAGTTATAAACTTTTCCTGTTCAAGACATTAAACTTGTTGGGCCAAATTAATTTTTGGTCTAGGACCATTAAAATAAATAGAACTGAAAGAAAAAAAAATGAAATAATAAGTAATTCAAAATGAATTGATGAAACTATTGAGGCCTCTTAATGTTATGTCTAAGGCTGAATTACATTTACTGCAACAGAAACCAGAGCTCCTACTTTTATCATTAAGAATTCTTGATTTTCAAGATATTGTTTTTTATCTTCACCAGAACTTTCTACATCTGCATATCCCATATGTGGATGGTTATAGCTTAGGAACATTGCCTAAAAGAAGGCAATATATACTGCTGGGTAATATAAACCTATGAAAATTATGGAGAACTGCATTAAAAAGGACAAATTGTCTCTGTGGAGCTGTCTGTTTATATCAGATAAGATCTAGTCTAATGTGCAATGATAATCCCCAAGGTGATTACCAATTGTGAATTAAAAATGTATATACCATTCATGCAGCACATTGTTCCTGCAAGCGGAAGTTGGGTTAAATATACTTTAAATACCTTTCTATTTGTTCATAGCAATTACAGTAATAGTGGTACTGGCAAAAAGAAAAGCAAATGAACATGTTATGATATCAAAGCACAAATTTAACAGGGAAGTAAAAGGGCTAGAGCCACCTTTCCTCAACTCCTTGTTAGTAACAATTTGTTTAATCATCCTGCTGTCAGATATGTGTTGGTGGATATACCCACCAAGTTTGCAGCTTTCCTCTTCTTCCCTCATATCGATTATTACTTCATACGTGCTCTTTTATAAATCATAAAATCATAAGTCACAGCCATGCTACCTATCAGGTACACAAGACAGTAAGATCCAGGCAGTGAGCTGGATGATGTGGTCACCAAGCCCTCCACTTTTCCAAAACAAGCAATGTTTAAACCCTTGCTTTTGTTAGCCTTGCAGTTTCCTTGGTCTCTAAAGTTAAGCGCCACTCTCCAAAAGTAATAGCGATGAAAATATTTTTATACTAGACTAGCACTTCTGTAAGGAAAAGATGGCCTGACATCTCCCTATCAACAGAGTTGAGACAGCAGCTACTATACCTTGACAGAATGAAGTTACCAGCACAGCAGGTATGTTGAAAATGGGTAGTCACAACTACTCTGGTAGATCATCAGCTAATCATATATGCAGGCAGCACTGTATGAGATGAAGATGGGTCAAAAAGGAACAGGGATTCATCCCTGTAAGCTCTGTCTATCAGTTGAAGGATAAAGTTCCAGCACCTTCTCTCTTTATGAGAAAGGTTAATATAATCACAGAATGGCTTGTGTTGGAAGAGACCTTAAAGATCATCTAACTCCAACCCCCCTGCCATAGGCAGCGATGCCACCCACTAGATCAGGTTGGCCAAGGCCCTATCCAGCCTGGCTTTGAACACCTTCAGGAATGAGGCATCCACAGCTTCTCTGGGCAACCTGTTCCAGTGCCTCACTACCCTTAGGGTGAAGAATTTCTTCCTAATGTCTAAACTGAATCTATCCTCTTTTAGTTTAAGATGATTCCCCCTTGTTCTATCATTATCTAATTGAGTAAAAATACTTCTCCATCTTTTTTATAAGACCCCTTTAAGTACTGAAAGGCTGCAATGAGGTCTCCCTGGAGCCTTCTTTTCTCCAGGCTCTCTCAGCCTTTATTCATAGGAGAGGTGCTCCAGCCCTCCTCAGGACTTTGTGGACCTCCTCAGGACTCGCTCCACATCTTTCTTGTGCTGTGGGCCCCAAACCTGGATACAGTACTCCAGGTGGGGCCTCACAAAGGCAGAGTAGAGGGGCACAATCACCTCCCTCGATCTTCTGGTCACACCTCTGTTGTTGCAGCCCATGGTGCAGTTGGCCTTCTGGGCTGCAAGCTCACACTGCTGGGTCATGTTGAGCTTTTCATCCACCAGAACCCCCAAGTCTCTCTCTGCAGGGCTGCTCTCCATGAGTTCTTCTCCCAGTCTGTCCTCATGTCTGGGATTTTCCTGACTCAGGTGCAGGACCTCGCACTTGGACTTGTTGAGCCTCATTCAGTTCACATGGGCCCACTTCTCCAGCCTATCCAGGTCCATTTGAATGGCATCTCTTCCTCCTATTGTATCAACTGCACCTGTGTCAGCTGCTTGGTGTCATCTGAAAACTTTCTAAATGTACACTTAATCCCATTTTCTATGTCACTGATGAAGATGCTGAAAAGCACCAGTCCCAAGACAGACCTTTGAGGGACACCGCTCATCACCGGTCCCCACCTGTATATAGAATAGACTAACATGTTTTGGAAATTCATTCCTTTCATCAATGTGCAAAGCCAAAAATCCAGGATTCTTGCCTTTAAGGCTTTAGACATTTTAGGAAGATTAAACAATATTTTCCATGAATATTTTAACATATCACAGAATCATTATGGTTGGAAAAGATCTTCAAGACCATCTGGTCCAACCATCCCCCTACCACCAATGTCACGCACTAAACCATGTCCCTAAGCACTAGGTCCAACCTTTCCTTGAACATCCCCAGGGATGGTGACACCACCACTTCCCTGGGCAACACGTTTCAATGCCTGACTACTCTTCCTGAGAAGAAATGTCTCCTCATTTCCAACCTAAACCTCCCTTGGTGCAACTTGAGGCCATTCCCTCTAGTCCTATCAATAGTTATCTGTGAGAAGAGGCTGACCCCCAGCTCCCCACAACTTCCTTTCAGGTAGTTGTAGAGAGCAATAAGGTCTCCCCTGAGACTCCTCTTCTCCAGACTAAACAACCCCTAAACAACAAGGTCCCTCAGCCGCTCCTCGCAGGACTTGTGTTCCAGGCCCTTCACCAGCTTCCTGCTTGGTATTCAGACCTCTAAAAATCAAAGGGATTCTGCATCTGTAATGAAGATCATAGGGCATAATGTAAGTGAAAAAAGTAAGAAGCATTCAGCATTACACATTCATTCATTTAAAAAAAAAAAATCCCAATCATGTTAATTTTTATTTGAGTCATTTGTACAGATGAAGGCCTTTGGGGAGTATATTCTTACAGGGTCAAGAAGCTAACCCATTTTTGTTCATCTTTAACAGAGAATGAATCAGTACATGCATTCTTAATTTTATTGGCAGAATGTAATAACTCTAAATTTTACAACACAGAATAACAGAATAATGCCAACAATGTAATAATAAACATTTCAGTCAGCATCATATTTTTAAAGACCAAAGACATCTGTATTCCATCAAATTTCCTTTTGTATACAAAGAAAGGTATTAATAAAGAAGAAGAAGAAGAAATAAAAAACAGTTTAAAATCAATGTCTAATTTTGAGAAACTATTGGGATCTCAGTTCTTTGATACTTTATGCATCAAGTCACTTGCAGTGTTTTGAAAGAAGTTTGAAGGACACGGTGAAGGGGAATTAAATTATCAAATGATGTTCCAGCTTGTTCTTATATTTACATTTATCCTGGTTGAAGGTAATTTATCGGGGGGGCAGGGGGGAGGTGCAAAAAGGATCATACATCACACTAATGCAAAACCCATGAAATATTTGTCCTTCATGCCGTGACTGGACACTGTCTAGCAAGGTTTACAATCTCTTTGTCTGCATCTAAGCAAAGTTGAGGTATTTAGTTACCTCCGTTGTCACTAATTACAATATTTTTCCCTTTTGCATTTATGAGGAAAAGGAGGAAAACAATTCTTCTGTTTAAAGGAATAACCTCTAAAGCATAACCTCCATAATCTGATGTATTGATTCTCTTATGCTTCCCCAGATGGCAAAGCAGTGAAATAGAACCAAGAACACCCAGAGGCAGTTACAGTGGCTTCTCTGTGGAGAATTTCAGGAAGAAGCTTATGCTGTCATTGTCCATAATATTGCTTTGGTTCCTTTTACATTACGTGCATACAAACTCCCCTGTGAAAACTATGAGAAATGAGATTTAAAATAGACTGTACTCACAACTGAAGAGCTGTCAGTGAAACCCTTAGTCTTAGTGCAGTACTGTAGAGTAGGTACTCAGACTCAGATTGAAATCTCACTGATGTAGAACAGAACAGCATTGCAAAGCAGAGTGCTGGACAATGAGATTATGATAAATCCATGATGTTTTATTTTTGCAACAAGGAGTTAATTTAAATTCAATTTCAAGAAAATTTCCTGAGTGAAAACTTAATCTTATTTTCAGTGGTACTATACCTATCACGGTATAGGTCCAGAATAGAGGCTCTGTTCCTAAGAATTTGTACTCAGACATACAAATAAACATACATTACTTGCTTTCTTGAAATTAAGGAAGCATTTTTAAGACAATGTTTATGTACTCCAGTTTTCTAAATAGCAAAAGGAACCAAAGTGAAATGAAACTAGAGAAAATGTATATATATATTTGCAAAGACAGTAAAGTGTACAGTTAGAGTTAATTCTGCCTCTAGTCACACTATTTCCTACTGTGTTTTTTTTGTTGTTGTTGTTTTGTTTTGTTTTGTTTTGTTTTTCCAGCAGTATTTCCATCTCTGTCATTTCATCTCAACAGCTCTGTCTGTTTCAAAGGCAGGGATGCTGCTTTATGCCTGCTGTACCACAAAACTCTCAGCCATATGGATTGTCCCACAGAGACCCCTATGGGCTCCTAGAAAGGTTCTGCAGCCCACATATGGTCCTTTTAAAGCTATTCTGACCCTTTCTAGATCCATAAACCTCATAGGTAATATAAGGAGAGGACTTTAAAATAAATAATAATAATAATAATAATAATAATAATAATAATAATAATAATAATAATAATAATAATAAATACTGCTACAAATCATAAAGGAATATAAACAGACTTTGTCTTCATAAGCATGCTGTTTACTAAGAGATATAGAATCAACAGGATCAGTGCATCTGGTAATGAACCCAAAAGCATTTTTTTCCTACTCTCTAACAGAACTAAGAGGATAGTCGTAACAGTGAAAATATTTAGACACTGTGCACTTTATAATTTTTTCTTACCAGAACTGTTACACAGTTCTAAGCACAACCTATTAAAATGTGGGAAAAGGACCAAAATTATACCATATACCTCATGAAAACACTCTAGGAAATTTATATTTTTAAAAGGGTATTTCATTAAGATAGGATCACCTTTCATTGAAGCATCAATTTTTAGTATATTTTTATATCTAAATTTTAATGTGGAACATCACCTTTGGAAATGGAGCATATTATAGCCAGATATCAAAATGGGCAATAGAGGGAACTGCTGAAGGAGTTGATAATTAGCTATAGAACCTGACCGCATCTAGTACTTGTAAGGTTTAGCTGGTTCTTCCCATACCTGTGCTGGTTTGTTTGTGAGGCAGAATTACTATCATTTTCTGGGGATTGAATACTTTTATCAATTCCTTACTGGTTCTTCTCAAGTCAGCATTTGGGTTTCTGCTCCCTAATATACACAACACCTTTTTGCCCTGTTTAATAAACTTCAGTAACAGCCTGTAGAGGTTTCTGTGTGCAATTACACTTTTCAGCATAAAAATAAATAAATAAATAAATAAATAAATAAAATAATTTGTACCTTTATTAAAACCTTTGCACCATGAAATATAAGTATTTCAGGACAGAAAACAAAATAATATAACGTTGATCTTTCATCATTTGAAATAATACCTATCTACTTTTACATTACAGGCAATCTATCAAACTCAAAGTAACAAGTGCACTGGCTAGAACAGAAATATGGGAGTCTTGTATAAGGGAAGCTGGAGCAATTCTGTGGAAAGCATCAGTAATTGCTCATTTCCCCTCTGGACAGATATCACATATACATGCAGATGTACATCACAGGCTTCACAGCAGTACAAAACAGCCTCAGGGTCTTTTTCTTACTGCAGCAGAAATAAAGCCATAGGAATAATATACTACTACAGACTCATCAAAAGCAGCCATTCTCTCATCCCTCTTTGACTAAATTTCTTACCCCATGAATTATATCAGAATTGGCATCAAGAAATCTTGTTGCCAAAAAAGTAAATTCACCAGACCTGAAAGTCTTTTTTTGTGGACACAGACCTATTGGAAATTCAGAACATTCAGTTCAAGTTCTGCATTTACTTTCAGTGCAACTGAAATCTTAGCTTGATATTTTTGCTAACACTTTTCAACAAAGACCTTATTTGCTATGTGCCTAGTTATGTTAACAGATTGCACTCACCACTATCAAGAGAATAGACATTCCTTTTAGAATGCTCCTTTTTAGAAGGTAACACCATTTTTGGTGTCAACAGCACCATGGTGAGAGAATTTTGTCATCAAAATACTGGATAGGTTATATAACACTATGCTGTAAATGTGTACTTTGCAACAGGTAGACAATATTTTATATACGTAGCTGTCATAAATTTAAATTCCAAGTTGGCAAGTAATTTTTTTTATTTTCTTTGATTTTAAACTTGTGCTCTTTTAGGGTCTTCATCAAAAACATGTTCAGATATCTAAATGTAAATCTGGTTATCCCACACCAGGACACAGATTTAGAGCAAACCAGCATTTTTAGTTCCCCATTATGTAACATCAAATTATTATTTTTCTCTAATTTAGAACTTTGAATCTCAATTAATCTCTGCTTGAATTAATTAGTTGACAATTTATCTCTGAATCTCATTCTGTGTTTTGAATTCTCCATCAATTACCTCTTAGAAAGGTGTATACTCAAATCAAACTTGCGTTTTTGCTGATTGTTGTGGCCTTGTTAATAATACAAGAATGATTTCAGACATGAAAATATAAATGCTCATTATGTTGTAATATACTAAGTAACATGTAATATACTGAGTCCTTAAATATACTGCATTATTTTCAAAGTGTCACAGTGGGATCATATAGGGATACAACAGGAGATGCCAAATGTTGTATCAGCAAGTGAAGCAAAAACAGCTACCTTTTTTTCTCTCATAAATGTATTGTGGAATCCTTTCTGTAATATGTAATGAGTCTGAGAATTTTAACATAAACTGGACTATTTCCAACTTTATTAGACCTTTAGACTTCGGTAAAGTTTTTCATGGTGCAATAGTTACGTCTGAACTTGCATGTGAAACGTAAAGAGCCATGCAAAGTGATTTTTATACAGCAAGTAAAAATTTCAAAACAAATTTAAACTTGTTTGTAAGGAAATAAGAAATGTCTGACTTTTAATGAAACAAATCCATATGTGTTGATATAGTCAAAGTGTCATATTATCTATCACTGTAAAATGCCAAAATAACTGGATAATTTGTTACTCATTCACTCTTCACAAAGAAAGCTTAACTGCAACCATCAGGATATCACTTCTTCAGTCTAGCACATTGTGCATTTCCATCTGAAATGAGAATGCATGTGTCAGCACCTGTTTCAAAGCATTATCATTTGGTCTTTCACTGATAAGTGATCAATTCATAACTTCCATCTCTCTCTTCTACCCCAAATTAAAACATTTTAAATTTCCCCTGGTATACTTTTCACCATAAAATTGTTTAGGTGAACAAAATTCTGGATTTCCATCAACCATCCAGACTGTAAATACTATCAGATTCAATATAAAAAATAGGAAAAAAATATTATGCACTGTTTTATGCTGTGCCTAATGCCACCTGTAGTAAAGTTGCATTAACTGGATCAGATAAAAGGAGGAAAACATCAAAATTGTCAGTTCAATAATTGATCTCTCTTCTGATTCTCTCTTCTGAATTTCTAGTGTTCTCACAATTTTCGGCATCTGAATAGAAGTCATGCAACTTAGATAAATTCTTTAGGATATAATCCCAAAATATTGTTCAGGAAAGGATATAGATGAAGAAATTTTATGGCTGATGTTGAATGAGCACATAAGCTTTGTAGAGCAAATATGTCCTCACTGATCTAGCATCACACATTAGATAACACTGATGAATTTAACATTTTAAAATGTTTTTCAAACACTACTATGGGAAGCCATCATTTTCATCATTTTATTAAGACAGCTATAGCGAATGACCAGTATAGACCCACAGCTATACTGAGAATAAGAAAATGCCCTGCACTGCAAAATTGGCAAGCTACAGGAAAGCAGACTCATGCAGATCATACAGAATTTAATTGTCAAAACGCAGATGCCTAATGCTGTGTGGGAGGTCCTAAGCATCCAAAGATCCTTTTAGGGTTGACAGATATAACAGGGGGTCTGTGGAAGATCCATGTCTTTCTTGAGTGCTTGCTGGAAGTGATTTGATCTGCTCTAGGTTACTTAAAATGGCATTGGATATCCACATTCACACACATGAATGATGCACAAAATATATGAAATGCCTGGACAAGCTCCTCTACTAATAAATTTCATTATACATATATGGTTTTTATATAGCTTCAAATAATTCTATATCATTGCCTGGAACATGTCTTTACAGTCTATGTACAGCAATACAAAAATAAACCTCTTTGTTGTGGTTTAAACTGGCAGGTAGCTAAGCACTACACAGCCATTCGCTCACCCCCCACAATGGGACAGGGGAGAGAAACGGGGGAAAAAAAAAAAAAAAAAAAAGTAAAATTTCATCCATTGAGATAAAGACAGTTTAATAGGACAGATTATGAAGAGATAATAATAAGAATATACAAAGCAAATGATGCACGATGCAATTGCTCAGCACAGGCTGACCAATGCATATCCCATCCCTGAGCAGTACGTCTTGCCCCTCCCCAGCCAGCCACCCTGTATTTATTGTTCAACATGATGCCATATGGTATGGAATATCCCATTGGACAGTTTGGGTCAGCTGTTCTGGTTCTTTCCTAGCAAGCTACCAGAAAGAGTAAAAGAAAAAGTAAAAGGTCCATAAACAATTGTAAAACCACCAGCTGCACCACAGAAAGACAACATTTTGAGATTTTAAAATGGTTGTGAGGAATGTAGCTCAGGCCAAAAAAAAAAAAAAAAAAAAGAACAAGGCTACAAATTTTAATTAAAATATTAATTTTTAAGTAAAATGCAAATTAATACATTAGAAATTCATGAAAAAAAACAACCAAACAAAAACAAATAACAACCTTACTTACTGCAAAACAAAATTACCTTTACGATTGTGCTGGTTTAGTTGCATATTCAAAGCAAAGGATGCTTGTGCTACTTCCTAGATTTTATCTGCAGGTTCAATCAGCTAATGTATAGTAAAATGTTATTTCTCACAGATACCACCATTATTTTCAATTCTTCAAAACTGCTGTGGTTGCAGTTTTGTTTATACTTACTTGGGATAATTATATTTTTGCATTTTCTTACTGGTTGGTTGACCTTGTCAGGTTGCCAGACATCCCCCTAGCTGCTCTCTCACTCCCCCACCTCAACAGGACAGGGGGAGAAAATATGATGGAAAAGTTTTTGGGTTGAGAAAAAGACGGCGAGATAACTTACCAAATACTGTCATAGACAAAGTAGACTTGGAGAAAACTAATTTAATTTATTGTCATTTAAAAATAGAGTAGGATAGTGAGGAACAAAGACAAAAAAAATGGAACACCTTCCCCAAGATTTCTTCCCAGGCTCATCTTTACTCCTTCAATCCCAACTACTCTACCTCCTCCCCCTCCCCAAGTGGTACAGGCAGATGGGGAAAATGGGCAGTGGTCAGTCCATAACAGCTCTTCTCTGCTGCTCTTTCCTCCTCACATTTTACACTGCTCAAATTGGGCTCTCCATGTGCCTTCAGGGCATGGGATCCTCCGTGGACTTCAGTGAGGATATCTGTTCTACCATGGTGTCCCCCATGGGATGAAGTGCCTCGTACACCTTTTTCTATGATCTTGGTGCTCGCAAGGTTATTTCTCACACTTTCTTCCTCACTCCACTCTGCCTGTGTAGTATTTTACCCTTTCTTAAATCTGTCTTCCCAGAGGTGCCGCCATCTTGGCTGCCGGGCCCAGTCGTGCCCTGTGGTGGGGCCATTGGAGCCGGTTGGAACCGTCTCGGCCGGCACGGGGCAGCCACGGCCTCTCCTCACAGAGAGGCCCCCACTGCCAAAATCTGCACCAAGTACAGCCCTAAAAAACACAGTTGATTTCTTCAGATACAAAGGAAAATGTTTTGGCTGTTGTAAAAAAAAAAAATAATAATAATATTATATCCATCACAGTTAGCAAAAAAATCACATGGAACTATGTATGTTTTCTGTCAATTTCCCGATGAAGACCTGATTTATCAAAGTCCTTTGTTCCATCAGTTGAGTCATAACTATGATTGAGAAGACAATATCAGGGAACGCTATGAATCCCTTAGATACTGGGGATAATTGGAAAGTTCTTATATTTGCTGATTAATTATAGAAATCCAGAAATGCATCATTATATTCAGTATTTTTTATTACAACCATAAAGTATAATGTTGACCTGTCATGAGAGATGAAGAAATATTTTAAGTACAACTGGACAATTCTATTCTCCCTAGAAGTATCTTCTTAAGGCATGTCTTCATTATGCTTTATGGCATTAATTAGAGAGATGATATAGAAAAGTATTTCAACTGCCTCAGATACTAGACAAAAGTAATACACTTTCCCCACCAATCTAAGCTAGCCTCTATATTGAAAGTGCCATTGGAACATATGAGAATACTCCCTGGACTGTCTATACTCTTAACTATTTATACAACATAGTATTAGATGTCACAGTTTTACTGGATGGATGTCTAATATTGTACAGCAATAACCAACAATATTTTTTATTGTAAATTACAGAAAAAGTCTGAATTGTTTTGGGTGATCTTAGTGTCTTTAATAAAAAGAGAAACCTCAAAACAGTTATGGACAATAATTTGACCCAAAGTATTTTGAACCCATGTTTACTTAGGGGAATACTTCCAACTTGGGGAGACAGGACAGTTACAGGTAGTTTTCAGTCAAAATAAGATAATTTATTGGAGAGCTGGGCGATCACCAACCACATGAGGTTTAACAAAAGCAAGTGCCGCGTCCTGCACCGGGGACGGGGCAACCCTGGCTATACGTACAGATTGGGCGAGGAGACGTTGGAGAGAAGCCACGCAGAGAGGGATCTGGGGGTTGTGGTTGACAGCAAGTTGAATATGAGCCAGCAGTGTGCCCTGGCAGCCAGGAGGGCCAACCGTATCCTGGGATGCATCAAGCAGGGCATTGCTAGTCAGTCGAGGGAAGTGATTATCCCACTCTACTCTGAGCTGGTGCGGCCTCACCTCGAGTACTGTGTGCAGTTCTGGGCACCACAGTACAAAAAGGACGTGAAACAGTTGGAGAGTGTCCAGAGGAGGGCAACGAAGATGGTGAAGGGCCTAGAGGGGAAGATGTATGAGGAGCGGCTGAGGTCACTGGGCCTGTTCAACCTGGAGAAGAGGAGGCTGAGGGGAGACCTCACTGCAGTCTACAACTTCCTCGCGAGGGGCAGTGGAGAGGCAGGTGACCTATTCTCCGTAAACACCAGTGATAGGACCCGTGGGAACGGTGTTAAGCTGAGGCAGGGAAGTTTAGGCTTGACATCAGGAAGAGGTTCTTCACCGAGAGGGTGGTCGCACACTGGAACAGGCTCCCCAGTGAAGTAGTCACTACACCAAGCCTGTCTGAATTTAAGAAGAGATTGGACTGTGTGCTTAGTCACATGGTCTAAACTTTTGGGTACACCTGTGCGGTGCCAGGAGTTGGATTTGATGATCCTTATGGGCCCCTTCCAACTCAGGATATTCTATGATTCTATGATTCTATGAATTTATAGTTATAGGTATTGAACCTTCAGATATAATACTCTTTCCCTTTAAAAAATAATCAGTCTAACTGTGTATCACATTATTAATTGTCTGGCAACTAAGGTGAAAATACCCACAGGGCCAAAGTAGTTTCTGCAATGAACACTTTAGCCTTTTGCAGCTCTCCCCAGGCTATACCTGCAGAATAACACAACTAACTGCTACAGTCCAAGTGACCTTGGTGCTGAATAGACTCAGCCAGCCATAATTGCTCTTTTGCAGCTGGAAGGTTTGGCTCATTTTTTTTTGCTAGAAAACATTTAGTAATTTGTGTGGCAGATTTTATGTGGAAGTTGGCATTGGATAATCTGGACTGTGTTGCACAGACACAGACAGCATTTGCTTAAAAAATACATATATTTTTGTGATATTGGCATTGGACAACTTTTGCATGGGGAATGAAACTCAAACAGGAAAATTAGTTCCTCTCCAGGTGGAAACAGGAATCTCTGCTGCATGCATCTTTGCAATGATATCTTCAGCTGGATCATACAAGTCTTCACAAATTCCTGTTTTTCTCAGTTTGTAAAATCCAGCTGGCCCATGGTCCTACATGAGTGCTCCAGCTACTGGCTAAACACAAAACCTCTCCTGTCTTCCCTATGTACAAAAGACTGGTTCACATAACTTTTTCTGCATCTGCAGGAACAGTCTCTGTTACTGTTTGCAAGTCCCTTATTTGTGTATAGTTTCTTAGTTCTGCAGTAAGAAACACTGAAGGGAATCTCTGGAAGGGCCAGAATCTCCACTTGGAATTTAAATCAATATATTTAGGCAGATGAAATTAATACAGACAGAGCAGAGGAAATTTTCAAGACAATCCAAAACTACCCCCCCACCAAAAAAGGTTCTGCATCAATTAGTGAAATACTTTGTTTTGAAGGTCACTAGGAGCTCAGTCAGTCAGATACCTTGTCTCACATCCAGTGTGTTGTTTCTGCAGAAGACTGGCTGGGGAAGTTTCTTACCACCTCCAAGGAACTAATGATCTAAGTGAACTGGGCATATAACAGATATCATTGTGATACCCAGCTACACAGCACTTATAACACACAAACTTGAGATTTGTACCTTTAACTTAAATTCTACAGCGGATTATATAGTTACAATACTTCATAATATAGACTTGAAATACTACCAGTATTTTCAGCTTTTATAAGCTGTATTGTAACTACTTTTCTAGCAGAACTAGGGAAAAAATATATAGAGTTAATTCTCCATTCCATCCCTTAGAAGCATGTAGTTTTCAGTTGTAGCAGATTCTTAAAGTCACCTGAGTCTCTGTATACATCCATAGACTCTGTATGAAAATAGGCATGCAGAAGAACTTGCAGAAGATAATGTGCATGCAAGCATCTTTAGCTCATACTTTAATCCTAGCAGACAGTACACACTGACATTACTGCAGGCATATCGCCACATCAGCACAGGTCTTTACTTCAGGTGGGAATTAATACAACAAAGCAGTACAAGGGACCATTTAGCAACTAAACATACATAGAGATATCAACTGAAGAAAAAGAGATGAGTCTTTAGAAGACTGATAAATCAGGACACTTTAAAACTTTCTTGGAAAAGCACTCGTTAATAAGACCTTCCTGCTAATGGTTAGTTCTTATTATCAGTTGTTATCATTATCACTGTATTCAAAGTAGTCAGTCCTTAACAATCATATCCAACATTAGCTGCCAGCATACAATGCTAAGTACCTGATGCCACATAATTAATACTGAAAGCAACAGCTCTGGATGATCTTAGTCTCTACAGTGAAGGAAAGATGGGTAAGAAGTGGATGTCTTCTTCCCAGCTACCAATTTTGGATCTTTAATTAAGGGTAGTCAATTTGCAGCCCTCTGCCTCTATCCCAAGCTAAACACTGCCTACATCTGGTCAATGTTACTTCTCCAGCCTGGAGCAGATGCCTTATTTTGCTGCTCAGCTGCTTCTTTCCTTGCTCAGCTGCTGCTGTATTTCCTAAAGCAAAATCAGGCTTTTTCCAGCTCTGTAGGTTGCATTTTTTTTTTTCAATGAGCAGTAATTTCCCATTGGTGTATTGTTAATAGCTCTGGGGATGCTGTTCTCAGCTAGCATCCCTATTTTCAAGGTCTTTGCTGTTAACCCACACTTCAACTGCGCATCATAACAAGAGATACCTGGCAGCAAGCTGAGTTCACCTCACAAGTTCTTACAAGAAGTTGGTAACAAACAGGCCAGGACTGAGACTTCACACAATTTGCATGAGGCTCAATAAGCATAAGGACTGTTGCTAGTAATGGCAGTACTATTTTTACTGGGCCATTGGGTAAAAAAAAAATGCTTGCACCATTATGCTATATTAGTGCATTCCTGTTTGGATAAACAAACTACTGTTAAAGTCTGCTTTTTGTGCTTCTACATTTATGTGTGCAATATGCCTGTGCTTTAGCTACAGCTGTTTTATTAACTAGTATAACTGTAGCATCAGGGCCTAACTACTACATAAGGCCAGGCAGTTTTGTTAAATTTATAGCTAGATAAGCTCCCTTCAGAAAAGGAGCAGCTTCTCAGGCTGCATTTACCAGCCGGGGCTCCTTTGCACATATTGATGCCATATTCTCAGTGTTGACTAGTTTGGCCTCAGAAATAAAGCCATTCTAACTTCATGTATTTCCAGAAAAGCCTACAAAAATAAAGTTTCAGTCCAAAAACCAACACTTGCTCCTAGGTCCTGCTATACCTTTATTAAGAAGCTACCACTGCCTTCTGCCTCTCCTGTTTTTTCCCGTTAGAAATAGAAGCTGCCACAGCTTTCCTTATACTCATTAGTTCATTCCGAGGCAGAGTCCCCACCCATGTGCCACTTTTAGGTGCCATACCAAAGTTGGTACCATACATGCACTCTTTTTTTTTTTTTTTTCGTCAATAGCTATTGAAAAAGAGAGTAATGAGCTGCTATTCTTGTTTTTTGAATTATGTATACTGCATGATAGTTATGTTACTTAAATGTCAAGTATTCACTGGTTGTATCCAAGCATTTTCTCAGCCTCCTATATTTAAAACTCTGTGAAACAGCTTAACAGTGTGCAGCTGCTTAGGACAAAATCCAAAACATCTATTTAGGGTTCTAAAAATAGGCATTTAAATTTACCTAATTACAAAGTACTAGAAACCCCACATTACTGCAGCTATGTAACACTGAAAGCAACAGAAATTCCCTATACAGGTCAATTTAAATGCCCTCACAGGATCAGCCAGACACAAACTCCACAGAGAAGCCTAGGCCATTGAACTCTTTCCTCTCTCTTACTTGTAGACTCTCTCTCTCCCTCTCTCTTCCCTGCACCTCTCCCTCTCTCCACCTCCCACCTCATCTGGTTTCGTCTTTCCCAGAGAACAATAACTTGTTTTTAATACCCAAGTTTAAAAGCTTTTTTTTTTTTTTTTTTTACTTTTACACACAGACTACTCTCCTACAGTCTGAGCCTTGTCACCGAATTATTGTACATAATTTTTAATTTTTATTTACATACTCTTTTTCCAGAAAGGACAAAGAAGCTCAACAAGTTAAATACTTGTCCTCAAGACAAGACCTACCCCATGCTGGCTACCCAGATGACAGAAGTATCTCCTGACAGTTTTAAGTCTTGGGTTCAGACTCCGGAGTTCAGTTTCTCTGAAGTTCAGTCACACCCAGCTATTTGTGGTCTTGGCTTTCCTGAGGAGTTCACATACTGAATAGGATAATTCATCTCTTATATATAATTGCCTCCATCTACCATACAGGGAGCTCAGCCACCTTATTTCATCATTTTTGCCTGGCTGATGGTTTGACATTACAATGCTAAACATAGAAGTAGGGGGTCCTCATTTTAAAAGTTGTAATATAGAACAGGATACATGATCCCAGTAAAGGCAAAAACAGCTGCAGGGGAAACATACTACAGTCAGTTTGCCCATTAATCAAATAATGATGTATTGCATGTTTTTCTTTGCTGATCTGTGTGTAATCCATCATTATTGCCTCTTAATGCGTACTAATTAAGAATGTTTTATTCACTATTTTATCTGTACTCTTCATTAAATAACACACCTTGGAAAACAACGTCTGATTTTTTTTTAATATTATGTATATAAAAATTATCCTGATTTAGAGTGACAGTCCAAGACATCTGATAGAAATCTAGGAGGAAGAATGGTAAAACAAAGGTAATCCTTCCACATGTGTATTTCACTGGCATTAAATCTATTCTATTCATAATCAGGATTGTATCAGAATCCTTTTTTTTTTTTTTTTTTTTTTTATTTATTTATTTCTGGTTTTGTTACAGCTCATCTTAATCATGCAGTCTTTTTAGTGTTCATGGAGATCTAGCGTCAATGTGTAGTTCATGCTAGACAAAACTAAATGGATTTCAGTTAGCTTCTCAGATGTCAATCTAGTTAAACACTTACTGTAGAAAATGAAAGTGACATGTAACAGAGCATAGAGGTGTTTATGTAGTTTACATAGCAGTTTTCAGGTGTAAAACAACAATGATTAAAGCACTACATTGTTTATTTACTCATTAGAAAGCAACTGGTCTCAGTTTTATGCAAAGCAAAGAGACTCAGTTTAAATTACTCTTATGGGAGTTAAGTATCACTCAATAATGAGAGAAGGGAGGGAAAAAGAAGGAAAGAAGGAAGGAAGGAAGGAAGGAAGGAAGGAAGGAAGGAAGGAAGGAAGGAAGGAAGGAAGGAAGGAAGGAAGGAAGGAAAAGAAAGGAAGAAAGGAAGGAAGGAAGGAAGGTAGGAAGGAAGGAAGGAAGGAAGGAAGGAAGGAAGGAAGGAAGAAAGAAAGGAAGGAAGGAAGGAAAAGAAAAAGAAACTGCTAAAACAATCCAGTTGCAAATTAAGCAATCCAATTATCCTGTACAATAGCTGGAGCAACAGCAAGTGCTAATGGGCACTAAATGAGCATATTCCATTGCTCTTGCACTTTGTCATTGTTAAGGGAGACTAAGGTTGATTGCTAGCAAGTAGTTAAGAGTTTAGGCGGAAAGGAGAGTATCTAGAGCCTCAGACATAGGTCACAAGCTGCCTGAGATGTCAAGTGGCCTGGAAGATTCTGGTCACTACTGGTTGTAAGTGAAGCAGAGGCAAAAAGGCAAAAGGGACTAATAATTGTTCTCTGTGTAGGAGGACACTGGTTCTAGTTCACAACCATCTGGCTCTCCCGTGTCTTTTTGATTCACAAAATCTTTTGCATATCCAGCAAAATCCAACCCTGTTAAGGAGCAGGCTGCACTTCTCTGCTTATCAAATCTTCTTTTCCCTTTTGTTTTCTCTGAAGAACTTTTTTTTTTTTTTTTTTTTTTTTAAGTGATCTCTGTAAGGAATTCTGTACATCTACAGTTCAGCATCTTACTTTACAGGTCTCACTTTGCAGGAATGCACTGGTTTCACTTCCAGTTTCTAATAAAAAGCAGGTATTTAGGTCTACTGTTCTTCTCTCCAACCTGTGCAACAATTCATTGCTAGTTAATTTGTTCTCCTTTAGGGCTAACCCTGGGACTCTATTCTTCTGTTTTTTTGGATTATTTTAAATAATGAATGTCATGCTGCCTTATTGCCCCAGAAAATTAATCCATACTCTGCAGTCTTGAAGCAAAGCCAAATGGTATGCAAACAAACCTGATCTAGAGCTCTCCATTAGCCATTTACATCCATAAGTGCATTTTGTGCTGTAGCTTGTTTGGTCCCTGTAGAAAAAGAAAAATAAGAAAAAGAAAAAGAAAAAGAAAAAGAAAAAGAAAAAGAAAAAGAAAAAGAAAAAGAAAAAGAAAAAGAAAAAGAAAAAGAAAAAGAAAAAGGAAAAGGAAAAGGAAAAGGAAAAGGAAAAGGAAAAGAAAAAGAAAAAGAAAAAGAAAAAGAAAAAGAAAAAGAAAGAAAGAGAAAAAGAAAAAGAAAAAGAAAAAGAAAAAGAAAAAGAAAAAGAAAAAGAAAAAGAAAAAGAAAGAAAAAGAAAAAGAAAAAAAGAAAAAGGAAAAAGAAAAAAAAAAAGGAATTTACATATTGTTTCTTTCTTCTTCGAAAAACTGTTCCCAAGCTGATTCCAGAAATATATGAGTTGGACTGTGCACACAGCCAAAAACTCTGGGCTCTGAAGCCCTGCTTTCACAGATGGTTATCTTCATTGGCTGGCAGGCCTAGCTTATTTGTTTCTCCAGATCACCTTTGGTTTGACTGATAAACACGTTTAATGTCGAGAAGTTAAGAATAAATATACCACACATCCCTGTGTATTAATGGCTTTTTGCAGTAGTAGCTATGTTCTACAGTCTTATAGTCTCATAGAAGACTTGTAAACTTTTCCATCCCTTCTTTTAGTATAAAACATAGATTTACTTTATTTTTGTTCCCCTATGCATCAGTCTAATTTTAATAAAGTCTTTGATCTCTTGAATCACTTCCTCCATCTGTTCTAGATGCTTCTTTCAAGAGGTTCTAGATACAGGCAAATCATAAAAATATGCAGCTTTATACCCTTCACATCTCCTTAAAGAATATACCTTAAGACTGAAACACTAAAAGAGTGCCTTATCATCCAAATAAGAGAACAATAAATAAATACTGCCCTTTCTTAACTCTACATATTTTAAATGTTACATTAATTTGACAATTGAGGCAAAGGAACCAGCAAATAATCTATGTCTATTCAACTGCTTATACATGAAACTTGGAAATTCTGAGTGTCTGTTCATCTCCTAGCACATTGATATACAAGCTACGCTTTTTTAGTTTCTTTGAAATATAGCTCTTATATGTTAGTGCTTACTTACATTTCAGGTTTTCATAAGGTCATTGCTATTTAACTATGGTTAGCTTCCTTGAGATGGTATGGCAGAATGTCAAGTCAGGAAACGAAAAATAACTTCATAGAATCACAGAATGTCTTGGGTTGGAAAGGAACTTAAGATAATCTAGTTCCAACCCTCTGATCAACTTCATGCCCCTCCTCTGGACCCGCTCTAATAGGTCTGTGTCTTTCTTATGATGGGGTCATTATGCCTGGATGCAGGACTCCAGATGGGGCCTCACAAGGGCAGAGCAGAGGGGGACAATCACCTCCCTCGACCTGCTGGCCACTCCTCTGTTGATGCAGCCTAGGATGCATCAGTTGTCCTTCTGGGTTGCAAGCACGCACTGCTGGCTCATGTCAAGCTTTTCTTCTACCAGAACCCCCAAGTCTCTCTCCACAGGGCTGTTCTCAATGAGTTCTTCTACAGGTCTGTCCTCATGTCTGGGATTGCCCTGACCCAGGGGCAGCTACCTTGCACTTGCACTTGTTGAGCTTCCAGAGATTTGCGTGGTCCTGCTTCTCAAGCCTGTCCAGGTCCCTTTGGATGGCATCCCTTCCATGTGTGGTATATACTGCACCACTCAGCTTGATGTCATTTGCATACTTGCTGAGGGTGCACTTTATCTCACTGTCTATGTCACTGACAAAGATTAAACAGCACTGGTCCCAAGATTGATCCCTGAGGGACACCACTCATCATTAGCCTCCACCTGGACATTGAGCTGTTGACCGCAACTCTCTGGCTGTGGTCATCCGTCCAATTCCTAGTCCATCGAGTGGTCTACCCTTCAAATCCGTATCTCTCCAATTTAGAGATCAGGATGTTGTTTGGGACTGTGTCAAAGCCCTTACAGACGGTATATGACATTGGTTGGTCTTCCCTTGTTGGCTGATGCAGTCACTCCACCAGAGAAGGCCACCAGATTGGTCAGGTACAATTTGTCCTTGGTGAAGCTGAGCTGGCTGTCTTGGATCACCTCCTTGTCCTGCATGTACCTTAATGTTGCTTCCAAGAGGATCTGTTCCATGAAATCTTCAGTTTGAATCTGTTTCCTTTTTCCCTCTGTATATTATAAACAAAGAAATATATGTTCTTCTGTAGGGATTGCTTCCTTATGTATTTTTTGTATGTTACCCTGGTGATGATTCTGCTTTAAATCGTTCTATGGGTAGAACAGATTCTTATTTTATAGCCTGACTTTTTGTAGTTTTTATTCATGGTATGAATATTCTGATTTTTATCACTTTGAGCTGTCACAGTTTGAAACAAGTAATCTTCACCTTATAAGTCTTCTGCTTGTAGTGTCCACAGAAATTCTGCTTCTATTTTTTCTTATCTTAACAGACTTTTATTTATGTCCTTACTCTTGTATCTTACTCTTTCTCAGTTGTTCACATATTCCCTCAAATATCCTTATTTAATTTGGTTTGAGCTTTATATCAGTCACCATACGAAGACAACTTCTGTACTAAAGGCAGGAAAATAATGTCCTAAAAAGCAAGTCTTGTGGGAGATCTGTAAATTAAAATCATCTGCTTAATATATCACAGACTTATTATGCTAAGTATTTTAGTAGCGAATATTGTGCTCCAAGATTTAAGCATGCAGCCTAATTTCTTATTTTTCTAATTGTATGTCATTCACAGAAATCTATGGAACAGATTCTGCTTCTACTAACTTGCCATTCAGTTATAAGAGAAAAATGTCATTATCATATGTGTGCAAACCAATTTGTTCTTGGGTTGTGCAATATAACCTTTGATTTCTTAATAGAAATATCACTCCCTAAATACAGCAAGAGCAAATAATGCAATAAGCTGGAGAAGTTGCAGTATACTGTGATGTTAACAGTGCTATGTTTAACTGTGTATGCAAAGGAAATATATAAGGGCTCAGTTCTGATTTAACGAGAGACTTATTTTGAAGTTGTGATAGATTGGAATTATCCAGACGTGATACCATAAAACAGAGCTAATCAGGTATATATGTGCATAGTCTGGCTTTGTGGTAGCTCTCATAATGTAATTAAAGAATTGGTGACAGTGTCTGGTTATCAACAGCTGTCTTCTCTTCCTTCCTTTTCTCCTTTTGTCTGTCTGATGGTTGGTGATGTACACTGTCTGACAGTTAGTGATGTACATTTCCATTGCCAAAAAAATTACCTACTTCTTATTAAAAACTTGTGGGCCATTCCAGTGCTGTAGTTGTTACCTTATTACATATTCCTTGTTACTGCATTTCTCCCTGTGCAAGGTTCTTAAGCTGAAATGGGTGCTGCTGTCATTTAGGCTAAGGCGGTAACAAAATTTAAGAGGAGATCATGAAGAGATAACTGAGTAACCTAGGTCAGACTAATTAAATCCACTGAATATCACAATAGACAGCAAAGAGTCTTGGGCACAACTCAGAATTTATTTGTACTCTTTATTAATTACCCTTATATTGAAATTAATTAATCAAAATATAAAATCTGAAGACAATAAAATACACATGCATATTCATATATTTGTTTACATTTGTTTGTGTATACACACGCACATATGTATATCTATCTTGCTACCAGTTTAACTAAATCTATGTGCTTAAAAATATTCTGTTTCTCTGTCAAGTGGAATTTGTCTTGTCTCAAGTGAGAAATCATTTAATATTTTAATCAGTGACCTGACTGACTAAGAACAGGGTGTTCTTATTACCATTCCAAAAAGCTTAAGCCAACAGGGGTAGCTGATATGCTGCTGGATTGAAAGAAAATTCAAAATCATTTCCAGAATTTGAAGAAACAATTGGATGAAATTCAACACAAGCAAGTGCCAAGTGATTAATCATCTGCATAAACTTGTTTCAAAGCATCTGGTTAGGTAATAGTTCTGTATAAAAGGATGTAGAGGTTGTAGTAGATCACGATCAGAACATGAGTCAGAATGCTGCCAGGAGAGAGAGAAAGAGAGAGAGATGTAAAAAGAGCAGTATTGCCTATAAAATACACACAGTAATTTTTTCCCTCTGCGTGTTATTGGTAGGCCTCAGAGCTGAAACACTGGGTCCAGAGAGTACAAGGGAGAGCTATGAGAATGATCAGAGGTCTAGAAAACATGACCTGTGAACTGTATTGAAAAAAATTAAATTGTTAGCCTGAGGAAGACCGGGGTTGGTTCTGATAGCCTTCGAGAACATAAAAGCCTGCTGTTGGAAGGAAGGGAATACTCTATTTGTGACCAGAGTGGATAGAATAAATGATAATGGATTTAAGTTTCACAAAAAGTATATATTTACATTTAGGGGAAAAAAAAAAAAGAAAAGTTTCACAGTAAGTAAAGAATACTTGTTAGACTGTGGTGTGTCTCCTCACTTTATTTACTTATTCATTTTTGAGTTGAAAAAATATCTATCCGAAATGACTGAGGGAAAGTTGCTCCTGTTTGGGGTATGTAAACTGTTAGATGACATGCAGAAGTTCCTTCCAGCTCTACAAATACATGATTACAGTTGTTGGATGATTATTTTTCTTTTTACAGGTTTACTATGTTATTTCCGAGAATATAATGGATATAAAACAAAGAGATTATTAAAGTACTGCTATGGAACAGGTAAATGCCAGTAGTAGGTTGTGTTCTGTTTTGTGTTTTGTTGTTGTTGTTGTTGTGTTTTTTGTTTGTTTGTTTGTTTTTTGTTGTTGTTTGTTTTTTCTCCAGATCAATATCAGTGAGGTTTACTTTGTAGTATACCTGTTAAAAATCAAAAACATCAGGATACATCCACAAGGCTGGATAGTTCACACAGCCCTACAGCATGTAAAACTTTAAATAAAACAGAATTTACAGAAAATAAGCATCAAGTCAATGCTTCTCCATCTAAACTTATTTGAACTTCTTGAAAAGTTCAGAAGATTTTGAGCCATGCTTACATGACTCCAGTTAAGTCCCTGTTGTGTTGAGCATGTTAAAATCCATTGAATTTCTGACTGCAGCTGGTTTGATAATCTGAGATGTTTATTTCTGAGGATTTTATGCATTTGACCAGTTTTACATTGTTAATTAAATGCCTATAGTTTACCACAGCAGAAAACAATAAAATAAATGGTGTGGATTCTCCTACTGTTTACATCAGTTTTGTGTCAGAATTAACTTCCCAAATGTCAGTGGAATTTCTTCTGGATTACAGTAATGAACCTCTCTCAGAATCAGGCCCACTTTTTATAACAACAACAAAAAATCTACATTAAAAAAATAATAATAATAATCTCCAAATGCTTTAAATACATAGCTAAACACCAGGCTAATAGCACACAGCATTGTTCTCCCAAGCCCTGGCTCAATTTTCTCACTCTGATTAGCTAGCAATTTGTACAATTACACCTAAATGGATGCAATGCTGATTTCACCGCTTATTTTATTATAGCACTAAAGCAGGTACAGAACTATCTGCAATGCTTGTTTACAATATTACTCATAAACAATTTTTTACACACTCTATTTCAATTTCCCAGCTTGATTAGCTACCAAGCTGCACTAAAACACTCAAGCTAAAAGGAAAAGCTAATTGCTCTGAGTTTTTCAGATAATTTACATGCAACAGGATTTATTGGTGCTAATGAAGCTCCAGAACATGATGGCTTCTCTCTCTTACAGCCTTTTTCTGCCTTTCCACTTAATAATAAAACACACAAACACACACACACAAAGTCAATATGAGAAAATGCTGTACCTGTAGAGTAGCTAATCAATTTGACAGGGCCCTGAAGTTGGTGAAAAGTCGACTGAAGTAAGTGGAACTCTAGGAATTCTAACTGAAAACCATGTTTCAGGACCAATTTTAAAGAAAATTATGCAGTTACAGAAAAGTATCCTCTTCTAATTCCAGCATATGAACTAGAATTTGCACTTTCTAACAAAATTCATCTGATTTTGATGCAAACCAGACATTAATTGAAGGCCTCCCTGGTTCATAGCTCAGTTTTAAAGTAGTGCTAATGTGATATTTGGGTGTTACTTTTTTTTTTCTTTCTTTCTTTTTTTCTTTTTTTTAAGGGAGGAAGCAAAGTTGGGAATGCTAAAAGAGATGAAGGAATATTTTTTGCATAATCTAGTTGCTGAAGTTTGAAATAGTATAATATTTGATAATAGTTTGTTCATTTCAAAATAGGATAATTTTCTTTGCCAGTGGTTTCTTTCTTTTCTCTGCCATTCCTGATGTGCAGTGTCCTGTAATGTGCAACATATTCCTCCTGCTGTGAAAATTCATATTGGTTCAAGAGAAGGGACATAAGTCTCCCACCAACCACAGGACAGTTTATGGCTTCCAAAAGCAGAGATTCTAAGCCTGGAATGGCAGAGGCTGGAGAAAACACAGAAATCAGTTCTTGGACAAATATCCTGATCACTGAGAAACTGTGCTAAAAGTATGTACTGGCCATTCTTGCAACACATTTGTCTCACAAAGTCTCTTTGTGAATCCATAGTCTAAAAAACACATAAAACCCAGTAAGTTTTCTAAATGTTTCAGCTTGCCAGAACAATGCACATCTCAGATGTGCAGTTCTGATATAATGACAGAGTGAAAAACAAGAACCAAGTCTAAAATCATGAAGGGGCTGCTCTGCTTCTGAGGTGCTCTGTGGGGGAAGGAGGAGGCCAGTTTTCCTGATATTTGCCGCACTTGTCTGAGAAGTGTGAGACCTGACATCTAGTATAATCTCAGCCTGATGAAGTTAAAGACATAACTTTGCCTGAAAACTGTCTCAACTGCCAGTTGTAGGTATTTTGTACTTTTCATGCTGGAGATGTAACAATATGGATCAAAGTTTGTACTGGTTGTGGGTAGGATGGAGTTAATTTTCTTCATTGTAGCTATGCCTCTGTTTGGATTTGTGACCAGACAATGTTGATAAAACACTGATGTTTCAGCTTACAGTGTCAAGGCCTTTTCTGTCTGTCACTCTACTTCAGTAAGTAGGCTGGGGATGGGCAAGAAGTTGAAGGATGCAGCCAAGCCAGCTGAACCAGCTGACTAAAGGGATTTTACATACCATGCTAAGCAGTAAAAGCTGGGGGAAAGAAGTCAGGGGGGACCTTAATGGTTATTAGTCATTTGTCGTCCCAAGTAACTGGTGGGCTCTGCTTTCCTGGAAGTGGCTGAACAACTGTCTGCTGTTGGGAAGTAGAAAATTAATTCCTTAATTGTTTTGCTTGTGGGCACAGCTTTTGCTTTACGTATTAAACTGCCTTTATCTTGACCCATGAATTTTTTCTTGCTTTTGCTGTTCTGAAACTCTCCCCCATCTCACTGTGTGGGAAGTGAGTGGTCCACTGTGTGGGTACTTAGTTGCCAGACAGGGTCAACCCACCACACCTCTGTAGCCAGGTCACAAAGGGTGAGATTAATTTGAGAATCACGAAATACTCCTCCGCACTGGTGAGAAGCAAGTTAAATTCCTGAAGGATCACATGTATTATTGATAGTGTTTTGAGTTGAACGTCAACAACAACAAAAAAATAACACTGATGTTATAACAAATAATAATAATAATAATAAATTTAAGTGTTTTAGGCTATTGGCCAGATAGCAACTGGCACTGTAAAACACTCGCACTTAGCAAAGCTGAGTTGTTCTTCAAGTGGAGAGGCTGAAGGGCTTTTTTATTCACACATTTATTTATAAGTAGATTGTGTCCCTGATATTTCAAAGTCAGTGGAGAACAACAAAAATCAAATCACAAGTGAAGGTTTTTTTGTTTGTTTGTTTGTTTTCAGAATTAGAATAGAGAAGTTATACTCTTAACATTTTCAGGGATATTTCATAGGAAAAGTATGAGATGGAATATCCATATGTATGACATGTGAAGCTTCACTTGGTATGTAGTTGAAAACAAACGTTCATTAAGAGTTTATTGGTCTGAACAATGTTACTTGTAAATTGACAGGAATAATCATACCAGTAACTAAATACATGTTACTGCACCTAAAACTTAAAAAAAATTTTAAAAATTAATTAAAAATAAAATATAAAAACAGTAAAAAACACAAATGAAGCCACTGTCAGTTTACAGCATATTTTGATATGACCTCAGAAATATCTTACTTCATTCAGACAAACCAAATGTCAGTGATTTTCCAGTGTTAAAGCTGTTCAAAAGAAAGATTTTGATGTCATTAGAAATTAATGTGATAAGCAAACAATATAAGTAAATTCCATCCAGTTGAAATGTTAACAGGCAAGCAAGAACCATACATATTCAAATACGAATTTGTACTGAAGATGAAACATAGTTTAAAGATACTGCAGAATAACTCTTTTGAAGCAACTGAAATGAAATTGCACTTGTGTCCTGGTTTCAGTTAGGACAGAGTTAATTTTCCTCCTAGTAGCTGGCAGGGTGCTATGTTTTGGATTAGGATGAGAAGAACGCTGATAACATGCTGATGTTTTAATTGTTGTAGAGCAGTGCTTACACCAAGCCAAGGACTTTTCAGCTTCTCCCTCTGTCCTGCTAGCAAGCAGGCTAGGGATGCAGCAGGAGCTGGGAGGGGACAGACCCAGGACAGCTGACCCAAACTGGCCAAAGGGGTATTCCATACCATCTGATGTCATGCTGAACAATATATAGGGGTGGCTAGCCGGGGTGGGGGGGGGGCCAGCTGCTCGGGGATAGGCTGGGCATCAGTCAACGGGTGGTGAGCAATTGCATTGTGCATCACTTATTTCGTACACATTATTATTATTAATACTATTATTATTATTATTATTATTATTATTATTATTATTATTATTATTATTATTATTTTTCCTGTCTTAATAAACTGTCTTTATCTCAACTCACAGGCTTCACTTTCCCGTTTCTCTCCCCCATCCCAGAGAGGGAGGGGGGAGGGTGAGCGAACGGCTGTGTGGTGTTTAGCTGCTAGCTGGGCTAAACCACAACAACTTGTAGGCTTTTTTTTTTTTTTTTTTTTTTGTCAGCCTTTTTTAGTTGTGTTGAAAGAAGGTAATGATATAGGGATACAGGAATACCTGTAAACTTCATAATAAAACTAAATAATGATAAATATTCTAAGCAAAGACTAGTTACAGATTCTGTGATAAAGAACAATGTTACAAGAAATGTGTTATGGCCTTCACAGAATCACAGAATCATCTAGGTTGGAAGAGACCTCCAAGATCACTGAGTCCAACCTCTGACCTGACACTAACAAGTCCTACACTAAACCATATCACTAAGCTCTACATCTAAACGTCTTTTAAAGACCTCCAGGGATGGCGACTCAACCACTTCCCTGGGCAGCCTATTCCAATGCCTAACAACCCCTTCAGTAAAGAAGTTCTTCCTCATATCCAACCTAGACCTCCCCTGGAGCAACTTTAGCCCATTCCCCCTCATCCTGTCACCAGGCACGTGGGAGAATAGACCAACCCCCACCTCACTACAGCCTCCTTTAAGGTACCTCTAGCCTTATTACTGAGAAGTTCAGAGAAGATAGTTTAACTGGGCCTCCAACCTTCAAAAATTCATGAATTTCTAAATCTCGAGGAAAATATAAAGACAGCTTAAAGTTCCAATATATAATATAGTGGGGATTGTTTCAGGAAGCACACAGAGGATCATGTAAGAACGCAGGGGAAGCCAGTACTCTCTGACAAGTAGTTCATTACAAGTTACACAAAGCCACAAACTTATCTGTCAGTTTTATGAAAACTAGTCAGATATAAACACAATGCAATAATGCTAAGATGCCAGGTGTCAATAAGAAAAGCTGAAGAGAGGAAAGGGATAAAAAAAGAGTACCTGACTCTCAGTGATACTACATGATGTTAGTCCTACAGGGCTTTGAATTCCCCTGAATCTGAACTTTGTTGGCTGAGTTTTGAGGAAAGACTTGGAAAATAGACATTTGCCCTCCACACAATACGGATCACACCCCTACCCCGCAGCCCGAACTGGGTAAATTTTCAAATGTCTAAAAGCAAAGGTAATAATAACTTCCAAGGTCCAAGCAGAAAGTGATTATGAGAAAGTACGCTTATACCAAAAGAATCAAAATTCTAATGGGGAATATTGCCAAAAGGCCGGTATAAATTAACCAACAAGCTTAAATAAGTTTGGGAAGGAAAAACTGGAACATATCTCAGCACTGGGTGTCACAAAAAGAACTTTCCTGGACTTGTAATAACACTTTACAGACATCTTGGTCAACAAACACACATTCAAAAGCAGGGTTTTATTTGAGAATAGGCCTCTTTATTGTGCCATATTTCACAGACTAAGTCAAAGTTTGCGTATGAGAAATAAATAATATATATACATATATTTTTGTTGTTGACAAAACAAATAGTATAGAAGACTATGCACACTGCTGGGTAATTTCAGTGTCCCAAGAAAGTATCAGTGCTATTCTAGAATTTGTTTCAGGGCCTTTGTTTCAAGACTTAATTAATTCTTCAAACAGAACTAATCAGGAAGGAATACAAATCAGTGCGGTTTCCTGATTAAAAAAAAAAAAAAAAAAAAAAAAAAAAAGTCTGTAGTCTCCACAAGGACATTTCCACTTGTTTCTTGTATATCCTTTCACAATAATACCTCTTACTTTATGAGTTTATAGCATGCTCTGACAGAGGATCTATAATCTTACGACTTAAGATTCTGACTTAATATTTTGGGCTATTTTTCCATTGCCCAGAAAGCATGTCCACCCTGTGAATAAATGAAAAGGTGTGCTTTTAAATTGAAGAGTGTCCTGGTTTCAGTTAGGACAGAGTTAATTTTCCTCCTAGTAGCTGGCAGGGTGCTATGTTTTGGATTAGGATGAGAAGAACGCTGATAACATGCTGATGTTTTAATTGTTGTAGAGCAGTGCTTACACCAAGCCAAGGACTTTTCAGCTTCTCCCTCTGTCCTGCTAGCGAGCAGGCTAGGGATGCAGCAGGAGCTGGGAGGGGACAGACCCAGGACGGCTGACCCAAACTGGCCAAAGGGGTATTCCATACCATCTGATGTCATGCTGAACAATATATAGGGGTGGCTAGCCGGGGTGGGGGGGGGGGCGGCTGCTCGGGGATAGGCTGGGCATCAGTCAACGGGTGGTGAGCAATTGCATTGTGCATCACTTATTTCGTACACATTATTATTATTAATACTGTTATTATTATTATTATTACTATTATTATTGTTATTCTTTTCCCTGTCTTAATAAACTGTCTTTATCTCAACTCACAGGCTTCACTTTCCCGTTTCTCTCCCCCATCCCGGAGAGGGAGGGGGGAGGGTGAGCAAACGGCTGTGTGGTGTTTGGCTGCCAGCCGGGCTAAACCACAACAAAGAGTATAATCTGTATTATGTAATTTAAACTAAATAAAGCAAGAACTATTATTTCAAGTTCTTGGTATCCTCAAATACTAAAGAAATAATCTAAATATAAATATAGGAAAGATATATTAAATTAACTCTAACCCCCAACTTCAGCACATCGTTCCTTAAGGAACATTTTCTCATCTTTTGTCCATTTTAATTCAAGCAGTTCAAAGCAGAATGGTTTCCAATGCAATATAAATATAATATAAGAATGTAGAGTTGTCTTCCTTTCCTAGTATATTCTATTGTACAGTAAAATGCATCTGCATTCATTCTGTAAGCAGGTGCCTATAGAAAAGTGATGAAATGGTTAGGAATGTTTCAACTTGAAGGGAATAATGTGAAATAACATATATGAATCCTATACCACTGACACACAGTTCATTTGGCCAAAATTACTCTTATGCTACCTGATTCCCTTGGCCTTATTTGAATTCAAGTGATCATTTTTCGCAACTCCACATAGAATTTCAGTTTTACTGTGATTTTCTCTCAGTACCTCCCTTCCATCTACTTAGCTCAAAGTCAGAGGTATCAATCATTGTACCTAAACACTGACAAGGAGTTTTCTTGGAGAAAGGGCATGCCAGTTCTTGAAATTATCATGTAGACTAAGTTGTTGAAAACTTTGTTTAGATGTAGATCCCTGAAAAGTAGCAGGAACTCCTATGTGTGTGGCAATGAGTTGTCAGAGGTTTCTTGGCATCATTCAGTGAATTGTGTACGCAGAACATCTGTCTGTCAAGAGCCTGGTACTTGTTGTTTTGTGTTAGATGCTGTTGAATATGACTAATGCAGTAACCTTATAAATGGCTGTGGAATTGGAAAGAAGATCTTGTCCAATTCATTGACACCCAGTCACTTACCGCACCGGTAGCAATCTATCTGAAGATGGAAAAAGACACCAGCATAGATAGGCTGAATTTAAATTACATTCTTTGCACTTTTAATCTGGAAAAAATGATCTTTGAGGATGTAAAACAATACCATTTTGCAAAAGCAGAGCTGTTGTTCAAACAAAAACATCAAAATTCCTTTTGGTCTTTATTGTTATTATAGTGGAGGAGAGAGAGCAAAGGAGTGTGAAAATTTTAGTTGTTTAAAAATAATTGCTCTTAATCCTCTTTTAAAAGGATGACATTCTAAACAACATTGAGAAATAATGATGCAAAAACGAAGCAAAAAATACACCGGGGAAGTATTCTAAAAAATTGTTAGCTGTTTTGGCAAGAAAATCAGTCAAACCAATGTAGCCAGAAGATTAGCAGATACTATAAGAAATTAAATACTTTGACAATAACTGATTATTTTTTCACATTCAGGCACATAAAATTCATGCTCTGCATTCTCTGAAGCAAGCTTCTAACCTGTGTTGTTTGGCCTAATCATAGATTCAACACCAATTTATTAAAAATACTTAAAATACTTGAAAACTCTGGCATTATCTTAGGGTTTTTGTTTGTTTGTTTGTTTGTTTGTTTGTTTTTGAGAGAGAGAGAGAGAACAGAAGGTTAGAAGTGTTCGTGCCTTTTAATAAATCTCCTGTGTAATGGAATGATGCAACTACTTTAGAAATCAGGCCATTTCTTTTGACATTCAATTCAATATATTTGTATTCATTTCATATTTACAGTTTTCTGAGTGTATTTATAGTTCACTAATCTGTAAGTTTTATATAAATAATAAAAAATTGCATAAGAAAGTTGCTTTGCAAATTGAAAAATTGGAGATCTGGCAAAAAAAGTAGAAGAGTGATGGACTTGATGATAATATCACGTTATCCAAATGCTACTCTCAAAATAACTGGATGTAATTGACAGTGCTGGCTTATTTATGAAGCTGAGATTTATGAAGATAATACTGGGATTATGCTCCTGGTTCTCGCTGATATCTATACATCTATTTTTTCAACTTCTTTTGAAATTTGTAATGTTTGCAGTCAACTTTATACAAAAAAAAATAACTTCAATAAATGCAGCATTACATGGCTACATCTCAGGAAGATTGCAGTATTTTGTTTTAATTATCATTTTCAATATTCTCTTTCCAATCAGAAAAAATCTTAATATTTAGCTAATGTAAAAATTTCCAAGACTTTTCTATGAACAGGATTACTGCTGATTATCTTTCTCACCAGTACCAATATGTAGAATCACATTTTCAAAATTAGAAAGTTTTATTCCTGTGTAGCTTAGCTGTTAAACAAAAGACCAAAGCACTTGAGCAAGTCAACAGAAGTTGTTCTTGAACAAAACCATTGTTTAACCACAGATCCAACTGCACAGCAGAAGAACAGTTTGGTACCAATTTACAATCTAGAGATTTCAAATTCCTGTGAATTCTCTACTTTCCTAAAACTGTTTCTCTCTCTTTCTCTGGTGGAATGGGATTTCTCTCACCTAACTGTAGACTTTTATTCTATTAACTCCTATATAAGAATTAGGTAGGCTAAAATTACTCTAGTGTTAGTACAAAAAAGATACGTAATATTTACTTTTCATAAAATATTTTTATCTATGCTTTTGAATAAGGTAAATTTTCCTTGATCTTTTCTCCTGTATCTCCACTAACCATAACAACAACCTTCCGTGACTAGTTCATAAATAAAAATGTTTGCATTTCGTCAGACAAGTATGTCCTACATTGATCTAAAAAAACCTGAAGAGATCCAAGATCCAAGATCCAATAGTGTTTTCAGAAATCAGTTGCAAATATGACTGTTCTCCATCAACTGACAATTACTTTTGACTTCCCTGTTCAGAAACCACCCTTCCTCTACAAGTGCAACAGGTTCTCCCTGATCCTACCAGGTGCTCCTGGTGGCAACAGTCTACAGCAGTGTGCTGCTGATCTCTGCATGGAGGATACAGGATGCATTTGTGAACACCCTCAAAAGGTCATATATTCTGTCGGCACAATGAATGGAACCACAGTAGATGTAAGAGCAAGGAAAATTTTATGAAGAAATGTAAAATTATTTAATGTTTGAGAACAGTAACTAATTAAGTAAATTATTTTTGTTTCAAAAAGAAAGTTCTCTACAAAAAATATTTTGAACTATTTTGTTATAACTATTTGTGGTGCTTTTTTAACAGCAAGCTTTTTGGAAGGTCTGAGCAATACCTGATGAAAATAATAAATGATATAGAATAATTACAGTGCAATATCATCAGCCTTCAAATTTCAAGAAACCAGGAGACAAGATTTTGAATATAAGATTAAAACACAAAATTAAAATGATAATCTTAACTTTCAAATCCTTGTAATTGTCTTCTGATACTTATCTTCATGTTTTTCTTATGTTATGTTTCCATGAAGATAGGAAAGTATTTGCTATTTTTTTTTTAAATAAAGCTCAGCTTTTGAGTAATTTGCATGTCTAGAATGGCTGCAACTATTGGAAAAGAACTGTAACAATATGAAAAATTATAAGCATTATCAACATCAGGTTAGACATACTGCCGAATAAGCAATGTAAACCATTTTGATAAATATCTGCATGATCCAATGATGGCTTGGAAAGAAGAAAAATCTATACAGGAAATCATGCAGAAGGTGCATAAAAACAAATATTTCAATTTCCCATTTACTTGCATACCCAACTAAGTTCACCCAGGTAGTTTCAACCTATTTAATGGTCCTGTCAGTGGGAGACAGCTGTCTGCAAGACTGGGGCCATAGAGGGCATTTTTATTGCCTCTAATACACAAAAAGGAAGCAATTTGATTACACAAGAAAGAACTGGTTAAGAAAATAAGTGGAGCAGACTGATCTTCAGTTGCCACCAATTTACATAATGTAAAGCATGCTGTAAGACTGATTTTATTTCCCTCTTTGCTTTTTATAAGTATTCTTTAGTTTCAATTTAAGTGTTTCAAAGGCCAAATTCAGAACTTTCAGCCATGATAATTGTTGCAGAAAGGTATAAGGAGATTCATCTCAAAGAACAAGTAGTTCTATAAAGTTAAGAATGAAACACAAGGAAAAAAATGTAGAAACATATGGATTGCCTTCACTTAAGAGGATAGAAACAGTTAGTGACTAAATGAGTAAAATGGAACAAAATATTCTACTGGAATAAATATTTACTAATGATATTCAAAAATTTTAGAAAAATGCTGGAAATGGTTTGTTGCAGGGTAAGCTGTAGGAAAATGATTCATTCACACTAAATATTCTTTTGAGAAAAAATGTGAAAGAAAACATCAGAAGAGCCTTTGTAAACAGTTTTCTTAGCAGACAGTAAATAACGTTGAGGTAATTCTACCTTTACATACTGGTTTCATTTTCCAGAGGGAAAACTGAATGTATCTCAGTTAACTTTTTCATTTTGAATAATGAACAACAAAACCTGAGGGTTTACTTATTCTGTCCTTTCAAGGTAGGGAAGGTAGAAAGGCATATTATGAGTGGTTAGTGCCATCTTTTGCTGCATCCTCTGCTTCCTAGGAGGATTTTAGTAGCACAGTGATGCTTATCTCCAGCAAGCAATGAATTTATGCCTGGGAAGTAAATTGTTTTTCTAAACCAAGGATTATAGGAAGGGTGGGTGTCATAGCCACGCATTCTTAGTGCTCCCCTGGTGAAACTGCATTCTTCTGTGGAATGGGTATCAAACTGCCTGGAAAGTCCCTGGGCCTGCTCCACCTGCGTCAGAAGCCTAGAAAAATGAAGTTGTATCAACTGCCTTATAAAGGAGCTTAAGTCATGCAGTATAAAATTGTCAGCCAGTTCTGGGACACCATATGAGGACATATCATTTCTGTTTAAGTGCTCTGCAATTTACTGGTACAAGTGTTTTTTGGGAGAGTCCAGAAAGAGTGTTTTTTTACTGCAGGCTATTCTCCAAGCATGCACAGATATCCAGGATGGGCACTCTTGAGGTGTCTTTCCCTGACACACTAGTGATGTCATTTCTATATCCACTGATCAATTTTGTAATTTTCAGGCAGAACCAAAAGAGCCTTTGAAACAGTTCCTACAGGACAGATTGGCACAACTCTTAGGGCAAAATTCCAATACAGAAGATGCACAAGAGAGAGGAAAAAATATCTAAGATTTTTAAAGATAAAACTCTCCTTTAGCTACAAATCACTTGAGAAAATCTTTACTTTCACCTTTTCTCCTGGGAATCCTGGGAAGCAGTATCCTGGGCTTTGACACGTTTAAGCTCTCTCTAATGCTCTCTCACTTAGAGGATTTTGCTTGGTCTTTCCAGCTGTTCCCTGATTATACTCAGTGCTTGACTGAGTTGAGACTCCATCTCTCAGCTACTTTCCCTCATCCTTTTGTGACAAACCATCTATCTTTGGTATTGTGATTTTCTGCCATGTCTTTTTGCACCTTTATGCATTTCTCGCCACTCTTGGTTTCAAGGACTAAAGTCCTTTCTCAGATTTTATCAGCAGGGATGTAAGGTCTGGCTTCAAAGAAAATTATGATCAAATGAAGCTAATGCATCACTTAAGCTCTTAACAGAGCCTACATATGTGTAAAAGGTCTTTCCCCCACACCTTCAAATGATGCTTTTAGTAAGGGCTGAAAGTTTAATAGGCAATGTAAGTAAAGTAGAAGAAATTATATGTTTTTATTTTAAAGTGCCACATAGTAATGATAAGCTAATATATTACTAGAACATGTATCTTGCATTGCTCACAATTTGTGTTAATGATTCTTTCTTTTGCAAATATCTACAAGCCAGAAAAGGAATCAATAGTTCCTTCTCTTTACCCCATCTTTCCAAATTCTCTGTGTTGTCATGATCAGGTTGTTTCCTCATCAGCAGCCTTCAAATATTGATGAGCAAAGGTGACCCCACAAAATGGTTATTATGCTAGAACAGCCTTGGGCCTAGGTTTACCTTAAAAGCACCACAGGGGTTTGGGTTTGTTTTGTCAAGAAAACATAAGTAATTGTAGCATTGTTTACTCTGCAAGTTGCCATGTCCAATCAGTGTCAAAGGGAATTTTAGGGCTGATACAGGAAAGAAGTATTACTTATAATTGTCTGTCCCTTATAGCTGCCAGTTACAAGTTCAGTTAATTTCCCTTATAAGTGACTACTGTACCAGTGCATGAAATTTCTTCATAAAAGAGGCAGGACATTTCTTTTTCTTGACCTACTTTAGCTCTTAGAAAAATGAATAACTTCTCAAACACCCAGTTACCTGTCTCCTGACAAATTATTCTTGCATCTGCTAAACTTCAACCAAACATTTATTTTTTTTTCCTGTGCTTCAAAATGCTAAAGTTTGTGCTTGTGAAAAGTCTTCTGCAGCTGCACAGTATTCCTTTCTTTTTTTTTTTTCGTTTTTTTTCTTTTTTTTTTTCTTCTTCTACTTTAAGGTGTGTGTAGTACTGTACTACATACTTTCAGTTGACATGTAGAGTGTACACAGGAACATAAAAGCTTGCAGTGTCTCCCTTCTAGCCAATTTTTAGATTTAATTACTTCTTCTTAAACAAAAAATATTTTTGAGAGGTATTTTTAGGTTTTGAAGCTCACAATACAGTGTTGTGATTTTGATCCCTACATCCAAAATTTCTTGTGGCTGCCATGCAAATTCTTAATGAACCATGTTAGCCAATGTCAGCAGTAGTAAAGAAAGGACCACACAGAGTCAAAATCTAATTTGAAATCTGCAGGCGCTAGAGATTCAAGCTCTGCCAGACACCTGGGGAAAATAAACTATCCCTGGGCATGGTTAGCAGGCAACTGGTTCTCCTCATCTTGGCACCTTGGACCTTCCATAGCGTATGGTCATTACCACCAGGGATTTACTCTTCCAAGCAATAGAAATAGATTTTACTTCCTTATTGTTTTCCAATTCCTTTTTAACCTCCATTTATGCACGGATGCATAGCTAGACTTCAATTAATGAGCATCTTAAATAGAGTTCAGTTGCCTTTTAGTAGGGATTGTGATATTTCAGGATCTTTTTGGTTAAAAGCCATGCTTACTTTAGCCCAAATGCTCGTCTATGTAGTAGATTTTGCCCTGTAAATGAAAGTGGACTAATTAATATACAGTGATAGATTGCCTTTCCCTGTAAGAACTTCAGGTCACAAGATTATGCAAGGAGTGTAGATTAAGCCATGAATGTTATCCCAGTTACTTCAAGATACCATTATCATAATGGTGTAGGACCATACTATTTTTAAAATGGAAATGTTCTATAATTGCTAGAAGAGTAGATAAGATGTTAAGTGCCAAAATGTAGCAGAATTTCTGATCCAGAATAATTTAGTTCATTTTATCTCACTGCCTTGAGCCTTATTAAATAACATCACACGTCATTCAAATTAAGAGCTTACATATTGGGGGAACTCTTGACAAAGGCACACACTATGTAAATAACAGTCATTGCTAACTCCTGGGGAAAGCCCTTAAAAAAATGAAAAAAAAAAAAAAAAAGTTTTTCTCCTGAGCACCAGGTTCTGTCTTTACTGTTTGCAGAACAGATTCAGTCTCCTTTGGGTTCATTGTTTCCTTTCATGGATTTTCCCTAACATTTGTCTGAGACAGTCATCTTGAATGAGCTACCCTCAATGTTTTTTTTTATTTTTTATTTTTTACCCTGTCTTATCTCAACTTCAGTCTGTCTACAAACACTGGTATAGTTTTGGTCCTTAATATCTTTTCTAATCCATGTGTTTCAAACTTCTTTGTTCTCAAATCCTTTCTCTAACAAAAGAGAAAGATTCAATTTTCTTTCTTAATTTGATTCTGGATCCTTGTGTCTACTGGAAATAATGTGTTTCCTTCAGATTCTTATATTCCTCTATGATATTATTGTTCAATTATTTGGCTACACTACAAAGCTTGACTCTAATTATTGCACAATGTTAATCTGTGCATCCAGTCTACTTTATAATCCTTATTTATGCAAATATTCCACTCATTATTTTAAATATCCAAACGTGACAGAGTAAATAAAAATGTATACAAAGAAAAGTCCATAGTTTATGACCTTTACTTGAATTCTCAATAAGCACTAAGGGTCCTTAATAGTTTTTTTTTGTTGGTGGTGGTGTTTTGTTTTCTTTTTTTTATTATTATTATTATTATTTATTTGAATAGCACAATAGATTCTGGGCTAAGAACCGAGCAAGATGTAAGCAAAGTAGAAAATCAGTATAGCTCTTAATTTCGGTAGCCAAAAGAAGAGAAAACAAAATATATGTCAGAGTTTCTTCAGTTAACAGTAGGCTTTTATCCCATTCTGGAAGATAGAGAGGAGACTGTGTACAGACATATTTCTAAACCCATGGGCATCATGGAATTTGTGCCCAGCTTTGGCAGGAAATTAAATATGCAAGAATGTTAAAGCAAGTCAAACAGGAAGCAAGTAAATTTTCAGTACTCTGTTTTGCTCACCACTTTTATCATGAGCAAACATGATAACAGTGTTCTTCAGAAAGGCTTAAATGTACAGCAAACGATTTCAAATTGAAGATTGATTCGTAAGTACTATCATTCATTAATTATGGTTTGTAAAAGTACTAACACAGCTTATACAATCAGAAAAGTTCAGTTCCTCATATGACTGTAAAACTTATGAGTTTACTGGAGAGTTTAAAGTAATTGAAACAACATACATACGTGCCCATACAAAATACCAATATACACTCACATGCATGTATCCATTTCTTTTACTTACCTTTCTATTCCTGTTTTCTGAGCAAACAGTGACTTACAACTTATCATGGAAAGAGAAAAACATTTTTTTTTTTTCAATCTAATGTAAGCCAGCAGTGACTTATCAACAATGACAGCTGTACGTGTAAAGGAGACTCTAATGTGAGTCTGAAAGCAAGATGAATGGGGATTTTGCTGTTGGCTGAGTAAAATGGATACAAAAAAGCTGTGGCCCAATGGCTCACCAAATCTAAGGCATGAGAACCATTAAGAAGAGAGAGACAAGTATGGTTGACCTACTTACACATCTGATCCACTTTAATGCTGTCTTACATCCAGTTCTTGAAAGTGTTGTATGTTTTCAGGGCCCCAAGTGCTGCACCCAGGGTTCAGCTGCTAGGGCTCTAGCCCAACTTTGAAGATGCCTCTCTCTGACATTAGACAGCCCCACAGGGGAGCTGTCCTCCTGTGCCTGGCAGCTACTTTTAGGCATTGGAATGGGCTGCCCAGGGAAGTGGTTGAGTCACCATCTCTGGAGGTCCTTAAAAGACGTTTAGATGTAGTCCTTAGTGATATGGTTTAGTGGAGGACTTGTTAGTGTTAGGTCAGAGGTTGGACTAGGTGATTTGGAGGTCTCTTCCAACCTAGATGATTCTGTGATTCTGTGATACGTTTAAGCTCAAGTTCTTGCTCTTCATATGTGCCTGTGCGATACTGGAGCCTGACTTGGAGACATGACATTTTTGTTTGGATTCTGCTTTATCACTATGGACTTGCCTGATGATCTGGACTCCTGACTGAATCCAATGACCATTGCCAGAGCTACTCACCTGTGTCCATCCTGTGATGATCCTACCCTGCCGCTGATGCCTGCTTGCAGATCACCTGCCCTTGCTCCCTGGCAGCTATAACAGCTGAAGCACCATAAGCATCTGATTAGCAAATGCAGCCACTCAAAGGACATAAATGTCTGATAAATGCCTGGTGGAAGGAGGCAAAAACAAAATAAGTTCCAATGTAAGAAGAACACTGGATGGCTTGAGCTACTCAGTGCCCACCTGGTTGCTTCCTAGTCAGTAGGAAGTGGTTTGATTTAATTTGGTTTAGGTTTTCTTAGACTTCTACTTGCCAAACTACCTGACTAAAGGGGCCTGAGTGATGAAGCCAGTACGGAAGTGACTGGATGCTCTAGGGTCCCAAAAAGAGATGGGAAGGCCTTGGAGCAGTAGGCCTTTGCCTAGTAGGTGAACAGCTGTGCTCTGGAGTAGTCGGCAAACAGAGAGGTCCCTGCAAGATGGTGAAGAGAGCAGCAACAGCTTTCATAATAAAAAGGCCATATGTTTCTATGGATGGTACATGGTGCATCATGCACTTTTGTCTAGAGAAAACTCTGAGATTATGGCAGCTCCAACATTTGCAGTACTAAAAAGAGAGGAATTATGTGAAAACAGAACAAGATTTTTTTTTTATTTATTTTTTTTAATATGTAAGCATAGAATACCCAGTGGCTGAATATTCTCATTACAGTTTTGTCCTTGATCCAGTTGTATAAAACTATCTGACTCTCAGGGAATTCCCTACAGATCTCCACAAACTTAAAGACTTTTAATTCACAGGTCTTCTGCCAGCATACTGACCTGAGCTGTATATCCTAACTCTAGGCATTAGTCTTCATTTAACTGAGATCACTGGCTGCGATCTCTGCTGCTGCACTCCTGTAGTAAGGAGTTCAGTGAGGGTGACAGTCAGTTCTGTGGTCAACCTGAAAAGAAGAAAATAGGAAAGAATTATCATAATGGGAAAACAGTACAGAAATCTAGGTAGATTGAGCCTGTGAGAGAAAGCTTGTTTGTTTCTATATTCCCTTCAGGACTGGGGAGAAAGGAAGATTATTAATATTATTATTATTATTTTCCCTGCTTTTGGACAATGTTACAATGCTGACTTATTAAAGAGAAAATGTAACCATTCTTTTGGTAGTGATTCTGCCTAGCAGGCTGGCAGGTTGAGCGCACATATATAAAGTAATCTGAAAAACAATCCATCTGATGTCAGGTCACATGAATGAGTCATGAGTATTTATCAGCATGTCTGAATATTTATAGTAGGAAAACAAGGTTTGTTTTATATAGTACTTTGCTCTATGTCAAATAAACTTATGAAACTAGCAGACAGTCTAATGCTGCCATTGTTGTAGAGTTATCTAATTTTTTACACCATGTACATGCTATATGTTATACACTAAAAATGGCATTTTATTGTCTTGTTTAAGATACAGTTGCTGTAGCCTGTAAAAGGTCTGTAAGAAATATGAATGTCACTTCCTTTACTCCAACAGTAATCATAAATTACCTCATGTCAAATATGTTGAGAGTCCTCTATGGGTTTCATTTCATTATTTGGCTGTGTATATACCTGCAGCACAGGCAAGGATCAGTTACCTGGGGTAATTTTCATTCATAGGTATTCTGTAGACCTGTCATTTATAAATACCTAGGGTTCTTGTACACTCAAGCATAAACTGTTCATTATAGCTCCAATCATTTCACACTCATTACCATCAATACAATACTGTATAAAAGATATTGCCTACGGAAAATGTACACCAGTCAAATAGTGAAATTTATTTATAACCTCTTTTTAAACATTCAAGTAAGCACTCAGTGCCTGAATTAAATATATCTCCTGTAAAGGCTTTAGAGACTTTCAAATGTCTTAGTATAAAAACCAGAAAATTCTTATTTCAAATTTGTTTATGCGTTTCTTTAGTTTTACCTTCGAGATTTAAAATCATAATCTACCATAGTTCCATTCAAAGAGAAGATTAAAGAAATTGGTTAAACAAAGGCTGTAAAATTTAAAAATTCCGTAAGACTTTGCGACTCTTCCAATGCTAAAGGAAAAAAAAAATCCTCTGAAAATAAAAAAGGCTGAGGAAAATCATTTAACAGAATTAGGGGAAATAAATTTATCTCTTGCTTAGGTCACTAATTTGTTTGTGAACACTCTCTAAGACTCTTTTATTTTATATCATTATTCCACCTAATATTATTTGCCTTAAAATGAGAATCTCCATCTTAAAGCAAAATAGCATTTAAGCAGAGACACGTGTGAACAGCTTTATTTATTAAACCTTAGTCATGCTGTTTCCAAGATGTCTTAAAATACATGCTTTTGCAGACTTTCCACAAACGCCTAAACAGAGTATTTAAAAAAAATAAAAATAAAAAATAAAAATCACAATACTTTTATGTTGTATCCATATCTTCTTTTGGCTTATGATAAACATTTCATACTGTTCAGATTTTATCCATGACCAACTGCTGATAACAGCTTATTCAACCTCTCCATAGATCTTTATTTTAGCTTTATAATTTTATATATTTATTTATTTATTTATTTATTTTACATTAAGAATTCTCTCTCACATAAAAAATCTGTGTTTCTTTTTTGGTCTTACCTTTGTCTTTCCTTTTTTGTTTTACCAATAACCATGGTAAAAAGCATGGTCACTTATGACTCCAAAGGTCCACCTGGTAAGTGATATTTTCATTGCTATAAGGACAATTTTAGGGCATCTCATTCATTCCACCGTAACAGATTTTTGTTATCTTGCTCACAGCTGCTTTGCTACTACTATAAACAACATACTTATCTTCTTCAAATATCAAGCTTAATGCTGCATCAACACATATTTCCAAACCCCATTTTTGAATAAGAAATGATAAATTTCTCTATATTCTTAAACATCATTTTTAGAATAATTTTATTACAACTGAAAAAGCCTTGATGCAGCCAACTGCATTGTACTTTTTTATATTTTTTCTTTCTTTTTTCTTTTTCTTTTTCTTTTTCTTTTTCTTTTTCTTTCTTTTTCTTTTCCTTTTTCTTTTTTTTCTTTTTTTTTCCTTTTTTTTTCTTTTCTTTTCTTTTTTCTTTTCTTTTCTTTTCTTTTCTTTTCTTTTCTTTTCTTTTCTTTTCTTTTCTTTTCTTTTCTTTTCTTTTCTTTTCTTTTCTTTTTTCTTTTCTTTCTTTTTTTCCTTTCCTTTCCTTTCCTTTCATTTCCTTTACTTTCCTTTCCTTTCCTTTCCTTTCCTTTCCTTTCCGCTCTTTTCCTTTCCTTTCCTTTCCTTTCCTTTCCTTTCTGCTCCTTTCCTTTCCTTTCCTTTCCTTTCCTTTCCTTTCCTTTCCTCTTTTCTTTTCTTCTTTTCTTTTTTTCTTTTTTCTTTTCTCTTCTCTTCTCTTCTCTTCTCTTCTCTTCTCTTCTCTCCTTTCCTTTCCTTTCCTTTCCTTTCCTTTCCTTTCCTTTCCTTTCCTTTCCTTTCCTTTCCTTTCCTTTCCTTTCCTTTCTTTCCTTTCCTTTCCTTTCCTTTCCTTTCCTTTCCTTTCCTTTCCTTTCCTTTCCTTTCCTTTCCTTTCCTTTCCTTTCCTCTTTTCTTTTCTTTTCTTTTCTTTTCTTTTCTTTTCTTTTCTTTTCTTTTCTTTTCTTTTCTTTTCTTTTCTTTTCTTTTCTTTTCTTTTCTTTTCTTTTCTTTTCTTTTCTTTTCTTTTCTTTTCTTTTCTTTTTCTTCAGTGGATCTGCCAGAAAAGACAAACTGTGTAAAATGGTGTAAAATGGAACACATTTTCTGTTCTATCTTATGAATCATATGGAAGACCTTATTTCTTCTCTATGGGAGTGGTCAGTTACAGATAGTCTTAATTTTTCTTGATCATGGCCTACCACAGCTCACATACTGATTTTCTTGCAGTCCGCGTGATATTTTTCTAGGTGTTCAGTTTGCCATTGGCAATAATAATTGACATGCAATATTTTCTTGCAAGCCTTTATGTAATTTGATAATAACAGCAAGAACATTTGTTGCAAAATCTTAAGAATCTACTGCAAAAATACACAATAATGTGGCACCTTCTAGGTTCCTAGAAGTCCAGATAGAATTACTGGTAAAGGAGAGAAGTTGAGAGGAGGTTTTTAAATCTAAATTATGAGAAAACAACAAAAACAACAGCAAAACAACAATTACAAGAAGCCATGATTTTCTATACACCAAAGACACTGTGCCTACTGTGTCTAGCAGCAGCTGGCAAACAGTGAAAAAAAATTAGACATTAGACTTGTCTTTCTGACAAAATATGGATGTTCCACTTTAGGCTTGGTCTCCTTGTGTGATGTGAATTCAAATTAAATATTGTTGCTGTTTGTTGAGAATGTCTCAAGGCATTTATTAACTCTGTGTATTATAATTTGAAGAATTTTGCCATAGATTCTTATTTTTATTCCCGTATTTTTCCTCTGTCTGCATCTCTTATGTATTTCATGTTGTCCTCACTTTAATTGTAAAAGCAGCTGTCAACATTAACTTAAGAGTGTGGGTCAACATGAAGTAAAACATGTAATGATTAAAATAATACTGTGGATAATATCTGTGATTTGAAATCTAAGGCTAAGCATAAATAGCAACTAATCTATCTTTTTCTATTGTCTATTATGAAAAAGTTTTACACCTGACTCCCTGCAGGGGAGAATTAGGTCAATGAAACTAGAAATTATTAAATTCTTTTCCACAGATGCAAGGTCATTTGTTTTTGTCAAACACAGAAAGGAAAGGGGTATGTTTAAATACCTGTGTACAGCCACACATATACACACACACACACAGATATGCATTTTCTATACTATGAATAATCCCCACGTATTCCAAAAGGGAAATGTACCAATCTCTAGTCATAGCATTCACTTCAATTTCTAAATCACTGAGTTTGCCTGTAGAACTATTTAGATCCTTCTTTCTTCTTTCTCCTAGTCAAGAGAATGAATCTTTTTCTCTAAGAAAGAGCTACACTGTCCAAATTCACTTTATTAGAACCTTACTTTTTGGTGATTCCTCTCACTGGGAAAGAAAACAGCGCAACTGCGCCGTTGCAAGAACAGGGACTGAAGCTGCTATCTGACACTTCTCCAGAAAGAGGTAAGTAGCAACAACAAGAAACTTGTCGGTGCTGTCTCCATGAATCTTATCAGAGATGTCTTAGGAAATATTGGAGTATTCCAAAAAGACATTAGATTGTAAAATGTCTTAGTTCTGTTTAGCTGCTTCTCAGAGGATGTGCTTTAATGAGTTCTCTTTTTTCTCCTTTGATTACAAGATACAATTAAGAAACAGTTAATTTGTTTTGTTGTTCATCCTACACAATTATATGTAAAGATAAAAGATTCAGGGATCTTATGACATCATATCAACAGTGGTTGGTGTTTTCATATTTACAAAAGAAATATCATTTTATTCCTGATTAGACTTGTTTGAAACTGAAGTTCCAGCCCCTTCTGTTCTCTAGGGTGTTGGGTCTGTACTATCTGTCTCTGGCTATATTTTGCTCCTTGACTGGTAGACATCACTGGGAAGTGCTGCAGTAATTACTGCAGACAGGCAGTAATTACTACAGAATCTATACTATAGACTTACAATAGATTATTATTTATATGACCCACATTTGGACTGACCCTGAGTGCATCATTACTGTATAAAATCCATATTTTATTACTGTACATATTTTATCAAGCAAAGTAAAAAAAGAGTAAGACATATCCTTGCCTGGAGACTGCAACTGTCAATACATTTTTGGGGATTTGATGTTTTTATTTGTTTGTTGATTTGGAGATGTATACTTTTAAGGATTTGATTTCTGCAATATTAAAATTTTGAATATGTATGCACCAGCTTTGTACTGAAAGTAGCTTCCATTAAAATATTCTGCTTGTTACAGAGGAACATACACAATGGTTTCTTCTTCTGTAGCATTTCTGCCACTATATAATACTCAATTAGAATAATATGACGTGTAGAAGCCATTTATATGTGCAGTTATCTTTTATATTTAGGAAGAAGACTGGAGGAAGAAGAGCTACAGCGAAGACATGCTTATGGTGATACTAAAAATAAAGAAAAGGTCAGAATTTATGAATAATATATATAAGAGCTAGGCATTAGTATGGTGCTTTCCACTTAAAAGTACCATTATCTAAGACACCAAACTAAAGGAACAGTATTTCTCAATTTCTACTGAGGTGATCTTTCCATCCTGTCACTTCCAGCAACTTTATGTGTTGCTGCAACAATGCGGAACAGGACTTGGGAAAAGTTTTTCAACACTTTTCAGAAAAAAATGTCTCACTGGAAAACACAGTGAATTGAGAAACAGAGTTAGATCTTACCTGTGGGAGCAGCTGATTAACAGCAGTTTATCAACTGATCTCCTTAGTTGCTTAAACTAACAACTTAACTGCTTAACAGCCGACCCTGAATGCATGTGCAACTTAAACAACTTTGACATACATCTTTCCTTTTTTCTGAAGCTTTTTTAATGGAGTTACTTCTTCACCATTTCTCTGTGTCTGCAGGAATTTCCAGCTCCCACTTTTTTGGTCTCAGATACTATTCAGTTAAAAGGATTGAAACCAAGGTTTAACATGCTTCCTATCAAGGAAGATGAAGAGCCTATCTTATTTCTGCATGTCCAAATTCAGCTTCTAGGCAACTGGAATTTCACCATAAGAATAAATAAAGTTGTACATGCTGACACTCTCCATATTGTCCAAGGCACAGTCTAACATGATTTTATATTCAGTAGCAAGCATTGCTCTGTACTGCCTGAACAGAAAATGGAATCAGAAAACATCTCTGTTCCTATATATACATATCTGGCCATGCCCCACCCTACTAATTTGTTTCTCAGTTTAGTAATAAGAGTTTATTTTACAACAATGTAAGAAGTTGTAAGAAGTTTTTTGTTTTGTTTTGTTTTGTTTTCCAGGAAGAGAACTCTGCATTTCATCTTCCTAGTTTCTTATCTGCCTTATTAGTGAAAAAAAAATGTTTTTAGGCCATGTTTGCAATGTTTCTGTAGACCAATGAAAAGGAAAGCCATTTTTCTTTCAAGTGACTGCAGTGTTATGACCTTAAGTTTCAGTGCATGTCTTTTTCCAAAACTTTGTCATGTGAGTTTTCTTTTTTCATCATCCATTTCTTTTGTCATCATCCATTCTTCTGATGATGATGATGATACGACCATTATCAGATGTTCTTGACAATACTTTCCTCAAAAGTGCACAGATCCTCATACAAATTAGCCTTCATATACGCAAATCTTTTCCTTCTTTGATGCTTGAAACTGATTTAAATTTTATTGAAACTGATGAGAATAATGACTGTCCATCACTGAAGCTAAGAGCGGAGGGGAAGCTTATGGAAATTGTGTTTAGCTTCAAAATGCTGAATGCTCTCTGTTGGAACTGTTTCTGTTTTTAAAAAATAGACATAAATACAAAGGACACACATGGATAGAAAAGCTGGATACAAACACATATGGACTGGAATAGTATACAGAGAAAAGACCTCTGGGATAAATGCTGCATAGAATTTGTCTTGGAATCTGAGGAAAGAAATAGTCTCCAAATATTTGATTCTTCTTAATTGGAAAGAAGACAGATTTTGTATAGATATATTTGTAAATATTCGCCTAGGAAACTAGTTGAGTCTCTACCCCAGAGGTTTTTAAAAGATGTGTAGATGAGGTACTTCGTGCATATTTGTAGATGAGGTGCATAGTTTAGTGGTAGATATGGCAGCGCTAGGTTACCAGTTGGACTTGATGATTTTAGAGTTCTCTTCCAACCTGAATGATTCTATGATTCTACGATTCCATGAAATCTAATAAGCATCAATAACCTACCTACTTTTTTTGTTTGTTTGTTTTTCCCCAAAACAGGAGTAATGGGGAGAACTAAACACAGGTGACCTGCTTGGATGTATACATAAGATCTCTGAAAACAACTACCATGTAATCTTTTTCAGTATTTTTTAGCTGGATTACTTTAAACTGTAATTAGTAGCTAATCACATCTACCAAAGACAAATTTAAGGATGGATTAAATGCAGTTTTCTGAGAACAAGTCTGTTGGGACAGATTGTGTATGGCACTTCAGAAGCAAAGTATACAGGAACTGCAAGTGAGAGGGTTCTGAGTTTTCAGTGTTGAATGGACAAAATGATTTAATGATGAATGGACAAAAAAGGATGCATTCATAAAATTAATGGTGCAAGGTTGAATTTTGAAAGTTAAAAGTGTAAGTCTGGCATACCAGAAATTGACTTAGTTACTGTATTTATTTTTAAAATGTGTTATAAAAACAGAAAAGCTCAAGGTAGATGTATTAAGAAAGGGTAAATGGCTAAGGTGTGAAAAATGCATATGATATAAGAGAAAAATATAGCTCATTGAGAAACACAGAAATGATATTTGTGAATCTTGAGGAATATTATAGCACACATTTCAATTTGCCAGTTAGCTCCTGCATTTTTTTCAGTCCTGTAACTGATACAAAGTTTTACAAAACTCTACAACGCAATCGTTGTATAAATAAAGGAATAAAATAATAAAGGAATGTGCTTTGATGCCATTACTTGTTCTCTCCTTCCCTTAGTTCCTTCTCTGCTTCCTCTTTACCTTTTGCCTCAAGCTCAATTTTCCTTTCCCTTCATTCAGATCATTCCACTAGGCTAGACTAGATTGTCTAATCTGATGTGTGTCATTGTGTTCTTCTCATCTCTTCATTGTCTTCTTTTCCCATGAATCCAGGCTTTATTTCTCCTACATTCCTAATGCCTTAATAAGTTTTTTAGTTCTAGTTCTTTGCTTCATACTTCCTAAGCTCTAGTTCCCCTAGCCATCTTCTCTCGATACAAATGCATCCTAAAAATGGCTTCCTAAATACTATTTCAGTTAAATGACCATAAAATTACCTTTAATAGGGTGATCAACTTGTGTACATCCTGTAAATTTGTAATTGTGTTATCTTACAGACACTTCTTGTCCTTTCCCTCTGTTTCCAAAATTATTGAACAGTACTCTGATTCTTCCTCTGGGCAGGGGACTGGCAGTTTCTTAAATGTGTCACTGATACTGTTAGTTTCTTTTCTTTTAAGTCTGTTTAAATTTCATCAGTGCAGATGCCCATAAATTTCCTAAGTAAATAAAATTTGCTCAGAAAATAATTCTTTGTCTGAAAACAATCATTCATTTACTGCCTGCTATATTACAGTGAGAATATCTCATCTCCAGAAACTGTCCCCATATTCAGTTCAAGATTTCAAGTTTAGTACGTCAGATGAGAATAACTCAAAATAGAGAGCTCCGTTGAGCTCCTCAGCTAAATATGTATTTTCAGTTGATTAAACTTGACTTTTCTCAGCTCAAGAGGATGTGCTGTATCAAGTTATGTACTGGGAGAGCAATTAGAGTACAAGATGATGTAGCAAAACAAGGAATTCACATGTGGTTACACAGTAATAGAGGTTTTAAGACAGATAGTAGCCCAATAGTATGTCTTCTAATAGGTCTTTTCAGGATAAAGCCTTCCATGAAAAACACTGCACCAGCTGTTTTGCAGAGTTCTGGTTTCTTGTCCATTCCTTGACCTATGTGTCACAAGCAACTGGTTATCAGATGAACAGTCCACCAATTTACTTGGTCTGGCATGTGAGGTCATGGAAAAGGAGAAAGGCCACAGCCTTGTATACTCAAAATACATGAGGCAATTATGAGAAGGGAGTCAACACTGTGCATCTTACAATCAGTGCATGAGGTTTGACAGGTTTTGCATTCTTCCCAGTATCATAGCTCAGAGCTCATTTCACTGAACAGCTACAAAGCTTGGGAAATTTCCAGCTCACAGGATTATTTTTTATTTTTTTAATTTTGTTTGTTTGTTCATTTTGGGCTGATTCAGAACAAATCAACAACAAAATTAAAGGAAACTGTAATGCTCTTTTTTAGCCTTCTTTCTTTTATGAGTTACTACAAGGCAGCATGGTACACCAATTACTGACACTCTCTTAGTCTGGATTGAAAGTGGAATCTAAGTGCTGATGGCCATAAATGTCACTCTGAGAAAACAATGCTCAGATAAAATGATCCAAACATGAACTATACAGACTGTCTATGTAGTGTTCATACATCTTAATAGTTATTTTCTCTTGCTGATTTCAAAGAAGGAATATATATATATATTGTCAAGTGCCAAAATGGGAAAAACAAAAACATGAATCAACAATCCTATATTTGAAACAAAAATCCTAATCCATTTTATCAAAGAAAGACAGTAGTCTATGCCTAAAAAATTTAGTTTTGCTGTAAATTTATTAGATATGTATAAGTAAAAGAAAAAAAATGTAGTTGGCATGGATCCTTCAGCTATTTTGTCCAGGCCACAGAGAAATCCAAAGCAGAAATGGAAAATTGTCTGGCCCACCACCTTAAAATAGTACATGATTTGCTCTGGAACATTTTTTCTGCAATTCCATGCCTGAAAGGCTTCATAAGAATAAAACCACTCATCAGCACTTCTTACATACAGGGTAAATTAAATGAGTTGCATCATAATTTTACATCAGTTTAATTTATCTTTCTTCCAAAAATCAGTGGTTGTAGCACCTATCTCATATATTAACAGGAAATATTTTTGAACAAACATGCATTATAACCCAGAACAACCACTGCTACCACAGTACTTCCATGAAAAATTTAAACTGTTGAGAGATTTTGACAAGTTCAAAAGAATTTAATTAGTGAGTCATATTTTCAACACAAACAAGATCAGCACAACTAAATCAACACTTCTAAGGGTATGTCCTACAATTGGGAAGGAGAATCGAAGGACTGCAGAATAAATGAGTTTGGACAGCATCTCTAGAGATTGTCTAGTTCAACCCCTTTGCTCAACTAGGGTCAGCTACAGCAGCTAGCCCAGGACACACGCCCAGTTGAGTTTTGACTGTCCCCACAGATGGAATCTCTGCAACATCTCTGGGCAACGTGTTCCAGTGTTTGGCCACCCTCACAGAGAAGATTTTTCATATGTTTAAGTGCAATTCTCTACATTTCAGTTTGTGCCCATTACCTCTTGTTCTATCGCTGGCCACCACTGAAGAAATTTCTCTCCCATTACATGTTAATACACATCAATAAGATCCCTGAGCCCTTTCTTCTCCAGAATGAACAGTCTCATCTTTCTCCTCACATGCCAGGTGCTCCAGTCCCTTCATCATTTTAAGGACTCTTTTCTCGACTCATTCCACTCTCTTGGACTCTCCACTGTCCATACGTCTCTTGTACTGGGAAGCCTAGAACTGGACCCAGCACTCAAAATGTACTCAACACCAGTGCTGAGCAGAGGTGAAGTATGATCTCCCTCGACTTGCAGACAACGCTCTTCCTAATGCAGTCCAATATGGCATTGGACTGCATTTCTATGCTGCAAAGGCCCATTTCTCATTCACGTCCAACTTGTCTGCCAGGACATCCAGGGCCTATTCTGCAAAGCTGCGTTCCAACCAATTAGTCCTCAGCCTGCACTGCTGCCTGAGGTTATTCAACACCAGGTGCAGGAATTTGCATTTCCCTTTTTTCGAACTTTGTGGAATTTCATAGAAATTTCATCAAATCAAAGAATGTTTTGGGTTGGAAAAGATCATCTAGTTACAACCCTCCCTGCCATGGGCAGTGATGCCACCTACTAGATCAGGTTCCCCAGGACTTCGTCCAACTAAGTCTTGAATACCTCCAGGAATGGGGCATGCACAAGTTCTCTAAACAGCCTGTTCCAGTGCCTCACCAACCTCAGAGTAAAGAATTTCTTCCTAATACCTAATCTAAATCTACCATTTTCTAGTTTACAACCATTGGTCCGTGTCCTACCCCTGCACTGGAAGGCTACTAACAGGTCTCCCCAGAGCCTTCTCTTCTCCATGCTGAACAATCCCAACTCCCTCAGCCTGTCTTCAAAGGAGAGGTGCTCCAGCCCTTTGATCATCGATGTGCCAAAGGGTGAGAGAGTAGGGGTTGTTTAGCCTAGAGAAGAGAAGGCTCCGGGGAGACCTTATTGTGGCCTTTCAATACTTACGGGGGCCCATAAGAAAGATCGAGAAACTTTTTACCAGGATCTGTAGTGATAGGACAAGGGTTAACAGTTTCAAACTAAAAGAGGGTAGTTTTAGATTAGATACAAGGAAGAAATTCCAAATCCTTGCTTAAATCAGATCAGCTATAGAGTCAGACCATGCTGCTCATGGCTTTAAACAGTTGGGTATTGAAAACCTTCAAGTATGGAGACTGCACAATTTCTCTGAACAACCTCCTACTCCGCTCATGGGACCATCCCCATGGGCATATGTTTTTTTCTTTATATACGGTCTGAACCTGTCTGGTTTTAATTTATGATTGTTGTCCCTTGTTCTTCTACCATGCACCACTGTGAAGAGTCTGGGTCCACCTTCTTTCTAATACTCCTCCCCCAGTGTGGACTCAAGTGCTTCTCTTATGTCATGTAAAACCATGTTTTATATCTAGGCTGAATAAGCCCAGATCCTTCAGCTTCCCCTCACGGGGCAAGTGATCATTTTGGCTGTCTCTACTAAATTTGTTTTTTGTGATATCTTTCTTGTACTGAGTTGTCCAAAACTGGATGCAGTAGTCTGATGTCATCCAACGAGCTCTGAGTAAGGGGTGATAATCACATCTTCAGATCTGCTGTCTGTGTCTCTCTTACTGCATCACTTGATACTTAGTTTCAGAGTTTTGTCCTTGTAATTTACCTAGATAGACTCATACAACTACAGTTGTTGCCAGAAATGGAATGACATCACTCACAAATAGATTGACATTTACATGTAGCATTTATAATACTTCTAAAACACTTTCTTACATTTTGTTACTTTTAAGAAAAACGTCCTTATAATGAGAACAGTGAACTAGAATAGGTTGCCTTAAGTGCATGACTCTGCATGACTGAAGCTTTTTAGGAATATATGACAAGAAATACTTAGATATAATTAAGCAAATCTTGTGATAAGGGGAGGACTATATAGCAATTTATAGTCCCTTCTAGACTACTTTTCTATGAACTATTTCTTTGTCTTTCCTTAACTGTGTGGTTTTATTGACGTTCATGGGTAGCCTTTTGCAAAATCCAGACAAAAGAAGAATTATTCCCCAAGTTTATTTCCCTTTTACCACCAGGAACACATACAACTTGCTACTTCCTCTGGAAGATCTAAGAAATTACTGTGATATAAAAAGTACTATGAGAAATAATTTCTTGGTTGAAGTTTAAAAACGTTATACCATAATTACAAGAGATATCTTTTGTGAACGTGTCAAAGTGACTTGTCCACAGTGAAAAAGTTTGCCAAATCAGAATAATTACATCCAATAAATTTAGTGTATGAATAACATTTTTGAACATTCTTCTTTGGACTCTCCCTAATTTATTATAGGGATTCTCCCTAATTAATTCTCTCTTTCTGAATAATTACAAATTATACATAGTAAACCAAAAGATGCCACTATAGATCCGGATTAACTACTCTGGACTGAGTTTTTACAACAAAATGCAGAAATAGGTCTTTTGTTTGTTAGTTTGTTTTTCCTTTCTCTAACAAATATAGTGAAAGCCTTTTATTTTCCGATGTACATTTCTCTCATACAATCACAGGGATTTGGAAAGGTTACTTTTATCTAATGAATTCTGTTTTTATCACTGATAAGAAATGATATAATTCATTCTAATTTAGTTTAATTACATCTTAGTTACACACTCAAATCATTTCAAGAAGTTTTTGTGTTGTTTTCTGGAAACCAAACATTAAAAAGGAAACCAAAAAGCAACCAACCAAGCAAATAAAAAATAATATTAAAAAAAAAAAACTATTTTTATAACATAAGAAATAATATACTAGAGAAAAAAAAAACACATAGTAAACTAATCCAGTTGTCTGTTTATTCATGACAGAAAAATAACAAAATAAACCTTAAAAAATCAAATAAGAAACACTAGTAAATTCTCATTATGGTGAAAAAATACTGCTTTTCCAATGTTTTAATGCAAGAAGGGTTTTTTTTTTTCTCTCAGAAATTTATATTATCTAATTTGACAATTTTCAGTATTGTTGTAAATATTCAGTTAAAAAAAAAAAAAAAAGACTTGTATTGACATAATTGTAATTGGTCCAATGACTTCCAAAGTTTGATTAGACATTTTGTGAAAGATAGGAAGTAAACAATTAAAATACTTTATCAATTCTAAATTGATTGCCTTTTATTTCCTTGGAGTGTACTCCTTTGTTCATATTTTATAAGAACAAATATCCAATTTGCCTCTCTGTATTTCCATTATTTTATGTATCAGCACTGTCATGCCCCATTTTATACATAAACTAAACAATCTCAGCTTTCTGAGTCAGAGAACAATAACAATAAAACACTATTTGTCTTCATCTTAAAATGCCATGGAAATATTTCTATATACTGGTTGAGGACAACCTAGATATATTTTAATATAAGATGACTTTTTTTTAATTTTCATTTAGTAATCTTAAAAGTAGCCTTCCATTACCATATAGTGTTACTCAGAAGGCACTAAATTGGGGGGGTAGTGGGGGTGCGGGTTGTAGAAAGAACAGCTCTGAAACTATTTAATACAATGACCCTAATTGGTGGAAGTTAACCTAAGTAACCTTCCTATCTTAGGTTTCCAGTAAGACATTCTTATTTAAAACAATAAGAAAGGTTTTTCCATCTGCTCTTCTTTCCAATTCAGGGTGAACAATCATTTGCGCTAAAAGTGATTGTACCTAGTGGGGAAAACAGTCCCGCTACTTTGACATTTAACAGAGAGATTTGTGCTATTGCATGTTTCTCTGAAAAAATAAAATTCCCAGAAACACTGATAAAGCCCCTCAAGCATTCACATTTTAAGTGTACTATAATAAAGTATCCAAGTTCTCTTTTTTCATTTGTCAAATAAAAGCATAGTTTAGGGTTTTATTGTGCTTGCAGTAAAACAATAATTGATGAACACCAGGAAGGCTTTCTGGGGCGTATTATACATTTGACAAAGTCTAAGTAAGCAGAAGAAGAAACCACAAAGAATATTGATTTTCTATGAAAGGGCAAGACTGATATTTCTTCATTTTAAGATTTTGCTTTTCCACTGAATACTACAAAGGAAATCCAGTGTATAAGGAAATAACATAAGAAAACAGTATATCATATATATATATAAGAATTTCAGAACTAAACCACTTAACATGCTACTGACCATAATGGGAAAGAATCTGTTATGTACTTGAAAAAAAATAAAACAATAATAACAAAGACAAATAAGTCATTTCACATGTGCAAAAATGAATGTAAATACATTTTCCTTTTCTGTATAACCTTTCTCTGCTTGCAATTGGGTAGAAACCAATAAAACACTTCCAAAGTGTCCAGACGTATTTGTTTTCCCTTAATGAAGCAAGTAGAATTTAACACATCTATGATGTCTGTCAATTTGAACACTGTTAGAGTGTTTAACAGAAATGTACTTTTTTCCCTCATAAAGTTTTCATAGGCAAGGTGGAATGTCAGTGAAAAGAAAGAAATAAAAAGACTGTCATGTATGAAGGTTAGGGTACAAATATATATGGAAGGCTGAGGATCAAGTTCTTATCCTGCTCAATTCAGCTCAAAACCACTCAGACACAAGGAGACAAGTGTTCACGCCACACTGAAAGTCCTAGATTTATCCTGCACATTAATTTAATATCTTTCTACACAAAGACTTCTCTTTTCATTCCAGTGAAGAACAAAAGCAAATTTCAGAATCTCAGAAGTCAACATGCAACAGAATAGTCACCATGCTATCATCTGTGTAGGGAACAGATTTTCAAAATCTGTAAGTGGGATACCTTATGCCATCCCTGTTAAAAGTCATTAAATACTTATGTGTTCTGTCTTTTGGCTCTTTTTGACTTAGTTAAGGAAATCTCCTTCGGATCCACAAAGGCATAAAAGAAAGTCCCACCTCTATCATTTTTTCCATTTCTTTTTCCTGTGTCCATTTTTTGTATGTGCCTCCCAGTTATGGAAAAAAGAAAATTAAAAAAAAAAAAAAAAGTTCATGGAGTCCACTGTGTGCCTCTTTGGTATAGTTATTCATCTTCCTTGATGAACTGCTAAATCAGGAATCTTACAGTGAGTAGACCTAGCTGCATCACCACCCTCAAATATTAGTGGGTCCTACTAATGAACTCCTAAGAAAAGGGTTGAACATCAGTTGGTCCAATACTTTGACTTGCTATGTGAAGAATCATTGCTGGAGCAATACAGCAGCACCATGGATGATCACAACAGTTAATTTTTAAGAAAAGTAAAATCAGACAGGAAGAAATGGAAAAGTGGAACTGCTTTGATAGCCCTTAATTATAATGACCTCCTATAAGATACGGAAGTGATTGCAATAAAAGTATGACATAGAGTTTCTATGATTATAAATATTTTTTTATATTTTCTTTACTAGTTATCATCAGAATGGTCTTTAAGCTACAGTTCATACTTTCTTGAAATATACAGCTCTTGCCTGTGAGTGTATAAAACACTTTCTTTTGTATGATCAAATAAGCAAAATAAGTTGATTGGCCTACGAAAAGTCACTTCTAGGTAGACAGAGAACCACACTGATTCTTTTGTACTTTGCAAAACAAGACATTTTTTAAGACAGAAATCTGAGTGGTATCCATAGTACACTGATAATTTGTCTACACCAGTGCTTTAAATGAGGAGAGTGCTTTTAAAGTAAATCTCCCAATCTTCTTCTCCTCTTTCTGTGGTTTGGATTGCACCACCTTGCAGCCTTAACATATGTGGACAGGATTATTTTCAGATTAAAATATCTAGACAACATATTCCTGCAGTGCACCTCACATTCTTCAGCCACTGAGGGGAGTTCAGTCCAGTTGGCCAGACTGGAGTTAGTCTAAAGAAGGACTACTGGAACATTTATACTGTGGGTGTCAGGTACCCAGTTTCAACTACTTAACTGAGCAAATCAACTTCTACTGCACAACACAATTTACTACTGCAGACATAGCCAGGGATATTATTTCCTGTCCATCATGGCCATCTCAATGCATTCTCCTTTTCAGAGTTAAAACTCCATTGATCACAAGTCTGTTAAGGGAATATTCCTCTGTAAAAGCATCCAAACTATTGCTATACTATACCACAAGTAGCATTATGTAACCCAAGAGTTTGGCAGACAGATTTGTAAGCTAAGCCTTGTCCTCAGTTGCTGTGTCATAACTCCCGTTGAAAAGCATTCGATATATCATTTTGGCATACTGTTTTCTTCATAAAACTAAAATTATATTTAAAACACTATTATAATGACATTTGTGAACTATTTAAAATGCAATAACATGAAAAAAAAAAAAAAAAACAACAACAACAGTATAGTTACAATCTATGTAGGCTTTAAGATATATAGAATCACAGAATCACAGAATCGCAGAATCACAGAATCACAGAACGGCTTGGGTTGGAAGGGACTTTAAAAATCACCTAGTTCCAACCCTCTTGCCATGGGCATGGATGCCACTCACTAGATCAGGTTGCTCAGGTCTCCATCCAACCTGGCCTTGACCTCTTCAGGATTGGGGCATCCACAACTTCTCTGGACAAACTGTTCCAGTGCCTCACCACCTTTTGTGTGAAGAATTTCCTCCTAACCTTTAATCCAAATCTCCCCTCTTTTAGTTTAAAGCCATTACCCCTTGTCCTGTCACTGTGTGCCCAAGCAAAAAGTGGCTCTACACCTTTTTCATAAGTCCACTTTAAGTATTGAAAAGCTGCAATAAGGTCACCTCAGAGCCATCTCTTCTTCAGGCTGAACATCCCAAGCTCTCACAGTCTTTCTTCATAAGAGCTGCTCCAGCCCTCTGATAATCTTCACGGCCCTCTTCTGGACCCACTCTAAAAGATCCACATCCTTCTTGAGCTGGGGTCCCCAGATCTGGACACAGTACTCCAAGTGAGGCCTCACAAGGGCAGAGTAGAGGGTGACAATCACCTCCCTCGACCTGCTGGTCACACCTCTTTTGATGCAGCCCAGGATGCAGTTGGCCTTCTGGGCTGCAAGCATTCACTGCTGGCTCATGTCAAGCTTTTCATCCACTAGAACCCCCAAGTCCTTCGCAGGGCTGCTCTCAATGGGTTCTTCTCCCACTCTGTCCTCATGTGTGGGATTGCCCCATCACAGTTGCAGCACCTTGCACTTAGATATATTTACCTGAAACTGGGCAAAAATTAAAATAAGAAGGAAAATGTCATTAGAATTCTGTGCACTAACTTGCTTCCTGAACTGGAGAACATACTGAAGTTCATGCTGTTATAATGTTTACAGGCTTTTCTGTAAAACTCAGTAGCATCTGCTCAGTGCTTATAAGGATTTTCAGATCTGTGCTCTGCCATATAAATGATATATCATCAACTTTATCTTTAATAACACTTTTTCCTTTTTTTTTTTTTCTTTCACACGGGATCTATATATAACTTTATTATGGATACATATAATCTCACATACATATAGAATGATAATTGTGCAAAACAGTAGTGATATTTATGCAAAAAATGTTAAAAAAATACACAGTGTGTGTTACAAAAGTAATTACAAATCAATGCCATATTTATCCCACCTCAAGGATTACAAAATTTAAATGAAATAGTATCTGACAAAATTGTGAATATTTTTATGTCATTTCTATACAAGTTATAAATGGCAGCTACATTTTAAAATAGCATTGTGTATCTCAGACTTCTCTTGGACAGTTTCAAATCTTAATTTACTTAAAATTGGACAAACTACACATGTAGCAGGCAAAATCATGGCCTTTCACTGCTGTAACAGCTAGCTTCAGTACTTTGTGTCCATTTTTGTTTATTAATATTACACTGATTTAAACCAGGAGCATATCTCACTGCTCATTCCACATGTACACATGTGAGATGAATTGCTTGAGCAAACTAACCTTATTATTTTATTAGGGAAGGGAGATTTGTGTGAAATCTTCAAGATTTCTACAACTATTGCCTTACTTGGTTTTCAAAGTTGCTGAAAACAAACAAACAAACAAACAAACAAAAGCCTGAGAGTATGACTCCTAATTTATTGAGCATGCTTATTTTGATGCTGTTTATCACACACTTACCCATGTTTTTGAATTATTATGTGCAGACATAAATCACTATGTAACCGTGTACATCTACAGCTAAATAATTAAATGCAGCTGAGCCTTCAGCAAACCTTTTTGTTAAGGTTGATTCTACATATGGAAAATAAAAATAAAATAAAATAAAATAAAATAAAATAAAATAAAATAAAAAGATAAAATAAAATAAAATGAAATAAAATAAAATAAAATAAAAACTTATTTTGCTAACTGAAGAGATATTCTGACAAGTAGTTATACTAAAAATACCCATGATTGTTAAAATTATAATATGTAAGTGAAACAAAGTTTTATCTTTATTCTTTTCAGATCAAGAGTATTTCACGCTTAATACCACCTTCCAGAAATGCATTGAATTTTATTTATCCATCTCTAAAGTACATAAAATCAAGCTAGATATATAGAATTGGAGAGACTTTGAACTAAAAAGAATTTCATTCAAAACAGGAAAAACTGAGTAAGATTTCACAGAAAAAGTCTAGTGTCAGAACCAGGAAAAGAGATGGACCTGAAACCCTACGTCTTTTACAGAAATGACAAGAGCTTATTAAAGAAGTCTTGAAACAAATACTACTATATTTTAGGGTGGTAGAATATCTCTCACAAGAAAGTGAGACCTTTGATAACAGAACCTCCAAATTACTAAACAATTCTGTCTACTCATCTCCTGAGGCCCCATTTGAAAACAGAAAATTCTGCACGCCCAGCACTCTCAGTTTGAAGAATTGCAAAACAGAAATAAAGGAATCTGTCATTAAGTTTATAACGTGATTCAGTAATAAGATTCACAATTCTAGCAACTAAATTGTGCAAAGGATGGGCATTCGCTTGAACCGGCTGGATTTATGACAATTTATATCAGTTATCTTCACTACATATGGTTGTATTTTGGTTAGATTGAGAAAGGATTTATTTTTTATTTTTTTCCAGTACAGGAGAATGATAAATTTAGGGCAAATAATACATATCTATTGTTTTTGCTTAGTTTAATGCAGCATTCCCATCACCATTTTGGATTCATTCATACTTGATGAATGCATTTATTTGATAGATAGGCACATGGCAGAAAAGACAGGTAGATGGATGAATGAATGGATGTGTTCATACATATGTGCGTTTTCATAAAGAAAAGCCTGAGACAGGTATTGCTTATGCATATGCATTTGTTACTCATGCAAGCAGATATTATCTAAGAATGATATTCAACTCATTAAATAGGGTTCTGCCAAAAAGTGTAGGTCCTTTGAAAAATAACCACTACTTCTGTGCTGATTTTAGTGCTTTTATTTTTAATGCCGTGTTTAGTTTTTGAAGATGTGTGATTATATGTGAAAATGCACTTTTTGCTGAGATTTTAAGTAGCATATTCTTGTTGATTTTCTATATATTTCAGAAAAAAACCCTAATCATTTTTATGAATAAATAATTCATAATAATAAACAAATATTTAATCCAAACTGACATGGCTTTTCTCTTTAGGAAGAATGCCAGTATTTGGTATTATGCATGTGTTATAAATATTTTTATAAATGTTCTCAATTTTTACCAACTTTTACATATCAGAATTCCAGACTTAGGTCTGAAAAAGCTTCAGTGCATTGATCTTACCTTTCCCCCTTTTATGTATTATGTATTATAGATATAAAATCCATCATCATAGACGATGGTAGTTCTTTGTAAGTTAAGTACTTTATTGAAACTGTCAGCCTGTTCAGGAATAAGTTATAGTTTATTTTGACTTCAGATTCTAGTAAACAGACATCAGGCAACTCATAAGTTGAAATAATTTTTATGCTTCTTTTAGCTCTTCCTGTCTTACACTTCCATCTACAACTGCTGAAACTTTAACATGCTGTAAAGGAAAGGACGTATATTTCTGAAGGAGCACGGACCATTAATATTACTATGTACTTCAGATCCGTATGTTGGGTTTTTAGCACTTTGGTGACTACTTCATTTTTTTTTTTCTTTTGAAATCTGAAACCTAAAATTTAACAGAAATATCAGGACTCTGACTTTCTCCCTTCCATAAATGTAATGCTCAACTATTAAAAAAAAAAAAAAAAATGCATATTCGTGAGGTTACCACATCTTAAGCATTTGTCAATTTCCTATAGGTTTATTGTCCTCTAAACTCCTATAAACTGTAAAATCATAGACTGATAAAATAAGTTTGTTTGGCAGAAACCTCCAGAAATCACTTGGTTCAACCCCAAGTCTCAAAGCTGACCCTGGGCTTAAAGATCTAATATTGAAATGATTTATATTTCTTGGTATTATTTAGTATTTCAATATACGTATGTTCACAATGTGCATTGCTATGTTGTGTTTTATAATACTCATTATAAACTAATTACAAAAAGAAGATATCATTTCTCCCTATGACTGCGTAATGTTTGATCAGCATTCATATGAATAAATAAGGAAAGATGGTACAAGGTGATATCATGCCTACTTAGCTTTTTAGAAAATTCATAACTTGTCATGTCTTTAAAACTAAGAGGAACATCACTGTGCAGAAAAGTAAGTCAATTACTATCCATTTGCAAGCAGTGCATTGATTTCCTAGGGATTTTCCACAGTACTCTTTTCACTACATTCTAATTACATGTATAATTCTTATCACTCTCGTCTTTGCACATCAAAGACATTTGTAGATTTTTTCTCATTCAATTGCTATTTAAAGAAGCTGCAGTTAGTAAATCCACTTCTTCAGGTAGGGAACAAATAGATTAGGTAAAACAGATAATTAGTCCATGTGGAATAATTGCCGGAGGTGACTTATTGAGGCTTAACATATGTCCACATCTTAAGAGAAGGTTCAGCATTGAGGTAACTTCCAGAGTGCCAAGGTGAAATGTGGCAGATATTCAAGGAATCTGTTTCATGATAGTCCCCTTGGCAACAGAGACTGAAACCTTAGGTATTGGTAACACCCGGGGAGCTTGGTGTGCTAACTCTAAGTGATATAGCGTGGAGGGTGGAGCAGAGTGAAGACACTGCAGCCAGGCTCTGTGCTATCACTGATATATTGTGGAACTGGTAGATTGCATGGCCAGCCCTGTGTCTAACTGATAACCAAATTACATCCTCTGGGTGAACCTTGCTTATTATAATCTCATTATAATACCAAAACACATCTCCATTCCAAAGGCTATCCACCTCCAAGGTACAACAACCTCTCACTGGGCATACAATATGAATTTCTCCGAGCCTATAGACACGTATGACTTCAGTCACTCAAGCTCCACCTAAAAGTAAGAAAATAGTATAAAAATCGCTCAAGAGAGGAAAATGTCGGGGAAGACACACCACAAACAAGTTGAAAGGACATTCCTAAGTTTTGGGATCAGTCGATGGGCTGAACCTATGGGCTCACTCCCATAGGGAAGCCTACTGGGTGAGATTCCAACTTTCTGTTATACCAAGTGCTTCCCTGGGAAACCTAACAAAATCTATAGAGTTGTTTCTTCATAAGTGAACAGATGTGTAGTTGATTGTGTTTATCATATTTTTGGTATTTGCATGTGCTTTGAAGGCAGTGTATTTAAGACCAGCAATCCAAAATAACCTGTACTGCTGTTGCTTCAATAATCTACACCAGTCATTTACTACACTGACAGTGTATTGCACTATTTGTGAATCTGTGATCATGATTAATGCAACTGTACTTACAGTGTTAATTTGTGCTATTTGTGCATCCTTGATAATGATAATTTAATATAATTTAATATATTGAATGTGACCAGACTTACAGTGCCAAATTGGACATCACTCAGAATTTAAGTCCAGCCACCCCCAGCCCCTCTGATATATGAGGACAAGCTGGAATGCAAGGGGGTTTAGGTCCTGCCAAACTTCCTTACCCTTTAATGCAACAGTCCAAATTGCTCTTATGTCTGTGGTTCAGCTGGGTGCAAAACCACAATTTTTAAAAATCACTAATAAGCATGGACATTTACAAATGTCCCATCTTTCTTCCCAGGATCTGAAGTTACTGGTCACTACTATCAAAACAGACAAACACATTTCCTCTTTTTAAGTCCTTTGAGCACTTCAAAAGCCAGAGTATAGAGAACTATAAGGACAAGGAAGAAGCCAGGTACACTGCCTATGAGTAAAGGAAGAAAATTGTGTGAATCAGCAGAGCATAGGAGATTTTGTTTGTTTATTTTTTAGCATGTTAGAAGGTATTGGTTTCAAATTGAGTAAATTCTTTTTAGTTCATGGATCGTTGACTGGGTAGATTGTAACAGCTCCTTTGGAGCCATTATGGTATATCATTTCAATCCAGCCATTGAAAGTAAGTATTCAGCCTCTCTGTTTAAACTCCACACAGAATAACATTGAAATCATCACACTGTGTGCTCAGCATACTGTTTTTAAACCTTTACCTAAAAGTTATTTATTTATTTTCATTATCAAAAGCGGTAAGGTCATGTTGTAAATAAACTGTTAAATATGCTTTGAAATAAAAAATAATGGCATGAGTGAAAAAAAAAATCTAGAAGTTAACCAAAAATCATACAGAAACCCTTTAAAATTATTATTTAAATTAAAAAAAAAAAAAAAAAAAAAAGGTTTAACAACCAAAGTAAAAACATCTTAGACTAGAGCACTTTGCTAAGTTACATTGGTATGGAGTTGGTTGTCGTCAGCATGCTGATCATGTCATAGCTCTGACCTGTTTGCTAAATCTGCAAATAAAGTCATGATCAGATTCAACAGAAGAAGCTTAAACTACATGAGAGAGGCCTCAGAGTTGATGAGCATTTGGGAAATCTTAGGAAAGGAACTGAACCATGCAAAGCAATTCCATCTTTGCCTTTTAGGTGTAGTAGATGCATCACCAGTTTTCAAGGTGAACAAAACTGGACAAAAATAGTTGTTAATGCTGAAAGCCAGATGCTTTTCTTGTGTCAAGATCAGTGGAGCAATAGCTGTTTACACACACTGAAAAGACAGTTCCTTAGTTTCCTCTTTCATCTGAAGAAACTGACTAATTCATGTAATCTATATATTTCTATGCTATAAAATAAGCATTAACTAATATTAAATAGGATAAAATGACAATGAAGACTATGGAAGGTAACAAAATTCATTACTTTTGCAAATAACAATAAGTGCTGCAAAGGTTAACAGTTGACACAAATGATATATCTGCAATGCAAAAGACTTCAAAGGAAACTTTTAAATTCTTCTTCAGGAAGAAATAATACCCCAACAGTAAACAGTAAACTCAGATAACTCAGTCTAAACTAGGGAATTATTATGTGTAAAGTATATTGCATGTAATGATAAATTTCCCGTTTCAAACTTCTCTTCTAATCACCAATCTTAGGGAACCTTTCTGCAGTCCAACTCAGATCACAGTATAGCAAATTTCCATTTATGACAGACAATACAATTACAGTATAGAATTTAAATAAATACTTCTAAGTTTTACTGTATTCTATTTTAGGATTCCTTTATGGCAATTGAGTTTAAGTCCTTTTTTCCCTCTTGATGAAAATAAAAAGAAATAAAAGAAACCTTAATACTAGAACATAGGGTACTTATGTTCTGCACTATATGTCCTGATTTTTTGCAGCTGCAGGTAGATGCTGGTTTCTAACTGAAAAACGTTATCTGGTACCAAAAGACACTGTAAATTATGTTTTATAATGTGAATGAATGTTTTCTCGAAAATCTGACAGCAAATGATAGAAAGTGGTGTTGTCAATGAAGCCAAAATAAAAAGTTTTAGGAAAAAAAAATAGAATCATAGAGTCATAGAATTTATTGCCCTGGAGGGGATCCACAAGGATCATCAAATCCAACTCCTTGCTCCGCATAGAACTACCAAAAACAAAACAAAACAAACAAAAAAAAACCACCATATTTCTGAAAGCATTGACAAATGCTTCTTGAACTCGGGCAGGCTCAGTCCTGTGACTGCCCTGGGGAGCTTGTCCCAGTGTCTGACCACCTCTGGGTGCAGAACCTTTCCCTAACACCCAGCCTGACCCTCCCCTGTCCCAGCTCCATGCCGCTCCCTCGGGTCCTGTCACTGTCCCCAGAGAGCAGAGCTCAGCACCTGCCCCTCCACTCCCCTCCTGAGGGAGCTGCAGGCCGCCATGAGGCCTCACCTCAGCCTGCTCTGCTCTGGGCTGAAAAAACCAAATGACCTCAGCTGCTCCTCACGCGTATACTGCCCTTTAGCTACCTCCTCTTTCCATTTCCCATGAGAATTAGCCTTGTGGTGTGGTTCTAAACTGTTGTATTTACAAATGAATCATTTATTTTATTGATTAAAGAAAAACTCGTAATAGAACACAAGTTGAGGTATGAAAAAGCAACTAGAATATAAGGATTGTGATCTGTCTGCTTTCTGTCTTCCTCCTGAATTTCTATCCCTTGAAGCCTTTCAATGAACAAAGGTAACCTTATAAGACTCATATTCAAAAGGGTTAAAAGCATACAAAATGTTATGCCCTCGGGGAAAAAAAAAAAAAAAAAAAAAACAGTGCTTTTACTTCTGTAGAATTTAGAACAACATTATAAATGCCACTGCTACAGATACAACTTCCAATATTCCTTTGAGATTACTGCATCATTTCTGCTAGATCTTACAGCAGAAGCCCAGAGTCATTCATCATCTCTCAATATGACATATCTCTGACCAATAAGTCACTTAGCAAAATTTCCCAGCAGGTTGGTAGTATATGCAAAGAGAACAGCAAATCCCAAAGGGAGAGCAGATCCTTTTCTCCCTTCTCTGTTGTCTAAGGAGCATAGATTGCCTGGAAAACAGTTTTTAGGCACCTGTAATTAAATGTGAGATGAACTTCCACAAGCTTTAATGAGGAGTAATATTACTGCCCAGGCAGCAGAAGTTAGTGTGCTGCTCTATGTCCCAAATTATTTCATTAATATTAACCAAGGTTTCCAACTCTCCCCAGGCAACAATGTTGTAGCAGGGGAAACAAAACAAAACAAAACAAAACAAAAATTGTCAGGTAAGGGAAATAGGTCTTTCCCACAGTGAAAAGAGCTTTTCTTAATGTAGTTGGATATGAAATCCTTTTGTATAGATTTTAATATTAAAAGTGTGGTTTTCTTTTGTTGCTCACATTTTAAGAAGAAAAATAGTTCCATGTAACAAGAAAGCATTGATATTACAAACTTTGCATTACAGAGTATAAGGAATAAGAAAATCCTTTGTCATGCCTACCAAAGTACTCTGTTCAATGATAAATTAGTATAAATTAATTTCAAAAGTAAATTTGAATTTAAATAGAAATATATATAAAGAAGACAGCAAGTCCCATGAAGACCATTTTAAAGGGCAGGCAAGTGAGCTCTCAATGGCAATGGAAGACCATAACAGGTAAAGCAGCTGTGGAAGTTGTCCAACAAGGGACTGAGATATCCTTCAACGTGTGAATGCCCAAATATGCACTGATTCATGTCATCTTTTGAACTCTAATCTTTGCATGAAACAAAGTAGATCTGAAGAATCCCAGTAACTGATGAGAACAATTTTATATGCACACTTAAAAGTTGTTTCTTTCCTTTACCATCTTACCTAAAACACATGCATGTTTTTAGATAAAAGTATGACTGAAAATCCTTTTATTCATGAAAACAGTTAGTACTTTACTATTTTGAATCAACATATTTGAAATCATTGGTCACCAAACATCATATGTTTAATAAAAAGGCTCACTATGACAGCTGAAGTGTAGCTATACATAGCATATGGCTATAAGCAAAGTATATAGTATTTGCAAAGTGAATGTATGTATATATTGCCAAAATCTGAATATATTAGGATTATATTTGTTCCCTGCTAGTCACAGGGAACTAATTTTCTTCAGTATTTTCACTCTAATTGCTTCCACTATTTCAAAAGATTTCAGAAAGCTGCCTGGAGTTCCATATGTAAGGATGATTTTATTTTATTTTAATATTTTATTTTATTTTATTTTATTTTATTTTATTTTATTTTATTTTATTGTTTTGTTTTGTTTATTGTAGCATGGTTGCTTGCCTTGGAGGAATGTAGGATGTTTCTAAGCACACATTCCAAGCACAACTTAGAACAAGATCAGCTCCCACCAGTGTCTGGTGACAGTTCAAATATACATTAAAAACAGAATTAAAAAAAAATAAACAATTAAAAAAAAAAGATTTACAATAGACAGTTTTCTTATATCCTAATATAATTGATGATATTGTCAGAAATAAAAAACTGATGTATTTTTCCTGCAGTCATTTGGTTGCTTAATTTACTTAAAAGTTTGGCAATACTTTATAGAAATGGGTTGCAAACTATTCCACACTTCCACCCACAATTCCCATCTTCCAGGAAAATAAACTGGATTTGTGAAGGTGGCAGGGGAAAGATATGTTACCAAAAAGTTCCTCAGAATGGATTATCAGATGTGTTTTCTTATACTGTAATATATATATATATATATATGTTACTGTGGCATCATAGTATAAAACTAAAAAACTCTTGTCTAGAGCAGGAGGCTATGTAAATTTGCATCTCATCCATAGACTGTTCTATGTCATGAAATGTTGTCACTGTCTTCCACCATTGTGACTGTCTGTGGTGGGTTTACATGGCAAGGTTTTTTTTTGTTTTTGGGGGGGGGGGCATGGGGGCTCATAGCTTCTCCGAGAAGAATCCAGAAGTTGCCCCATTTTAGATAAGGGCCCCACCGCTGGTCAGAGCCAAGCGACGTTGTTTGTGACTCTGTGAGAGCATATTTAAGAAAGGAAAAAAAAGTACTGGGGAACAGCAGCTGGGAGAGAGAGAGAGGAGGGAGAAACAGCCTTGCAGACACCAAGGTTGGTGTAGAAGGGGGAGAGGTGCTCCAGGCATGGAACAGAAGTTCCCCTGCGGCCTGTGGTGAGGACCATGGTGGAGCAGGCTGTCCCCCTGCAGCCCATGGGTCCAACAGTGGAGCAGGGTTCCATGCTGAAGCCCATGGAGGAGACCACACTGGAGCAGGTGGACCTGCACTGAAGGAGGCTGTGGCCTGTGGAGGAACCCCACCGGTGCAGATTCTGGGCTGGATCTGGAGCCCGTGGAAAGGTGACCACGCAGGAGCAGGTGACCTGGCAGGATCTGATGCCCTTGGGGGACCCGTGTTGGAGCAGTTTGCTCCTGATGGTTGGACCCCATGGTATGGACCCATATCTGGAGCAGTTCTTGAAGAGCTGCATACTGTGGGAAGCCCACGCAGGATCAGTTCAGGAAGGACGGCATCCCGTGGGAGGGACCCCACGTTGGAGCAGGGGAAGAGAGTGACCGTGAGGGAGTGACGGAGACGAAGCGCTATAGACTGACCACAGCCCCCATTCCCCCATTCCCCTGCACCGCTCGGGGGGAGGAGGTAGAAGAGGGTGGATGGGGGGAAGGTGTTTTTGGTTTCTTTCCTTTGTTTCTCACTTCTCCAGCTTGTTAGTAATAGGCAATAAATCTTACTGTCTCCCTACTCTGAGTCTTGTTTGCCGATCACAATAATTGTTGAGTGATCTCCTCATCCTTATCTAAACTCTTGAGCCCTTTGCATCGTATTTTCTCCCCCCTTCCCTTTTGAGGAAGGGGAGTGAGAAAGCTGTTGTGGTGGATCTCAGCTGCCCACCCGAGTAAAACCACCACACTGTCTTCCATTGTTGTGAATCTCTGGCATTTTCTACTCCCCTCTGAACACCCTTTTACTTCCTTATCTTGTCCTAGCAACATTTTCATCTTTGCATTTCCCATTTGCTTTCCACGAGCTCACCAGCAGTTCACCATCCTTGCACAATTAATTTCTTATATCCTCCAATCTTGAGAGTTGAGGGGTATGTTTAAAAACCTTAGAAGATATATAATAAAACTATTTGCTAAAATACATACACATACACACTAGGAAGGATAAATGTATGAGTAATAAAGAATATATATATTAGCTCTAAACTATACATATAACTAACTTGGTCACTACAATGCAGTTGTAATGCCTGACCTCTAGGATCTTTCCTTAATATCTGAATCACCGGCTTTGAGTAAGGTCTGAAGACATGAAAAAGACATGAAGCAGAAAAAGCATCCAGAAGAAAACACTGTGCTGAGCTGGAACCCAACAGTAAGGAAAAAGGAAAATCCTCTATGTTCCATAGGGGACACATGCTTTCTCATTAGTTCCTCACAGTGGTAGCTCATTCTCCTCCCCACTTTTCTCCTAACAGAGAACCAACCAAACAAAATGTTAGGGCCATTCTTTCAAAGAGTCTCTCACCAGGGGACCAGGGACTGTCCTTTCCATATAAAACTCAGAGAGGCTCAGTATGATAAAACTTGCCCAGACTATGCTCTCTTTTTGTATTATTTTCTGCAAGGTGAAACAGTTTTGACTGGAAGGCATAAAAATGTTCCATCTGTAATCTCGTAGTTGGACTACTCTCTAGAGGGTTAACAAATAAAGGTTTGCTTGCATAATAAGGCTTCATCTAGGAAAATTCCTCTTTTTTCCACATCCTTTTATTCAGATTTTTCGGTCAAGTATTTTCTACTCTATGATTTAAACTAGCATCTTGTTTCATCCCACTAACTCATCATTCCATTCTAAACCTAAGATGAAACAGTCTCTACAACACCCTTAACAGCTTTAAATTTATTATTTATTATTAAACCACAAAATTATATTATTTATAGCTTTTTTTATAGTTTCTTGGGATGCATTTGTATGAAATGCTATTTAAAATAAAATTGTTTCACACTAAAGAGCAGTTCTTATTTATTTTTTAATAATTATTTGATCTTGCCTTGATTTATTGAGTCACCAAGGTATCTTATTCCTGCTGATTTAAGGGGTGCTATGAAATTAAAACTCATATAAAGTCAGATCCTCAGTTAATGCAATCGGCAAAGTTCCAGTGTAATTAATGGAGATCTGCCAATTCACAATATCTCTGTCCAAAAGTAGTTTTTAAAAATCTTTCTTCATCTATGCTTTAAATGACATTTAGATGGCAAATAATTTCCTTTAATCTACATTGCTTGTCACAAAATACGCTGTTTTTTGTTGTTGTTGTTTTGTTTGTTTGTTTGTTTGTTTGTTTTCATTTCATCTTACTTAGGTAGATCAGACTGGTTTCCTTCTAAAAGCCTTCCAGTTATACCTCTGATATAACACTACATTTTTGAAATGTTTTCACCGCTAACTCTGCAGGGAAATATAATAAATTTGAAACTCTACGTTTTGTAAGTTTTATGGAAATACTGTTGTCAAATCATAGTCACAGAGAATTTGCTTATTAATATAAAATTATAGTGATCATTCTCAAGCACTATAAGAATATCGAATCATATATACCTATGACAACCTAAATTTTTGAGTGACGAAATGACTTAGGTGCACGCAGACAGGCAGCTTGAAAATCACAGGGAGATCTGATTCATCAAGATTCTGAAAAATAACATAAATTGTGCATGCAAATGCAAATGCACACAAAAACATTATTGACAATATAAGGAAATATTTTAATTTGTTACAGTCAATTTTTCTTTATATTCAGTCTTAAAAAAACAGCTCAGAAAACTGAAATGGAATTTTTTTTGAGAGTACAGGCCATTTAATCTATCAAGGTGAAAACAATACAATGAAAAACAAACAAACAAACAAAAAAAACAACTGTGTGTATGAAAAACAAGGTAGGTACCATTTTACATTTTTCCTCTTTTTTTTTTTTTTTCCCCTACTGCTTTTTCTTTAAATATTGGCAGTAAGATTTTACTAGTATGAATAGAAGATCAGTAATCCCAGATAAGCAACCTCATCCAGTGATGTTAAGTACAGTTTCAAATCTTGATGAATTACATAGTTGCTTCAGCTGAGGTATGTAATGTCTCTTATTCACTTCAATATTAATTCTTCACCTTCTTCTCCACATTCTTACATTGTAAGAAAGTATTTTAATACTTAACAAAATTAAAAGAGCATTGTACTCTTTTGCTCTAGATATAATACTTGCCGTAGCCTGACATCAATGGGACTGCTATTTTTATCTTCTCTCTCTAGCATAAATGTCTACTTATTATTTACATTGCTGTTATTTTAGTACTGATTGTGAATCAAAAATATACAATTTACTTCAGATACAGAATACATGCATCCTATGAAGACAGTAGAAATTCTTCACAAATTGAGCAGGTTGCTTCCTGTCTAGCATTAGTTTCAAAGTTTTTATGATACTGAAGGACCACAGTCAAGTATAATGGAAATTAGGGTTCCAATTTCATATAAGGCAGGAAAGAAAATAGATTGCAAAATATATCTTCAGACTAACATTAGTACAATATTTGAAAGCTTTTTGCTTCATAGAAAGCATATTCCTACCTTGAATTGCTATTATTTGCACAATAGATGTGGAAATTGAATTTTAAAAAGGTTCTGACAATTTGCAGACACTTCTTTGGGGTTTTTCTCTTTCAGAAAAGATTATTTTTCAATTTAAAATGTTATCAATACTGCATTTTCAATTTTGTTCCTTTTGTGGAGAAGTTAGGATGCTGGTAATATTTTGGCACACTTTTTAAATTGGTTAATATTTTCCTCTGGTAAAAATCTCAAGAGGTCAGTTTTTCAAGTAGGAAACAAAAATAGGTAGCAGAAATATTCATGCAGCCAGTAGCTCTTATTGGTCTTTCAAATTCTGTGGGAAGAGAAAAATATTTTACCTTTTCATATTCTTTCTAGCATTTCAGTGCCTTTGAGAATTTTATTAAATTTAAGATTGTGGGCAATCCCAATGATAAAGAAACTGGGTGAACTGCTAACATGCTACATTTCAGGAACTAGCAGATATCAATGGTTGAGCTAGTCACCCCAGGGTCTTCTTATAGTAAAAGGGGAGAAATAGGTACTGCAGGCATGCACTTCATCTAATCAAAAGCAGAACTTTAAAATGGATATAAAATTTCCATTCACTATAGAAGACCCTGGGGTGACTAGCTCAGATGTTAACATCTAAGAGTAAATATCTAGGGCAGGATTCGGTTCAAGAATGAAACATTTATGTTTAGTTGTCTACATGAAAGCATGTACAGACACATGGGGTGTCAAGGCTTACATTTTAGACAATGCAGATCTAGTAAATGGGGTTCATGGAGCAAAGAGAGCAAGCTAAGCAGCAATCTGGTGTCTACATAGGACATACATATCAGAGTGAGCTGAACTGCTCTCCAGGATCTTTAGTTAAGTTATGTGACTACCCACTACCCCAGAGATACTTACATATGAATTTCTTTACTTCAATCATAATCTTGCATCTTGGAATAAGATTCCTTTACCTAAAGATGGATTTTTCATGCCTGTCCTTAGCAGCAACTGGAAACCAGGAAGGTACCCAACACCATCTCAAATAACATCAGATGTCTGTGTTTAGGCAAGCCCTTTGGGTCTTTCACTTAACCACATCATGGATCACTGTGTCTTATTGAGCTCCGTATATTGTTGGATCAGGACTGTAGTAAAGTACAATAATCCCGGTTCTGAAACCCAAATGTATGGCTTCCCTGCTGAGAAACCTGAGTCTCAGTGAGTCTAACCTGTATGTCTCACAACTGACCATTAGTATTATAGAAATGGTTTTCTAGATGCACCTTATTTTCAATGATATTTTTCTCAGTAAAATGTGGCTAAATTTCAGCTGTCTGCCTACAGAAGACTGAAAGAATGAATGAATAACTGTAAATTAGAGATGTGCAAGACAACCACTCTCACACACACACAAAAAAACAGCATATTAGTGTTTTGTTTTGTTTTGTTTTTTTTTCCTGATGCATATCATAGCATACTCTTTCCATATTTGAAGTGGGCTTATATCTCATCAAACAAATCTTATACATTGGCAAAGTTACTTAGAAACTTATGACTTAATAGCTTAAAACTAAGCATTCTGTATGACAGCATCTAAAAATGTGATCCACAAATTTCGTGTTTGTTTAGTTTACTGAATATACAGTTGTTAATCTCTAGAAAATATGGATGTGAAACAGTATTTCTTGCCCAGTTTTGCTTTCACCTGTTCTGATTTCCATGAAAAAATTTACTCTGTTTCAGTGTTCTTTACGAACAAAGGTGTAAGAAGCAGACTCTGCAGACATATCTGAGCTAACTTTAATTTAACCAAATCTAGCTAACAATTTGTATCAAGATAGGAGAGTAAAATGTAATTTTGAAGACTTTGTGGGACTCCAGTTAGGTTGTTAGGTAAATATGTCATGATGAGTTCTTTTCTATTACAGTAAGACAATATCTGGTACCTGAGCTAATAAAAAGCTAGCTCAAGACACATATACACAATATTTAGTCACACATTTAACTGGATCATCAATATACTTTTAACCATGCCCATTGAATTGCTCCACTTTGCATGAAGTAATTAATTAAATAATTCTTCAACATATAGAGAATGAGTACTAATATTTTTTTTATTTCTTTAGAACAGACAGCTGGCAGACAGAGGCATGGATCCCATCCCATATCTCAGGGGCAGGCTAGGCCCTTTGTGGACAAGGTAGAGGTAAACACCCATGTACTCAAAATTTAGCATCTCACTGTTTTGCATAAGCTTAGCAACATATAGTTAAGTGCCACAAAAACTCTCCCTTCTAGGGAAAAGAGAATAGCATATCAACCACTTATGTCTAGACAGCAGTGATGATTTTAAAGCTCTAAATAGACAGCAGTGATCATTCAAAAGCTCTAAATTTTGGATTTAGAAGCCAAGTTTGTACCACATAGGTACCTCCAATTCTCTTCCCAATTTCACTCTCTGGCTGTCTAGACTATTTAAAAAGTAAAATTTCTTGTTTATTCAATCTTCATCATATTAATAGATATTAGCATAATAGGTAATGAGTTCCATTCATCTCTGGTACAGCTGTAAGCTCAAAGCCATAAATGTGGCCCAAAGTAACCCCAACAATGACCACAGCCTGAAATCTCAAAACAATGATATCAAAAAGTAAGTGTCTACTAAGTCCTAATCAATCTTTGATTAAAGCAGAACATCTAAAGAGATACATGCGGGAGCAGCATTAATACAAAATTAGTTCAGTCAGATCAGTTATTTTGCAATGCATATAAAATCAATTCAATATGACCAGGCACTTAAATTATTACCAAAATATTTCTGAACCTGACAAAATATATCAAGTAAACAAAAAAGTCAATTATAATCTAAGAAGCAATTTAATGTTTATCATGTAAAGAAAATAAAATCATAAAGAGCAAAGGTCCATGGTCTTCTTTCAGTAATATCAGAATAAATCCTCAGCAGTACTAATTTTATGTGTGTGGTAACTGTATTACATTGATGATTACACTCTATTTTCTTACACCAGCAACCCAAGCAATGCTTCAATGTATACCAATTAGAGCACTGAAGAACTGGCACTTCCTCACAGGTTCTTTCTATGAATCCCCCCTTACAGTCTGGAAGATTGGCCTACTTCTAGAGGTTTGAGTCTGTCCACCCATGGGTCCAGAGATGACGTGGTCTGACCATGCATCCATTGCATCTTATCTCATTAGCTCCAACTCTCACAAATGGAGTACATCTTCAAAAAAGGTCATGGTGGAGATAGGAGACATGATGTTAAATTACATCTCCCATTGCTTTAGACAAAATATGATTTTTTATTTTTTAATTTTGTCCCTAAAATGAACAAGAATATACTTGAATGATAAATTCTCCAGTAGCTTTCCAGAGTTTAAATACAAAGGGTACATTGCCTTTCTCTCTTTCTCTCTTCAAGAAAATATGCTTTCAGATCAAAGAGTCTCAAGTTTCATTTTACAAGCCATTTGTACGTTAAACAACTGAGTGGTTACAGTTTTGCTTGTTTACTTGAGAGGAAAATTGTGAATCAAAAGAAAGCTTGTTCAGAAATTCCTTGGTGTTTGCTGTACAGTTATAATCCTCTGATAACAAGGAATAACAAAGCTAACTTTGACAAAATTTTAATTATAACAGCATTACAAAAAGATCCCACATATTTCACTAATGATTGTAATTGAAACTGTGTTTACTTTGCTGTCACTATTATTGCACTTTTAAATCCCAAGAAGCCACAGACATTTGGTTTGTGAAGATGTGGTTTAATACCAAAATAATAAATTTGGCTTTAGATGGATAATGTATGCTCAAAGAGCTTTACAAGCTCTAGTTTAGCACAGATAAAGTCTACAAGTAAAAATTAGCAGGCTCTATAAGCATCTCAATGCATGTTTGTAATGTGACCAGCTCTACCAATAGCTTATTTTAAAGACATGTTTGTAAAAGTGCCTCAATATGATAGCAGAGTGTATTATTTGTAATTTTATCATACAAATGTATGCTAGCAATACTTTTCATACAATTTTGTGCTCCTAAAAAACTCAGAAGCCAACTCCAGTACCATACTCAAGGCACCTGCAGGTAAAGACAATGCTATTTACCAAGGTGAATTAAGGTATTTTCTATTTGAGATAAAAATATACATAGAGAGCAATCGTGATTAAAAAATACATGTCCTATTTGCATTAGCTTTGAGAAGGTGGCATGTAACAACACACAAAAAAAGCAAAATGCAAAACTTTATGGGGTTTTTCTTCCCTAGTCTATTCTAGATTTGGTGTTTGGGGATTCAATTGCTGCTTCAACCTGTAGTTAATTCAGAAAGACTTGATGGAAAAAGTTTTATACCCAAGGGCTTTTTGTGGCTTGCTAAGTACCAAGTTATATCATAAAGGCTGGCTTTTAGAAAATGAAGAAGCTAATTACAAAATGGTGACTCCAAAACACTGTTAACCATAGTACTCAATGGAAAGGTGGTTTATAAGACCTCAAAATCATAGTTTCTAGAGGACTGAAAACCTACTCCTGCTCTCATCTTAAATAAGTATAAAAATTCTGCTGACAGTTAATGGGAATCTAATCAGGTCCTAAATCTTTTGCTTACAAGATTGGCTGGGTTCAAGAAACCCTTTTATAGAAGAGATAAGAGAGCAAAGAGATTTTCAGACTTCAAGGAGTTAAATACTAAATCTCTAAGAAAAGGCTGCCTTTAAGCACGGCATATTTTGTACTGGTTTGTTATGGGGACCAAATCTCTGGTAAATAAAATGGATATTTCTGAAAACCAAATGAGAGACAAATTTATGCATGGATGGAACTTGAAAAGCAAGGGAACTAGAGTTCTTTGTTCAGTAGCTTAGAGAGTTACCAGCACTCGTATAGTTCTCCTCACACTCTTTCATTCTCTCTTGCTTTCTTTTCAGTTGCTCCGGAAGAAAAAATCTTAAACAAAAATCCTTCTGTTCAGATATTCTAGATAGTAATTTGCATCTCTCACTTTTTTTTTTTTTTTTAATATTGTATTACAATCATTCTGGATTTTAAAGAAGCCAGTATACCAGAGAACATATGTTATGCAGTGCATCTAACTCAGTATTTCTTAAAATAGGGTGAAGTGTTTTGCTTTTTTTTTGTGTGTGTGTGTGTGTGTGTAGAAAAGCTTTCAAATGTTCAGTGTTTCCAGCTTTCTTAACTCTACAAAAAGCAACTCATGTATTTTAACATATTATTCTTGCAGAAGAGGTTTGATCTTAACACTCGTAAGGAAACTTCAAGCAAAAAAAGAAGTTAAGATGAGAAGAAGTAGTAGCAAGAATGCCTTGTAAGTGCAATGTGTTTCTTTTTTTCCTTATGACAAATTAAAAAAGAAGGTAGTATAAAACTGAAATGATTGCTGATGTGCTACCATAATAAGGAGTATTTCCTATAAATACACTTTAATTCTTGTACAATTTATTCATTTATAACATCTTAAATTTCTTGCAATTAATGTTTAAGAAATGTTATGCAGACTGGATTTTTACAAGGAAGAAGTACAAGCCCAATTTGGCATTAAATTAGTATTTTAGATGTTATTTGCCAATAAAGACATACTATGTCTTTCTGAGATACCATTTTTATTGCTTTCCCTCCATGTTTATTCTGCCTTTTGCACAGATAAATGCACATATGTACTTACCAAGTTTATTCATCAGGTCACAGGTTCTAGCTTTTCTTGATGTATTAGTAGGAAGTGTAACGGTTTAGTGTCGAGAAGTGAAGAAAATTACAGATATATATGTATATGTAATAGATAGATAGATAGATAGAGATATATAATAGATAACTATTTTACAAATTCTATATTATCACTGAAAATTTCCCTCACCTACCTTAGCCAATGTCAGTAGAAATTCATAAATACAATTTCATCAAAAGCTAACTGAAAAAGTCCTACATGGGTTATGTCACTAATATCAGTTGCTTCTAATCAGCTATGCTTACATTCGCACTTCATCATTCCTTCCACTGCATGACACTCCTGTTACCACTTCAGACTTTTTTTCTAGTCATAACGATGTTATTCACTGTGGTTTGTTTTCATATCAATTTGTTTGTTTTCTGCTACTAATAGCAAGTGTGTTACCATTCTTATTTCATATTTCTCCTTGAAAAACAATTTTTTTTTCTTTACCATGACTATCAGGGCCAGTATGAGGCTAGCATATACAATAGCAAGTAGTAAGCAATGTCTCATTATATTTTTCTTCATAAAGGTTTTAAAAAATATTCATATGTACTGAAACTCAGGTTCTGGTCCTTCAAGTCAAGGTCAGTTTAAAGCAAAACCAGGCTTTATTATATTAATTTATTCTTATGTTTCCTTTGTTAATCACAGCAATGTTCCTGCTGCTCATGAAATTAGTATTTTATTAAAACAAAAATACTGAGATTCTCTCCAGGGACATTTTAAAGTAAAGATCTCCTGTCTCACTACAATTTGAAATATATTGATCAATCTCTTAAATATAGCAATGGTAGCCAGTTGTTGATTTAATCTATTTCTAAATACATTAACTTTTGGAGATGCTTATTTGTGAATTGCCCTCAGAGCTGAAACTTTACAAAGCTTCTCAAAGACAGGCACTTGATCAACTGATATTAAACTCTTCATCAGTGAGGCAAAATTTGCATAGATTTGATTCCTTATGCTCAAGGAAAGCTAAATATTTCCTGAATATTGAACAACACATGTTTCAGATGAGAGCATTTATGTCACTCCTAATGAATTTGCCATTAAATTAAATCTGTAATGGAACAGAATATGAGCTATACTACCAAACCAATGTGAAAGGGGCCCAGAAAACAAAGAAAAAGAGTATGAAGACGGGAGACTGACATATTTGATAAACTGAATGACCAATTTTCAATTTATACTGCTTACAATATTTTGTGGCAGTAATAGAAAATAATAAAATAGGAAGTGCAAATATAGTACAAATCAGTGAAAATTTTGTAGTTGCATTCCATACTCTTAAACTTCAGGAACTGTGCTAGTGAAATGTATTGGACTATTTGCTTAATCAAAGAAATGGAACTTAGCTTATAATACACACAGTTCTGGCAGTGTGGACGCTCCAGCAGGTTCAAAAACAAAACAAAACAAAACAAAACAAAACAAAACAAAGAAATGCTGAGGAAAATAAAAAAGAAAAAGAAAAAGTATATTTTCTTAATGTATATACTGTATATATCAAATACACTGTCATCCAAGAAACCATCACCAGCTGATATATATGACAAAGTACTTTGAGAATGATGTTCCTCTACAAAAAGTAGTTCAAGGATGTATAAAAAGTACTAAGTACTATTTCAGAGGCATTAATTTAATATAGCATCCCCTGGCCTTGATAGAGTTTTGCAGTGTCTTGTCTAGTAGGGTAATTCGGAAATAATATTACAAAAGTAGAGTTGCATTATAGACAATAGAAACAATAAGAAAGCTCAGAATGTTCTGTTTTTTAGTTAAAGATGTTGAGTTCATAAGCATTTTCCATTTCCACTCTTCCCTTCTGACACACAACAGATAACTGACTGTTCATCTTCTGCAACCACGAGGGAAGAATATCAGACTACAAAAGAAATATCAATAACTGTATTTTGACTTCATAACACATCTTTCAAAACCACTTTCAGTGTTGAAGATGGATAGCCATATAGGCACAATGTAGAGTGAAGGGTGCAAGTTAGCGAAGTTTATGAAGTAAGGAGATACCCAGTCACACAGGCAGCTCACAAGCCCGTTATCTCTGCCATATCAATGAGAAAAACTGTTTGCCAAGCTGAAGCTTTATCAGTCATGAAAGATGTCTTCTCCATCACTGCAATGCTCCTAGCTCCACACCATGCATAACAGGCATATCCAAGAAGTGAGCACACAGGACATACAGTGCAAATATCGATGAAAAATGCCCATTATAATGACCATTAAAATCTCCTGTTGTTTAGAACAGCACTGTGAGATTGTGAGACTAAATATAGATGCTGTTCTCACTCCTTCCCTAGCAACTTCCCCTGTTCATGCTTCTTCAGAAAAGAACTTGTGAAACCAAGCAATAATAATACAGGAGAGCTCTATAAGAACATAACTGACTAATGAAGCAAAATTTTTAGCAGCTGAACATTTAGAATGTGAAATTAAAACACCAATATAGAGAAAAAGGAAGAAAAGTTTCTGTTCTTTCTGAACCTGAGAAGCTGTTTACTATAGAGATTTGTTTGCTTAACCTACTAAGTGACTCATTGCAGCAGAGAACTGAGCCCTTCACCTTAAACCATCTGCAGTGTAATAGAGTGTATGAATTAAAATCTGGTTGCTGTGATCCAATGATATTTTCTATATAGTGGCAATACATAGGATAGATTTTGAAAGAGAAAGAATTTTAAAATAGCTGAAATTCTCATGTCACAAAGTCTCTACATAAAAGAAATTTACCGAATACCCTAAAAGCTGAAGAGATAAAGCTTATTCAAGCATTGCCTGCAAAATATATATGCGTATATATACAAGAAGGTAAGGCAAACTCAAGTCTTAATCCTAATTGTGTGTTCTAAAGAAACAATGAAGAAATTTCCATTTTTTTAGACAGCATGTCCATTTGCAAAAACAAACAAACAAACAAACAAAAAAACAAAAACAACAAATGAACCAAAAGGGAAGTTTAATTTTAAGCTGATGATTTTTTTTTTTTGATTTCTATACTGTTTGCAGGAATTATACACTCATACAGAAAAAAAAATATTCAGCATACAAACATATTCATTACAAGGAAACACTTAAAAATCTTATTTTGCTTGTCAAAAATGTACAGCGTATGATCCTTCATATTTAAAATTCTTGTTTAATATAATTATTGCATAATTCTCTATTAGTACTGTTTTTCTTCTTTTCTCAGAATAGAAACACTGTGCTGATGTTTTATCTCTATATATTTTCTATTTAACATAAGCATCATGTAGTAAGATTGTATCAAGAAAGCCTTATTTCCACAGTAAATATTCCTTCTTTAAAATTATTTCCATATTCAGATATTGATTGCTTTCCCCAAATTTGTCATTTTTTTGCAGATACTTAACCTGTTTGTTCTACTTCATTCTAATATGCTTTTCGTGTATTATCACTGTTAATTTCATCACAACCCATGAGTTTTCGCCCTTCAGCTTTTCTGATTCTCTCCCCTACCCCACCTGGGGAGAGCGAGGAAGTAGCTGTGTGGAACTTAGCTGCCTCCTGGGGTTAAATCAAAATATACAGAAAATTTGATCCAAAATCTTAAAATGTAAAAAGAATAAATTCAGAACACATTTTAATTTTAAGAAAGGACACACAACTTTAAGAAAGGATTTGTGGCAACCTTTGCATTTCAGTGAAGACCTCAAATTTTCCTGAAATGTAAATTTGATATAATTGTAAAGGAGTTCAGCTAACAGAAGAATTATTCATGATTTATGGACAGATCTATGTAGATAACATACTTGCTTATATGAAAACGAACAGAAAAAAATGTAGACAATAATAATTCCACTATATTTACTTAATCATCTATAACACCTAAATTTTCAGAAAATAATTTTCTACCCTTGAGAATATAAATTATTCTTGCAGTAATACCACAATCAGAAATTGAACTATCCCAGGAAAAAAGTCAGAAGATTGTTTCCCTAGATATCTCAAACATCCTCCTAATCTTCCACACCTGTTCAACTGAAAATAACCTTTGATTTCATTGTCTAAGATTGTGTAAAATAGATCAATAATTTAAATTAAAAGGTTTACCTCATGTCTGGATTATCTGATCTGATCTTACTGAGATAGGCTTTGCTGATGGAAGACACAGATTCACTGAACAGCCCTTGGAGACCTGGACAGATACACAATCAAAACAAAGGTAGTTAATGGACTAATAAACCAAAAGGTTTTAGTGGTATTAACAGCAGATATCCACACTGCAGCCCATTGTGGTGGTTCCACACTGATGGACAGCTAAACTCCACCATGCTGCTGTCTCACTCCCACTCCTCAGCAGAGTTGTGAAAATATGATGGGAGAACAGGGTGAGAAAATATGATGAAAAGAAAGCTAATGGGTTGACATAAGGACAGGGAGATCCCTCCCAGTTACCATCATGGGCAAAACAGACTCAGAATGGGGAGGGAGATTAATATAATTTATTACCTGCTGCTACAGACTACAGTAGTGAGAACTAAAAGCAAACTAAAAACACCTTCCCCCCCATTCAACATCTCCTACCTCCTCTCAAGTGTCACAGAGGAATGGGGAATGGTAACTGTGTTCAGTCCGTAATACTTCATCTCTGTAGCTCCTTCATGTTTTCTCTCTTTCCCTGCTCCACCATGGGGTCCCACCCAGGGGATGTGGTCCTTAGTAATCTGATCCAAAGTGGGCTTCCCACAAATTGCAGTTCTTCAAGAACTGTTCCTATATGGGACTATAACACAGGGTGCAGTCCTTCAGGAATGGACTGCTCCAGCATGGGACCTCCACAGGCCGCAGTTCCTGACAGACTTCCAGCTACACAGGGGGCGCCTCTCCACAGGCTGCAATTCTGGCCTGGCATCTGCCTCTTCGGGGGCTCTCCATGGGCTGCGACCTCCTTCAGGCCACATTCACCTACACCACTGCAGGCTCCTCCACCTTCTGCAGCGTGGAGTTCTGCTCTGCTGTGGTACCCCATGGTCTGCAGGGGGACAGCCTACTCCACCATGGGCCTTTACACAGGCAAACCTGTGCTCCAGTGCCTGGAGCACTTCCTGCCCTTTTTTTTCACCGACGTTGATGTCTGCAGGGTTGTTTCTCTTTCATCTTCTCACTCCTCTCTCCCAGCTGCTGTTGCACAGCAGCTTTTTTCCTTTCTTAAATATCATCTTGCAGAGGTGAAACCAGTGCCACTTAGTGGCTTGGATCTGGCCTGCGATGGGTCCCTTTTGGAGCCAGCTGGAGCTGGCTCCTATCTAACATGGGGCAGCTTCTGGGCTCTGCTCACAGTGTATCCTGTGAGAGGGACCCCATGCTGGAGCAGATCAAAAGTGTAAGGACGAAAGAGCAGTTAACAGGAACTGTTATGATCTTACCACAACCTCCATTCCCCATTCCCCTTCAGGGACTGAAGAAGCTGAGGAGGTAGAAGAGTAGTGAACAAAGGAATGAAGTTGAGATAGCATTGGGGGAAAGGTGTTTTTAATTTTGTCTTTGTTTCTCACTATTCTACCTTATTTTTCATTGGCAGTAAATAAAATTAATCTTCCTGAAGTTGTCTGTTTTGCCCACAACAGTAATTAGTGAGCAATCTCCCTGTTTCTATCTTGACCCATGGGCTTCTTCATTCTAATTTTCTCCCCCCTGGCCCGTTGAGGACACAGAGTGAGAGAGCAGCTTGGTTGGGGTCTGGCAACCAATCCAGGTTAACCCACCGTAACTACACAGCCAACAGAAGCTGTGAACAACTGACACAGACTCTAAGTCAGTTGTTTGTAGCTATGGCAATAACAGGAACACTTTGGAATTATATTGTGATGACAGTGACATGCCACAGACCCACAGAATGCCTAATGGACAGTGATGCTTAAAGGTAAATACTAGGGTTTTCTGTGATGCATGATCTCTCAGTTTGGATTAAAGACTGATTACCCACATCTGGCGTCTATCCTGAAAAACCTCCCATCAATCATAACCTTCAACCTCCCTAGGTAGTCATCAAGGTACTTGGTAAATTTCTTGCTGATATCTCAACAAAATCATTTTGTTGCAAACTAAATGCATTACTTTTTGTTCTACCATTGGTAGACATGAAGTATATTTAGTCAACCCCCTTTTCCTTACATTTTATTTAATATTTCAAGCCCAATATCACCATGCTCCCTCAGTTTCTTCTTTCTCTTTATGATTTTCTTTCACAACCCTAACCATTTGTATAGACGTCCTCTAAACTCTCTCCTAATTATGTCTTTTTTTTTCTCTTCCTTTTTTTTTTTTTTTTTAAGTCCAGTGCCCAATCCTGGAGGTGTTATGCCAGATGTCTCCTATGCCAAACAAAGCATCACAATTACCTTTTACGTAATCACTGATTAATGAAGCAGAGGTTGTATGGATAGGTAATATGCTTTATTAGCCCAATGAAGATAATTTAGATTATCACAGCTGCAACATTACCACTATACACTGTAGATTTTTCCCCTATAAAGAGATTCTTCCTGATTTATTTGGGCAGAAGCATAAATTATGCTACTGGTTTTAAGTTTACATTCCACTGAAACACCTCATTATCTGCCATAATGCTGCCTCTCCAGTTAGCCCTCACTTTTTATTTTACCATTGTATTGTGCATTTTTCTCTTTGTATTGTTTTTATGTTTCTGGCTTTTGCAACTTTAAAAAAAAAAATATATCAGTCTTTTTACTTTTTTTTTTCCTTATATAGCTCCGCTACTCTTTCTTAATAATCCTTGTTTCTCTCTTTATGTTCAATCTTATTTATTTCTTTATTTACAGATCATTAGGAGGTCCTGATGCACCATTTGGTTTCTCATTATTCTTCTTCCATGTCAGCATATGTCTAAGTTTTCAAGTTTCTTATTTTTTTTATTTCCTTATTTTGTAGTGTTTGGTGATTTATTTCTTCCAGATCAGTTATAGATAAGCTGCTTTCAGAATAGATTCTGACCTGTTCTCCTCTTCATTTCAGGTAAACATTCTGCCTTCTGAAGCAAAGATATCTCATATACAGTGCAAGAACTGATGGGACAACCTTTTATTTATTCATATTGTCAAATCTGGGAAACCAGCTTAGGACCTTGAGTTGACTTCTATGGCTAATATATGACATTTATCTGCCAATCACCTTTATGGTAGACTAATCGTTCATAGTGGATTAAAACATGTTAAATCCCATTCATATTTGGCTATAATACTTTCTGGCAAATATCTATGTTAAAATGCCTCATAAGCAGCATGTCTTGTCCTTTAGAGCATCTATTAAAAATAAAAACGTATTATAAACATTCAGAAAACAAGTTTGTGCATAGTTTTGGATCCAGAGGCTACCAGTAGTTTTTGGTACCAGTAGGTTTGTAGGTTTGGGAGGGAATGTGGAAGAAAAAGGAAAAGAAAGAGGAAAAAAAAAGTTTTAAATATAAACTCAGATAAAACCTTTACTATGGGTCCATCATGTCCTCCTCCATAAAAAAGATTCTATGATAAAGACCCAATTTTATATTGTATCCTTACTATGCTGACCCATTTTATCCTTTTTATTTTCCAACTCCATTTCACATTTATTCTAACACAAATGATACACAGGTAGGTGCTTGCCTTTGTAGTCTAGCATTTACAAAATTGTTCTTTTGTGAACTTCTATGATCTTTGCAATATCTGTACCCTCCCTTACAAATCCTATCTAGTCATTATTTAAATTAATCTTTTAATATTTCTATACTGTAGTTAAAATGTAGTAAGCAGTACAAGATTTGCAGAAATGGGCAAGACATTGTAAACCTCATCAAAATTACAATAACTGTTTCTCTCTCTTTTCCTTTGAGTCCTACTAGAGATACAGGTAGTCGCAATCAATTTATTGTTTGTTATTTAGAAGTCACTTCCCCCCGGGAAAACATGAATGCTCCCAAACATAATCTCATTTCTTTTTCAGTCCCAGTAGAAAAAAATAACACATATTTCTCCTTCAACCTGAAGCATGGTATTTTTCAGGTAAAGAACACTCTGACAATTCTGACATCTGTGAATGTCTTGCCAAAACTTAAGTCCACTCAAAAGAGTTTATAATATTTCCTGGGTATAGAGATCATTTTGTAATATTTGTATTCTCTAGCATTGGAGGTACAGGAAGCATCTAGGTCTGTAACATTAAAGTTAAGTAGTTCTGCTCCAGAATTACATTGCAAGCTATTGGACTCATCTATAAGTGTACCTGGAGAAAAACAGTAGCTCTCCAAATGCTTTTGAATGACTCATAATCTGGACCTATACATTTTTATGTTTTTTCCCTGTTGGAATAGTTTAGCTTTATTTTCATTACAAACAAATAATGGGGGTTATGGGCTGATTTCATTTAAACGGATCTGTATTTTAGAGCATATTTTGGAGGAATACATGTTTTGTTAGGATTTCTTAAAAACTGTCTCAGCCTCAGTGGATGTCTCAGTTTTTGGATGTCTCACTATATTATTTTAAAGGCAAATATCTAGTTTGATAGGAGAAACCAAACCATTTGTTTCTAATAACTCTTTTTTTTTTTGTAATATTCTTTATAGTTGTATTTTCTCTTCTAGTATATACATTGTGTTGTGCATACATTTTTCATTTTCAGTTGATAACCTAAATCAAATGCTTTGAAATTTTCACTGTATATCCTGCTACACACACAAGCACAAACACACACACACACACACAAAGACTTGCATTCCCTTTACAACAATACACGTAAATTAGAAAACTATATTTCCCTTTCCCTTTCTTTCCTTTTCTGAAATATCAGTATACTGAAAGCTTAAGCAAACCATCCACTATCTAGGCTCTTTTCAAATTTATTTTTAGAAAAACACTTATATTATAAAATTATTCTAATCATTATGCCAATTCAACATACCTCAGTGTACTGTTCTCTCTTAATAATGAGCAAAATCAAATTTATATTAAATTACTGTCCATCTGTTATGATTACCTGTTTTTATATTAGCAGATATTATGCTACTGAACCCAGCAGAAGCATAACTATTCATTAGATTTAGATCAAACACTCATTTCTTTTTTTCCTTTTTTTTCATTTTTTTATAATTAATTCTATAAAATAGTTTGTCATGAAAGTAGGGCTTGAAAACATTTTTTTCCTCATTTGGGTACTGTCTTGCCTTCCTGCTGTTACTGAAGAATGTTCTGCATTTTATTTATTTGGATGATTGCTTCCTTGCCTTGGTTGGTCAGTTCCAGTTTCTGAAGACAGATCTTAGATTTGTGAAATATTTAGCAATACCTACATCTTTGTTGCTGTGTTGTTTTTGTTTGTTTGTTTTATTTTGTTTTCTCCAAAATATGGGAAATGGGATTAAGAGCATTTATTGATATGAACAAGCATATTCTATACTAAAAACTGACTTATTACAGCCTCTGAAAGACTGCAAATTTATAGAATCATAGAAAGGTTTTGGTTGGAAGGGACCTTTAAGGGAGGCACTGGAACAGGTTGTACAGAGAAGTTGTGCCACTGTTCCAGTGCCTCACCACCCAATTCACTGAGCAGTTCTGTTGTTTATAAATATTACAGTTGAAAAAATCAAAAATTTTACTTTTTCATAACACTGTATTATGTTTAGAGTCCGTAAAATTTAGGGCATGTGAGAAATATGACTTACAGTTGTATAAAGTCATGTGAAAACACAGATTTATTTATGTAATTTCAATGAGTGCTAACACAATAAGAGTTAAACCTGTAACTCTGACCCAATAAACTTAGACTGATCCAAATAACAGAGCTTTTTCTATTGAACCTAATAACTAACTAACTAAATAAATAAATAGAATAAGAATATTGGTAAAATCTTCTTCAAATAATCAGTCAGTTTTCTATTTCCTTTTTTAGACCCTTTTCCTTTTTTATTGCCTAAAACAGGAGATTTAATCCTTTTTCTAGATAATGGATTTTGCGAGCATTCTCTCTTGCCTTACCTAGTTATAAGCAACAAGTTCCAGACCCCTATACAATTGGCAGAAATCATATTTCCTCCTCTTCCCTGCCCGTCCTCCCCCCCCCCAAAAAAAAAAAAAGAAAAGGTTTCAGCGAACATGTAACATGAATAATCCATAACGCACTGCAAATGGGTTTTCTTCCATTGAAAAACACAGGTAAGAATGGCTGCATTTTATATGAACACTTAATGCTGTCTGCAAATAAAGTGGACAACCTAACAGGCTCACCTGAGCCTTGGTATATTCAAATACACATTTCTGTCCTTGTTAGAGCATTTTTTAACATACAGGATAGCTCCATGTTTTTCATTTCTCTACTGGGAGATCAGTCCTCTACCTCTCACATAGTTAGACTACTTAGGTGACAACAGAAAACTTGACGTTGAGAGCTCTTCTCATCTCATATCAAACTTTGCCAAAAGTAATAATCAAGATGCAGGACACAGGAATGCTGCCTCTCAGTTCACTTGACTACATTATCAGGCTCACCTTTGCTAATACTTTCTCAGTCCTAAAATACTTCCTTGGGTACAAAAATATGTAGAGGATGATCTTCAAATATGAAGAATGACATCTCCCTTCCTGTCCAAAATTGATATGACCTAACCAGTAGTCAGAAAAGTCTAACAATTTTTCTCTTTTGGCATTTTGTTTGTTCTCTGCTCAAATGTATTTGCATTCACTGTTGCATATTGACACATCACCTTCAGTTGATGGGACATAGACTTCATTCCACAGAGTACATGTAAGGCAAATTTTAGAAGAGAGTATTCTAGGTATGAAAGAGCTATACAAAAGCTATATGCTCTACAAAGCTGAATGTTCTAAGTGGACAGTGGCTGCATCAAGATTACCTGCTGGAGCATCTAGAGCACCCAGTGGACACCCCTAATCCTCCACCAGTAACTGAAATCAAACTCACAATCATTTCTATCTAGATTCATACTCAAGCTGTCTTCAAATGAAAACAAGTATGTAGAGAGGAGAGAAAGAGGAGCTCTTACAAATCCAGTAGTCAAGATCCAGATAAGCACAAGCATTCTTGTGCTAGATCTTAGGCTTCACCCAGGTATTATATCTGTCAACCACACCTGAATGTCTGAGGTACCATAGTATACCTCAAACAACACTTACTCTTTTTCACTTAAAAGTGAAAATGTGAGCAAATGAGCAGAGCCTGAAGTGACTTTCTTTAGGTTGTGATAGATATTTTGGCTCCCTATATTTAGATATATTTAATACAATAAAATATAATAAAATATCTCTTATTTGTCCACTGAGGACCAGCCACGTGAAAGTTAGCCTTTGCAACATTTCCGTAGAAATAAATATAGCAATTATATTATTAATAATCATAGAAAGGATTATCAACTTTACTGTGTTAGTTATAAATCATAAACATCTTAGATGCATAACTTAGGTGAGAATATTTCCAGTACATTTTCTCCCTCCAAATCCCTTTGACTGACGATGCTTAACTCCACCTTTCATATTGTTCATCTGGGCCTTTCTCTGAGAGAAAGTTAATTCTTTAGAAAATCACGAAGAATGGTATTACATTCACAACTTGAAAATTCAGGATTTGTACAACCCTAGAAATGAACAGAAGACAATAAGCAATGCTTAAGAGGTACAGAAGATAACTAATACCATGTATTTGGTCCTGATAAGGATAATCAACAGCTGAGCTCCTGTTTTTCCATCAGAAACCATGAAGTACATGAAAAACACCAATATTGAGAAGCAAAAGTAGCATGTTGAATTCATAATAGTTTTATATGCTTGTATACATATGTGTGTATTTTCAAAAATAAATTTAAACTGTATGGTCAAGAAGCATTGCTGTTTACCTGCATGTTTACAATTTTATACAGAATATTGTTTTCAACACAATATAGTGTTCAGTTGGTATCATACAGTTACCTCTATGAATGTAAAGAAATGCTAAAGTATCCTAATAAATTCTGTGCAATACTAATTTGTGGAAAAAAATCTTTGTTTTATTTTATTTTTATTTTTATTATTTTATTTTATTTTATTTTATTTTATTTTATTTTATTTTATTTTATTTTATTTTATTCCCTGTAGAACTCCTGGTTTATCAAGAATCTTTTAATTGCTCTTTTCAGAAAATGGTAGCATTTGCATATCTATGGCAAAGTGTCACTTTAAGACATGTCAAGTCAAGCTATGTGAGTCATACCACGTCGGAATACAAAGCATGAAGTAGCTTTAAGAAAATGCTGCAACCTGACATTGTATGTCAGAATCAGATACATAATTACCAAGGTAATCCAATCTACGACAACTTCATTATCTAACATTTTCAATGCAGAACTGTGTTAGCTATGGATTGCAAAGGTCTCTTCTAGTCTTAAAGTCTCTATTTGCTTGATGTAATATTGTAAATTATTTACACACCATGTTGAAAACTATCCCAGTACTGAGGCGTGGAATCATTTGGATTTCACTGTGAGGAAAAACAATTCCTTATTGAATTCACTACATAATTTTTTCTATATACAAATAAACTAGTTACAACAAAGCAGTAAGCTATAAAACTGAGATAACATTTGTGGTATATGAAAAATCCTCATGATCAGCAGTGCAACACTAGGTAAAATGTACTTAAGAATAAGAATAATAAAAAATAATAAAATTAAAAAAAAAAAAAAAGGCTTAAGGGTTGTGCATTGTCAAATATAGTTTGGCCTTAATAATACAAGATAATGTTCACACAAACTTGTTTGGGGCATTTAAATTAGGATGTTATTTTACTACCTACAGTCCATTTATAGAGTATGTATAGTATCTAAAATTCATTGGAAAACTAAAATTATAGCACCTTATTATCTTTCTTAGTCATCAATGCCTTTTATAGGAAACAGAAGTCCCTAATTAAGGAACATAGATAAGTGCCTTAAGCACCTTAAGCATCTCTTATTATCTCTTATGGTGACTTGTTGGTCCTGAAGAAAGATGTTTCTTGCTTTTTTATTAGCAATATTTTTAGACTTTGCTAAGAAGATACACTGTAATAAATTAAAATAATCCTATTCAAACATATCTTGTAATTTGGCATGCTTCCAACAACAACAACAAAAAATGCTTTTCTGTATGACTTTAAAGACCTTCTTATCAGACATGATATCACAGACATATCACATTATCAGTGATGAATATGTTACAAAAGGCCATTTCTTCTTAGAGATCTCCAGTTAGACAACAATGGTAAAATCTATGTACTTTTAAAGTAAATCTGTGCGGGCGACCATGTGTTTTTTTAACTGCTTGCTTGGCACAATTCTAATAATTCCAGCCATTTCAAAAAGCAAACTCTAAGGAAACCTTCTCAAAGACTCTTTTGTTAAGTGAAATTGAAAGAAAATCATCCTAATGGAGTAACCTTCACTTGAGAGAGAAATTAAGTCAACATTCTTCCCAGATTTTCATTGTTTATTCAGTTGAACAGGTTCAGCTGTTCATTTCGATTATTTATTTTTTATTTTCTAGTTTGCTAGTTTGCCCATTTTAGTCTGAATTGCCATAAATTTGGTTTTGTGAGAGCACTGTTGTTCTGAAGATAGGCATCAGTCCAACAAAAAACATCAATCAACATCACAGGCCCAATAGGTAGGTATATGTCTTAGGAAATTTCCACTCTCCATGGGCATGACAAGTTTAGAAATTGTGGCAGGGCCAAAATCCTTGAAAGTTAAACTGTGTAAATGCTGTGCTTCCCAAGCCTGTGGAAGTTAGCATTAGGAAAAGAAATGTGGTAGAATGCAGCAAACAAAATGCTATTCAGGGGAACTGCAGTGTCTGGTTTAACAATGTTGTAACTGCTGGGAAAAAGAGCAAGAAATTAAAGACTTAAGCTAGATTATTATTTTTTATAATTATTATTATTTTAAGAGAGATGCTTAGAGAAGGTAATTTTGAGGTAATCTTTTTCTTGTTCATTATTTAGGCTATTGTTTGGTACTTGATCGTCTCAGTATGACTACCAATGCATATGCCTCAAATCCCATCACAGAATGCATTGTTGTGTTCATGTTCTTTTTTAACACTTTAAAAATTAACCGACTCTTTTATCTGGGTACATTTGGTACATGTGTCTATATCTTGTACAAACTGGTTGTCCTGTTGAATGATGCTTACTCCCACTGACGTCTGCTGTGATAAAATGGAATGAGTCATGCTAGGTGTTTGTAAAGGTTAACAAGTAATATATTCAGAGCTGCAGATAAATCACGATGTCCTTCTATGTGGCAGATGCTACAGAGTGAATTGCTAAGAAATGTTTAAAAGTAGGTAAATAAATAGGTAGAATCAGTAGCTCTAAAATAACTTTAAAGGTACACTTCCTACTGACATGCTGAGCATTATCTCTGAAAAAAAATAGAGACAATGCGAATGACTACTGAATATTATTACTTTGTTGTTAAGAATCTGGATACGCTGTAAAAAAACCCACCATTTTTCTAATGTCTTGTCACTGTATATTGGCAATGTTAAACACTGCCCAATCTTGAATTTACAGCTATTACACCATGCCAGATGCGCCCCCTTTCTAGAGAAGTTGCTAGCCAAGACAAAGGCAGCATAATGGTTATGTTCTAGCTTCCTGCAAGGGATGAAGAGACAGTTATTAAAAATACATCGTTTCCCTTCCCCAACACCCCCCCCCCCCACCCCCACCCATTTTCTATCCATTTTTCCTATACCAAAGGAGCCAAGGAAATCATTGTCTGGTCATTGCATGAAAGATTTGGTAACTCGGTACATGCCATTCATTCTTTGAAACACCACTAAAGTAAGACTTCATTCAGTGCAATCCATAGACGTTTGATGAGGCCATAAGCAACGTTCAGAAGTCATCCAAAAGTGATGTTCTCGTTCCATACACTAAAGATAACTGTGAAGAATCAAACTGACATTACCAATACAAAAAGACATTACCAATCCAAACTCTAGTTCTTATCTTTTCATTCTCTAAACAAAACTTCACCCTCCCCCTCCCTCTCCAGGTTTCTACAAGTATGTTACGCGGTCTCCTTCTTACAAGAAATTATACGGTTTTGCCACTGGTGTACAAATGGTTACATTCCGTCCTTGTGTTGGCTGTATTCATTAATGAAGTAGTAACTCTAACTCTGCTCTATGCTTTCCTGACATGGGAGTAAAAATATATATAGTCAAGGTACTGGGTTTTCTATGCTGATGTAATGGCCCATGGAAAATTATTGCAAACCACTAGGCATCTGTTCTTCAAAGTAAGGTCACCATTAAATTCTGAGTGGAAGGAGGACTATTTACTCCACTTTCCCATATGCTAATTCTAATATACTCAATACTTAGTGTTTCCTATTGTCTGGGTATAGACATGTCCCCATGCAGTCTTTGAAACAGTTATATCACTCTATGGACGTTTCTATCACTGAGACTGTCTAAAATTGTTCTTCAGAGGCACCTACTTTCTCTACTGATTGGACAGGGAGTCCATCTGTTTAGCTAAAGTGCTATGAATCAGGCTGCCAAACCAGCAGTCAATTCATCAGACATCATAACATTTACTGCAGGTAAAAATGTTACATTTCAAAATGCCAATTAGTTATACTGAATATAAAAGCTTTTACCTATGGTATTGTTTATTGTGATTAAAAAACCTAGCTCAGCCAATCAATACAAATCTGTAGATGAACTACATTGAATCATCTGCTAGATATATTTGTGGAAAATTCTGAAGCCACAAATAGGCATCAGTGATTAACATAAAATGAGTTTCAGTAAATCAGGATGAAAGGCTGGCATTTTGATAAGCATATTTAGGACAGCTTTGTATCTAGGTACTGTTAGCACTTGGTTTTTCAAGTTGTGTCTGCTCTGTCTGTCCTTACAACATTAGCTGACTTATGTTGGACAGCTTATATTTTGCATTATTTCCTCATCAATAGCAGCACATAAATAATGTAATATTGTTTTAATACTGCATTGGCGAATTTATATAAAATAGGTATAAAAGCAACAAGAATAAGATTTCTAGATAAAAAATGCTGTTTTTTTTTCCTAAATGCTTATTACTTAAAATTATAGAGTACAATTAAGATTGAATGTAACGTGTGAATTGTGTTGCTTTACACACAGCTTAGTTATTGCAGAACACTTTTTTTTTCAGAAATGTATTCAAGTTTAAATTTTCTAGTACTCAGAATGGATATTTAAGAAATTTTATACTGAAAAAGCAATCTAGTCATCTATGGCAAGTACAAATTAAATAATTAACTGTTTGATCATTCTTAAGAATTCAAATGTAAATGGGTTACTGCCCCATTGCAAAATGATGAGGTGATAACACATTTATAATCTCTTGTAAATCACTGTCATAGTTCCATCTTCTGACATGGAATTGTCAAATATCAAGCACTTTCTTGTTATGCCACCACATGCTGTTCTTACAAAACTCAGGGTCTGAGAAGCATGTTCGTTCTACCGATCTACAATCAGCCAAAAAAAAAGGGAGCTTTTTTTGGATAAATGGATAAAGGATAAAATGAGGCAATATTGTAATCGGGAACAGCCTCAATACAAACTGGACAATGGGGAACAATGGCCAGAATATAGATTCTTGAATTATAATACCATATTGTAATGAATGTTATTTTGCCATTGGGAAGGAAAATGGGATGAGGTAATGTGTATTAGTACCTTTATGACATTGATACAAAAAGGGCCCTAATGTTAGCCCCTGGCATAGGGCTGCCAAACAGGGAAAAACTTTTCCAATTGCTTGTTCATGAATGAAGGGGGGTGGCAACAGGGGTGATGACTCAGATGTTGGGAAGCTGGAAATGACCAGTGGCCTATTTTTCTAAACAGCTAGACTAAACAAGTAAAGGATGGCCATCTTGTTTGAGGGCAGTAGCAGCGACTGCATTCCTAGTCCACAAGGCTAAAAAACTGACTATGGGACAACCTTTGATAATATTTGTGCCACATGCAGTGCTAAGTCAAAGGAAACTACAGGCTATCCCCAAGCTGAATGGCTAAAAACAAGTTGTATTAGTAGACCAAGGAGACATAAAGCTGTCTGTGGTCAGCACCCTGAACCCAGCTATGCTTATTTCAGCCGAGGAGACAGGAGAAATCCAACATGACTGTGTGGGTATTATTGAGCACACATACGCCAGCTGAGCTGACCTTAAGGATGAGCTGATTGCTAATGCAGACCTTGAGTATTTTACAGATGGTAGCAGTTTTATGGAAAATGGACAGCATAAAGCAGGATATGTGGTAATGATCCTTTGGGACACTGTAGATTCAAAGTCACTAAAAGGTGAATTAATTGCCTTGACTAAGGCCTTGGAATTTGTAGAGGGGAAGACCCTCAATGTCTATACAAATTCTAAATATGCCTTTGGAGTTTTGCATGCCCATGGAGCCATCTGGAGGGAACAAGGGCTATTGACAACAGCTAGAGGACAAATTAAGCACAGTCCAGAAATTGTACAGTTGTTAAAGGCAGTGCAAAGGCCCCAAGCTATAGCAGTAATGTACTGTAAGGCCCACCAAAAGAGTCATCACAACATAATAACAGGGAACAGGAAATCTGACTTAGCAGCCAAGGAAGCAGCTAAAAGAGCACCAGGAGACCTAAAAGGCATGTTAGTCCACCGTTCAAAGACTTCACTTAATTCATCAGAATATTCCATTAAAGAGATCCAGCTAGTGGAAAAAACTGAAATGTACAACATGAAAAGATGGATGGTAGGAGACCCACAGTGAACAGATCCTGATAACAGAAACTACAGATGAACAGTTAATGAAAGACTTACATGAAGGGACACAATTTGGTGCTGATGCCATCCATGGTAGACAGCCTGAAGCGCTTTGCAATAGGACCAAAAATGCAAACTATGGCAAACCAAGTAGTGCGAAAGTGTTCTGTATGCTGTGCAAACAACCCCAAGATCCAGCCAAAACCACTGCCAGGAGAGACAAGAAAAGAGATGAAACCTGTGGAGCATTGGCAAGTGGACTTTTCCAAATTGCCTAGACAAGGATCATATCGATATCTTCTAATTCACTGGATGGCCAAAGGCCTTCCCACACCTAACTAATAAAGCTAGAGAGGTCGTAAAGGCTTTACTGAAAAAAGTAATCCCTCATTTTGGAATACCAGATGGACTCTCCTCAGACAATGGACCTAATTTTATATCAAAAGTAGTTCAAGAAATATCTAGAGCATTACAGATTAGGTGGGATTTACATACTGCTTGGAGACCACAATTGAGCAGACAAATAGAAAGAATGAATCAAACACTTGAAAAAGCAGTTAACTACATTTTACCAGGAAGCTCAACCAAAGTGGCTAGAAGCCTTACTGATAGTTTTGCTGAGAGCTATAATAGCCCCCAAATCTAGATAAAAAGTTAGCCCATTTGAATTGTTATATGGCAAACCATACCCAATAAATGAATTAGTGACAGAAGAGAGTCAAATACATATAAGAGGGGAAGGCTGGTTAAGATAATATTTGCTGTGTTTGTCTGCCATGTTGTCCTCTCTCCATAGACATGTACAAGAGCGACTACCAATTCCAGTGGATGTTCTGACACACCCTTTCTGACCTGATCATCAGGATCATCAGGTGATGATCTAAATGAGGAAAGACAAGCCTTTGAAGGAAAATGGAAAGTACCCTATACCATCTTGCTCCACATCCACAGTGAAATCAAAGTGGAAGGCATCAAATAATGGACTCACTACACTTGTGTAAAAACAGCACCACCAGAAGAGAAGTGAGACCTACCATCAGAAGGAGCACAAGAGACTTTGTGGCAAGTTGAACCAACTGAGGACTTGAATTTGCTATTTAAAAGGACAAAATTATCTTTATTGTTGTTATGTTTTCTGAACAGGGCTGAGCTATGGTTCCCATTCCTGGACACAGAATTCTGTAGTTCAGTTAGCTTTAAACTTAACCCATTTTGTGAATATATCATCCTGTTGGGTGTGCAACCATGTACCTGCATATGAGGGAACTCCTACCTATGCTGTACCACTCAGTGTGAACAAGACAGGTATGTGGCAATTAGCAAACTTGAGTAATGCTAGTATTTCTTATCTATCCATATGTATTCTATAGAAAGAAAAAATCTGTTGTATGTACTCAGTTAATAGAAGTAGGGAGAATGCTGCCCAGAGATCATATGTAGGTTCCTGAAACCTGACTGGAGGATGTAAAACTATTATTACAGTTGAAACTACCAATTACACTAATGTAAAAAAATATATATGGAAATAGAAGCAGGCCTATCAGCCTCCGTTGGTGGATATCCCCAGGAGGAATATATTGGCTATGTGATCCACAGGCATGTAAAGCACTTCATCCTGTATGATATGGGACTTGTGTCCTGGGAGCTGTAGCTCCAGATGTTAGACTCAACCATTCAGATATAAGGGGTTGGCTAAGATCACAGGCTATCTTTATGATGCTTCAGGAAAAACAAGGAATTTATAATCCCCTTTTGAACAGAAACACCTGGTTTCATGCTTTGTGGAGGGCTTCAATCCCTTAATTGGGAATAATAGAACTTGAAATGGTAATAGAAAACATTTCTGCAACACTAGAAATTATAAGCAGTGCCACTACCGATGCTCTTGGTCAAATACAAACGAATAGAGCAGGTATCCCAAATAGCCTTGGAAAACCGTCTTGCCTTAGACTCACTTCTCACAGCTCAGGGAGGTGTTTTTGCTGTGATAAACCACAGCTGCTGGTTCTATGTGAAGAAGTAAATTCAGACAGATATAAAACGAATCTGGCAGGCATCCCATTTGTTTCACCAAGTGTCTCAGAATGCAGCCATTAATAGTGGACCAGATTTCTCTGGCTCTAGTCATGGTTGCCAGACTTTGGATGATTGAAACTACTGTTTTTAGTTTTCATATTAGTTGTAGTTATAGTAGTCATATGTAGTTATGCTTTGTGATGCATGCCTAGTTGTCTAAATCCGTATAGTGCTTTGTTCAGCAAACCTAACCAAGTAATGTTAGCAAAACAAGATAATAGAAATGGACAAGAACCATGTAGTGAGAACTGTGAAGCCTTAAAGTGAGTTTCATAAAGGGGGGAAATCGTAGTTCTAAACTGAAGAAAAAAATGAAACCTTGAAGAAAACAGAGAGACTCATAGCCTTGAGCTAGCAAATCACACCCATCAAAATGCAAATGTATGGAAATGTGGGATTTGGTGGTCCTCTGAAATGCAAAGTATCAATAGAGATAAGTTAGGTGAGCTAAAACAACAAATCAGAAGTAGCCTGAGAGATAGTTTCACAAGTTGGCTGTGTATAAATAATGGTGATTCAAATCAGGGGTGTGCTTGTTTTGAGAAAGATCACTAGGCACCTGATTCTGCAGAATTATATAATTAATTATTTAATTAAAAGATCTTCATGTGGATTCCAACTCTGTGTGCTTACTGGCCAGATACACTGGGCAAAAACCTATGGATAACAAGCTCACAACCCTGTACTTTGGGAGAGTGAACTTCATCCTCAAGTTTCTGCCTCGTAGAGTCCTGTAGGTTAAAGCCCTGGAAGGAAGAGAGGCCCAAGAAAGCTGTCTAATATACAAGGATCACCTTCTCCAAGCTCAAGAGCAATGCAGCCCAACAAAGAGGAAGTCGGGCAAAAATGCCAGGAGACCTGCATGGATGAACATAGAGCTCCTGTCCAAACTCAAACACAAAAAGAAAGCTTACAGAAGGTGGAAGCACGGATGGGTAACCTGTGACGAATATCGAAAAATTGTCTGAGCAGCCAGGAATCAAGTTAAGAAAACTTAAACCCCAGTAGGATTGAATCTGGCCAGGGACATCAAGAGCAACAAGAAGGGCTTCTGTAAGTATGTCAGTGGCAAAAGGAGGACAAGGAAAAATGGCCCAATCTTGAAGAAAATGGAAGACAGGATATGGAGAAGGCTGAGTGCTCAATGACTTTTCTTGTCTCAGTCTCCACTGGCAAGTGTTCTAGCTACACTGCCCAAGTCAAAGAAGGCAAAGGCAGGGATTGGGAGAATGAAGAACTGCCCACTGTAGGAGAAGATCAGGCTTAAGACCAGCTAAGGAACCTGAAGGTGCACAAGTCCATGGAACCTGATGAGATGCATCCAAGGGTCCCGAGGAAACTGGCAGATGAAGCTGCTAAACCATTGCCCATCATATTTGAGAAGTTGTGGCAGTCTGGTGAAGTTCCCAGTGACCAGAAAAGGGAAAACATAACCCCCATTTTTAAAAAGGGAACAAAGGAAGACCTGGGGAACTACAGGCTAGTAGGTCTCATCTCTGTGGCCAGGAAGATCATGGAGACAATCCTCCTGAAAACTATGCTAAGGCACATGGAAAACAGAGGTGATTGGTGACAGCCAACAAGGCTTCACTGAGGGCAGATTGTGCCTGACAAATCTGGTGGCCTTCTACAATGGGCTTACAGTGTTAGGGAATAAAGGAAGAGTGACTGACATCATCTGCCTGGATTTGTGCAAAGCATTTGACACTGACCCACATAGATATCCTTGTCTCTAAATTGGAGAAACATGGATTTGATGGATGGACCACTCAGTGAGTAAGGAATTGGCTGGATGGTTGCATTCAGAAAGATGTGGTCATTGGCTAGATGTCCAAATGGAGATCAGTGACAGGCAGTGTACCTCAGGGTATGGTATTGGGACTGGTATTAACATCTTTGTGAGACACATGGACAATGGGATTGAGTGCACTCTAGGCAAGTTTGCAGATGACAACAAACTCAGTGGTGTGGTTGACACACAGGAGGAAAGGGATGCCTTCCAGAGGGACCTTGATGAGTTTGGGAGACGGGCCTGTAAGAACCTCATGAAGTTCAACAAAGACAAGGGCAAGACTCTGCACCTGGTTTGGGGCAATCCCAAGCACAAATACAGGCTGGGCAAGAATTGGATTGAGAGCATCCCTGAAAAGGACTTTTAGGTGTTGGTGGATGAAAAGCTCTACATGAGCTGGCAATGTGTACTTGCAGCCCAAAAAGCCAACCATACCCTAGGCTGCATCAAAATAAGTGGGCCAGCAGGTCGAGGGAGATGATTTTCTCCCTCTATTTTGTTGTCATGAGACCCCATCTGGAATACTGCATCCAGCCCTGGGCCCCCAGAATAAGAAAGACAAGGACCTGTTAGAGTGAGTCCAGAGGAGGACCATGAGAATGATCAGAGGGAGTGAGTACCTCTCCCTTGAAGAGAAGCTGGGAGAGTTGGGATTGTTCAGCCTAGAGAAGAGAAGACTCTATAGCAGCCTTCCAGTACTTAAGGAAGGCCTACAGAAAAGATGGACAGGGACTCTTTATCAGGGAGTGTAGTGATAGGAGAAGGGTTAATGGTTTAAAACTAAAATAAAGTAGATTTAGATTAGATATAAGGAAGAAATTCTTTACTATGAGGGTGGTGAGGCACTGGAACAGGTTATCTGGAGAAATTGTGGATGTCCCATCCCTGAAGTGCTCAAGGCCAGGTTGGATGAAGCTTTGAGCAACCTGGTCTAGTGGAAGGTGTCCCTACCCATGGCAGGGGGGTTGGAACTAGATGATCTTTAAGGTTCTTTCCAATTCAAACTATTCTATGATTATGACTTCAAACAAGCACATAAGCACAGAGATGAGGTATTCACTGTATTACTAGCTATTACAAAGAGGAGAATGACATAGAGGCACTATAACTTAGCCTTTTTTTATAGAGCTGAGGACAGAATTGTTTGGAAATAATGGAAGGCAGTGCCACATTGCCATTTTAACAGCTCCGTACTACCTGTTGCCAAAAGGAGAAAAGGAAGGCCAAAATGATAAAAGAAAACATTTGTTAAGGCAGACAGCATCATCTGATGCAAAGTAGCCACAGCCGGAGTATAACTCACATCAAGATATGATCAGTAAAACTGACAAGATCACTTACAAACAGTACAGTTAAAGGTGTCATCTTTTACCCTGTCTTTCTTTGAGCTATGGATTTCTGTAACAATGGATACTATGCTGGAAAAGGATTTTAAAAGGCCTGCCTCTGCCATACCCTTTCTGAGCTATCACAGACAAAAAACTTGAATGGATGGATATTTATATTTTCGAGTGTCGCTTTTTAAATTAAATCTTTCAGATCTCTGTCATTTCAAGAAAACTTGGTCTTGCACATTTGTCTGACATTTTCAAAAGCAACTAAGCCCCGCTTCTTTCAGAATTGACTTAGATATGAGTCCTTAATGTTTGTTAATGTTAAAAATTACAGCAATTTAGGTGTTGCAGCACGAGATAAACACCTTAGATTTTTGAGAAAACAAGAATCTTAACAAACCTTACAAGTGCTCTCCATGGGCAGAAATGTAGAGAAAAATGAGCAAAGAGAAGGAAATCTCCTGGAGCTGACTAATCTTCTGCTTCACTAGAAAAGCAATAGAATGTAAAAGATGTTCCTTTTCTTGCTTCTCATACATGATGAAAAAAAAGCAACATTAGACAGCTAAGTGCTTGAATGACTCTCTAAAGTTGAGCTGTGTCACTGAAAATGCAGTATTTTTTTTTTTGGAAGTCACCTCATTATTATACCCCATTTCTTATGACAATAAATGAATAGCATTCAGTTAAATGTTAACTGCTAACTTACTGCAAAACAAGAATACAACCTCTTTACCAAGAGTTTTATTCTAGAGCCACATGTGAGTTTGCTCCCACATTATCTCTACCAGTTCTACACAATATATGAGAACACGTTGTCTTGGCTAGTAAACTCATGACCTATTTAAAGTAAAGATGGTGATGCTCAGGTTTACATCTTTCCTTCAGCAAGTGGAATCAGTGTTGCCACACAGGAGTCACAATGTCTGCTAGAGATAACCACATGCGAAAAACAACAATCTCAGCCAGGAAGTTCAAAAGAGAACAATTTTTCAGGGAAGCTCCGTAGATCTTGAGAATACTTCCTCAAGATACATCACATTTAATCTCCTGTCCCTACTTAATGTTCATTTATCAAAATAACATCAGGTCTTAGCATAGAGTTAAAACGGTCTTTGGTCCCTAAAATTAGTGTAGAGATTCTTCCACAGTTATTACAGATGATCAACTCTTGTAAGAATAGAAGTTAACAAATTGCTTGCATTTCTCACCTCAGATCTAACTCCTGAAACTGTATCCAAAGCAATCCATCCAATCATATCCATCAAGACCAATTAGAAAATCAAGTTTCCCCAGCATGCGAGTGTCTGGCCCTTTACAGCCACCAGCAGAACAGGTACATCACAGAACTATTCCCCTCATTTACTACCCTGTTGAAATCAAAATGTTTGTATTTACACTTTTTATAGTGTGGGCATACATATGGATAAACGTAGACCTGGATCTACTGACAAGGTTCAACACAAAAAGTAGTCACAGGGAACAAGGAAAGAAATAAAAATCTGCATTATTTCAGAGACTGTCTTTACTTACTGGCAGAGCGAGGAAGGAGAATCATGTATTTTCCTGTCTGGGAGTAGGAGAATTCTCAAGATACGTAAAATGCACTTACAGCTTAACTGGTGAAGAGACAGAACTATTAAAAGCATTAGAAGGATGTTAGCAGCACAGTCAGAAAGGATACATGATGAACACAAAAACAGATCCAAGTATCAGGGACTTTTGTAGACACACACTTGTGCTTGCCTATTTGAGAAGACAATTATTTCTATGAAAGAAAATAAACAAACAAACAACACTGAGCACCAATTCTGGAGGAAGAGTGGTAAAATAAATGATGTATCTTTTGAAAACAGCTCTCTCTTATTCATTCTTCTCCCCATCACAGCTGCTGTGGGCAGGTCATCTTAGGTTATCCCTTTAGTCCTTGCGACTCAGGATATTTTTGGTGTTATGTACTCTTCTATCAAAATTAAGCTCATACTCTAGCAAAATACCAGCCACAAAGCTTGCTTTGTTACCTTGATCCTGCAAATAGGTGACTAGGACAAAATCAGTAATGGATCATCCTGTAAATTAAGTATTCACATGACTCTAATGTCTGAAAGAAGTTTAGAATTGAATGATTGTTATTTCCTTCTGCAGTATCTAGGATCTCTGTTCAAGGATTAAAAATCAGGGCAATAGGACAAGAGGGAATGGTTTCAAGTTGCGCCAGGGGAGGTTTAGGTTGGGAATTAGGAGAAATTTCTTCTCAGAAAGAGTAGTCAAGCATTGTAACGGGTTGCCCAGGGAGGTGGTTAAGTCACCATTCCTGGGGGTGTTTAAGGAAAGGTTGGACGTGGTGGACGTGGACGTGGTGCTTAGGGATGTGGTTTAGTGGTTAATACTGGTAGTAGGGGGATGGTTGGACCAGATGGAGGTTTTTTCCAACCTTAATAACTCTATGATTCTATGATAAATAAAAATATTTTCATCTAAATTATCTAAAACGCTGCTAAATCTATAATTTTCACATAATGGTAAAAGAAGAAAAGATACGGAGAAGAAGAAAAATTTTGTCAGTCCCAGCCCATCACCAACATCTCATCACCTTTTGTCCTATGGCATTTTTCATCATGTACCTGTACCATCATTTCTCTGTACTTGTACTTTTAGACACAAATTTCAACAAATATCAGTACCACTAATACTACTTTTGATACTGTCATCTACTCCTCTCTCTCTGTTTTCTTTTTCTCCAGTCCCTACATACATCTCTATGACAGATATGATGACAGAGTGTCTCACTTCTTTGCCTTCATGAGGCAGGTACTGAGAAGGTTTAAAAGGCTACATTTAATGTCATTTTCTTTAATTAACAACAGTTATCTATATAGAATGGCATATATAGTAATGTATTTGTATTTTGATTTGTGTGTCAACACTTTTACATAAGCATGGTTTGTTTGTTTGGCTTGGTTTTTATTTTAAATCAGTATTTATATGAGCTTTTAAAGCTATCTTTCTCTTAACTTAATCTTAATAAATACATATTTATTTCATAAGATTACTATTTCTATGTGCCTATACTAAAGCTATTTATAATAGTAAAAAAAAAAAAAAAAATATATCCTACAAGAAATTATTGTCCTTCCTTTTCCTGGTATCCCTTGCAGCAAGGATAACATTCAGATTGCCCTGATTTGTATGAATAATCATAAATAAAGTACAGTAGCTTTCGAAAACAATCATCAAGCTTCAACCTACCTATTATACAAAAAGTCTGCTGTGAATAATGTTGTACAAAAGTAATCTACCTCAGCAGTTTAACATTCTAAGTGAAATAATCAATTTGAATGACAATCTGTTATTCATCCATAAAGTTTATTAACTAATGAAAAAATAGACATTTCTCTACAATATAACAGTCACATTTCGGTAAGAGGCTTAAAACAACTGGGACCTCACAACCTTTAGTTACAATTAAATATGTGTATGGCTAAATCAGCAGTAAGTGAAGTGTTTGAAGTCTATCAGAGTTGAGTGAAATAGCTACATAACTTGAAGCTATGAATAAAATGAAAAAAGACAAAGACTTAATCACTAGACAATTCCTTTCTGGGTAGAGAAAAGAAAATTGACAGCTTTTATTTATCCAAAGACCAGAATTAAGAAATTATCATTTCACAGAAACACTCTTTCAATAGATCATGGAACCTATTCCTTTGTATGGATAAATATGCCACATAGCAGTATTCATAAAAAATGGTACATGATAATGGAAATGGAAAAGCAAATATTGCTTATAAAGGTAGAGTCAGAGTCAATTTACTGTTCCAGGAAACAATTTAACTATATTTGATCCAGAAATGGATAAACAATTTCTATCCCCATTGCACTAGGAGAGTTTTCATGACCATTCTGCAAGTCACAAAATCCCTACATTAGGATTTTAAGAATATTGTGGTTAAAAATAAATAAATAAATAAATAAAAATAAAAATCCAGATACAATTTATTTAATAAAAAGCTTTCAGCCTTACGATGTTCTAAACCCATATTGCAACACACTCTAACTGGTGTTTTGTTTGATGTCCTGAGAGACAAGACAAGCACTGAAAGAAGAAAGAAATAGCATGAACCTGTGGCCACAGCAGAGGCCTGTGGCATTCATAAAAGAAGCAGCACACTAAGATAGCATACATCTATAATGATTTTTGTATCCAATAGCCCAGGAAAATAGCATTGCCATTGCTCATTATGGGCCATAGGTCTTACGTTAACTGTGCCTCCTGTTAACTCTGCAGGGCCCCAGTGTGGCCTGTTAGGTTTATCAACTCGCTGGGTGAACTGAGTGTGGCATTGGGTTTGTCATGTTACCTTGCAGTTTAATGGTGGGATAACAGCAAAGGATTTGAAAATATGGGAATTGGTTGAGGAAATAGGCCCCAGAAGAGCTAACAATGTGCCAATGGGCTGTTATCCCTTGTTGAAAAAGTACAACCTGGACAGCTGGGAAAAGGCTGCTTTTTCTTTAGGACAGGCAGAAGCTGCTGAGCAAGGAAAGAAACAGTGAGCAACCTTGAAAGTAATGTCCCCCACAGGACTGGGCAGAGTGTAGCTTGGGGTAGAGGCCAAGGGCTGGGAATTCCCTCAAAACTCAACTGCCCTATAAAAATACAGGATCCTGAACTTGGGAGTGTTGAGGAGAAAGGAGTGATTTATTTCAGTTCTGGGCCTGATCACCTGCACTGTGGTGACTGTGGCCACAAAGGATCATTGCTATCAGTGCTAGTTACACAGGTCAGCTCTGTTGTGTGAGGTAATAACAGCTAATACTGAGTATGATTGCTAAGTAATGATTGAGTATGTAATGGCAATGGTTGATAATGATAACTAACAATTTGTATTAAATTCGTTGTTAATGACTGCCAGTCTAGAAAAACTTTGCTTTACAGTTACAGCCATGATTTATCTTTTTTTAAAAAACAAACAAACAAACAAGCAAAAAACATCCCCATCATGGTGATCTCTGACCCTCTAACTTTGAAATGTATGTGTATAGTATATGTATGTATGTGTGTTGTCCTGGGTTTATCTGGGATAGAGTTCATTTTCTTCCTAGTATCTAGTATGGTGCTGTGTTTTGGATTTAGGATGAGAATAATGTTGATAACACACTGATGTTTTAGTTGCTGCAGAGCAGTGCTTACACTAAGTCAGGGACTTTTCCACTTCTCACACCGCCCTGCCAGCGGGCAGGGGGTGCACAAGAATCTGGAAGGGGACAGAACCAGGACAGCTGACCCGAACTGGCAAAGGGATACTCCATACAGTATGGTGCAATGTTCAGCAATAAAACTGGGGAGATTCTGGCTGGGCATCAGTCAGCAGGTGATGAGCAATTGCATTGTGCAACACTTGCTTTGTATATTCTTTTATTATTATTATTTACTTATTATTTTCCCTTCCTTTTCTGTCCTTTTTTTAGACTCTCTCTAAAATGGGGGGAGGGTTGGAGGTGGATAGGAGAGGGAGTGAGTGAACAGCTGGGTGGTGCTTACCTGCCTGATGGGTTAAAACACAACACTCATTCACTTTTTTTTTTTTTTTTTTTTTTTTTTTTAAGCAGTAAGGAGCTTGTTAACATGTGAAAGGTACTGTGCATATGAACTGTATCTATCATGAGGGAACAGAATCATTACTGGGCATATTTCAGATATTGTAAATCTGTGCATCTTCACTGATTTCAAGGCAGCTATGCCAGTTACCATGTCTATGAGTAGGGCTTAATGATTATAGGGCTAAGCCTAGATCAAGAAGTTGGCAACAGATTTGACAAAAAATGGATATGCTTGTAAGCATGAAGGATTTGACAAAATTAAAATACTTATCTTCTGGACTACATTTTCTAGTGCATTTTGTCTGAGATTTTATGATAGACTTGCACAATTAGCCATCAGCCTTTCAAAGGTCAATACATAAGTAGTCCTGCACTATAGTCCCTCCTGATTCTCGTAAAACGTCTTTTATGGAAGAACTTCAGGTCAGCAATGGGATTACATTCGTAAGCAAAGGGTTTAGCACAGTCATCACACAATTCAAAAATGTTATATAAATGATAACAGACTTAGGATGTTTTCGCTTCAGATTTTATTCACATCTAAATTATTTGACTAACTCTTTCTGTAGTTTAATATTTTCCCATGGGAAGACACTTCAAGTGCTTTATTGAAAGCTAAATTAGATCTCTCACTTCTCCTCTATCTAGGAAATCAGTTATTTTATCAAATAAAGATACCAGTTTAGCTTGGTATCATTTTTTTTTTCTTAAAAAAGGCACATCACCTTTTAACTGATGTTTTGCATTTATTTTTATAACAAACTTATTTGTAATTTATTCAAAATTTTCTATTCCTATTTCTCTGGTTTATATTTTTCTTTCTATTAATGATAGTAGAATATTTATTATTTTCCAGCCATAAAATTATACTCCCAATTTGAAAGACCAGTTTGCCAAATAAAAAATTAAATGTCTGCCAGTTTATCATTAGTCTGCAATGACAATCATTATCTGTCTTAATATGAGCACATTAAACTCTGTGTTCTGTTTCCTCCACAGATGCGGTAATTTCCATTTCTATTCTGCCATTGCCATTAGCCAACCTTTCTCTGGTCCTGGTTATACTTTGCTCTTACTGAAAGTGATGCAAAGTATTAATATTTTTTTTTATTAACAATTTGAATAATTTTAACCACCTTCGCAGCTTCTTTGGGTCACATGCTTATCTTCCCTTTCTCTCTCCATGTCTAAAAGAAATTTAGCTATTTGTTATAATATACTTTGCAAATACTATCACAATCTGACTTCTGATAATTCTTACTTTTTTCACTGACTTTCTGTCTTCAAAATTTTGACTTTTCCCTAGTGTCAGTGTCTTTTCTTCTATGGCCATCTACTTTTAAATTTTTTTATTTTTTTTAATCACTTTTTTACTCACTGACTCTGGATTTTTACCCTGCAAGTGCAATTCTTACCCTGGATGCAAATTCCAATTATGCATATTTGATTGTGAGAACTCTAACTCCTTTAACTCTTCAATCCAGATAAATTTTCAAAATAATTTTCTTAAATATGCTTATTTGAAATAATAATTATATATTTTGGCTTATCATTTTATGCAGATTACAGAATCACAGAATGGTTGAGGTTGGAAGGGATCTCTGGTGGTCATCTGGTCCATCCACCCTGCTCAAGCAGGGACACCTACAGCAGGTTGCCCAGGTCAATGTCCAGCTGGCTTTAGAAGATCTCCATAGAGGGAAGAATACACAGTCTTTCTGGCCAACCTGTTCCAGTGCTCCATCACCTACACAATAAAGAAATGTTTCCTGATGTTTAGACAGAACCTCTTATGTTCCAGTTCATGCCCATTGACTCTAGTCCTGTCACTGGGTACAATTAAATGGACTCAGGTCTCTTCCCATGATTACCTATCCTATTTTCTCAACAAAACTAAATGTAAAATAGCATTTTCCTATATCTTCAGTAAGATACATATATATAGAGATACATATATGTATATATATAAGCACCAACCAAGGTGATGAACTAGGATTTTATAAGTCATAATCTCTAGTCTCTTTTCAAAGAGGAACTATCTTGCTAATTTTCTGATGCTTACTAACTTGAACAAAGTTTTATACCTAATTGATATCATATCTAATTAAGCTGTCTCTTCAGATACTATGGTTCAGCTTTTCAGGGTTTAACTACCATTTTGATCAAACGTAAACATATTTATGTATTCTCCTAATTCTTATTAAGGATTTTGTCAGTCTAAAAAATGAAAATTAAAAAAAAAAAAAAAAAAAAGAGAGAAATGGCCTATAAATCTCCTTCTACATTTCTTCTGTACCACTTTAGGCGACTGACCATTCAGCTTAAGTTAAGCACATAGATTGCTTCAAGAGTAAATTGAGACCAAGAACATGTCTATTGAGTTATTCACCTTAGCTAGTATCAGTGACATAGCATTTGGAGGGGTATAGCATTCTCTAGTAATTATTGGGACAACCTTATAACAGCTTAATTTAATTTTCTAACTTCTGCTAGATGACATAAACTTGTCTGAAAGGGTTGACAGTTGAACATACAAATTAGATCACAAAGAACTACTTAATGATAATTTTCCAGTTATTGTAACTAGCATTTCAGTCCTAGATGTCATGGGCTCAGTCCAGTTACAACTGGAATTAGTGACAGATTCTGTGTGAATTTCACCAGCTAGCAACCGGGATGGAAAACAGGTATAAATTTTCCAGTGTTTCAAGTAGATTGCTATGCATTCAAGGAGCTAAACGGCAGAAGAAATTCATTTAGAGTGCAATATAATTCATCACTTGATGCAACAATTCCCTGTTGAATTTCACATGGCACTATGTAACTACTTAGAAGATTGAATCATATATTTTGAACAAAGAATATTCATTTCTCTATTGTCATTCATGTATTATGTAACAGTTTAGTTGCTGACAGAAAAGAGAAGGTGTTTTGGGAGTAGTAAAGGAATGGTAAATGGATTTGCAGTTATTAGCCATATGCTTTTCTAGTGTTGATAACCCTACACGTTGGCAGTGAAACTGGTACTAATGTGACAACTATAAACAACTCCTTTCCAAATTTTCAAAGAAGATTTTTCTTTTTACAGAAAATATTAATTACAATAGACAATGATGGAAGTATTTGAGAGTGCTTATATTGTGGCTTCATTTGGTATTTGAAACTGAATCAGGAGGAGGGTTCAGATAGAGGGAAAGAATCAATAGTTTGGAAATTATTAGAGCTTTTCTTCTAACATTTTAAACCAAAATTGCAGTAGGCAAATGAGATATGTTGTTCTGGTCAGCACATTCTGATTCTGATGAATGGAGGTCTCACAAGACCAGCTTTCTTGAAAAATGACTACTACCGAAGGCCAAAATCTTATTATTAGTTATTCAGAATTTGTCTAAATTAATTTTGTTCTCTTCTGAGGCAGTTTCATTTTCTCAACCTCATGTTATAGCAACCACTAATCTGTATTTTCCAATGTAACCAATAATCCTTATCGTCTGATCATTGTGATCCACTGGATGAATAAATTATAGGTTCATTAATGCACATTTGTACTCTGAGCAGTGTTCAAGGAAGCAGAGATCAGAATTCAAGGAGTTTAGCCTATCAGCTTCTAAGCTGCCTAAGTAGCACTTGTACAAGCCTCAGTTTTCAGCTCAACTGATTACAGTGCAGAGGTAGTGAACACGATGATCAATGCAAGAAGACCAAAAATAGGCCAGCTGCACTAAACCAGTCAATTCCTATGTTCCTTTTTATCTGCCCAGCTGGGAAGTGTAAAGTTTAAATAAATTCCCAGCTAGTGGAGAAACACGCCTTTAAGTGTGATATCTGTTAGATCCACATCATTCAAATATTATGGGTACAATGTGCTCATCTTACGTTCTCTTGAAGAAAAATGGAGTGCTATTGGAAAAAAGAAATGCAACTAGGAAACTTGTAACTTATACCCAGTGCATTTCAGCACATTTACACATATGGATATACTTTTTCATTCATTAACGGTCTTGTATTTTATTATTATTTTTTTCTTAGTGTTTTCAGCTATTCCCTGTAAACTGTATAATATAGATTTCCTCATAAGTTTATGCACAATGTTTGACTGGAACATCTGGACCTAAGGTGACTGCAGTTTGAAAACAACAATTAGGTATGTTGAGAAGGACTAATAAAAATAATAAATTAACTGGAGGGTAATATGTACTTGCCACCTTGTGCACCATAAAAATTCTTCTACTTATGTTTTAATTGAGAAATTTATGAGAATTTAAGCAATGAAAATTGAAAAGCACATTTAAATAGAAATTTGCAGTTGGTTAAATAACTCAGTAGGAGATCATACAAACTACAGTTAATGATGAAAAATGAATATGATGCATAAAAACGTTGACTATAACAATTAGATCTTAAAATCCGTTTGATTTTATTATCAGCACTTACCTAGCAACCTCTCAAGAAGTTATCGTGCATGTGCTGATGTAAAAAACATTCTGTTGTAGTCATAATTATGCAAACTGTAAGCATAATCAAACTAGATTAAGAATAGAAAATCAAACAGAGAACATGAACAAAACCCTATAATATTATAGAACTACGTGTAATAAAGATCATATGGTACATACACAAACAGTCATGGCAAGGAAACAGCCTATGGCTAAATCTTTACACCTTTAAAAGGTTATAAATATCTAAATAGTGGTAGTTAAAATATTCTTACAAAATTCCTAAGCAAACATATCACCCCAACTTAAAATAGCTGAATAAAATCATTTTTCTTTGGCCTAAGATGTGCCAGGGCTTCATCTAGGAGCAAAGAATTTGGTTATACTTTTAGTAATAATAATTGTCCTTACGTATTTCACATTTATTTTTCCTGCAACAGCCAGCCTCTTATTTTTCTTGACTTCACATGCTTACTGAGAAAAATAAAAGCAACTTAAAAAAATGGGAAGTAAAACCCAGATTATGACTATGTTAAAGTCAGAATGAATTGCTCGCTTTACTCTCTAGTAAGTACTGAAATGCATTCATAGCTCACTGACAGGTCCTTGCTAAATGGAAAAGATCTCTTTGGGGATCTCTTGTCCCATGTATTCCAGTGATTTTTTTAATTATTATTATTTTCAAGAATGTAGGTCCTCGTATGGCTCATACTGCTTATACTCATACATACGGCTCATACTGCTTATTCAGATACCACAATGATAAGAGTTAAATAAATTCTGTTTTCTATTTAGAGTATGTAGTAGCTCTGCTGGAATCAGTCACTTTTTATGCTGTACCAGCAATGTTGTTAGTCAGTCACCACTCATCAAGAAAGAACAAAATAAAACTCTTTTTTTTTTTCTTTCTTATATATAAATATACTGTTGGGCATAATTTAAAGCACACATGCACACACCATTACACCTTGGCCCATTTTGTTAGCCACTGATGAATCTTGGAAGTAAATTCTGGTGAAGCCGTGTTATATAACTAATTGAAGTAATCAAGGTACTCAGCATGATAAAATTGTGTCTATTGCTTCCAGAAATGATCTTCTGATTTCATTAGCTTTTAGAATTAGTGCTCTTTGACTTTAAATAGACTACAAGCTCTGTACGTTGCATATAAATGTTCAGCCTGTCTGTTTAATCATTCAGTTTCAGTGTTTTGCATGATGCCATATGTTCCTGTGACTAAACAATCTGCAGTTGCTATTCAGCTGGCTTTTATTTTTGAGATCTTTGGGATTTAAAATTTCTCTATCAGGAGTGCCATTCCCTCCATACCCTGATCTGCCTCTCAGCTTTACAATTAACAATCCATTCTTATATTCCCTAAGCAAGAACATGGATGGCGTCATTTCTCCACATGATGATGATAATTACTGTCACCCCATCACACTCATTTGTTCATAACAGAACCTGCAGGGATACAATTACATGATGCAATCTGATTAACTTCTTCCTGTTCTATATACCTATTCCAAAGCCAAGAAGCTTTAATTTTTAATGATCTTATCTTGGTGGAAATATATTTACAGTATTTCGAAGAGCACTATTAAAATTTGGAGTGACCTTTTTGTTCACATAGAATTTAATTCTATTTAACTTCCTTTTTCTTTGTAAATCATGGTTATATGATAATTTTAGAAGGTTATGGGGACATTGCACTGTGGAGAAATTATAATCAAATATTAATATATCAGAAATCCAGTTTCCAACACTTTAAAAAAATAATACATAAATCAGCAATTGAGTTGGCCCACTTTTTCTTTATACTATGTTTGGAATGAGAAATAATTGAATTAAATTAGACACCATTGTCCAACCATTACTTTTAAAGGTATCATTATGAATTCAAGGCATCCATAAGTTAATGAAAGAGTATAGTGGCTTTTACCTACTACAGTTTTGATCCAGGTGTGAAATCAACCTGGCTATCAGAATGAGAGAGAGAGATGCATGTGAAGAAGCCATCCTTGCATCATTTTAGTTTGCATTCTAGGAGTAAAATGAACTATACCTAAACCATGTTTTTTGCTGCTATAGCCCATTTAAGGCAGCAGCTGTATCCAGTTGTCACCATTACAGAATCTAAGTAGCTACTTTCCTTAAAATAAAATGTGTCTTAATGACGAAGATTTGAAACATTTCTAAAAATATCTCCCTCCAAATCAGCTTTTTAATTTACAATTTTATGGAGATAAAATCAAAGGCAGGTTTATAATCCCTAAAAGGAAACAGTTGTCTCATGATTAAAGGTATTCTGCTCACTGAAGGCAAAATTTACACATTTTCTTTTATGATCGAAGTAAAGAACACATTATATTGGCAATTTCTAAAGCTCATTAGACCAACTAATCTGATGCTTTTCTAAATTAAGTTAGCACTGATTATTTCCTAATATCTTTAATAATAATAATAAAAAAAACATGCTGTGGCTTTCATTGTGCTCTGAAATCAGTTCCTCATTTCTGGCAGTACTTAATTCAGCAGCAATGTCTTCTGAAGTGTATCTTTACTCCTTGTGTCATATTTAACAGCTTCACTTAGTGTTTTAGTTAACTTCTATGCTCAGCTACTTTGCTGTTTATAGTTTCATCTGCCTCCATCTGCTCTGAATAAAGTTGCAGTAAATCTGGCCCTTTGCCTTTCCTGTCAAGTACTAAGTGCAAAGAAAGTCTTCTAGACTTTCTTCTAGGCAGCAGCCCCGGACTTAGAAAGCTTAGAGGAAATCCTTGCACTTTCACAGACCTGTGTTATGTTGAGTAAAACAAAACCAGCCCATTAAGGACTTTGGAACCTTAAGATTTAATAATATCTGGTGAGAAGATTGGGAAGGGAGGAAAAGAACTTGTACAAGAAACTCTGTGAGAATAAGAAGCAGTCTTTTACAGATGATTACAAAGCAATTCATTAATTTTTAGATACTTTAACTTTTCTAATTTACCTAATCTAATTTCCATTCATCTGTAACTCCAGTTGGCATCAGTTGTACTAGCAGGTATTACTCTTCTTGTGAAATCAGATACTAAGTTTCAACCTGACTATGAGAACTGGCTTCTGAAAATTTGACTTTTTTTTTTTTTCTGAAAATTAAAAGAGAAAAACAATAGGCAAAAAAAAAAAAATCTCTAAGAATGCACATAAACAAATCACTTTTGTCTTGAGCTGGCCTGTGGATGGAGTTATCTATGGCTTATATGGCCCATTTCTGGAATGTGGTCTGATGTAAGCAGGTAAGTCTTCATTTGCTTAATTTAATCAAGAATATGAATCACTAGTATCTCATCATGAAAGAGAGAGAAAGGAAAAAGCAACTGTCTGTCTTCTACTGTAATTTTTTTTCCTTTTTTTTTTTTTTTTTAATATATATTTTACTGGTTTGTATCTATTACTTCTGATTCTCTCCCCCATCCTCACAGGGAAGATTGAGTGGCTGTATGATGCTTAGCTTTCTACTGGGGTTAGCACACAACAATGTTAGAAAATAAATATATATATGCATATATATATATATCAGGGATATATTTGTCTTACTAATTAAGTGGCACAGTTTTCAGGCAGCATTCATACTAACTTTGAGATATTACTTTATTCAGTTGAGAGTTTCCAATTTTCCACTCATACAGTAGAAACCTGTTGCAAGCCAGAATTAGTTTTATATTAGGAAGACAGATGAGTTATTACAATGATAAGAAGAAAAGCTGAATTATATATTGAAACCATTACATAGACTGTACAAGGAGGCTGTTTAAAGAGTTAACAAACAAGATAACAATATATCAGAAGAAAACTCATCCAGTTTTGCCTAAAAAAGAAGCAGCTTCCATTGGGAACAGGAAGAATTGGATGCAAGACTCTGCAGTTTGGGTGAGCAACAGAAAATTCTGTTATTGCCCTGCTTTTGAAATGCCTTTTTGCAGGGCAGATTACTCCACATTTTGACTTTCTATTTTGGTCTCAGAATCATGTACAGAGTAGGCATGCTTCATATTGGGCCATGTCAGCCCTAAGATCTTTATCCACACTAATGCACCCTCCTTTCCTTGGCAATAATCCTGAGAAAGGAAAAGAGATGCTGCTGTTCATCCTAGTAGATCCTAAAGTGTGGACAATAAAAGCATCACAATTGTGAAGCAAACCACAGTCCATACCCACCTCGTGGTATATGCATGCCTATTCACAGGGCAGCCTTATTTTTCCTCTTTTTAAGCAATGTCTTCCTTATATAGAGGGGGTATTTATACTTAAGGAGGTAAATATACTTAAGTTTTTTTTTCTTTTTTTTTTTTTTCCATCATCAAGAAAATGTAATATGAAAGCACAAAGTATTCCTATGAATATATTCAGAAGACAGAAGGGAATGAAAATGTATAAAGTTATGGATGAAAAAAATAAAGGAAAAAAGTGGACATACATTTATTTATTTTAAAATTGATATTGATTTATGGACATCAATATATGGGAAAACATGCTTTAAAGCTCAAATACTAAATTCAAAATATGACGTCCTGTAGTACTGGACGGTGTGGTGTAAAATTATAGATCACTAGAAAAAAAAATGTATTAGAAAAATACCTGAAACCTATTTGAAAGACGTATTATACATTAGACTGGGACTAGGTGGAGAAGGGATATCCTTCCCTATCACTTACGGAGGAAGGATGTGCTTTTCTCTTATGCATCTGAAAGATGGGACTTGGGAGAAAAAACTGTTCTAACTACAATTAAAAAAAAAAAAAATATGCTGCATTATAATGTAATGAAGCAACATATGCAACCAAAATAGAGCAAATAACTTATTCTGCATTTCTTGCTGAGATACAAGTGCATTGTATGATATATACAGGATTCTATCTAGAAGAGATGGTTGGGAGAATTTAAACAATACAACCCCATTATATGGTAGATGCTAGTCCAATCTTTGAGGAGTCTCCCACATTGCAAACAGAAACTTTTTTGTCTCTTGCATTCCCTAGGTGGATCCTAGAGAAACCATTCAAAGATGCAGAACAGAAAACACATCTAATCAAGAAAAACATGCTTCCTGTATCTTGACTTTACCAGATTTTTAATGGAAATGTTATGCAGAAATAGTATACAGGAAAAAAAAATCTGAAAAATTTCAGCATCCAGAGACATTTTCAGCCATGCTGAATCTCTTCTAGCACCACTTTGATGCATCCTCACTAGAAACGTCTTAGGGCTTTGCTTAAGTTTTGGAGCTGAAGATTCTTGTGCTTTGTGTACCTGTGTGAGGGTTAAATTGAGTTCATGACCCTGGAAAAAAACTCTTGGATAAATCTTTGTGAGGAAATTACTTTTATGGTGATTTTCTTCTTAGACCTGTCATTTAGGGTTTTTTTTTGTCCTTTTTTTTTTTTTTTTTCATGATCATACTCACAGATTGCAAGAGATAAGTGGAAGAAATCAGCTAAATGTTTATTCATAGAACTAGTGTGGGATTATTTTTATCACAGTAGGAACATCATAATCTTAGAAGTAAAGTATCTTCTTTTGAATTGGATAACACCAATGAAATAAAGTTCAGGGAGCATGAAGATACCAAAGAACAAAGACATTTTAATGTTATTTCTCAAAAAAAAAAAAAAAAAAAAAAAAAAAAGAAAAAAAAAAGAAAAAAAATAAGTATAACTAGGAGGGAAAAAAAATACTATAATTCACCAAAGTGAACTTTATGGATACTAGTTCTATTCTATCAGTTTACTTAAGGGAAGACATAAATGTTTAGTAAAATAAACTATCAAGATAATGAGAACTAGTAAGCAAGGTCATATCTCTGCGTATAATAAAAGGCAATTTGTTTCATTTATTCACAATCAATACAGATATAGCTAAGTGAGAAAGTTTCACAGTATTTGCTGCTATGATAGAACACAATTTTCTAGCCAGTTTTATTAGATGCTTACTTTCACAATGGGAAGAAAAAAAAAAAAAAAAAAGGAAAAAATAAAAAAAAAGAAAAAAAAATGACGTCATTCCTACAGATTAAGCACCATACACAGAGTCAGCTCCTCAGAGGAGGAGGAAAATTTGGAGATAAATTTTAAAGAGTAGAAACTTATTCAACATCTTGTGATAGAAAAGGAAGAATTTCAGAGAAATAGGGCAATAGAACTGAAGAGGTGATACCCAGCTGTGATTTCTCAATGAGTAAGATGCCAAGAGTGCATAAACAAGGTAAGGAGGTATGGGAGAAGGTTTAATATGTGAGATCAGAAAAAAAATGGGTAGTAATTCTGGAAAAAAGTGAAGAACTCTTTTTTGAGAGGTTAGAAGGGATATGAAGCCTGAAAAATAGGCAGAAACAGCACTGATGCAGTTTCACTCTTTAAATGATCAATCAGTCTGAGCTAGGCAAGCTAGATTTGCTGAAAATTCTTTAAAAATTGGTTTGGGGGAGAAAAAGTTACAGTGATATCTGTGGTGGTTTTACTCAGCTGGGAAGCTGAGCTCCACCAAAACCATTCTCTCACTCCCCCTTCTCAAAGGTAAAAGGGGAGAAAATATGATGAGAAGGGCTCAAGGGTTGAGATAAGGACAGGGAGATCGATTAACAATTATTGTGACAGGCAAAACAGACCTATCACTAATAACCTAGAGCAACGAGAAACTCAAACTAAAAACACCTTCCCTCCCCCCCCCCCCCCCCCCCCCCAATCTTCTACATCCTCTCTCCGAGTGTTGCAGGGGAATGGGGAATGGGGGCTGTGGTCAGTCCCTAACGCTTCGTCTCCGCCGCTCCTTCACAGTCACTCTCTGCCCCTGCTCCACATGGAGTCCCTCCCACGGGATGCTGTCCTTCCTGAACCGAGCCTGCAGGGGCTGCCCACAGGCAGCAGCTCTTCAAGAACTGCTCCCACATGGCTCCATACCACGGGGTCCATCTCCCAGGAGCAAACTGCTCCAGCACGGGTCCCCCACGGGCGACAGCTCCCCCCAGACCCCCTGCTTCTGCATGGGCTCCTCTCCACGGGCTGCAGCTCTGGCCCGGGGTCTGCTCCTGCGGGGGCTCTCCATGGGCCGCAGCCTCCTCCAGGCTTCACCAGGGGTTTCTCCACGGGCTGCAGCGTGGAGATCTGCTCCATGTGGGACCCATGGGCTGCAGGGGGACAGCCTGCTCCACCAGGGGCCTCTCCACAGGCCGCAGGGCCTGGAGCTGCGTGCCTGGAGCACCTCCTGCCCTCCTTCTGCTTTGACCTTGGTGTCTGCAGGGCTGGTTCTCACTCCTCACTCTCCCAGCTGCTGTAGTGCAGCAGGGTTTTTTTTGTTTGTTTTGTTTTGTTTTTTCTTTTTCCATTTCTTAAATCTGCTCTCACAGAGGCGCAAATAACGTCTCCGCTCGGCTTGGCTCTGGGCAGCAGCGGGTCCGTTTGGAGCCAGCTGAAAATGGTCCTTAACTGACATGGGGCAGTTTCTGGATTCTTCTCACAGAGGCCAGCCTTGCAGCCCCCTGCTGCTAAAACCTTGCCATGTAAACCCAATACAATATTTTCAAGAAGGAGGAAGGTAGTGGGGCATGTTATAGCACTGGAGGGAAAATGCCAAGGAAAAATGTACCTGTATACAAAGATCTTAAAAAACAAAGGAGAGGACTGAGAAATATGTGGTAGATAATGATCTAACCTCTAAGGGTGCACTGAAACTCATCATCATTATCTGAAAGCTAAAGTAGTCTGTTTTTACAAACAGCAGCAAGGTTAGTGCTGCTGAAGGGAAAAAAAGCAGTAATGACACTGAGTGGCAATAATGAAGGAAGGAGTATAAGAGAGTTTGACATCATAAATACTCGTTTGAAACAGTGTTGCCTGTTAGAAACACTATTAAAAGGGATAATAAATACAACTTGTTTTTCCCACACATATGTTTCTACGGTTGTAACCTTCAAACCATGCTGCTTGTTACTATTTACCTTTAAAAAGAAATTGAAAGAGTGGTCATTTTTTTCAATTAAAATTTTCTTAATTTAACAGCTCTTCTCTCCAAAGCAATATTATTTTATCATAATATGAACACGTGCACACATATATACAACAACACACATACAAATGATATAACATGGTGTCTTTTGTATCTTAATAGCCATTGTCAGGACTGTTCCTAACACAGGTTCCCCACTTAACTATTTTTAAAGATTTTTAAGGTATTTCATAAGCATTTCAAAGTCATTAACTATTTCTGCTTTCAGTTCAATAGAGTTTTTTAAGTATATCTAATTACTATTCATTTGGCTGTACTGCTTGTAATCTTTGCTAATTCATCCCTGTATGGATAAAAAATATATATATATTTGAATGTGAACAAGAGATATGTATATTAAGATATGTAAATGTAAAAGTGTGTTAAGATAAATATATAACCTGAGCTAACCATTAATTTTAAATTGTTTCTTCACTGAAGTGTGATTACAGTTTTGGGGTGCAATGTATTAATTTCAACAGAAGTTGAATTAGGCAAAGTTATATTCTAGGGTTCCAGGTAGCCTTTCTGATTAAAACCAGATCAAGAGTGTTAAAATAGCCAACAATCAGATAGACTACTGAAGATTCATCAGTAATCTCATGGAGTATGGATGATTTTAAAAAGAAATAGTTAAATCTTTTCTCTGCTTGGTTTGGACAAGGAACATGATTTCATATCTTCTATATCCACAGTTAGGATATCCACAGTTAGGATACTGTTATTTTTTATATCTTTTATATTTTGCAGTAATGTCTATTTTCCCTTGTAGAAAAAAAAAAAAAAAAAAAAAAAAAAAAAAAGTTTTAAAATTAATTCAGGAAGGAAATAAAAAAAATTTACAAGGCCATACAAACCATTTTGCACCATCTGTCAAATTCTGCAGCATGTTTACTATAATATTTTTCATTGTTGTTGACTAAACTCCAGCTACCTGACTGGCATTCTTCCCAGTCTAAAATGTAGGGTTTGTAGTCCACTTCTGACTAGCCTTTACTTGGTCTTTCCTGTTCAAAGTGAAAACTCTGATTTTTTTTTTGTTTGTTTGTTATATATTTCAAATTCAAATAAAATTAAGCTGTTCTACTCTATACTAACAAAGGTAGCTGGCTATCATTCTGGTTGTTCATATTTCCAAAACTGTGCTTTTCAGGAAACTCTTCTGTTCATTTCATTATTTTATATTATATTATATTTATATTTATATTATATTATATTTAATTATATTATATTTATTAAGTGCTTACATGCATGTGTAAACATACAATCAGATGCTCAGCCTCTATCAAAGGATGAAAAGCCAGCCATGTCTCCCAGATAAATATAATCAGGCAGCTTGGTCCACAGAGGCTACACCTATACTAGCAAAGAGTAGAACCCAGCAGAAGTATATATGCAGAGTGAAATAGCTGGTACCATGAACTGTACATCTGTTGAGGAATTTACTTCCAACAAACTGTATTCTGCTCCTATTGTCTAGTACCTACATAACCTAAACTGGAGCACATGAGGTGCACTTCTGCAGTACATCTTCTTTTATTCAAAAGAAATTCAACTTGTGTCCTGCAAGAGAGGCGTATAGAGTGAATAAAAGCATGTCACTGGAGACAATCAGGAAATCCAAGTCAATAGTCTTTTCCTCATCCAAACTGAAGGAAGAATGTTATTAGCGCATAACTTCAAACATATTCGGTGTTTGTATAGCAGTCTTTAAAACAATGAATGTCCACAGACGTAAAACATAATCATTTTCATGACACTAAAGTAGTATGGTCTGAATGAAAAGTAGCTATGTGACATTTTGACATTATTTTATAAAATGTTTGGTATCAATGCTGTAACTCCAATATTTACATTTTTCTATCACTAGACTTTCCAATCACTACAGTATGTCAACAATTTTTAAAATCTTGAATTGTCTTTGTTTTCTTTTTGTTTAAAAGTGATGTTTAAATGTGTAGGCATACATCCAGCAACATATAAAAAATGCATGTATAAATATATAACTATAATAACAGAAATACCCAATGTTCTTCCTATTTAATCTGTGGAATCATAGCGCTCCACTAAAAAAAAACACAGTAAAAGTTGGGGTTATTTTTGCCTCATCAAAATGAATGAATAAATGAATGAATAAAATAGGCATATCATGTTTGTGTGTGGTGAATCCTCCAACTTTTTCAAAGTGGTCAAAACTGTGAAGTGATCTCTTTGAGACATTTCTCAGATTCAGCATAGATTCAGACTTCAGATGTCCAAAGACATCTGAAAAACTAAATCAAAGACTTGAATTAAACTTGTCAAAAATATTGTTATAGCTTGCAGACTATTAATTTTTTATTTGTTTATTTACTTCAGGACCTTATTTTATTTTTAATAAATTGTGCTAATACTGTCCTTTAGTTAAAATGCGTTCTAGAACAATTTGACAAACTAATTGCAATGTCAGTGAAAAATTATGGATTAAACATTAAATAAGATAGCTTTTAATGAAAAAAAGACATTGCACCACACATGCACAAAAAAAAAAAAAAAAAAAAAAAAGATTATAAGCTGTGTATAGTCATATTTACTATAAGCATTCTTTTAATCAGTTGACACTGAAGTATTAGAACAAATCCAAAGGAGGGTCATGATGACGATCAAGGGGCTGGAGCACCTCTTCTATGAGGGGAGTTCGGGTAGTTCAGCCTGGAGAAGAGAAGACTCAGGGGAGACCTTATAGTGGCCTTCTAGTACCTAAAGGGAGCCTACAGAAAAGCTGAGGATGGACTCTTATCAGGGAGTGTAGTGATAGGACAAGGGTTAATGGTTTAAAACTAAAACAAAGTAGATTTAGATTAGATATAAGGAAGAAATTCTTTACTGTGGGGGTGGTGAGGTACTGTAATAGGTTGCCAAGAGAAGCTGTGGATGCCCTATCCCCGGAAGTCTTTAAGGCCGGGTTGGATGGGACTTTGAGCAACCTGGTCTGGTGGGAGGTGTCCCTACCCATGGCAGGGGGGTTGGAATTAGATGACCTTTAAAGGTCCCTTCCAACCCTAACCATTCTTGATTCTATGGTAAATGGATTCATGTGTTTTGAGCTTTGAGTATTTACAATAACCCTTTATAATGCAGTGTTTCAACATTTATCTGTGTCAAGTTTGTGAAAAGCCCATACAACAGGCCTACCTTAGGTCATTCACCTGTAAGAAAAAAATAAAAAGACAAAATGCCAACTCTTTTTTTTCTTGTCCAATTAGAAAACTATCTACATCTCCAAAGATTCAGTCACGAGTGATCTTATTTACAGTTTTCTACCTCAGATTTACACTTTTTGCTACGAGGTTTCTGAAAATAAAATACAGCATTGCAGAAAAAAAATGTAAAATACAAAAGTCTATTTTAAGATTTTGCACTTCTTTTGAAATATGAATGTAATGTTTAAATATATGGAAGAAAATTTTTGACCATATCTAAAAATTGACAAGTCATTTTCCTTAGCTTTTTCATTAGAAACTTACCCTCTGTTTTAAAGACACCTGTGCACCAATTTAAATACGCCAGTATGCCATGATAACAGCAAATACTCTTTCCAGTGACTAATCATATGCATGAGGCTTTTTTTTAAGAACTATGAATGCAGATAAAACTGGGAATTGGCAAAGATTGGTTATATTCCTACACTACTAAGTTCCTCTCAGACCTAAGAGAACTCAACTAGCCTTTGACTGTCTGTGTCACCCAGTCTAAGAAATCAGGACAATAATGCTTGGCTATCAATAGGAGAAAAATGCTAGGTAAGTGCAAGATGGTTAACTGAAAACTCATACAGTGCTAGGGACACACAACATGAGATGTGTGATTGCTCTGTTTAATTTGGCCATGCATTTTTTGAACTTTTCCCAATTTTATGTTATGGAATCTTATAAAAAAAAAAAAATGTCTGGCAGGAATCCCAAGCCATGATTAGCTGACATTTAAGGTTATTGCTGTCTGCCTTTTTTTTTCCCAATAGACCCAGAAAATTTATTATCAACTTCCTCTTTTGGGGAAAAAAAAAATAGAACCTGCAACAAACAACTTTTTGCTAATGGTGTTTTGTAATTAATAAAATTATTATTATGCTGCTGGGAAAAAAAAAAAATCATTTGTCCTCTGTGTCTTACATCAAATCTTTCATGTCCTGTGAACTTCTTTAACAAGAAGCTTAATTTAAATGAACAACCAATTAGTCCTGATTTATGCAAAATATTGTTTGGAATTGCTATTGCCCTTAATCATTTTTTGTTAATAATAAATAATATTACCATAAACTCACGCAGTAAATGCTAAATAAGTCAAAACTGTGAGTTTCTGAGTTTCTTTACCTCTTTGTCCCTCTTTGTCTCTTTTCTTTTTATTTCCTTTTTGGGGAAGAGTGGGAAGGGGGGAATTTTGCAGCTCTACATATAGCAGTTTATTATGAAAAATAAAGTGCTTTTTCCCCCCCCCCCCCCAAGTGCTGAGGTGTATTATGGCCCTGTATGATGTCTTTATAACTATTAGGGCCAAAGACCATCCTTCATGTCTTTGTGCAAAAACCTAGCTGGCAACAAAGGTATTTTTAAGCATAGAATAGTAATAGCGTTTAGTTAAGATAAAATATTTTTTTATACTCAATGGTTACTCAAGAAGCTTCTCTTAAAAAGTTGGTACTTAACCTCAATTTTCATATATGGATTTACTATTTGATAATGTGTCCTTTCTATAACTTGATGCTGAATGGTTTTCCTGGAGAACGGACCTACAATAAGGGTGAACAGTCATATTCCTAGATACTCTGAATTCTTAGTAGTAACTTAGGTTACTGCAAAACATTAAATGTTAATGTCTAGGAAGTTGAAACAAAGCTTTGTTAATCACTTCGATGCAGTCTATTTTCATTTCTAGAGAGGACATTCAGTGATGGCCTCTACTATGAGTACTAGCACAGGTGATACATCTCTGCTGCTGATTATAGCAACCTTTACGAAAGTCATAAGCATTGCGAAGACATATATACATATATATATCTTATATATATATACACACCCAACTTTAAATATATATAATATACACACGCAACTGTATATCTCTGTTTTAATTGGAATGGTACAAATCTCAAACTGTTGGAATAGATTTATTCATAAACACAATAAAAAAATAGTTTGCCTGTAATAAAAATAAAGCACTTAATAAAAGCTATGTATCTCAGTGTAATCCATAAAAAAATATATATAATTTTTCTTCATGCCGACACTGATGAATGTTATCAAATTTGTATCACATATAGTGATTTTGAAGTAAATGCTGTAATGTGATTCAACTGCAGAATTCAGAAAGGAAACCAAAGATCTCAGTGGATTCTACAGCTTCATCTCTAACTGTTAGGTCAACCTCAAAATAAATCATAAATATTTCTGTTTCATATGGATCAACATTATGTAACAACTAAAATTCCCAGCAAATATTACATCTAAGCAAAGTCCAGACAAGGTACAAAAAAAAAAAATCTTTTCTCATAATTATTTATAATGCTAATTATGTAAACATGCAATGCAAAACAAACAAGCAAACAAACAAACAAAAAAACCTGAGTGTAGCACTGCTTATGCTTTAATTAGAAAAACAGATCAAAACAAAAACACTTTATTTTTTTTTTTTATTTTGTTTCATGAATGGCTAACACAGATAAGGATACATTGTCTAAGCATTTTCAGGGGTTAGCCTGATGTCCTCTCTTAATGTTGATGATTTAATGCATATTTTGCATATGCTAGCAAAGGGCTGAATGACCTAATGAGAATTATTTCACTAGATTTCTTCCCATGGGCTTGGAAAATGTAGAATTTGGTTAAATTGTTATTACTGTATACAGACTATTAGCTGGATAATATTGTTTACACAAACAAATTTTACAACTGTTCAACGAGCTGAAAAGTAGCATTAAGCTATAAAAAAAAAGCTTATATGATGGCATTAGTAACTACAACGGACTTGCATTTAAAAGTTTCACTCATAGCATGTAACCTGGAATAATTTTAGAAGCCCAAGGATTAATTCTGCTGAAATCTGCTACAGCTTTAACTGTACAGTATGAATGAGCATGTCAGTGCCACCAATGCTTTTTCTTCTTTTAGTTGACTGCTAGTCATTTGCTTTTCTGATGCTGATTGTTCGTATTCAGGGAGAATCTTACCCATTTCACTGTATAATTCTGTTAGTAACTCCAATGAAGTTTATAGATTTCCATTTACTCACTTCATGACTACATTTGTGTGCATGTATGTTCACGTGCCCCTATACATACATGTATGTAAATATGTTTCTATGTATCTACGTGGGTATGACTACAAAATATTTTCCAATAGTCTTTTCTATCTAGCATTCCTGTAACTATATTTGAGAACCTAAAATACTAGGGAAATCTACACTCACTGTATCTGCAGAAATAACCATAGCTACACAGTAAGTGATTATCCCTTTAAAAATGATGGTTTTGGTTATTCCAGACCTTGGGACAGCTAATACAAAACTCTCAACAGTCTTCTTGTTAGACACATCACTATAGAGATATCATCAGGTGCCACATATGTGCATCCCTATCTCTGTTGTGTGTCATCCATGTTGTTGTGAAAGGACATCCAAGTGTCCTTGTGAAAACTGGACAATGATTGCACTAAAGACAGCTCGTGCAGAATATTAAGGTCATAGGATAGGGGAAGGCATAAATTATTATGAATAATTACAATTAATTATAATTAATACTACTACTGCTAAAAATGAAAAATAAATACTGTCTTTAGTGCTGATCCTCCACAGAGGTCTGCAAAATACTTTCAAATGATAGATCTGGAAACTAAATTTTACTGGACAATAAAAAATCATGAGGTCAAGAGAGACATTGGCTTTCCTTTCTAGTCTTCGTTTCACTGTACCTTGTATTTATACTTCTCTCAAGTAACCTCATTGTTTACCTAAAAAAAAAAAAAAAAAAAAAAAAAAAAAAGTAGAAAAATGAATCGCTGTGAAAGATTTTGGTAAATCATCTAGTCTCTTATTCTGCCCTAAAGAAATGATCAATTCCACCTATGTCATTGCTAAGAGATGTTTGTCTAACCTTTTCTCAAAGTGTTCCAAGTAGTCTATGCACAACCTCCCACATCTATTTTTGACTTCAGGCCTTCATCATTTCGAAATCTGATTACCAAGTCATGTCATTTCTTCTTACACTTTAAGAAGAAATGGAGAATAAATCAAGATTTTCTTCATTGGAATAACTGCATGTAAATGTGATAAAAGCTCATCTACACACTCACAAAGGAGCACAGAGAGACAACAGGCAGTGAGAAAAGCCCAATCAAGACCTTGTCCAGCTCCTTCCAGGACCACTGAAAGAGCCATCAGCCTGCTATGTGCCCACCTCCACAATCCCAGAGCCCAGAGTCAGGTAAGAACCCAAATCAAAGTCTCATAGGAAGAGGGCACCCCGTCCAGGCCCCATCCAGGGCTGTCCCAGGAGAGGCCTCAGCCTCAGCCCCAGTGTCCAGAGTGACACTCACCATGATAAGTCAACACTGTACCACATATTAAACTGAGGGAGATTGCTGCCTGGGGTTATGGACACGTTATGGGATGCTGGGGAAAAACATTTTTGGATTGCACAGGACGTATGGAATGTTTAAGAGTGAAACCAAAGGTAGGGAGAAGGAGTGAATTAGGTGACTTGGGAAGGAACAAGCTTAAGAAAATAGAGAGATAAGGGGAGGAAAGGGATCTGTAACATGAAAATGGGAACTAGTTGTTACATTTGGCTGTGCCCCACGACTGATCAACATGTGCCTGTCCTGTCTTCTTCTTAAATACAATTTCTAACAATTTTGCTGGGTGAGAGGCTCCTCTTCCGTGTGCATGTGTATATAGGAAGGTCTCAGTGCCAGCAGTGGGAGTGGGACCATGGACCAAAGGGTGCATGTGCCTGGGTGCCAGCAACTGGATTGGAAAGAGTGGGGTGAGTAAAATTAAGTGTCATCCCTGGGGTGGGACCAGGATCAGAGACCCATGTGGTGGCATCAGGAGTAAGTCTGGATGTGCAAGTATGTGAGCACTAGTGACGATCAAGCTGAATGAGCCATTTGATGCAGTCTGGGAGCCAGGGAGATGTGTGGGTCTCTGAGACTGAGACTACAGAAGGATCTGGATAGTAGGGACCACAGGAAACACAGCGGCTGCCAAAGAGACTACAAGGTCTGGAGTTTTTAGGGGTGAGACCCTCTGGTATGTGTGTCTCTGCAGATTAGACCACAGGGAGCTTGGCTGTTGGGAACCAGGGGAGTCCCAGCCAGCTCTGGGTGTGAGTTTGTGTATGTGTGAGTGACTGAGACGGTCTGTGCCCGCAACTGCAGAGGGGATTGCTTCAATTTGAAACTCCTCCGCTTGGAAGACATATTTGTTGATGATGATCTGCCCAGAACACAGTACTCTACCTGTTGCCTCACAAATGAGTAAAGTAAGTGGTAATATTTAATATGTTTTGCAGACATATTTTGAGTAAGGTGTTTTATTTTTTCACAAAAAGATGATTTTAGAAATTTTAGTTCATGATCCGTGATAATCCCAGGAAGGGGAGGAATTAATTTTTTCACAACCATTTGTTTTTCCTCCTACTTATGCTGTTAATGATATCTGTCTAAATGTAGTTCCTTGCACATCTCTATTGAACTACATCTGTTTTTTTCCAGACCATTTCTCCAATTTGTCAAGATCATTTTGAATTCTCATCCCATCCTCCAGTATGCCTACAGTCCCTCCCAGCTATGTGTTGCCTGAAAATTTAATCATATGCTCTTGATTTCATCATCCCAGTTATTAATGAAAAAAATGAATGACGTTCCTCTCTGTACATCTTTCTGTTCTGTCAGTGAACCACAGATAACAATTCTCTGGGCACAGTTTCCACAGTTTACAGTGCTTAAGCCCTCTGTAGAAAGGTCAACAAAAATCTCTATTTCCTTACCTGGATCACTAAAAAACAAAACAAAACAAAAACAAACAAACAAAAGCACAATAATAATAAGAAGAGTAAGAAGTTATAAAGGTTAAACCCATACTTACATTAAGATACCATATATTTATATCCAGATTAATTTATATTCATAGGGTCTCCAATCTTGTCATGGAAAGAAATTAGGTGGGTTTGATCAGATACTTTTTTTCAGACTCATAATAGATGAATGTATCTGTTCATTATCCTTCAGAAGCTTGAAGTGATCTGTTATTTCAGATTTCTTTTCTGTCTCAAATGGTTGTGAGGCACTGGAACATGTTGCCCAGAGAAGCTGTAGATGCCCCATCCCAGGAAGTGTTCAAGGCCAGGTTGGATGCTTTGAGCAACCTGGTCTAGTGGGAGGTGTCCGTGCCCATGGCAGGGCGGGTTGGAATTATATGAATTACATGATCTTTAAGATCCTTTCCAACCCAAACCATTCTATGATTCTGTGATTCTGTGATCTATATAACTCTATGTCTGTCTCCTCTACATCTCTCCTCACCCTAATTCTATGATCACCACTGAATATTGTCTTTCCTTGTCTTTCAGAGTAGGACTTATTTCAAGGATAATTTTGTAAGTGTATATTAACGTGCTTTCATTTCTACATATAAATTTTCACAGGTGTCAAATGTATGTAAGCTCTCAATATGCCCCAAAAGATACCCAGTTTGATTAAGTTACCCACACAAGTGTCTAGTTCCATTTGAGATCACGCATTGTCTCCAAGACAGCCAGCTGGCATATAACACCAGAAGAATGTCTGACACATATCCTCCTCAGCTAGCATGATGATCTCAGTTGGTACTGAATATCTATGTTTAAGCAACTGAAATGCACTTTAGGTTTTCTTTGGCTACAGTGGGAATTTAGGACTAGTAACATGTAGGGATATTTGTGATGTTGTAATATATCTCATCCTGACCAAAGTATCTGTTTCAAAAGGACCTGGGTCATTCACAGGTCCGATATCATATCTGGAAGGAGTTTATGGAAGACTGGATACTGTAGAACACTTCAAATGGTACCAAATGCCTACATGTGGGTATTTTAATCAAGTTCCTGACACACCTTCAAATACCTACATATAGAAATCTGAATTTAAGAGAACTAATCTGAAACTGAAATGACTCTTATTCATTGATTCTCCATGAGATGGACACAAATTGTACTGAAATGATTTCAAAACTTTTGTGTTCTACAAGCAATCTCTACTATAAATCCCCTATTGTAGATTGATGCCTTGACCTAGATTCAGCTCAAGCATCCATTCCTTGCTCAGACTAAGCACTAAGCACCTAGTGACACTGTCATGTGCTATTTATGCAGACTGAGGAAGAAAAGGCCCTTGCATACATACAGGTAGGCATGGCTTATGGCTTTAGACATTAATTACAGGTTCTTGTAGCAATTGATATTCCCCAATGGCTGAAAGCCTGAACTCCTTCAGTAAACAGGAATTAAATATTGTCTTGAATGACTGATCACTTGAAAACTCCATGAGGACTTCCTCTGTCTCAGTGACAGGTTCCTGGCAAAGGTGTATACAAACGGTTGTTGAATCTAGTCACGTTGATCAAGAGTTATATCCTCAAAAGATTTTTCAAGTGCCTAAGGATACCTGGGAGATAGCAAACCACTATTGACTTCATTGTTTCAAGTTCAAGCCTACTTTGCTTGCCAGAATTCTACCACAAAGTGAATTAGCTCCATATATCTTTTCAGTCATAGCTTTCTGTTTCAGGAAACCACTCCAAAACCATCAGTCAAGGTACGGTTCAATATGAGATTAAGATACATAAATACCCTGGTTATGTAGGTATCTACAAGCATACTATGTGGCCAAGTTCTTGTTATAGCCAATGAATATATAAGGCTTAATCCATACTATAAAGATAGGTCTCTACTGTAATTTGAGATACTACAGGATTTGCTGCTGGGCATTTACCTATTATGTTAATAAGCCCTTTATTCCATAACAGTTCATAGGCCCACTGTCACAGTTTATTAAACATGAAGATGTTATTCCTCTTGGTCATTTCAAATGACAGTAAATGCCAACATTTAGGCAACTGAACTGATCCCCTAGTGTCTAAAACTTAGATAAGGAACAGATCAAGTAAATGTATGACATAAATGAAATTTTCAAGTCAAATAAGAGTATTATGATGTTGCTTTTTTGTTGTTTTGTTTTGTTTTGTTTTGTTTTTGAGAAATGGCACGATATTTTGGTACAAAAAATAATAATAATAAAAGTAGGAATTAGTATTCTAATCCCATATCTCTATAGTCCTTTTAGAACACTATTTAGGCTTGGTATGTTTCCTTTACAAAGCCATAAGACTCCTCTTCTAGATTTTTTTTTTTAATTCTGTTGCTTTCAACGACCTCTGAGCTCTATTGCTACATCAATCTGCTAACTACAGCATTTATATACAGTGTATTCCTATTACCTTCTGAAATGCTCTGCTAAATTACGAAGCCTCCTATAGCTTCCCATCAAGAAAGTATTTCACAATTGCAAGTGGTAAAGCTGAATTAAATGTATTTCTAGACTCACTGAATTATAAGTATATTTGGTTCACATTTTAAGATGCTCTGTTATTGGCGCTTTTTAGCAATGCATCAAGTAATTTTATCACTGGACACAAATAACTTTAGCACTGGACAATAAAAAGCATTATAGCAGAGTTGCAAATCTGTCCCCATGTATAATAGAACATCTTCAGGATGCATTGGGAAGAATAAGCATTTATTTATCTATGTGTAGCTGTTTATACTTAACAATTAGCCAGGAAACATTGAAGGAAGGTTGCAAGGTTTGTTGTTTGGTTGCTCATAACATTCAACTGACTTTCATTTCTCATTGTCATCAATGAAAAATCTGTTGGTTTATCAGCCTGTGTGGCATTTTTATCTTTAGAGATTTCATGCTTAGAATGGTTTGCATAATATCAGATGAAAATATAGTTTAGGCACTTTTCATCAAGCTGTGTGCTAGATATCCCTCTTGATATTCCTTCTTCTGACTTTATGCTGCAACAGTCTTAATCTTTCCCTTTCACTGCTTCTGTGGTGTTTTTTTTCTTTTCGTTTGTTTGTTTGTTTGTTTTTTCCTAAATATCTTCTACCAATTCTTCACCTTGGCTTGAAGCACCTACACTGACCTTTCTCTTTATCATTTATGTTGTTTCATTATCTACTGAAAGAATGTGACTGTAATCCACAGTAATAAGACAAATCTCTGATCTCAAATTGAACAACAACTCGACTATATTGAAGTCTGTATGTCTCCTAATAGGCCTGGAAAAAAATGGGAAGTAGTGAGCCTTACTGCAATGGCACATTTTAATTGATTACTATTCTTCTTATTAATATCAATCCACATGAGTTTAGTCTAATTTTATCACCGACTAAATATGTCTCTCCCACATTCTTAAATACATTTTGAACATTTAAATGCATCTTCATAGCAAGACTGCCTCCCAAATGCATCTAATAAATGGCTATTTTGAAGTTTGGTGCCACCCCCGCTTGAATCAAGGACATCTGATAGTGATGATGGATATTTTAAAACACCATATATTTAGGAATATTTTAACTCTTATAAATGGAAGTTTAAGTTTGGTTTAAACAAGTCTTACTGGCTGATAGAGCCAAGACACAAAGCAATCTTTTCCAGGAGACTATTGTTTTCCTGACAAAAAGAAACTTGGATTTGCACATCCCCAGCCCACCAAAACCATATATTTCTATCTGCTAAAGCAAGGCCTCAGCATTGTCCCTTTCCCATCCCTTCCATGATCAGCTTCCTCCTCTTATATGAGCCCTTCCTCCACCATCACAAGCTTTATCACACACTAATACACTGACAACCACCCTCTTTTCCCTTTAATCTCTTGCCTACTCTTTCATCAGTTAGAAGCGCCACTCTCTCCACTTTCACATATGATTTGCTTTCTACCACCTCTTACATATTGTTAAAACAGAATCTCTTTATGGATAAAAGGAAGCACACCATTATATAGAGAGAGTCAAGAATCATTTTTTATCCTAATAAAAACCTTATTATTCTCATCAAAATAAAACAGCAGCTATTATCACTCAATTTACAAGAATACTAACACTCACAATCCACATTAATGTATAAAAGCCTCAATAATACCCTTGAAATTTTTATACAAGGAAATGTGCGAGCATTTACCCACAGAAACACAGGGCAACTCCAGTTGGAGGGGGCTTTAGGAAGTCTTGTAACAGTCCAAACTCCTACTGAAAACAGGGTAGACTGTAGTATCAGACCAGAAAGCTAAAGGTTTCATCTTGATGGCTTAAAAACAAACAAAATAAACAAACAAACAAACAAACAAAAAAACTCCAATTATGCTCACTTTTCCTCCACTCTCTGGAAATTAATGTCAACAGTTTATTTAAAAGAAGTCACTAGCATTCTCAAGGTCTTCACTAGGAGGAATATCATGTTCACAGTGGATATCCCTTCCTTCTCAGTTCTAGGGCTTGCTTATATTTTGTTTTATACTCTTAATGCACTCTGTTTTCTTCTCATTAGCTGGCAGTGGCTCTCAGTTCCCTCAGCCCCATGAATAGAAAGGGCTGTTGTTTGTCAGGTAGTGACTTGCCGGTGGGGGGAGATCACCTACTCCTCAGCAGGGCCATTCCCAGAGATGAAGCAAAAGCAGGGGAGTAGCAGTCACCAAGAACAGGAGTTAAACCAATGAAACCCAGCTCATGCCAAAGCGAGGCCGAGCCCCTGCACTACTGAGTCAGTACTCAGCCTGTGGACATAGGAAAAATCCTAGTGCTTAGGCTACAATTTGCAAACTGAACTTTTTTCTCCACTTTCTTTGCCTCCTGAAAAACCTCAGTCAAACCATCAGTTTCTCTCCTTTCTCTCCTTCTCTCCTTTCTCTCCTTCTCTTCTCCCCAGTAGCTTGCCTATCAGAGTCTCCTTAGAAGCACTTCAGAAAAAGCAGTAATTCCTGCTTCCTGAAGAGTCCTGTTATCTTACCACAGTGCATAGGTGAGAGAAATAGAGAAGAATATGGTTAAAGCACCTGGTGTATAATTCAGACACCAACATAAAAGCTTCTGTCGCTAGGGCCCCTTCAAAAACCTTCGGGTATCTGAAAGATCTGCAAGGGATTTCTGCATATGAAGAGTGACATGCAGGAGACATCTGAACAACAATAGGAGGCTACATGGTATTTTGTAATTATTGAGGAAAAAATGCTTCTGAAAGTCAACATGTAAGCAACTGAATCTCCTGCTTTCCAGTATGTTTCTATATAGGCATCAAATAACCTCTGCCATACACTTCTAAATTTTTGCTTACTGCCTTCAGGATATTCTCTGTGACTGCACCCCACTACCCCCAAAGACTGCTATTACATTTTGCAGTAATAGGTAAAACTAAGAAGAGGTTGTAACTTACTATTACTCAGTTTGATGCTAGACAGAACATTAAAGTAAATAAAATAAATGATGTAGAAAGGAGGAGAAGTAAGCGGCAGAACAATTAACAGTGTTCAGAAAGGAAATGGAAGTTTAAGCTTGCCATTTATAGAACAAGTGTCAGATCATAATGATTTGTTGACATCCCAAATTTCTTACATCAGAAGAGTTTAGAGCTGTAACGGCCATAATGTTAAAAAATACAAATTGGTTTGGAAATATAGAAGAGTTTTCTTTCTTAAAATTATTCAGGCTCTGCCTAATCCTAGAGTAGCTCAGTACACCAAAACATAGGGTAATTCTACATAACATGATTCATTGGTGTATCAGTGGTACCTAAGCTAAAGCTCCAGGCTAAGTAACCTAGTTCTTACTGAAAGACAGATAGGTTTTTTGTGTTATCCAGTGAGTGGTATATAATCCTACGGGAGCAATGCATCAATAACAGATCTTGTACATGCACACTAGCAAAGTGGCAGAGTATGTTTTGTTTATGCCACTGGGCTAAAAGTCTGGAGTGCAGGATTTAATTTTTGACTCTAAAACTTGTGTGTTTTCCTGTAAGTTATTCAGTGATCTTTCTGTCACTGCTGTTCATTTATAAAATGATGAACTAGTTATTCTTAGCTAAAGGTATCCATAGTTATAGGAAATATTTTTTTTTCATTCCTTACAACTGTATTTCCTGTAATTCCTACAAATTTGTGAACTCTCTAGAATAAATACTGCCTTCAGCTTTACCTGAGTACCATTTACAAAAGAATAAAGTCTTATTTTGGTTTGGGACTGATAAGTACTAGTGTACTTTCAATGTAGAGATCACATTCCTCTGTTTTATTTTTTAAGGACTTTATCAATAATGAAGAAATTTTCATTGCAATCAGATTTTTGTTATACCTCTGCTTCATTTATTTCAGTGAAATAATGTATCAGCCTTAAATCACTGACTTTATGTTATCTGTTTAGGGGGTTGGAGAAAAACAAACAAACGAACAAAAATTAGAAAGTAAAATAAATAAATAAATAAATAAATATAATATAATATCATTCTGTGCCTGTCACAAGACCTTTATAAATTTCTATTGTTGTGTTTAATACTGAGAGGTAGGTGTTCTCTTCTCTATGCTGGTCCCTTAGTGCATACACTCTGTCCAAGTATGGCCATGCATGATTCCTTCTTTTCTGTAAACCATAGTTTTCTGATGTACAAAACTCTAGTTCCTAGGAAACTAGGAAACTCTAGGAAAGTGCCTTTACAGGGTGGAAGGGAGCACTGTCATCTGTTCCTGGAAGTAGACCAGTGTGTGACCTCAGCACCTACACCCTGTAAACCAAATGTTGCCCATCTGAACTGAAAATCCTATCGTGGGTAACATGAAACACACAATATATCTGTAGAACAAAGAATCCTAATTGATAAGTTTAATTAAAATCATAACCATCCCATCAAAATACCGAACAGCTACTATCAGTCCAACTCAGAGCATACTGGCACATGTAACCCAAACCAACACAGAAAATTTACAGCTGCAGTCACCCTACTGTAGGAGAGTGGCAGGGGATATTTACAAGAAGTCACTAGCATGCTCAAGGTCTTCACCAGAAGGAGTATCGTATTCACAGTGGGTATCTCTTCCTTCTCAGACTCTCACAAAGGGCTATCATTTGCCAGGCAGTGACTGGGGAGGGAGTGTCACCCCTCCCTAGTAAGGCCATGCCCCGAGCTGAACCTAAAGCAAGGAAACAGCAGCCACTGAGCCCAAACGCAGGGATTAATCCAGCTCAGGTGAAGGCCAGGCTGAGCTCTTGCACTGCCAGACCAGCACACAGCCAGGGCATCTCCCTTATAACAGCAAAAGCTGCACTTATGGGGCAAAAAAATTAGTTTTGCAATTCTTCCCCCCCAAAAAAAATGTAGACTATTTTTTTTTTTTCATTGAATGAATGGGCCAATTTAGATTATAATTTTCTTGATGCATCTTTGTTAGTAGTTCAGGCCCTGTGTAACATTTGAATGATTTTTTCTTGTTATGATTGTCTCAAATTTGCAGAGATACAGGGCAGCTAGCAGTCTATCTGTTAGAGCCTGTTAAAGTGAATAAAAGCATTTTTAAAGTTTTGAAGTTCCTGAGATTTGTTGGCATTTTGTTTGCATGTACTTAGTTTATTTGAGTATTGCAATGCTTATATTTCTTAGTCTTTTTGCATAGGATATGACAGTTAGCAATTGTTCATCTTGACCTGAGAGATACTGTTCTTACTAGGAACACAGTGGACTTTTTGGAAAATAGGAAGATCTCTAATGCCAATGAGCTTCTTTTTTATTGCCTTTGTAGAGTAATTTCCTTCAAAACTATTTGCTTTTTTACGAACCTCAAAGCTTTACCCTGAAGATGAAGTAGAAATCTTAGGAAGGAAACAGATTTCTATTAACTCCTTATTTGATTGTCATGGCAAATGCTATTGCCGTGATAAAGTGCAGGCAAACAGAAGTAAAACCAGACATATAGTCAATTTTTTATTATACTTTCTCTTGCTTCTCTTCTTATGCTCAAAATTTTGCTCTATATAACGAAAACTTGCTATAAATAAACCCAATAATTTATTTGTAGTATAAGTGATATCTTAAATAATCTAATCAGAAGAATTATTATTAATCTAGGTCCAATTATTACATAAAATGTAATGTAGTGGCTGCAGGTGCTGAGTGTTATGAGCAGGGTGCTGCAGGGCGGCCTCTGTGAAGAGAGGCTGAGGCTGCCCTGTGCTGGCACCAGCCGGTTCCAGCCGGCTCCAATGGCCCCACTGCAGCGCATGGCTGGGCCTGGCAGCCAAGATGGTGGGGCCTCTGGGAAATGTGTTTAAGGAAGGGGAGAAAATTCTGCATAGAAGTGAGAAAAAGAATTGTGAGAAACAACCCTGCAGATACCTAGGTCAGAGAAGAGGACGAGAAGGTGCTGCAGGCACCAGAGCAGATAATCTGGAGAAAACCATAGTGAAGCAAGTATTTTCCTGCAGCCTGTGGGGAGGACAGTTGGGAAAGAGATATCAACACTGCAGTCTGCAGAGGAGCCCGTGCAGTATGGATATTTGATGGATATTTGCCAAAGATGGATATTTGCCAAAGCAACTGCAGGCCTTGGAGAACTCACGCAGGAGGAGGAGAATAGCATGAGGAAGAGGGAGTGGTAGAGAGGATCTGTTATGGACTAACGACAGCCACTATTCCCCATCCCTCTGCACTGTTCAGAGAGGGAGGAGGTGGTGGAAGATTTGGGAATAAAAGATTGAAGTTGAGCCTGGGAAAATGGGGGGTTGAGGGGAAAAAGTTTTTAGTTTTGTCTTTGTTCCTTACAATCCAACTCTATTTTAATTGGTAATAAATTAAATTAGTTTTCCCCAAGATGAGTCTGTATTGCCTGTGATGGTAATTGGCAAGTGATGTCCCTGTCTTTATCTCAGCCCATGGGCTTTTCTTCTTATTTTCTCCCTTGTTCTGTTGAGGAGGGGGACTGAGACTGTGGCTAGGTGAACATCTGACCAAGTTCAACCCACCACGAGAAAGAAAAAGAAATTAAAGAAAATAACACTATTGTGCACATGATGTGTAAATAATAATAGCAACACACTTAACTTTGTTTTACACACACTTTCTAGATTTTACCTGTCCTGGTTTTTAATCATGCTTCACTGCTCTCTGGTGTCCTAGCATTGATGGCTTCCATCCGTTGGGGTGGGGGCAGTCAGTCATCAGCATCCCTTGTCCTTCACCAAGTATGACACTGATGGTTTCTTAAAACCTCCGTCTAGGGTCTGTTTGAGGTCATTTCAACATTTGCTAACATGCTTTTATACCTTACTCTTTTTTCATTGGTCTGCAAATTCACATTATACACAAATTTGCTAGATAGGGTACATTTTACATAGATTAACTATTTGGTCTTTGTTATATCTGAAACTCCTTTTGTTGAGCTTCAGGTCTGCATTTCTTTACCAGTGACCACTGGTAAGTTCTGGGTAACATGAGGTCTCAAGTTCGAAACTGGTGCGTTATATCTTATTATCCCATGCCTCTGCTCCCCAGAACTGCATCGTGTATTCCCACTTGTCAATGCCTCAGCTTTTATACCAGTCTTATATTTCTCCAGTCTACATTATTAATTTACAGTCATAAATGCTTCATGTTACACAGAATAAGTGCTTGTTACTCTTATCTATATAAGAACTATGCCAACACTATACAAAGATAAGCAAAATTAAAACGGCTCAGACATAGCCACCTGTCATATGAAAAGGTGTTGCTATAGTTAAGCCAAGTCAAAGCAAGTCTCCAGGCAGGTCAAGACAATTTCAGAGTAAGCCAGACAAGCCACAGTCCTAAGGCCTCGTAAACTAATTACAAAGCCTATGACATGTTACTAGCAATGGCAATACAGTATTACACATCTGAACGGCTACACTCCAGAGAGCTATCACAATAAAACTATGAAGAGAAAAAAGCATTTTCTAAGATTCTGAAGGTATTAATATGTATTGAGGTCTTAATATTAAATAACTTAGACCTCTTTATATAAAATGAGCAAATGAGAGGTTTCCACTCCATTACCAGCCACTCCCTTTGACTTAGCCACTCTCACATACGTGATTGTAGAATGGACATAACTGGTTCTGCTTTTAGCTGCTTTGCCCAAACAAGAGATTTCTTGCCTAGACAGGCAATTTCTAAGACTAAATCTATTCAAGGTGTTGATACGTGGGTTAAAAGAATAGCTTCTCAGAGACACTAGTCTGAACTGGAACAGTATATACATTACCTCATGATCAGAACCTGTGGCCCTTATGGTGATTAACTTTCTCATGGCTGTTCTTTGTCCATACTGAACAAAAGGTATTTTTCACATTGTTTCACCAAGGCAAAATCATGTGAAAGGAAGCAAAACAAACACACCAGAGCTGTCCAAGTGAAACATTGGTCTTTGTGCCTTTAAAATTATTTGTTATATGGTAGATATTTGTCAGTTTAGTATATATGAAGAGTCATTAGACTACAAACCCCAAGAAAGTATAAAAAGAAGCATACATAGTTCTCCAAAAATAAACACTTTTTTTTTTTTTTGATCCAGGGGAGCTTTACCTACATTTTGTTGGCATTTGATTGATTGTTCAGGTATTTATACAAACCAATAAACTGAAAATGCTTTTTATCTCATTAATAAGAGAAGATACAATGGAGAAAAAAAGTTTTATTACCAAATGAATAGCACAGCAGGGTACAATTTGATAAATAGAACATTTCATTTTACCACATGGGCCTTCGTAGTGCAGTCCACATCTCCTGAGTAATTTAATGAACTGTGATGGTTGAACCAGTGCCAGTTTTAATACTTAACATTTTAATCAGCTAGCAAAATAAGTTATAACTGAGCAACACTTGAATAGCACTTGAATGCATAAAGGAATATGTTGCTGAGAATGATGCTAGTGACTCTGGATGAATAAGAGAAATTGCTGTCTCTGCTGGGCTTAACTAGTGGGGCATTTGGGGTCATTGTTATTTCTCATGTCAGTCACTTTAATTTTATTCTTTTTAATATAATCAGGTTTACTTTTCTTTATCTGGTCTTCCTCTATTTGTATTGTCCTCCCATGATTTTCTTAGCAAATACTGCCTGTATTGCTGGCATGTAATTTAGGTCTGCATTGTAAACAACATATTCATACACATGTATGTATATACGTCCATCAGTGTGCATTCTCAAAACACTATTTGAATCCAGGGTTCTAACTGCTGCAACAGCAGAAGGAAAAAACACAGTCAAGAGAAAGGTAGGAGACATTCTTCTGAAGCAATGTTTTTTTCTCTTATGTTTTGCTCATACTCTTAAACTTTGATATAATTTGAGCCCACAGTGTCCTCCATTCTTTCTGGGGTAGGTTGGTGAAAGGTGGTTTCATTGTTCTCTTATGGACATCTGTAGTTCCCATAGTGAACCACACTGCTAGACGTAGATATTACAAAGAAGGGGGTTGAGGCATGTCTGAGGTATGATAAATCTCTTTTTAGTTATAAGAAGTGGAAAGAGCAGCAGAACTAAGATGCCAAAAGCCAGTGGGCTTCCAGAAAATGGAACAATAGATTTGGCTTTCTGCTCTCAAACATTCATTTAGTCTGATGGTGGAAATTGCCATCAAAGTAGCCTAGAGCTGTTAAATTTGGTATTATGATTTTACGGAAGACTGTTCTACTTTTCATCCTGCTTGTTTTAGAGAGTAATATGAAAGAGAAAAGCAAAGAAAAAAAAAAAAAAGAAGAAGAAATAAAGAAATAAAGGAAAGAACTCTCTAAGAATAAGGTGTCTGTCTTTCCAAGTAGGAAATGAGCAGAACCCGTTTGTACAGTGATTTTCTATTTTATGTCATAGTCACTCCAAGAAAAGGGAGGGGTAAGGAAGAAAGGTGGAAGAGGAAGTTTTCATTCAAATTAAATTGAAGGGACTATAATAAACTCATCCCTTATATTTGTAATGGGAAACTGATCGGCCTACATTTGTTAATTAACAAATCCTATAGCACTAGGATTCTATAACACTGTTTCCCATGATGAAAAGAATGAATAGTTGTCAGATATTCCTGCACTTGCTGTTAATTTCAATTCTAAATATTTGTATTGCTCAACCAATAATTTCTGAGGTTTATTTCATAACTACTTTCAATAATTATTTATGATACATTGCAAAGTTGATGGAATTTTCTGTTTGGACATCTGTCTGTCACCTGAAATAGTAGGTTCCGTATATATTTGTCTTGCAAAAGGTTACACAATGTTATTAACTCATTTCAGAGATCTATAAAAAACTAAAAATGTTAGAAATGTATGTAATTCTCACACTATGGCTTGCACAGCCTTTTTGTTGTAATAGTGAAACCTTCACACACGTGGTAATTGTACTGTATCCATAAACCATTGCATATTTATTCTGAATTTTCCCCTCTACCGCTTCCTCCAATCCTATTATTTGTCATTTTATTTAATTTCTTTTTTTGATACAATGCCTATTGTTCTAATGGAAGGATTCTAATAGCCTTGAATGGGTGTTGGATTGCACCGTGAGCCTTTGTGTCTGAAGAAAAATACATGACAAGTTAATCTGTAAATCAATTTCTTAAGGAAAAAAAAAATTTAAAATTGACTTTAAGTAGTACTTCTTGTTATAGATACATAAACGATCATATTATCTTTATTCAATTGCTAATCTGTGATTTAGTCAAAGAAGTCTATTTTTTGAGAATTTGTTTATTGATTTTCGATATAATTTCAATCTTTTTTTTTCTTTTATTTGTGGGTTAGTACTTTTCAGTGTATATGTAAATAAGAGGATTCTACTGTTAATTCAAACTAAAATGTTTAACTTAAAATTAGTCCTAATTTCTTCAAGATGTTTTACTGTAGATAGGCAAGCTATTGTGATGAGACCATTTCTTCTCACAGTTTGATTATGTCTGATACTAGAAGGGGCTATTAGCTCAAGTTTATTGTAAGCTATTAAACTTTACACAGTTACTGTCTAACTGCATCCAATTGCTTCTGCTTACCTAATGCAAATCTCATGTCTAGCTACAGCTTATCTCTTGGAAAACTTCATTCTGACAGTGAGAGAGCCCAATATTTTGGCAAGTTCTCCATATTTTCAGTAATATATGATAATGATAAAAAATGTGCCCACATTTTTATTTTTATTTAATGAACTTCCCATTATTAGATTTTTCTGCCTTTCTCAAAAAACAAACAAACAAAAAAACTTCTGCACACATCTAACTTCATCTCTGATGAACTTGAACACATACCAGAAATAAATGCACAGTCAAATCCAGCAATAAAATCACTCCTGTGATTTTCTTGCTTATCCATTCAAAGAAGTTTTAAGTATATTGCGAATATCATGGAACCACAGGATCACAGAATGGGGCCACCTAGAGCCACTTGCATGGAACAATGACCAGATGGTTTTTGAAGATCTCCAGAAATGGAGGGAGACTCCACTACCTCTCTGGGCAACCTATCCCAGTGCTCCATAACCCTCACGGTAAATTGTTTCCTGATGTTCAGATGGAACCTCCTGTGTTTCAGTTTGTGCCCATTGCCTCTTGTCCTGAGAACCACTGAAAAGAGCCTGGCTCCATCCTCTTTGCACCCTCTCTGCATGTATTTATATAAAATTAGGAGATCTCCCCTGAGCCTTCTCTTCTCTAGACTACACTGTCCCAGTTCTCTCTGCCTGTCCTCATAGGAGAGAGGCTTCAGTCCCTTAGTCATCTTTAAGGCCCTTTGTTGGACTCTGTCCTGTAGCTCCAAGTCTCTCTTGCACTGAAAGTCCCAGAATAGGACATATTACTCCAGGTGCGGCCTCACCAATGCTGAACAGAGGGGAAGGATCACTCACCTCAGCCTGCTGGCAATACTTTCCCCAATGCAGCCCAGGGTACTATTAGCCTTCTTTACTCAAGGGCACATAGCTGGCTCATGTTCCACTTGGTGTCCACCAGGACCCCCAGGTCCTTTTCTGCAGAGCTGCTTTCCAGCTGCGAGGGCCCCAGCATGTACTGGTGCCTGGGGTTGTTCCACCCCATGTGCAGGAGCTGGCACTTCTCAATGAAGTTATTGAAGTAATTTACAAAGTTCAGTATACAGTCAATTTTTAATTTTCATCAAAGGGTGAAATCATATTTGCTTGACAGCTTTTATTTTCTGCAAAGCCTTACTGACTGACTTTAGTAGGATGTCTGCTCCCTAGCTCCTTGTGAATCCATTTCCACATTTAGCTTATTTTCCTTTTGGTTTTAAACTATTATCTAGAATACTGGCCTGTATTCCACTGATCATGTGGCTTGTTCCTTCTCAGTGCTTATTCAAACATTCCAATTTACAGTATTTTAGATGTATTTTATGACATGTTTCAAAATGTATTAAAAACTAACCTTAACAACCAGATGTCTGTGGAAGATAAGTGTAAATTATCAGGACCAGCCAATGTATAACAGTATTGCTGTCAACAATATTTCCCCAAGTTACCCTGGAAGTACAAAATCATGTCTTAGACATAACTAGCAAGCTGACAAATATTATGTAATTGCTTGCTTGAGGTTCTCATTCTTTTTTAATGTTATCACTGCTGCTGTATTTTTATATTGTATTGTAAATATTTTTTGTTGGAAATACATTTTCTTCAGAGAGTGCCTAAGTTGAAGCTTAATTGGAGAGCACATTTTTATATAATATAAGTAATAAATAATCACACACACACACAAAAACAAACAAACAAACAAACAAACAAAAGTTTCAAAGGAGAGGCTTTGTCAATGTGATTATTGTAGGCATCTGTTTTCCCAAAAATTTTCTTTGGTTTCATTTTCACAGATGATATATAACTGGGAGTGGCTGATACATAAGTGGCTGATATGACAGAGGGTCATGCTGCAATCCAGAGGGACCTGGACAGGCTGGAGAAATGGTCTGGCAGGAACCTCATGAAGTTCAACAATGACAAGTGCAAAGTTCTGTACCTAGGAGAAATAAACCTGTGGAGATTTGGGTTAAAACCCATATGGGTTAAAAAACAGTAGATCCATTGAAGATATTCAAAAGCTGTCTAGACATGGATCTGGGCAAAGAGCTGGAGGTGGCCCTGCTTCAGAAAAGAAGTTGGACTTGATGACCTCCAGACGTCCCTTCCAATCTCAGCCATTTTATGATTCTGTGATTCATTGATGCTGTTCCACATGACCACTCAGGCAAACATCTGCATATTGTTAGTTCATTTGTCACACATCTATTTAAGGGAATATGAAGCACTGTACAAATGAATGCCCCAAATATATTCCAAAAGGATACTACAATATTCTGAGAAATTACAGTTTTCAAGGGATATCTCTGAGGTAGCCTGAGATAGGTATCTCCCAATTGCCTATGTGGTATGAGCATTAAAAAAAACCACCACCACCACCACCACCAACAGCAAATTTATGTGGAATCAATATGACAACACAACTCTTACTTCTGACCTAAAACATTCATTAGTTTAAAAAAATCTTATCTTAGGGTAATCTTATTCAGAAGAAATAATATATTTCCCCCGAGCATTGTAGAAATGTATGTATTTATCATTTGCTGAAGAGTGAAAACATTGTGGCAAGGAACGTGATTTATCCTGAGACGGAAAGAATGGAAGACAGATCAACAGAGCATATTGTGAAGATCCTCACAGATTCTTTGTCTGATATCATTTATAAACTGTTTACTAAAATATTAAACCTTTTTATCTTGAAAGATTAAAGACAGCCAAATTAGATTCTGGCACATAGACTTGTAGAAGAATTACATAGCTTTGTTATTGTAATGAGGTCAGAAATAACATTTCTTGGGTTTTGTGAATTGCTAATTTACTTCTTGATAGCAATTTACATTCAAGAACATTCTACAGTTCCATTTGTAGTTAAAAGAATTCAATATTTTATTCTCTTTATTTAAAATATTACTTGCAAAATCTTCAACTAGTTGGCTGTCTTACAAATAACAGCCTTCACCAGGGTTTCCTGCCAGCTGTAAAGTTTTGGTGAGGAATTAGTAATTTAGTAATTTAGCAATCAGTAATTTAGAAATGAAGCACCACAATGTTGCTATGAGAACTTACCATTAAGCCTAATTTTGAAAGCTTTTTTGACAATAAAACTGACCAAATAAATTTGCTAGACAAGTAAAATATAAGCCATTCATTCAAATGTGATCTCTGCATCCATCATTTACTTTATGATACATCTAATATGTGTACTTTGACATTAAAAAAATTGTTTTGGAAAGAAACATATATCCACTTGTCCCATCTGTAGTATAGTCATGCAAAAATAATTCTATCTATACTGGAACATTAGGGGAAAGACAAATAAATGAGGTGTTTCCTGCAAATTCTACTCTGCAAAAACATCATAATCATGAAGTGATAAGACTACCACTCTGCTTCCTAGCCTTTGTGGTCAATCTGAGGCTTTGTTCTAGGATGACAATTTTTGGAGAGGGATCTGTGTGGGTGTATGTGTTTGTAAGTGTAAAGGAATAACACAAATTTCATACAACTGTCCATATATTAGTACTCCTGAAATCTTCTCACAAAAGTTTCAGAAAAATTGTGAATTAGCTTGCCTTACGAAGAGCTTCTAATCTGTATGATAGTGCCAGAGAGGGAAACCATATGACCATATGCTCATTCTATGCACAGATCACCAAGGAACAATTGGGACTTCTAATTCTTAGACTTTTACCCCCACACACACAAAATTACAGGACAGTAAAAACAGAAATTAAAAATAAATAGATAAATAAATAAAATGAGTATGAAATATTGGAGAGGAAAGAAGCAGGAAGAAATGTATCATTATTATTCGATTCTTTTGAGATTTTTTTTTCAAATTAGTATAGAAATGAAAGATACTTGCTTTCATTTTGTTGTGGCTCGAGCTTTGGAGAAAAATGAGGGTTTATAATCTTTGGAAAAGAGGGCAGGCCACTCATGAGGACTATAAGGATGTTGCAAGGCTGTGCAGGGACAAAATTAGAAAGGCCAAAGCTCATCTGGAGCTCAATCTGGCTACTGCCGTTAAAGATAACAAAAAATGTTTTTACAAATACATCAACACAAAAAGGAGGAGTAAGGAGAATCTCCATCCTTTACTGGATGCGGGGGGAAACTTAGTTGCAAGGGATGAGGAAAAGGCTGAGGTGCTTAATGCGTTCTTTGCCTCAGTCTTTAGCGGCAAGACCAGTTGTTCTCTGGATACCCGGTACCCTGAGCTGGTGGAAGGGGATGGGGAGCAGGATGTGGCCCTCACTATCCACGAGGAAATGGTTGGCGACCTGCTACAGCACTTGGATGTACGCAAGTCGATGGGGCCGGATGGGATCCACCCAAGGATACTGAGCGAACTGGTGGAGGAGCTGGCCAAGCCACTTTCCATCATTTATCGGCAGTCCTGGCTATCAGGGGAGGTCCCAGTCGACTGGCGGCTAGCAAACGTGACACCCATCTACAAGAAGGGCCGGAGGGTAGACCCGGGGAACTATAGGCCTGTTAGTTTGACCTCAGTGCCAGGGAAGCTCATGGAGCAGATTGTCTTGAGCGTCATCATGCGGCACTTACAGGGCAACCAGGCGATCAGGCCCAGTCAGCATGGGTTTATGAAAGGCAGGTCCTGCTTGATGAACCCGATCTCCTTCTATGACAAAGTGACACGCTTGGTGGATGAGGGAAAGGCTGTGGATGTGGTCTACCTTGATTTCAGTAAGGCTTTTGCACCATTTCCCACAGCATTCTCCTCAAGAAACTGGCTGCTCGTGGCTTGGACTGGCGTACGCTTTGTTGGCTTAAAACTGGCTGGATAGCCGGGCCCAAAGAGTTGTGGTGAATGGAGTCAAATCCAGTTGGAGGCCGGTGACTAGTGGCGTCCCCCAGGGCTCAGTGCTGGGGCCAGTCCTCTTTAATATCTTTATCGATTACCTGGATGAGGGGATCGAGTGCACCCTCAGTAAGTTTGCAGATGACACCAAGTTAGGTGTGTGTGTCGATCTGCTCGAGGGTAGGAGGGCTCTGTAGAAGGATCTGGATAGGCTGGACCAATGGGCTGAGGTCAACTGTATGAAGTTCAACAAGGCCAAGTGCCGGGTCTTGCACCTGGGGCGCAACAACCCCAAGCAGAGCTACAGGCTGGGAGATGCGTGGTTGGAAAGCTGCCTGGCAGAGAAGGACCTGGGAGTACTGGCTGATAGTCAGGTGAATATGAGCCAGCAGTGTGCTCAGGTGGCCAAGAAGGCCAAGAGCATCCTGGCTCGTATAAGAAGCAGTGTGGCCAGCAGGTCTAGGGAAGTGATTGTCCCCCTGTACTCGGCTCTGGTGAGGCTGCACCTCAAGTACTGTGTTCAGTTTTGGGCCCCTCGCTACAAGAAGGACATGGAGGTGCTCGAGAGAGTCCAGAGAAGGGCAACGAAGCTGGTGAGGGGTCTGGAGAACAAGTCTTATGAGGAGCGGCTGAGGGAGCTGGGATTGTTCAGCCTGGAGAAGAGGAGGCTCAGGGGAGACCTCATCACTCTCTATAGGTACCTTAAAGGAGGCTGTAGAGAGGTGGGGGTTGGTCTATTCTCCCACGTGCCTGGTGACAGGACGAGGGGGAATGGGCTAAAGTTGCGCCAGGGGAGGTTTAGGTTGGATATTAGGAAGAACTTCTTTACCGAAAGGGTTGTGAGGCATTGGAATGGGCTGCCCAGGGAAGTGGTTGAGTCAGCATCCCTGGAGGTCTTTAAGAGACATTTAGATGTTGAACTTAGTGATATGGTTTAGTGGAGGACTTGTTAGTGTTAGGTCAGAGGTTGGACTAGGTGATCTTGAAGGTCTCTTCCAACCTAGATGATTCTGTGATTCTGTGATTCTGTGATTCCTTCAGATGTATCAAGAGAAAATAGGAACTTTTTTTGGCTACCTCCTTGCTTTAAAAACTCAGAGCTAGTAACTGTCATGAAAATATGAGCTAAAGTATTCAAAATACTCATCCAGAGCTAGCAGATGTGACAAAACTCATTCTACCTTTTTCAACTGAAAGCTAAGTGAGATATTCTAGAATGTCTTTGATGACACAAAACACTTGAATTCAGGCAACTGTATCAGTCTTTTCAACTGCTAAATTCTGAGATTACTGAGAATAAGAATGATCAACAAATTACCTTTGCTGTCTAAGTATATACTGAAGTCAGTACAGCCTTACTTGGTTGGTGGCAGTAAGAAAGGTATTACCAAAGATACAATAATACTTCAAGCAAATAAGATTCTCTATATGGCAAGGGATGGAGTCTAAACTTATATGGACATAGACCATTTGGTGATGTTTTTTGCCAAAAAAAAAAATAAATAAATAATGGGGAAATGAAGCATCAGACCCATAAGTCACAGGTGGAAATGTCACTTGAAACTATCAATTTTACTGCTAAGACAGGCTTACTCTCTAAATTATGTCTCCTGGGCAGAGATTCAGCTGTGTAAATACCTCTCAACATGCACTTAGCCTGCACTCAGGTATCTGAAACATTCAGGTGTATAGTCCCCCAGTGAGCTGGAAGGAGTGACAGAAGATCTGCAGAAAGAAAGACTGCTCTACTGGGCTGGTGGCTAGTGGTCAGGCAGTGTATGTATTTACACACCTAAATGCTTCCTTTCATGTTTTGCTTATTTTCATTTAAGCATTTCAGAGGATGATTTGTTAGCTTGGACTGTCAGCTTGAACGTGTCAGAAAACGTTCTATATTTAGAACGTTCTATATTTACGTATATAAACGTTCTATATTTAGAACGTTTTCTGGATTTCAGTCTACACACTCTGCCTTATTTTTCCTTTCCCATTTTCCTACCTCATATCTTTTCAGAAGAAGCGTGATCCCGCTATCCACATCTGACTGAGATGGATGCAAAGGACTATTAGTAGCTGAACGGCCCTGTCTATAACAGCACAGAGCTGGAAAAAGATTGCTTTTCCTTAGCTATGTCTGCCCCTGCATCTTGCAGGGAGAATTTTTACTTTCTGTTTTCAGCATGTTTTCTGATTGTTATTTGTTATTTGTCTTGTATAGTCTGTGCCTCAGCTTCATTCAGATGAAATGTACTTTTTATGTACTTTTTTTTTTTTTTCCTTCAGGCATACATCATCAAGGTCTCAATATTCTCATTGAGTTCTTGGTTAGACAAAATTGTGCCTAACCAAGTCATCTGGTGGGAACATGCCAAGATATTTTACTCAATGGTGAGGAAAGGTAGTTTCACCTCTGTTTCCTCGAAGATTTCTAGTATGCTTTAGCACAGCTTTTCATTCTCTTATTTTGTTTCCTTTTGCTGTCTCCTTTACATCTTATTTTCATCTAATTCAGTGTTCAAACAAGATCTCACACAGATAACCTGAGCAACTATTTACTATAAATTCTACAGAAAACATTCTTCATTTTTCACCTACTAACCAAAATGTTGTTCCTATAATGCTACCCTAGTAACACTATGTATATTGTCTCATAAAATGTCTTTACTGCCTGCCCATACAATGTGCTGGCTTTTGACAGTTACAAGAATTCTCTTGAGTTTCCACACTTTGTTTTTTTGGGACCATGAAATGCACATGAGGAATGGGAGATGTAGCACTAAGAAAAATAAAAAATAAAAATAACAATAAAGAAAAGGAATCTTAAGAAGGTAGTGTGGGGTTCAGGCAAAGCCAATACTTTTGATTTTGCTATTAAGGATTTTGACCAGAGTTCTAGAGTGACAATAGGGGAATTAACAGTTTCAGAATAACTCTGATACATTTGTATCTCCTAGTACCAGTGGGCGAGACTAGACTCATCTAACCAGAAGGGAGAAATCCAGAAGAAATGTGGTATTTCCAGGAAAAGAAAAATAAACTTCATTTATTTCATATCTGATAAAGGCCCAGACAATTTCTGTAGGAAAAAAATAATTATTATTATTATTTTATATATATATATATATATGTCCCTTTTCACAGAATTGCACAATGACCCTGATATGAGAATCTGTGTAGGAGTGTATGGTCTGATATAGTTATCACAGTCATTTCCACAGCATTGAATGCAAGAGATCAGGGACCAGTCCTTAAGCTAAATGACCTTGACTCGCTCCCACTTATGCTGTTTAAGAATAGCCACTCCCTGGAGCAAAATGGCAACAGCCTGTGGGCACTTGGCTTTCATCTGGTGCTATATGGGGTTCCCTAAGGCATATTTGTTTGCTATGATTTTTCAGTTCAAAGTACTTGAAAGAGCATGAAAAATTGTGTTGCAGGCCACCAGAGCTGTACTTCAGTACCACAGAGTTCTAGAGTGACAATAAAGGAATTACTAGCCCTTCTTTGTCAGGAAGCTAAGTGTAGTGATCTGAATGACAGCCAGGAAACAAGCTGACAATTAAGCACTGTGGATGGCCAAGGGTTCAGTGCTTGAGTTTGCTTCTTGATGAATGTTATTGTCAGTGTAGATGTACCCATCTAGCTCTATAAAAATCATCCATGTGGTGTGTGCCACCTAAATGGAACATATTTGCAGAGGGAGGTATTTCAATTTCTTACACTAAAACTGTTTTTATAAAGTCTGAACCTAGAAGAATGCTGTAACTTAATCTATACATACTATACCTGTAATTCTCTGACAGTTCTGTACCGACTGATGTACCTATTGATGTACCTATCCAGCTTAATCATCTGGAATAGCTGGCACTAGGGTACATTTTGTTTCCATGTGATTTCTGAAATGAAGAAGCCTTTAGGCTATTATATAAGGCTATTATTTAGTAACTTGCTTTGAATTCTTTTGTTCTCCCCCCCTTAACCAGGAGGACAATAGTGCTGGGAAATATTTTTAGGAATTTCATTTTTTTCTTCTGAATAGCAAGCATGTTTGAGGTGTTTACTATGACCACTTTTCACTGTTAGCCAGTCATCTGCCATCAACTTTCACACAAAAGGGTGGAGAAACTGGAAAACAGGTTTAAGAAGATTTGACTAAACAGACTTTTTATGAAAGGACATTTACCTGTTTCAAGCTGAAAGTAGTGGGGAAGCAATTCAGTTTTATTTAAAAAAGTAAAATGCTACTCTGTGATGGTCAGGATCTAATAAGCAGTGTTTTGAATTTACCATATATCAAAAGGAGAAAAAAATATATATAAATGACATTTTAAAATGTTAATAATTGTTAGACTGATTTTAAAAGTGTTAAATAACTCCTACAAGTGTGGTGTTCAATTCAGGCTTTGTAGAATTTTTGCTGCATGTTTTTTGTTAAATATTAGGGGTGTGATCATATGATCAAATGCAGTTGTATTTCCGTGGCTTAACAAGATACTGCCTAGCAACTGAGACAGCTGACCACATTCCTGATCTTAATCAGTGCCAATTATAAGTCATATATATTGGCCTCTGTTGTAATTCATTATATAATGTAGGGGTGAAAGAACATTTGAGATTTTAAATGTACTAGCAATGAAATGAAAAAATACACACTTTATCTTATAAAAGAGTCAGAGTCATTTACTTGGCTTAGCTGAGTACTTGGCTCAAAAATATACATTTTACATGTAATGATAGCTGTCCTAGCTTTGTTAATTTAAACTGCTAAGAATATTTGACAATTATTTCTCTCAAAGCACAACATAGCGTGTTTTATTTTTAGATTAGGTTTCATTTGTGAAGGAGGGCCTAATTTTATAACAGGTTAACTTATCACTCTTTGAGTGATAAGTTATATTTTAATAGATTTTTTTCCTATATGAATATAGGAAAGATTAGAGCATGGAAAAAAAACAAAAACAAACAAACAAACAAAAAAAACAGTATCTGATGGTTCTATTGTTTTCCTTGAGGAAACAAATTAATATAATGTAATGGGTGATTCTGATTAAAATACTTCTCTCATATTTAAGCTTAAAAATTATTCTCTAGTATCATACACCAAAACTAAGGATTATCCTTAGTATGTATATGAAAGCATATCTTGACTATACTTCATGTTTAACTGAAACCAATGAAAACCCCCGCCTGAGTGCTTCAAACAGCTATTGAAAGAGAGATAATTTTCTTCAGTAAGTGGTGAATAACTACAGGAATTTTAAAAGGCAATATCTAAGGCAAATATGTAGTTGTATATATTATTTATGAAAACATTTTATCTGACATTTAGCCATATGTCAGTACAATGATTGTAGAACATGGAAGGAATGTAATCACTTCTCCTGGAGGTTTTTCTATAACGAACACTAAAACTTTCAACACAATTTCAAAGATCTTCACTTTGCAGAAAAGATTCTCAACTATTTTAATAATAATAATAAAAAAAAGGCTTTAGCCATAAACATTTTACACCACTTATAGGATTATTATATCTGTGACTTACATGAAAAGCTTTACATAATATACATTTTATTTTTACCTTAAAGTTGCTATCAGGAGTATTTTCAGCATGCTGTAACACATTCAACCCAAAGCCAGAGGCAAGAAGAAGGAGGAGAGGCAACAGGGCATATGTGTTCTAAAGGAAATGTTATCAGTGTGAAAGGAAGCACTTATCAAACCAGCAGGCAAAGTCCTCATTGTACCTCCATTAGACCTTCAGGATCTGATGCATGTACCTTCAAATTCTATTCATTTTTCTTTAAATGGTGCAAAATATATGCTCTATTTTGCATCAGTTGTATTAGAATTTCAGTTGTTCTCTGTTTTATTTCTTTAATACAGGCTTTTAAATGTCATTTTCTTCACAATTCGAAATGTTCTTTCTGTGTTACTATCTTTTCTTTCTAAGGTCTTCTGACTCTACATGGGCAGCAAATACACCTCACTGTGCTTTGTCATTATACTTGTTTTCCATACATTCTTTCAAGCTACATTATTAACATTATTATGCACTTTGTATTAAAAAATTAAAATTTCACCTGTGTCAAAAACAAGTTTTCATAAATACAATTTGAGAGCAATTTCCATGGCTTGTACATGATCCCCATCCACTGTTTTTTGTGGTGGTCCATCTACACTACACCTCTGCCTCTGGTGTTGACTCCCTTTAGGATCTTTAGGAGAATTTGTGAAGTCAGCCTATGTCAGCTCATTTCTGCCACTTTCTTTTGCAGTAATGGATTTGAAAGGGATTAATAAGTGCTATAACTTGTGGCATCCAGACTGTCAATGCTTTAGCAGGTCTTCTAGGTTCAATTTGAAAGCCAGTATAAAGGCATTAAATATAAATTTTTAAAAGATTGCATGTTCAAAGAATTTAGTTACACATTTTAGCCAGCCAATAAAAGATTTCAAATGGTTTCACTGAAATTGTAAATTAATCACCTCTTCACATCCCCAGTAAATACCAGTTCCAATAAACTTAGCAGCACCCAGTTACAGTTTTCTACTACTGGGTATCATTACTATCCATCTATATAATGAACTCTTGGAAGAAAAAATATAGGCAGCTTTGATGAACAAACCTGTTAAAGGTATTCCTGGAGAAATGTGACTTATTTAAGCACAGTACATCAATACTTTTAAATTAAGCAGTCTTTCAGGTCATAAGTATTCTGATATTTGAAAGTTACTCACTTGGTCAAATACACTTTCCTTCCAGTTCAAATAAGACAAAACTCTACTAACTCCAAAATTGTCAATGAGGTCCTCATGTCACTGAGGTCCTTTGTTAAAAGGGGTGAAATGGGGATTTCTTTTCCTACTATTAAATTTTTAATACAGCTTGTGAGTTCTGACATAAACTCACTCAATATTAATGTTGATACTCCTGTAAGCTACTTTGTAGGGTCCTGCAACTAATAGTTAAGTTAAAATGTTCTTAAGTATGTTTGAAACTGTACCATTCTTCACACCCAGTAATTTTGTTCTCTGTTTTTACCTTGAAAACACAAAAAGATATGAAAGTGATGTTAATTGGGCACCCCACCTGTGCATTTCCCTTATGGGAATTCCTACAGCATGGGTCATCATTCATTCTTTCCTCACTCATGCTTCCTATTTACATAAGGGTACTGTCTTCCACCTCACAGACAGGAGCCATGAACCCAGACCATGCCAGGTGGTAGAATCCCTGGTGGCTTTTCAGATAATTCTTTGGAGATGTTTTTCCGTAGAAAATATCTAGTTCACTGGACATCTGTCAATTTAAAGCAGCACATATTCTATTTCCTGAGCTATGCTACCAGGTCCTGGCAATGAGGTAACGATTTTGCCTGTAAAGGTGCTCTCAGTAGAACAAATCTGTATCTCCTACCAGATACACAGTGATCCAGTGTCTCACCTGAGCTTCTCCAGCCAGCTCCTCCTTACCCTATCAATCAATAAGTGATGTTACTTTTGATCAGGGCACAGGCAAAATAATGCATTTTCTACCTTTGAGGCTATTTCTCTCATTTACTCAAATTATAGCTTCATCATAAATCACCCCAATTATAGGACCTACATTCTTTTCATTATTTAAAGCAGAGGTATTTTTGCTATAATGGCTTGCAACATAGATTTGTCTTTTTTTTTTTTCTTTTCAGTTTCTTGCTACTCCTCCTGTTCGCTGTTTCATTCTGCAGGACTTCTCCTGAAACCAATGTGGTGAAAAGTAGTATGTGCAATCCCACAGGGCATCTGAGATTCCAAAGAATTCCTGCTTTTTACTACGTCATAGGAAGCCAGTTTTATACTGGCAAAACCCCACATACTTTTCCACCTTTGGAAGCATAAAGACTTGCTTGAAAATCACAGTTTGGCCCCATCATCAAGACAAAGAGATGTTTACATCTGGCAATGGAGACATATTATGGTAATTACATCTAACATTTCTAGTACCTCTTAGTCTGTGAGTTGATCCCTACCACATCCTTATAAATCATGTAAATACCTCATTTGAAAAATGAACAACCTTAAGCACAAAGCTCTCAAATAATTTGTCCAAAGTCACACAAGCAAGTAAGTGACAGAGAATAAAACGTAGGAATATTGATTCTCAATTCTGTATTCTAGCCACTAAACTAATTCTTTCATTTTGATGCACCCAAACTCAAACACAGTGAGACTGTTGACCTGATTAAGTTTGAAAAAATTCACTCTAGATCTATTTTCTTCTGTATGCTTAACTTTCCTCCTTCTATGTGCATACAAAACATTTGTTACATTGCTGTTTATTAGCAATGTATTTAAGACCTAATATACTATTTTTGCACAACAACGTTAACATTACATAAAAGAGTGGTTTGCCCGTAGAGTCCTGTTGTGCAATACACAATACTTTAAGCCTGAAAGCAACAGTATGTTCAATTTTTTGAAGTAAATAAATTTCCCAAAGATATAGCATTTGAGGGGTATTTTTCTGCCACATAAATGATTTTTAACATTCCCATTGTATGCAGCATGGTGAAACATTCCATACTTCTCCCAGTAGTAACAGTGTATCAGCATGAACACTCAGATAGTTATTATTTTGAAGACATTCATTTTCTTCCTACACATTGGAAGCTTATGGTTATTGTATTTCCACCTTATCTTTAGCGTAGCAGGCTTTAGTTTTACCAGTCATTACTGATGCCTGAGCCAAGAGTTTTTAGGACCAAAGTCATCAGAGTCAGAACATTTTGGAAGACTTTATCACAATCCAAGTTTTCTGGCATACCTAGATAGTGGGACTCATACAGCCTGACCCTTTCTCTCCTTAGAGAGCATCTATAACACAAAATGAATGGTTCACATTGTGCATGTGCAGTTTTGTATTTCCTACGGTATCTTACCCCTAGGAACGGAATATCTAGATGTTACATCAGCAACATCAGGACGAATTGGTTGCTCTGAAAAGCAATAGAGATTACAGAAGTAACTAAATCACACCTATTTGGGTGATTTTCAAATCAGATCGTGAATGGCTCAGTGTTGTGTAGTTTTTCATTTCTGAGAACAACTGCTGGCATAATAACAATTTAAATCTGTCACTTTCTTTTCACATTAAAAATCTTAAGAGTTTGCAGACTATAAAAACAATATATGAAATAGAGTAATGCTTTGAGAAGAAAAAATGTGCCTTTCATTATACAGCATTTCATTTGCTTCCTATTTCTATTTCTATTTACTCTATTCCCACATGGCTGAAAGGCAGGGAATAGGAAGGTAATCATCTGCAAAACAAGAGATATTTTTAGGCAGATAATATTTTCTTTAATTTACATTTTACTGAGAATTTCATGTAAATGTTAACTAGTTTGTTCTTTGCTTATTTTTACTATAAAGCAGAAGCATATATTTTATACCTCAATTGCAGTTTTAATTATTTCCCTGTTTCTATTATCTTCTTTTTTCCAGGCATTTGTCTCTTATCACTCATGACCTCAGGAGAGTATTGTTCTTTCTTAACTCCAAGAGTATTATTATCACAGAAAACATGAAGGTAAGCATGGCTCCCATACCAAGAAAACTGTGATTTTTAAATTCTTAATTTAACACCTGTTTCACAGCTAAAACGTCTTTCAAGACCTGCAAAGCTTTGGCATTCCACATCAGCAGAACTCAGGAAGAAAAAGCTTTTTGTATTTGACCTGGGAGCACCTTTAATTCAATGGGAGAAACCTGCTACATTTTCATTGGTCTCACAGCCATGCCGGTAAAGTGTTGTCTTTCTTCTCTCAGACAAATAGTATGGCCATTGATACATTTAGGGACAAACCTTGAGAAAGCAGTGTTACAAGCATATATGCTGGCAGATTATGTTGTTTTCATTTCACTAACACTGCCAGCTGCAGTAAAATTCCACCAAAGAGAACCTGGGCATTTGCAGTGGTGCATAATTTAACTCTGCCACTAATTGCACTTTATATGAGTATACCCAACATGTGAGGTCTTTGAATAAAGGACTGTGAGATATGGACCAGTGTTAGAAACCAGAACTATTATCCCTGAAGCACTATAGAAAGATTTACCGGTCCTTTGCAAGATTCATAAACCTTTATTCCTCTTTAAACTCACTTGCCTTCCTTCCTAATGCAATTATGAGAGGATCTGTGGCTTTGTTTAGGGTTGTTATTTGCTCTTTGTTTCTGTAAAACTGCTATCAAATGCAGCCAGAAATAAAATATAAAATGTTTTGAAAAAGATACGATTGTCTATCCTTCTATTATCATCCACTCAAGAAGAAACATCTATTTGTGTATGGATTACATTGCCTGTCATTTTCTTATTTCTCTCCAGGATGTGGAGAATGTTGAAACAAATGTATGAAACCCAGGGAATAAAGCGTGAAGGAAATGGAAGTAGCTGGAACATAAAAGGTACATTTTTCTCTACTATAGCCACAACTGCCAATTCATGCCCACATCTTCCTACTAAGCCTTACTAAGATAATATGCAGTTCTCTTGACTTAGGTTAGTTGCAGCAGGTGTCTGGTACTCAGAGTATCCTCCCTCAGGGGTTTCAGTCAGATGAAAAAAGGCTTAAAGCTTCCAGGACTGTTTTATGGGAGAGGTCAAGAGTAAATGCTCGCACTAGTGTCTTTTGACCATAAAATCTATGAAGCTTTGAAACTGTTCCTTAACATCTCCCAGCAGCTCTCCATTTTCCCAGGGTATCATCCACAGCATAGGGAGCGATATAATATTGTGATCTCCTTGTGGAACATCATAGTCTAATGATCAAAGGAGGGTAAAACTGAAGGAAAATGTTAGAAACCTGATGAAGAGTGTGAAAATGAGTTAAGATGTATAAAGTATTTAAAAGATTTCAGTGCACTAGCCTTCTTGTCTCTTCTTTTTTTTACTTTGTTGGAAATCTATATTTCTGTGATCTGCCACAGGGAGTCATTGGGGCATCACTAGTTGTTCTCTGCCTTCCTACCTCCTTAATGATATATGGAATGGTTTTCACTCAGCATTCCTCTTTGAAGGTCTATCTACAGAGTTGCTGACATATTCAACAGGTAAATAACCAAATTTCAACTAATCCTGCCAAAATAAGCATTGGAGGAGCAACAGGGCTGATCAAAGCAGATTAAAAAAAAAAAAAAAAAACACTTCAGATTATTTATTTATAAAAGAGACCTCAAAAATAATACAGAAAAAAGGGCAAAAACATAATTGTAAAATTGCTATTATATCCTATATAAATTCCCTCCTTATCTATGAAATATTTAAATAAGACTCAAAGCCTACAGTCTGTTTGGATTTCTACCATTCTGTGGGACTCAAATGGAATGAATAAAGATTTAAAACTCCAAGTAAACTAAAACCTAAAGTTCCATTTCATGATGACCATGACACTTCCAAGTTACTTAGGGTCTTAACAGAGGTGAGTATTTAATGCCACATTTTGCAGAACAAGAAGGTAGAAGAGAATCCATGTGATACAGTGAATATATAATTTAACAAGAATCTTAACATAGCATTACTAATAGCTTTTATTAACATTCTCCATACCCCTGTTTACTTTCTACCTATATATTCTCCTTCACTATTTCACTATTGATGATGACATTCTTCCAACCTACTACCCTGGCTTTGTCCTTACCTTCTTGGAGTGTGGGGGAGGGTTATATCTAGTTATCAATTTAGTCATTTGCCAGTTAGATGCCAGAATATATAACACCACCGGTGTCAGAGTGGTGTCCAAACACAAGAAATAGTGTTCTTTATCAAGTGCATTCCTTGTCCTTTGACCCTGGGAAAGTGGAAGGTTCCTGGAGCAGAGAGAGGCCACAGAGAAGGCACCCTACTCTCCTCTGGCATGAGGGCCTCTTGGTGACAGGAGAAAGAAGCAGGTCTTTGGCTTCCCCTTCTTGCTGCAAGGGTTCTTTATGCACATCATGTACCAGCTGATCCTGGATTAAAAAAAAAAAAAAATCTGGGAAAATGAATCATAGCAAAAAAACATACAGGAAAATTGCCAGTCAGATAACAAGGACTGTAGTCTTCAGTAGCTGAGAAGAGTGAAAGAAAGGATGTAGCATAGTGGTCTCCCACTTCATTCTCCTGAAGAAGCTGGCGGCCCATGGCTTGGACAGGTACGCTCTTTGCTGGGTTAAAAACTGCCTGGACAGCCAGGCCCAGAGAGTGGTGGTGAATGGAGTGAAATCCAGCTGGCGACTGGCCACCAGTGGTGTTCCCCAGTGGTCAGTGTTGGGACCTATCCTCCTTAATATCTTTATTGATGATTTGAACGACCATCTTCGTCGCCCTCCTCTGGACACTCTCCAACAGTTTCACGTCCTTTTTGTACTGTGGTGCCCAGAACTGCACACAGTACTCGAGGTGAGGCCGCACCAGTGCAGAGTAGAGCGGGAGTCTCTACTCTAGAGATCTGTACTAGAGCGGGAGTCTCTAGTCTTCACAGTAAAACCCATTAAAGAGTGTCATGAAATAAATGGCCACAAAGCTTGCTAGCTACTTGAATAGAAGAGCACAGGCACACAGTTCTGAAGTGAATTGAGAAGACAAGCCAGAGAGACTAAAGAAAAAGAATGAGCAGATGTTGCAGTGCAGATGAGGGAGGTATGTAGCCATTTAATTCTACTGGAGTAACAGGCAAAAAAAAAAAAAAATGTGTCCATAAATGGGTGCTGAATTAGTTTTCTGATTTGGAATAGCTAGCTAGTTGAAATAGTAAAAATAAAACATCAGAAGTGTATAAGAATTATAGAATCATTAAGGTTTAAAAATACCTCCAAGATCATCTAGTCCAACCATCAAAATATACAGACCTGAAGTCCAATTAGGTTTATGGGCACAATTATGACCCTGTTAAATCATCAGTAAAGCTCCCCTCAACTAGAAGACACCCTTTGATGGTCTTCTATGCATTTTTCTGTCAAAGAAAATGTTCAAGGTTCTCAAGGTTATTCAGGTATCTATGCTATCAATTTCAGTGCAGTTTTACCTTGGAGAGTCTGGGCCTACTGTCAAAGCAAAATACTTCACAAAGGAAATCAGCTTGCATGACAAATTTCGTACTCTGCCTGAGGAGGAGTGCAAAGGTATTCTCTCCTAATTAAAATATGAATGCTGTCATCTGATGAACTTCCTTGTGAGAAATAACAAGCTCCCTAATTAAATGTGCGATTTCTTGACATTTGAACAGGTCAATTTTTTTTCAATTTGTCTGATCATTTATTTGAGGTGCTTCTTCCAGGCATGTTTATTATACTAACCATAATTAATAACCACCACAACAGACCCTTCTAAAACCCAAAGGTGAATAATGTAGTTTTGTCCTTTTATTCAACTGAAATTATTTTAAAACAGACAATAACTATAATTAAATGTAAGATAGAGGTTTTATTCTTATTAAGCCCTAACCAGCTTTCCAAGCTTCCTGTATCTGTCTTCTGACATATATCTTTCATAAAGTTACCTCTTTATTCTTCTTGGTTTTAATGAATAAAATGTTATTGCATAAAGCTCCAAAATGGCAGATCATTCAGGCTTTACTTTACCATTATTACTTGAAAAGGGTGCTTATGCAGATAGGCTGTAAACTCTGATACTGGTAGACATGAAGACCTGTGGGCACAGACTTTAAGAGCTTACGTGGTTCCCACAATGGTAATAGCTGAACACAGATCCTGATTATTAACACAGTAGTGAGAATTTCATATATGTAGCTTTCAACAAGTCCGCCCCAAATTAATCTTTCTTTTTCACAGAATTATTAAAAAAATAAAATCCTATACTCTGAGATTGAAGCATACGAGTTTCAAAATATTCTATGAATTAAGAGTTCTTATAAAAAAAAAATCTTTTCCAGAAAGAGTAATCCCAGTCCTTTAGAATTTGCCAAGTTATCCATCAATTCTAAACTCCCAATTTCTTAATAGTTATCAAGAAGCATGAGAAAATTGCATGATTTACAGGTTTAAATTTTTCGAACTAGAGAATGACCTTTCTCACCAGGTCTCTAAAGACAATCTGGCATTTATTACCATCTGCTTTGTTAGTCTACAATATAAAGCTAATTTATGTGATCTCTCTGTTTAAAAAAAAAAAAAAAAAAAAAGTTGCATGCTGCTTTATTGCTTTTGTGTGGCTTGGGTTGTTTTGTTTTTAGTTGTTGGTTGTTGCTTTGTCTTGCTTTATTTTGTTTTTCCCCAGTGAGATGTCTGCCAGGGGGTTGACCTGTTAGCTTTATATTTATTGTGAGGTTTTCTTTGAGGTTACAATACTATTTTTGTTCCCGTACTGCAGGGACACAGAATAGGCAACATGTCTATTAGGTGGCTACACAGTTCTCAGACAAGCATAGTAATTGCAATCAGTGATTGCTTGCATACACATACCAGGTTATGAACTGCAGCAGTGAGAAACAGGTATACTACCAGTGTTTAGCAGAGAGCTGGGGCAATAACCTCTTAAATGGAACCTGTAAGAAATAGCAAAAATATGTCAGAGCTCTCAGAATTTATAATTTTCTATGTCTAAGGTCAATAGTTGACTACTATAATGCAGAACAAATTGCTCAGAATCAAAATTATGTTTTTTCTTAATTTTTAAATCCTTATTTTTTTCCATGTGATAATAGACTGAGTACTTTGCCATTTCTTATGTGTCTCAGGAGTAATCACAGCAACAACAGCATTTAGAAGGTATCTCACCTCTTTTGACAGTGTCAGTGACTTAGGTACTACAGCAGAAGTAGTATTCCAAGTTCAAATAAAAAATAGAATTTCTAGCTTATGGAAGACTATTCTTTTGGGAAATAATATTATTTTTACCAGAACACAAAAGGGGAGGCAAACAGATATTATGATGAAAAATTCTCCAAAATAATATTTTGAAAGAAAACTCCTTGCATTGTAGAAAATTATTATGTTTGGGTTTAATTTAGAAATTTACTCATAATGTATTATAACTAGTAATGCTACTGTCTTTCCTAATCACACAAGAAATAGTCAGAAAATTTAAATTAATGCTATCTGTCTTAAACTGTCTGAAAACCATGCATCTTGCTTTAACCTTTTAAAATTATCTTAAACATTTATGAATTGGAGAAGTCCTAATTAAATAGATATTCTCCATCATCTCATGACTCCAGATAGAATTAATGGCAGCCTAAAACAGATGCCCAGACTGGGAAGAATGAACCCAACAGGTGAGTGGGCCTTGTCAGGTGCTGAATTGCACTTAAGCCTCTATCAACTAGGAGCTATTTAAAATTCAAAATTCAGGCAGGGTCTCAAATAAATCTTTCTCATAGAAGAAACATTAAACATCATCTTGAAGGACGCTAAGGCACCTCAGATGCCAAACTACCGAATAAAAAATGTATTAAAATTGGTAGAAGGAGCAACAAAAACTTGGTTTACTATGTCTCAATACTGTGTCCATATTAAATTTGCTTTATTTTTTTTCACTAAGATATAATACTGGAAAAATTCAAGATTTTGTAAAATTATATTTCTTCTTTGACACTATGTGCAGTTTCAAAATTCCCTGGTTTTTGACCTGTTTACTTTAGAATTAGGATTTATTCGTATCTCAGTTTTGATAGGAGTTCCATGTGTTCCTTATGTTATACACCAGAATACATAACAAGACAAGGAAATATGTTTTCTTACATCAAAATTAATCTCTTTCAAAATCTGTAAAAGGTTAATTGTGCTTTTAATCTATGTATAACAAATTATTTTCCTTTATATCGAGGAAACTGTGTTGTACAAGGTTAAAAAAAAAAATAAATACATAAATAAATAAATAATAAGATAAAATTAAGCTTTACAGATATCTGAATATTTTATTTTCTATTCTTCATCACTCATTCCCCTATTTAATTGCAGCTGCTAATGACAAATGCTACCATCGAATACTTATCTTCACTGTACTTCACTGTCCAAAGATTACCAGAAAAGGAAGAGTCAGAATCTGACCAAAACATGTGAGCGATAAACAGCTAAGAAAAAATAGTCTTAGAGAAGTTAATATGATATGGAGTGCATGGGAATGCATTCTTCCAGGACTTTGTGAGCAACAGTGCTCCTGTAGAGCATAGTCGGTCTGACTGGTAATGAAGAGAAATGTGGTCTTTAAGATAACAAGGACTGAGCACATCAAATATTTGAAAAATAAATTGGATACAGAAGTGAATTGATTGCCATATATGTTGGTCATTTGTTAGAATATGCAAATGAGCTGTTTTAAAAATTATGATAAACAATTACTGTCAAAATTAGAGATAGATTTTATATACATGCATCCATGTACATTCATGTGTATATACATATATATGTATATTTTACACAGAAATTCAAACTAGAATCAGATTCATAGCTACATGTCCAATTTCCTTTCTTATCTGAGAGGAAAAGAATGTGCCTGCAAAACAAATCTGGGCTTTTTTCACTAAGATGCATTTGTTGTTTGAAGTTGGTTGATTTGAAGTTGGTAAATATTTAAAATTTGGAAGGATGAATTTTTCAGAATTATACTTTGAGCCAAATGTTGTTAATAAATAATTGGCTTTTTAAAATTAAGATAAAAATATTCTTAACTACATGAACCATCTTCCTAAGTACATTGTTTTTAAGTTATGGTCTTTTTGCAGTTCTGTAACTCTTTTTGCTTTCTCAGCTGATCAGCTAGTACATAGTGATGATGAAGTCACATTTCATTTACAACAGTCATACAAAGAATTACTGTCACCTTTGGAAAATGCTATGCTGTCTGGAAGTGCACACCCTGGGAGTCAAGCAACTGATAGTTGGTTAGCTGGCGTACACAAATACTTCTGGTAATTTAGCTGAAACTGTAAAATTATGAACTTACACCCATCTGTGCCAAGTCAAAAAAGTGATTCAAATATCACTTTTTGTGATATCACACATTTAAAAGTGATTTAAATCAGTTACACTCATTAGAATCCTTATATATATATATATATATATATATATGTATATATATATAAAAAGTGTTACTTGCTGGTTGGGTTGTTTGTACCGGAAAAAAATCACAATAAATGGAAAATGTAAATGAAAGTGTAGAGAGTTACAATGATTCCCATCTCCCACACACAAAGGAGTTGGGCACTACTGTGCCAGAGCTCAGATTAAACTACCAGATTTTGAGTTTTTTGTGAGACTGAGCTATTTCCCCATTTATTTGTTATTGTCAGTATTTCAGCATTATTAGTATTCACATTCTCTGCTACAATTTTGTGAGCATGTTGGGAACATACAACATGCTCACAAAAATACTGCACATCTGGGTGTTTCCTATGCTTTTTAGCTTGCGGGATGGAGGGTTAGGAGGGAAGATTCCTTCCCTCAAAGGGTTACTGCATGAGTGCAGAGTACTTCTGCCAGTGTGCTGTGGTGCTGGGCTTGGTGCTAGCACTGCTGCTGCTGCTGTACTGATTGCAGTGCTAGCACAATTCAAAGATTTTACTTAGAGTTACAAAATATGGCAGGGGATGTACCACCACAAAACCCAAAGCAAAAGCTGTCCCTGCATGCAAGAGTCAGTTCTGTACGTGTGCATGCACACATAAGTATATGGAGGATGGAAAACCTAATAAAAATGTAAAGCACATTTATGAGATCTGATGCAATACACAGCTTTGCCAATGAATAAAAGATTTTTAAAAAAAACATGTTTGGCAATTTGCAGTTCCTGCTTGCCAACTTGGAAAGGAGCAGAGTGATCAGGGTAAAGTAATTAAACATTTTTAGCCTTTGTTTTCCATGCTATTGTCTTCATCTTATTGCTCAGTGTTTTGCTAGCCTAAATATTGCTTTAAAACATGAGCTCTAAGGTCTTCCCCTTCTCACACTGAGGGTTCTCAGTTATAGTCCCTCATCACCATTCATGAGTAACCATGGACGAGCACCCCTACCATTAAACACAACAAATCTGGTTAGCAAAAAAGACTGCACTTTATGCCCTTTAACTCAGCAATAAGATGTTTTTGAGATTCCTCCTTGTGTGGTGCATTGTAATGGGTCGTGTGATTAACAAGCACCACTGCCAATAGTCAGACACCAGAGCAAAACATTTCCCTGCTCTTGCCAAGCAACGAATTTAGGGCCCAATTCAGTTAGAGCACAGCCAGTTTCCTTGCTACAGAAGCTGGCCATGAGTTTTACTGAAAAAGCCTTTTGCTTTCAGAATGCAGATAAGAATTCAAGACAACCTAATTAAAAACATTAATGATTTTTTTTTTCAGTTGGTGTTTTCTTCTGCTTGACATGATTTATTGTCAGATAGCTCTGAGCATAAGAGCTTTTCTAGATGTATGGCTGCAGAAAAGGATTCTTCATCCATGCCAGGGACACTTACTGTAGTTCCTGCTTGATTAAATTCCTTTTCCTTTCCTTTTTTTTTTTTTTTCCACATTTCTTTTTCTTTCTTTCTTTCTCTCTCTTTCTTTCTTTCTTTCTTTCTTTCTTTCTTTCTTTCTTTCTTTCTTTCTTTCTTTCTTTCTTTCTTTCTTTTTCTTTCTTTCTTTCTTTTTTTCTTTCTTTCTTTCTTTCTTTTTCTTCCTTCCTTCCTTCCTTCCTTCTTTCCTTCCTTCCTTCCTTCCTTCCTTCCTTCCTTCCTTCCTTCCTTCCTTCTGTCCTTTCACTTTCTTGCTTTCTTTTTAATTCTACAAATATAAATCGCTTCTTCCAAGATCATGTTCCTTTCCTATTGTGCTACAACTTTCTTAAATATGTATATTGGCTTCCCTGCATAAAATCACTTCTTATCCTCTACAAAATATTTTATAGTCAGTTTGGGCATCTTCAGCCTGGCACAAAAAGATTCTGCAAGCAGATATGGGCACGTCGTAAGTATAAAGTAATTATTTATTGGCCAATGCACATGAGAAAAAGCTATTATTTGGTGAGCTATGAAGTTAAGCACTGGTGTGCCCACACTCTGGTTGCAGCACCTGAAGAGCCTTCACCGTCTGAGTGGGCGTCAGTTAGGAGGGAAGAGTTGGTGGCTGCAGTTCCTGGGAGCCATCTTCTGGGGTGCGGAGCTCCCACCTTCCTCCTGTCCCATCAATGTTGACAGCCCTGAGGTTTCAATCCCAGCCCGGCAGTTCCTGACTGACCCAGATTAGATCTAAAAGTGCAGCCGTGGGGGGAGAACTTTCAGCAGGGGCTACAGAGAAAAGGTTACAGTGCAACATGCCATCACCTGTGTTTCTTTCTCAGATATTATTTTATTCCACTAAAGCTTCATTCCTGATTACTTCCCTGATCCTTCTGACTGTACTTTCTGTTTTTCTTCCCCATTATGTGGTTTTGAAATAGCAAATCTAACTACTAGCTTCCTTCAAAATTTCTCTGGTTTTGTAATAATTGCTATCCAGAGTTGCTACCACCTAGTGTTTTTCAGGTGTCTGGTATCAGCTTGTTATCTACTATTCATAAGACCTTGGGACATAAACAATGTTTGGCATAAGTTTGTCACTGCAGCGTTTCAATGATCTGTCAGTAGGGAAGCAATATCATTCTGGACTTTTTCCACTATGAGTGAGCAGAATTTTAGCCAAGGAAATATATTTTCTTCTCCTTTAATCCCCTTCACAGCAAAACCCAAGAGGAACACCCAGAAAGGACATAATGTGCTTAAGAGTATGCCATTATATGCTTTGCAAGGCCTGTAGTTACCCCTGCCTTATAGCCATTAAAACTGCAAAGGGCAGTGTGTCTACATAGACAGGTCATGTTTATTATAATACATAAATCCTGTGTGTACAAACTACCTGATCACAAAGTCCAAGAGTCATTTCTCTGGGGCTTCCTGAAACTTTTAGCAAGTCACAGAATCACAGAATGGCTGAGGTTGGAAGGGACCTCTGAAGATCATCTAGTCCAAGCCCCCTTCCAAGCAGGATCACCTAGAGCACATTGTGCGGGATGGCATCCAGGCGGGTTTTAAATATCTCCAGAGGAGACTCCAAAACCTCTCTGGGCAGCCTGTTCCAGTACTCTGTCACTCTCTCAGTAAAGTGTCCCCTCATATTCGGCCGGAACCTCCTGTACTTCAGTTTGTGCCCGTTGCCTCTCGTCCTCTCACTGGGCACAACTGAAAAGAGACGGGCTCCATCCTCTTGACACCCTTCCCTCAGATATTTATACACATTGACAAGGTCTCCCCTCAGTCTTTTCTTTCCCAACCTAAATAGGCCCAGTTCTTTCAGCCTCGTATGACAGTTCTTTTGTCCTCGTACGACAGTTTCTCCAGTCTTCTAATCATCTTCATAGCCTGTAGTCATCAAATTCCTCTTTCCTGGGAGGAAAAAAAAAGTTCATGATAATTTAATTTCAAATGATACATTCAATTGGGTGATCAATGGCGTTCTGTGCTTGAATCTAATTGTAGGAGATCTTTCAACCTATGTTGTGTAGTCAGCCAGTATATACGATATATTCAGGCAGGGGTAATACTGATATGTGGTGGTACACTGTGAATCCAGAAAGCTATGGCTTGCTTTCAGTATTTCAAGCATAGAACTACTTAGTAAAAATACAACTAATATTCAGACACTTAAGAGTAAAAAAATATTCTGGATAGACACTATAATTGAGATCAGTCAACTGGCTTACAATTCTTCTTCGGTTTTGTAACATTGTGTCTGTGCATTCTTTACACAGAATGCAAAAAGAACAGAAAAAAAAAAAAAAAGCGTATACATTGGAAACATTAAGCTGTATTTATGCCAGAAATAAACACATAGTGTATAAATTCCTGGAATCTATGCTAAGGCACGTGAAAAATAAGGTGATTGATGACAGTCAACAGGGCTTCTCTAAGGGCAGATTGCACCTGACAAATCTGGTGGACTTCTATGATGGGGTTACAACATTGGTGGATAGGGGAAAAGCAACTTATATTACCTACCTGGACTCGTGCAAGGCATTTGACACTGTCCCCCACAATATACTTGTCAGAGAGTTGGAGAGACATGGATTTGATGGATGGACCACTGGGTGGGTAAGGAATTGGCTGGATGGTCACACTCAAAGAGTCACAGTCAACGGCTCAATGTCCAGGTAGAGATCAGTAACGAGTGGTTCTCCTCAAGGGTCATTATTGGGACCGGTGCTGTGTAACACCTCTGTCGTTGACATGGACAGTGAAATTGAGTGCACCCTCAGCAAGTTGTGTGGAGTGGTCGACACACTGGTGGGAAGAGGTGCCATCCAGAGGGACCTTGACAGGCTTGAGAGGTGAGCCTGTGTGTACCTCATGAGGTTCAAGAAGGCCAAGTACAAGGCCAAGTCCTGCATCTGGGCTGGAGCAATCCCAAGCACAAATACAGGCTGGGCGGAGAATGGATTGAGAGCAGCTCTGATGAGAAGGACCTGGTCAACGAGAAGCTTGACATGAGCTGGCAACATGTGCTTGCAGCCCAGAAAGACAACTGCATCCTGGGCTTCATTAAAAGAAGCATGGCCAGCAGGTCAAGGGAGGTGATTCTCTCCTCTGCTCTGCTCTTGTAAGACCCCACCTGGAGCTCTGTGTTCAGCTCTGGGGCCCCAAGCACAAGAAGGGCATGGAAGGATTGGAACGAGTCCAGAGGAGAGCTGCAAAGATGATCAAGGGGATGGAGCACCTCTCCTATGAAGACAGGCTGAAGGAGTTGGTGTTGTTCAGCCCAGACAAGAGAAGGGAGATCTTATAGTGATTTTCCAGTGCTTAATGGGGGCCTGCAAGAAAGCTGTCGAGGGACTTTTTGTCAGGGAGTGTAGTGATAGAACAGGATGTAATGGCTTTAAAGAACTGTAGATTGAAGTTAGATATTAGGAAAAAGTTCTTTACTCAGAGGGTGGTGAGGCACTGGAACAGCTTGCCTAGAGAAGCTGTGGATGCCCCATCCCTGGAAGTGTTTAAGGCCATGTTGGATGGATCAACTTGGACTAGTGACAGGGGGGCTGGACTTTTAAGGTCCCTTCCAACCTAAACCATTCTATGATTCTATGAAATGTCAGCCCCAATCTGGCTGTCTTGCTCACCCAAGCAGAATAAAGCAGTCAGTCACACCTTTCAGAAACAACATTCATTGAGTGATATAGCACACAGCTATCCCTAGGGTCTAATCTGAAGGTCATGTCCACCCAATTTATGACATGAAATCCACCCTTTACCATCTATTATAACCCTGCAGTTGTCCACATTGAGTTCTTCAGAGTTCTTTAGGGGGGAAGCTTCTCTCTCCTTTCCACCTTGCTCTAATCACAAGTGAAAGAGAGGGGAATAAAGGTTTGCAGAAGACTAGAAATGATGGGCAGAGAAATTGCAGAATCACCCTTGCTGGACTTACCCCATTTACAACTTTTGGTACATGGATAAATTCTATACACAGCAAGAAGGGGACAGTAGACATTGATACCTTGCATCTTAACACTTCATGTAGTGCTGAATTTCAAGTATGGCCAGCTGTTGGGGGTTAATCTAAGATGTTTTTATTATGCAAGATCGGCAGTTCTAGGCTTAAATGTAAATTTATGATTAACCGTAACATTCAGCATAGATGTAACAGAGCCATACAGATGAACTATAGAATTATAGGGTATCTGGAATCAGAAGGGACCCACAAGGATCATCGAGTCCAACTCCTGGCTCCGCACAGGAACACCCAAAAATAAAACCATATTTCTGAGAGCATTGTCCAAACATTTCTTGAACTCTGTCAGGCTTGGTGTCATGACCACTTCCCTGGGGAGCCTGTTCCAGTGCCTGATCACCCTCTCGATGAAGAACCTTTTCCTAATGCCCAACCTGACCCTTCCCTGTCACAGTTCCATGCTGGTCCCTCAGGTCTTCTTGGTCGCCACCAGAGAGAACCTGCCCAACACCTGCCCCTCCACTCCACCTCATGATGAAATTGTAGGCCACCATGAGTCCTACCCTCAGTCCACTCCTCTCTAGGCTGAACAAACCAAGTGACCTCAGACACCCCTCACATGTCTTCCCCTCTAGACCCTTCACAATATTTGTAGCCCTCCTTTGGACACTATAATATTTTTATATCCTGCTTGTATTGTGGCACACAAAACTGCACATAGTGCTCAAGGTGAAGCTACACCAACACAGAGTAGAATGGGACAGTCACTTCCCTCGACCAGCTAGCAAAGCTGTGCCTGATGCATCCCAGGATACAGCTGGCCCTTTCGGCTGCCAGGGCACACTCTTGAGTCATATTCAACTTGCTGTTGACCAGAACCCCCAGATCCTTTTCCACAGGGCTGCTCTCCAGCCTCTCATCCCCCTGTCTGTACATATATCCAGAGTTACTCCATCCCAGGAGTAGAATCCAGCACTTGCTCTTGTTAAATGTCATGTGCTTGGTGAGTGCCCAGCCCTCTAATTTGTCAAGATCTATGTGCAAGGCCTAACTACCCTCAAGGAAGTCAGCAGCTCCTCCTAATTTAATGTCATCTGCAAACTTACGTAGCATGTATTTAAGTATCTATAAAAAGGGAAAAAGGAGGTATAGTCTTCTATTGAGGAAGAATATCTTTCTCAACACAGGAATCATTTAAAGAACCTACTCTTTACTCCCCCAGTTATTGTGAAATTAAAAAAAAAAAAATGTAGGTAGAAAAAATAAGCAGAAAAATGGGTTAGATTTATAAAAATTCAGGAAGATGTGATGCTCTTTGCTTGTTCTATAAAGATAGTAAGCATTCAAGAGCAGAATGCCTTTTGCTGTTGAGGGAATTTGAAACTGCATCTAACACTATGTATATGAATTCCTTAAACACCAACTAATTGCTCAACTTGTTGTCATTGATTAGCCCAGGAAGAGGAACCACAAGTTCCTACCTCTGCACTGAATGTGCTCACAAAGTGACTATTTACCACTGTGTGGCTTCCTCAGACCTTGAAGTGAAAAATGGTCTTGAAAAAATGCCTAAATATTTTTTGAGATAGATGGTAAACATAATTCTATAGCCTGGCACTTAGAAAGTTCACCTTGAGCTCAAAATTATGTTAAAGAGATAATTGCTTTGTGATATGCAGAGGAAACAAGTTCTAACCTTTAAGAAACATTTAGCAAGCCTAAGAATTTTTTTCATGTTTATAAGTGCTCACTAAAATTTAACAGATTCAGGAATCTATTCTTTATCATTTGTCTATATACTTTATTTCCTTGTATTGATGTCAGTGTAAGAGAGTGCTGATTGTACTATTCATTTTAAAATACTAATTTCAACATTTCAAAATTAAATATTAAAAATTGCATATTTCATCTTGATATTAAAGAGGAGTTGAAATTTTATTGTTTGGACTTCGACTGAAATAGGAGAATTCTCATTTATATATATATATGTATTCTGTCAAAATATTCCATGTATGCAAGTATTCTAGGCTAATAGTTGACAATGAAATCAAAATTTAAACAGTAGTAGTTTGTGATTTCATTGCTGTGTGAAGAGTTGATGAAATTGAACTGTTGTGTACCGTGCTATTTTGCCTGCATAATGTAATAACTGCCTTATGGAAAATAAGTTGAGAATCTCATCACTTGACCTAGGTTTATGATGGAACTTGTAAATGTATTTGCTTTCAATAAATCTGACTGAGATTGACCACCATCCTTGTTAACATTTTGATCGACATCCTTTTTTAATGGCATCTAATTACAAAACGGCCAGTGCAATACAATACTGAGATCAGAATTCAGTTTAGAAATAATAACTGCCAAATTTAAGTCATATATTTCCTCTACGGAGATCTGAAATAGCACTTCTCTTTTCTAACATTCGTATTAGAAAAGCTTCATAAAAAATCACAAATGTTTTCTGAAAAAGGATAAAATCCATCTCGTCTGTCTGTCTGAAGTATTCTTAAAGCAACTACTTCCATGATATCAAAGTGTGAAGAGCTCCCCTGCCTGTCTCCTAAGGAAATCATACTCTTACTGTTACTGGGTGATGCAGATTGGCATGGACTGCAAGTGAACCATCCCTGGAAAAGACAAAACTGTGTAAGTGATATATAACTTGTAATATATAATATATATGTAATATATATCATATATATAATACAATTTGTAATATATATGTAATAACTTGTGGCATTCAATATTACGTTTTCTGTAGAGCAACCTATTTTACTTCATCATCTCAAAATCCTTTTCCTCAGTTTGTTGCAGAGTTGAAGGTGGAGCTGGGGCATACCCTGATTCCCCAGTGCAGCTGTTATCTCTATTACCAGGACAGGTGTGCAAAAAACAAAGGCATGAAATAACCATTAGAATTTAACCGTTCTCCTAGCAAATACTTACTTTTTTCACTACTTAGGATGCCAAACAGAATTCCAAACTGGTAAATAAGGAAATAGACATTATATTATAAATTTATTTTGAGAAGTGCCTAACAAAGTAGCATTAAGAAAAAAATAGATATGTTTGAGGGATGTAGATAAAGTTGTTTAAACAACACCCTTTATAATGCACTCCAGCGCGATATGTTTAAAATTCATTATTGCATCAGTTCACAGGGAAAAATGGATCAGTTCAGTAACTGACAAGTGTTTCCGCAAGCAGCCTGATTCAGATGTTCCAATTTCTTCATTCAGGTATTACAGTCCCATTTACCCTGGCTTAAACAGACTGAAACATCAGGACTTAGATTATTCCAGGTGAATACAGAACTAATAAAGAATGATAAGCTTTAAAGCATGAAACTATATAGAAATATTTTTTTAAAAAACAGACTTTTTTTTTTTTTGACTGAACAACTTGTGAAATGTACAAAGAAACCCTTCTAAACCTTACACTACTACTGGTCTCATTTTACATTAGTCTGAAATTGCCATCTGTTTCACCGAGTTGTGCTAGATTGTCTTCACTTTTTATCTTAGTTAAACCAGTATTATTTAATGTATAGACATTTTCATGCAATTTTAAACCTTGTTTCATCAGGACAGATTGAGGTTACTAATTAAACCACTATTAAATCATACATCTAATAATTATACTGCTATAGTCTTGTGCAGAGATGAGACCTTAATATTTTGGGGACTTTGTTCTCCCAGTCCCCAACATGTTAGTTTTTTGTCTCCTGCCTAACATCTATTTTGTACAGTCTCAGCTTCAGGAAAAAAAGTAAAATAAAATAAAAAATCTTTACTGTTTAGCTATTTTTTTCCCCTCCTTTACATAACAAGTCTCTAGAATGTGGTGAAACTCTTCAGAAACTTCTAAAATAGACAAATTCATAGACTTCAGCAGCAGACAGTACTATTATTTCATATAGTCTGACTGCTAGCAAAAATGGCCGTAAGATTTCATATGTATTTGTGAAAATTCACATTAATCTGGTCGCAACTCCAACTTTATCACCTTTCTGATGAATCACTGTACTTAACTTTATTAAACTATTCCTGGTGACTTCTACAAGCAGACAAAGCTCTCAGCCTTCACATGAGAAACACTTACCATCTTAAGGTGTCTGAAGTTCAACTGAAGCAATGCTCCCTCCATAAAGTGGTTGATATTCATCTCACCTAAGCTAGTTAGTTATGTAGGCTTCCCCTTGTAGTCAGTAGACATGGACAGCAACTTTCAATGAGGAGTTTAAATGTGTTAAATTATGTCTTAGACACCATAGGTTTAAGATAGTTCCCCTTATGTTATGAAAGAGTCTAGGGGAATATTTTAAAGTTCTAAGATTAAATGGGAAAAGTCCACAGCAGTAAGGGAACACTAGCAAATCAGTGGTCCATGAAAGGAATTATTTTAAATCTGCCAAGAAATATAATATTGTGAATGTATTTATGCTAATATATTAACATAGCAGACTTCATATCAAAGTCCCATCGCGAAGGCAGAAATAATATTTTTTTATTACATCAACAATAAGTTTTTACAAACAAGTGGAAGTCCATTCTACTAGCAATGTAAGAGGGCTGTGTAATATAGCAGTAGATAGATATGCTATATGGTATGTGGACTACACAAGCACAAAACATAGCCTCAGAACTCTCCAGCAACGCCATGAGAAATACTGCTGATTATAGAAAAGATGGATATTTTTGGTCAACATTTTTACATTTAAAAATTTGAAAATAAACCAGTATAAGCACAGGTCTGTAAGGCCCTGAATCTCTTGTATGTGTACCTTAGATGTGTTAGACCTAATGTCAGCATGGGTCTAGTCTGTGTTTGATCACTAAAACCTGTTAAGAGTATTAGCCATAATTCCACAATTCATCTAATCTGTGCTGGAGTTTAACGTAAAGCCTGTTATGTTCAAAACATCCATCTTTTTTCCAGTGCTTTGCACATTAGGATGACTAATTTTAAAGTTAACACTTCCATCTAACATGCAGCATAAGTAAGAAAGTTGAAATATTAAAGTGCACAGATCATTTAAAAAAGGTTTATATTGGAATATATTAAGTGATAGAAGAAAAAAAATACTTTCTTCAATTTTATCCTTATTATGTTCACAGAAATTACAAATATTTCCTTGGTATTCTATTTTTGCCATTGAGACTAAAGGTTAAAGACTAAAATCAACAAAACCGTCTTATTGGCTAAATGAGCAGGACTTAACATGCTAAATGGATTCTACGTATTTAAATAAGACTAAGCCCACAACAGTTAGAGAAAACAATTTGCCCAGCTCCCTGAAGCTTACAGTTGGTCTGAAAATACATCATTTGAATTCCTCCTTCCATATCATCCATCTGCCTACTGAGAGGGCCAGGAATGGTAATAGGTATCTCAAGACAGTCACATTGTCCTAAGCCCTCGTTATCACTTCCCAATGTGCTCTCCATGAATTAAACAAATTAAAATAATGCACAAAAGGACAAGATACTGTGGATTTAGACTCTTAATTATTTTAATGGTTTCTCCCTCATGTTTGCTGTTTTGTTGTGCCAGCCAACATCCTAGGTGCTCCTCTAGCTGTTTGATGGGCTCTCCCTACAGGCCTTTAGCTCCTTCAGAATGGAATCAGTCAGTTAGACTCTCAAGTTTTTGGTGAAAAAGAGAGTTTTCTCAAATAAAGACTTTTCCATTTATTTTAAGATGACAATGGAAAACTGAGCACCCTTTTTAGCTGAGACACTTTCTTCCCCCATGTCAGACTGTAAAGTTGGGTTAGTTGTCTGGCACTCACAATATAGAAAGGCATACTTGCAAGTTCCATGATCAGTACAGAAACATTCTTGTTTCCATTTTTAATAGTTTCCCAGATTCTTTTTTCTTTTCCTTTTTTTTTTTTTTTTTTTGCATTTGCCTAAAGAGAATTTAAATTAGCTTATTTTTCATGCAGCTAATCTTCAGTAAAAAATAAAAATAATAATAAAAATGATCACGACAGTTTTGAAAACATCTTGTTTGGAAGTAAGTTAACACTGGAATTCCTCACTCTGTTTAAACTTGTCATCTTCAATTGTTCGTAGTGATAGATTTCCTAATGCTCACCAGGCACTCACACTTTTTGTGTTTGTTGGAGTGTGCATCTTGTAATGTTCGCAGCTGCACTGATTCAATCATTCCTATTTTTGCTACTGATTCAGAAAGACTACATAGTATGAGGGAGAATGAGGAAAGTGAATTGGAGATGCTGATTTCATCCAAGCATTCTTTCAGAATTCATAAATATACAGAAAGCTTAATCTCACCACTTTTCTTAAAGTGATTTAATTCTCATCATTCTATTTTCTTTTATCAGATTTCTTTTTATTATTATAGAGCAGTGAGTTGTGGTTTTTTTTGTTTGTTTGTTTAAAAAAAAGTAATAAAAAGAAAAAAACCTCCATCTGAGCTGCAGACAAGCATCTGTTCAAGCTGTTCAAATTTGTCTAAAAAAAATTTATTCAAATTTTGGTCTATTTGTTCAATACCTAAAAGACCAGGAGAGTGTCAGCCTTTGCCCCTGCCCCTTCAGTGAATACATAGTTTTTCCTATGAATACATAATTCTTCCTATGAAGTGCAACAATCTGATCCAGAAAACATGTAAGTTTCAAAACAGTGTAAGAACTATGGCACCATTGATAGAGTGACTTGTCCAAATTTCTATCCCAGAGTTTTTAAGGCTGTTTCAGTTTGTTTACCTGCACGTATTTTCCAAATAAAATACAGACCTCTTCAAAAATTTCACATCTGTACAGTTCTACAGCATGCATGGACTTGTCTTTTTATTTGCTGTTTTGCAAACCACAGGGTTGTATAGACCAAAAGCCAAAATTCACTGTTATTGTCTAAATCAGGCATTGCAGAGATGTGAATATGTTTCCCCCTTTACATAGCAATGCCTTTCTCATTAAATGTTGTTGGAAAAGATTGTTCTTGAGGACATGATTGTGAATCAAATACTCAATAAGCAAGGAGGAAACCACATTATACAGCAACCATGAGGGGAGGAAACCATCCTTGCAATTGTGTTTTCCTAAAATAAAATCTGAATGTTGTCACTTCATATGATTCAGAATAGGAAAATGTTATTATTTTTGTAATAGGTGGATAGAAAGCTGTAAGTCATTCAAATCTAGCTATGATCTTGTCACGTGATTTGATCTGGTGAAGGCTAAGAAAGTCAGTGATCTCCAAGGGCAAGAAATACATGGACTGCATTGTAGCTACAATATAGCGTGAGATACAACAAATTCCTGGAATTTCTCTGGAGTCTTTTTCATTTTAATTTCTCAGTTATTTACTTATGACAGTATTTGTGTTTCTGAGAAAAGGGAAAGAAATACAGAACTCCATTAAAAAAATGATACCAAATATACCATGGAACATCAAATGAACATTATGCAATGAACCTGTACAGTTCAACGTTTATCAACAATAACTGAGGTACAAATAACTCTGTTTTCTATATGGAGTTTACATTAGGTGGTCTCCTATGGACCTCTCCAGACCTCTTCTTCTAGGAATTCATTAATTCAATTTCAAAAATGACCTGAGTTACGCAGTAACAAATGCTGAAAAAATATTTCCACAATGATGTACTTTTTGCATCTGCGACTACTTTGAACAAGGTATTGGAGAATTTGAAAGCCTGATTTGCCACTTGCATCTCAGGAGAAAAGAGGAATGTCAGAAAACTTGATGTGGTTCTGTGATCCCAAATCACCACCAGTGAAAAAGAAAGGAAAGTATCCGATTTCTAGATTCAGGTTATGTGTTGACCTTGAAAGAATATACAAGGACTGAGTGAAATCTCAGAAAGTTCCTCCTCTGTGGTGGCTCTTGGACAATTTAGTGGCCCTGCACTCTCTGCCCTTTGAAGAGGAATGTAAGAGGTAGGAGAAGAAATGAACTACGTTATCCTCTACTGAGATCTTTACTATGAATAAATATAAATTCTTTCTGACTTTTAACAAAAAGCCCTCTTTTCTTTATGTTTATTTTAAGTTATATTTACTTTAAATGTTCTCCCAATTTCCAACCCACTTTTCCCAGGCATTTGAATATTTATGAAGCTACATAAATAAGCATATATGGAGATTGAGCATCCCTTTACACAAACACAGTGACAGGATTGACAGAATATTTGTACTTTTCAGTGACTGATGTTGAGAATTGCAAGTATAATTTTCCCACAGGGGCCATGTGACTCCTGAAAAACCTGCTAGTTTCATACTTCACATGCGCACAAAAAATAATAAAATAAAATAAAATAAAATATAAAATATAAAATATATAAAATAAGATAAAAAAAAAAAAATACATGGGGAGGAAAGCTGTAGGTACTTTGTGATGCTGCAGTTAGTGCTTGCCCTTTCTCAAACACTTTTCTTGCTGCCATTTGACAAGCAGAGGCTGCCCTGCCTAATGAGTTGCAGTGTACAGTTACAACAATCACCATCAGTGTCAGGCTTTTTAAGATGACAGCCTTGCACATCCTTTCATGTCATCCTTGTTAGTAAGAATCCAGGTGTACAGCACTGCATGATACAACTATCTGTGTAGTAACAAAAATATGACTTTTTTTTTTCTTTCCTGTGTTGCACCTTTAAATGTCTACAACTTCCCTGCAACTATCTTCCGGTTTTCTACAGTGCTATCTAAGCATCACAGAAAGAGTTGAGCTGCCATTTTATTCACACAGTTGCTGCTGCCGGGACTTAAAGGACACAAATCATGTGCTCAAGCTTGAGCTTCTAATTTAGTGCTGGTACAATGCTAGCGACACAGTAAGTTCCCCTGCAGTCAGGACTCAGGAATTTTTGCACTGTGTTATGAAAACTCCATTCTTTTCCAGAGAATGCTACTGCTTAGGCTTTTGCTAATAACAATACTGAAAATCTGGCACCGGATTTACTAATGCAGATACAGCCACAGAAGCCTTGCTTTTGTGCCTCATTAATGTTATTTTCCATAATTCAAAAATAAGTCAGTCTAGGTTGAACCCGTGTTTTGTTTTGTTTTGTTTTGTTTATGCTTTGACTGTATAAAGAATGAGATGACAATCCAGGACTAATTGCATTTTCGGTAACGATAACTGAATAGGTTTACTCAGCATGCATACATTTTAGGAGACAGTTTTGTAACTGCATTTTACTAGAGGGCAGTAAAACCTTCTGCTTCACTGAGCAGATCCTGTGTCCAAGTCTTCATTTACATGCCTGTGTGGGCTGTAACACTGCAAACTTGGATTTGAGTGCACTTTCCTCCCACCTTCATCTTCTCTAAGCCATTAAAGTTTATCTGAAGAATAACATTAGTTCTGCATTAAGCTAGAAACAATTGTGCTGTTTGTGGGCATCTTCTGTGATCTTGCAGTCTTAGTTAATCTACGTACCTGAATGCAAGTTAATCTATATACCTGAATGCATTTATTTTTTCTTTTACTTTTGGAGATTTTGTATGGAGATCTTTTTTGATCTGAGAATCTTTTAGTGCCAAGACACCATTTTATAAAATTGACTATATTTCTGAAAGCAAAAATATCTGTTAACCTGCTTTAAATATTAAGCATAGGCATCAGTTCTGTTTTTCTGTGCCATATGATATAGATAAAACAAGAGAGTCCCTTTTTACAAAGACAGCTTACTGCCATTTGTTTTGTGGTTCTAAAATGTTCGCCAGTTTTATTCAAATACAGATTTTCCAATTAAGAGATTTGTAATATCTTCCCCACATGAATGAGACATCCTCATAATCTTCTACTGTTTTTCCTATTACACAATATCCAGTACTGCATTTCAAATGTAAGCGTATTCATTTAAAGAAAAAAGTACAGTTTTATTAGTGAGAAAGAAATATTTTGGAAGCATTTGGTTTCTTAGCAACTACTTCAGGTATTAAAACTTCTTTTACTTGCACACACACCAACAAAAAGGATACTGCTTACTACATTACATTAGATCAGCATGCTTTGTGTAAAGGATTTTAACAGTCAAGAGATGTGACTGTGTTTAAGATTCCTTTTTCCAGTCACTAGTTCATTGTCAGCAGCAGCTACAGAGCAGCTTTATGTGCATTCAGAGACAGCCAGGAAATTAGTTCTGCATGACTGACTCAGCACTGTAGCACTGAGAACAACTCTCACCCATTTCCTTAAACAATTGTTTATTTCTTGGTGTGATAACAATGTTAAATATCACAATTCTCAAGGAAAAAGAAAAAGAAAAAAAAAAAAAAGCTCAGAGGCTTCATTTACATTCAAGGTAAAAAATACTATCAAAATGAAGTCCCAGTTTATTACAAACCCATATTACAAGGGTTAGCCCTCTTTTTTTTTTTTTTTTTTTTTTAATCATTATTCAGAGTTCAGAGTAACTCCTGATAGCTTGTTTAGTGTTTTCTTTGATGCTAAATGGAACTGAGAAGCAAAATGTCAGCAAACTGAAATCAAGTGAAATTAATAAAGGTTTTAAAATGAGAAATCAGAAATAAAATAAAAATCCTTGAATCAAAATGAAGGTTTATTAGGCTTTTTATGACAGGAAAACTACTCAGATCTTTTTAAGGCCTGTATGCACTGAGAATTAAGATGACTCATTGCAGAAGCAAAGACTCAGAGTTCAGAAGACATATATTCAACAGACTTTCTGTGAGTTACGTTTTGCTTAGTCTTCTTGAGACCCCAACTCCAGCATTTAGCTACTTGCTCCAAGGTGAAGGTGCTAGGCAGGACGTCAGCACCTTTGAACAGGCCCTGTAGCAGCAGTTTGGTGCCCTCCAAATGAAGCATGAAGGAACATGGTCTCTAGAAAACACTGAGAACAGAGTGTTTCCAGCACCTTGCTCTTCTACCCAGATGAATTTACAGACACATGAACTACTCAGCATTCGTAGCCTTGAACCCTTCCCTGAAAATAGGAACTGTATCCTTGATCCTTGAGCACTCATTTCTTTTAAAACACATCCAAAAGAAACCTTTCCCTTTCCAATAACAAGAGAGTGGTTACAGTACTCATTCAGGAAGGTGTGAAAGTGCAACTCTGAAGTTTGGGAAAGCATAAAAAAAAGAAAAAAAAAATCTTATGAAATTCCATAAGTTGCTAAGCAGCAGCTGAGTGGTTTTCAGCAACAGCATTATGGTTTTAGGAAGTGCATTCTCTCTAAGGCCTGCTTAAAGGGCCCGAGCCTTTTATTGGATCTTAAAAATTTCTGCTACCTTTCTAGCTATTAAATTAAACTGAAAATAGTGTCTGTATTCTGTTTCTCTTAAAACTGAATTATTCAACCAGGGTTTGCTCCTATTGCAGGTTTCCATAATATGTTAGAAGATAGTGCTATAGGACCACTAAAAGCAGTGTTCAAGTAAAGATCATTAATACTAATACAGTTTTGCTCCAGCCACATACAGAATATTTTTCAGTTTCCTCCTTAGCTTAAAAAAAAAAAGTCTCCTCTGAAATGTGTCTGTAACATCCCTTCTTTCAGCAAGGAAGACTTGTCATTACAAGCAATGTGACCACTATCACAGTTATTGCAGGTAAATATATCTGTTCAGTGGTACGTCAATAAAAAGCCAGATGGAGAAATAAAAATTTTGTCAGATCATCATATTAAACATTAAAGCTAAATCCTGTAAGCCACGTGTGGTTCAGTGTGTGGTAAAGTGTCCGGCATGAATTTAAAATATAATGAAAAGTTCACTAAGATCATGCATCCTATATAATTTACCTCGCATGGACATATGCTGTAGAAACCTTTAAACAGACCACCTCGGGAAGGAAATACAGTTGATTGTAAGCATATTAACAGAATCCCCTCAAAGCCCTCATTTCAATTTTGAAGAAAAATACAGGAATGTTATGAGTTTTATCACCAATTAGTAAGATACTACATTTAAATAAATTCACTGAATATTATTTAACTAAATGTCCCAACATAATGAGGAATGAATAAAGTGTACCAGCAATGTGTTCTGAAGGAAAGGTCAACAGCATCCTGGGCTGCACTAGGAAGAGCAGGTGGAGGGAGGTGACCCTTGGTCTCTACACAGCATTGATGAGGCACCTCTGGAGTGCTGGGTCCAGTTCTGGGTTCAGCAGTACAAAAGAAATATGGACATACTAGAATGAGTCTGGTTGAATGGTCATGGAGATGATTAAGGACCGGAGTGCCAGATGTATGAGAGGAAGCTGAAGGAGATGGAACTGTTTATCCTGGAGGAGTCTCAGGGGGAATCTCATCAATGTGTATAAATGTATAAATACCCAATGGGAGGTAATAAAGGTGAGGGAGCCAGACTCTTCTCCATGGTATCCTGTGGGCAGTGCAAGAGGCACTGGGCACAAACTGAAATACAAATTCCATTTAAATATTTTTTGTTTGTTTGTTTTGTTTTGTTTTTTTAAAGTGATTTTTTGTTCGTTTTTGTTTGAGAAGGTGATTGAAATCTAGAATATGTTGCCCAGAGAAGTTGCAGAGTTTCTATCCTTGGAGTTATTCAAAACCGAACTGGATACATCCCTGAGAATCCTGCTGTAGCTGACCCTGTTGTAATGAGGGCGGTTGGACTAGGTGATCTGCAGAGATGCTACCCAACCTCAACCATTCTGTGAAAATGGAACCTCAGGTAAGGGCTGTACCTAAAATCTGTCAATCAGTTGGAAAGATAACAGTCAATACAAGAAAACATGCATATCGTATAACATGAGTGATTTCTACAAAGTACAAGCCTAAGGAGTCATTCTCCAATACAGGAATTAGACCCTGTAAATATGTAATTTATTGGCTGACTGATATTTAAACCTTTGTCTTCTTATTTTAATTTAGATACAGAATGATTATACTTATTAGTTTTACATAGTTCTGAGCTGGTATTGCACATGCTTTTTTACAATTCAGGGTGATTTTGCATATGCCATTATATAAACGTATAGTTATTCACAGTTCTAAAAATGTTATTAAAAAATGAGCACTTAGTTTGCAGTGTTCTGGGGATCAGATTGCCTCTTCCTATTCACATCTAGGAAATTCTCTAAAGCCATACAGGGTTAAACATCTGGCAGAGACAGGTATCCCCTTTAGGATATTTGGCCTAGAGAGCATGAGTGAAAGGAGACTTTCAGAGAGCAATAAGAAAGGCAAACTACTGGACAGAGTAGAAGCAAAATTCCAGTTATACTTGCATCCAGTTGTGCAATAGTGGCTTATGTAAGGTAGTGGCCTAAATCAAAGTCTCAGTCTGGACCATGGCTCAATCTGTAGGTATAGGAACCCAACCAGTCATAAAGTAGTAGGAAAGTTTATGCAGAGATGTGAGTTATGCTCATGCTCGAGGAGTACACTCTCAGGACACTTTTCTAAGGAGTACAGGAATGTTACCAATGTAAAACGGTCTGAAACCTAGGCTTACCAGATATCACAAGAGCAACTTCTGCAGAAAGAGTTATTCAAGCAAAAACAGAATGAGAGGTAACGGCTTTGTAAGAGCTCAAAGTGTAGTCCAGATTGGAAGCTGAATGAATTCAACTCCAGGAAAAAACAACCAGCTTGACTACACCACAAGTAATGATAGACAATAATCCTGAAATGTTTTTTGAAGCATAAAATGCTTCAGGTTTCAAGGACTCTAAGTCATTCAGTCTATACACTCCTTAAAGCAGGATCAACATCAAAATCAGGTCTGGTTGCTCAGGGACATGCCCAGTTGAATCTGGTGTATCTGCAAGGATGGAGTTCCCACAGCCTTCCTGGGGAGCCTGCTCAAACACCCTCATTATGATTTTTTTATTTATTATTATTTTCATATATCCAGCTGAAATTTTTATTGTTGCAATTCGTGTCTGTTGCCTCTTGTTCTTTCACTGTGCATGACTGATGGCAGTCTGGCTCTGTCTTTTCTATAACCCCTGTTAAGTTTTGGTAGACTGCAGTTAAATCTCCTTGATCTTCTCTTCTCCAAGCTAAATAATTCACTCATCTTCATCTCCTGCATCATATGCTCCAGCCACTAACCATCTTGGTCGTCAATTTTTGGGCTCCAGATTATCAATCTTTCTTTTGTACAGGGTGGGCTGATACTGGGGCTGCAGCTTGCAAGCTGTACTATTGCATGAGTTTATTCTGTTTCAGATTACAAGGTATTTAATTTGTCATTGTTGAGTTCATGATTTTATTTTGGCCTATATCTTCAGCTTGTCAAGGTCTGCATAGCAGTCCAGCTATCCAGTGTATCATACCATCCTCCCAGTCTGAGATCTGACATCAGCACGATGAAGAAACATTTTATCTCCTATCCTGGCTGTTGATTAAGATGATGAACAGTATCAGCATCAGTATTACCCAAGGAACACCACTCATAACCAGTTGCCAGTTGATTTTGAACCATTAAGCCTAATAATCTAGCCAATTCTTTTCCTGTTTGTAGTTTACCCATCCTGTCCATACCTCCTCAACTTGGCTACAAGGATGCTTGGATACAAGGAGACATTGTCACAAGCCTTTTTAAGCTCAAAAGAAATGACATTCACTGCTCATCCCAGTGCCAGTCTTTGCATCAGAGAAGGCATAGCACAATTTGCCCTTGTTAAACCTATGCTGGTTTTCTAAATCACCTTCTTAGCCTTCACGTAGCCTGAACTGGTTTCCAGGAGGATTTGCTCCATACTATCCCAGTGATCAAGGCGAGGCTGACAGCTCCATTATTCCCTATATCCTCATTTTTGTTCTTTTTGAGGATCTCTTTTTCCAATCATCAGGAAAAAAAAAAATATAGTCACTATAATCTTCCCAGAGGAAGGTCCCAGAATAGACTTGGCCAGTTCCCTCAGGACCCTCAGATGCATCCCACCTGGTTCCATGGACATGTGCATATCCAATTGAATTAAATAATCACTAACTAAAATCATCCTCTACTATGGATAGTACCTCTCTCTCCCAAACTAGGCAGAGAGTTCTGGGAAGTCCGAGACCAGTCCTTACCAGAAAATAAAAAGAGGTCTACTAGCTTTAGCATATGTAGACTTCAGAATACAAATCTTTATCATAGTCAAGAAAAGTATGTCGACTTATCCATCTCTTACTTTATTGTTTATGATTTTTCGTTTCTTTTAATGGCCACTCTCTGATGAACTTCTGAACAAATAGTACAGAACATGTAATTCTCTCCCAAACCACATTTAAATCTAGGTTGAAGGATCGAACTTTACCTGCAGACACTGTAAAATTAAAAGAACAATAAGATCTTTCTCCTGGCAATTCTGATTTTTTTACTATTTTTTTTTTTTTTTTTAATCTCTGTAACAGATATGCTTTTGCTATCATGAAAGTGGTTTCCCAGGTGAAGTTTTGTTTTTCTTCATCCTTACTGAGAAACAGATGGATTACTGATAATGTACACTCCTCTAATTTTGTATACACTCTTATTATGGTTAATGATCTCGTCAGTCATTTTTTAACTTCACCTAAACTTTGCACATATTTAACCATGTCTTCATTTTCTCAGCATTACCTAAAACGTTTTTTATCTCTTTTACTAGCAAAGATATGCTTATATGGTCACAGAAGGATCACTTCTCAACCACAGACTTGTCTAGTTTGTCTAGCTCCATTAAAATGAAAATATTTAGGCTAAAGTAATTAGGGTATTTCACAAAAATAAATAAATAAATAAATTGAATTTTATACATACAAGGCTTCATTTAAATAACCATTTTTTTCACATCATTAATCTCACCTTGATATCATTGTCAGAGACCAATGATTCAAACAGTCCAGAACAGAATCATGAGGTTCATATTGAAATAGATGCTGGCCCAAACATGAGGCAGACAACCCTTCTGGTTCGTGATGTTTCCTACTTACAGAATTCTGAGCAAACTTAACCATTTTATTCTATGGAAAAAAGTTTTTCTGATTCCCTTCCAGCTCCTTTGAGACAATTTATAGCTGCAGACTGTAGTGAAGGGAAAATTCAGTGAACTGTCCAAATACATAATTGAAACTGCATAACCATAGGATTTTATACAGGGTCACAATAGTGGTGAGATATTATTTTACCACTTGTATCTTAAGTGCTTCACTGGCTTAGATTTTATAGAACACAAATGTGGAAAAAACAGTAAAAAGAGGGAGTTACAATTACTTTGACAAGAAGTTCCACATCTTGACAGTGATCCAGAGGTAGCAAATTAGATGTACATGTAAGCAAAACCAAGAAGGTTCAGAATTAAATATCAGAAAGCTGATGTGGAAGCAATGCAGAGGTCAAGATCAAGAAAAGTCCTAATGGAATTAATCTCATACCCAGAAACACTTTATCCCGAAGAACCAAATAGGAATGTGAGATTCAGTCAAAGAATGAAAATGAATTAGGTACATTCTTGTGAAAATTGAAGGAGAGACTAATTAGAATTGTCTATAATTAGGTTTGACTTCCATGCAGACTGGCTGTTCTCCATGATAAAACAAGACTGAAATAAAAGAATGAAGATGTTTTATGGTAGGAGGCATTACAAGGTAGTGATGATGATAAAGAAGCTGTAAAGCTTCCCTCAAATTAAATCATCATCATCATCATCATCATCACCACAGATTAGCATAAAATCAAAATCTAAAATAGGAAGTTAATATTGGCATCTTCTCAAAATATGCAAAGTATTAGTATTGAAAATCTTTAAAATTTTAAGCAAATCAAATATTCTGAATATTTATCCAGCAACATCAGAAGTTCCATGTTTTATGAAAGTTCATCCCAGAAGCTGAGCCCGGAAGACCATCACAAAGCACATATGAAGACAGGGAACAGTATTATCTCTACTGCTTTTACAAACTTGCTTGAAAGTTTGCAATAGTTTAGCAATGCAATAATCTCATCTGAAAGACTATGAAGATTCAGTTTGTTCAGAAGGAATCTGATATGTACATATACATGTATATGTAAAATTATGATAAGCCAAAGGAAAAATTTGTAGAGAGAAAAATTGTGTGTGACCCTTGCCTGTTTATTCAGAAAGCGAATGAGTGATTTGCTAAATAAGGTTCAGAGGCTAGATGTGTAAGTGTTTGAGGGAGCTGACAGACGTAGGGAATGGTTTAGTAAAAGGAAAGTTGAGCTGCAGAGGAGGAGGATCATTAAATGGGAGACCCAAATATCAAGTCATTAACTAAGGTAAAATACCAGGAGTGAAGGAGAAAACATATGGACTGTGTGATACTGATGATTTTTTTCTGTATCAAATTACTGTCAGCTGAGCATTTAACTATACACCTCCAGCACATTTTTCAGTTACTTTGCTCACACACCAAAACTGCATTTTTATGATAACATTGATGTATTCTACAAGAGGATTGAGCATAAATTTAAATTAAATGTTTTTCCTTGGAAAAATAATTAAACTTCTTATTCGTTTTTGAGTATATCATGGTTCATTTTAATTTGGAAAGAAAAAAGGATAACACTAAATTACACTAATAACCAAAGCAACACTAATAATTTTAAAATGAAAAAGATAAGAGTTCATTGATTGTTAGCAATTAGTCTATAACAGCAGGTAGCATGAGATTTCATTTCACTGTCGAATTCTATTTTGTGCCTTCATGGGATTTAGTTTTTCTATGTTTAAATTAATAATAATAATAATAATAATAATAATAATAATAATAATAATAATAATAATAATAATAATCCTGTAGCATTAAAACATACATATTGTAGCTGAATGACTACTCTGTAATGTTACAGCGAACCTTGTTCTTGTCCAGTCTAGCCTCCACGTACTGTGTGATCCCAACTGCATACGGCATTTAGCTTGTAAAGTTCCCATGGAAGCATCTAAGGCTTTCTTCCTGATGATGCACACATAGATAGGATTCCTGGACCTGAACTCCCAGACATACACACCTGGAATTGCCAGTATCATGTGTGACTAGCTGTGATGCTGTGGTGGGTTGACCTTGGCTGACTGCCAGACCCCCATCCAGCTGTTGTCTCACACCCCTTACTCCATGGGACATGGGGAGAGAATGGGATGAAAAAGATCAATGGTCAAGATAGAAACAGGGAGATCACTTACCAGTTACCATGTCAGGCAAAACAGGTTAATTTCATTTATTCTCAATTAAAATAGAGTATGATGGTGAGACAAAGACAAAAATTAACAGTTTTCCCCCAGCTTCCCCTTCTTCTCTGACTTTGATGTTTGCAGTTCCGTTTTTCACAATTTTTTTTTCCCCTCACTGCTCTTGCAGTGCAGCATTTTTACCCTTTCTTAAATACATTTCCCAAAGGCATCACCATATTGGCTTCTGGATCCAGCCAAATCCTGCAATGTTTACAGAGGCTGTCCTGCAGCACCCTCCCACCAACACCATGACACAGAATGCGGAACAACTGAAGTATCTAGTTTGTGGTCCAGGATTTGTGGCTGTAATTGAGACCAGGGGATTCCAAACACCATATTTAACAATAAAAACTTTTGATGAATGTGCATGAACATTTTAGTGGTGGTCACATATTCATTTTTTTTTTTTTTGTAGTGCAAGATAAAAATGCACCAGTACAGTCTGGGAAGCTCTGTTTTGGAATTTTAAAGTTTTAACTAATTCAGCCACTTTGTGAGATGTTTTGATGAAATATATTTGTCTTTCCTAAGCCTTTATATAGAACTAATTTTAAGCCTGTCCATCGAGACACTTCTAGCTCAGCATACTTCTTTGAATCCAGCCTGTATCAAGCTGCAAGACTAGCACAATTTATGCACTCTTCCCATTTGTGGTTTGATAGATGTTTTAGCAGGATGCAGAAAAATGCTGAGGAACATGGAGAATATTTCAGCAGAATTTTCAGCTTCCAGATCTTTGAGAAGAATTCATTCATGCTTAAGATAAGAGCATGTCATTTCTCCCCATATGCAAACTGGAACACTTGAAGTAAGATCCCTGCACAGACTGGCAGGATTGTGTCATCATAACCACAGCATGTGGTCACTGATGTTAGAGTGGCATTTATTTGACACCCACCTCTAGCAATTTTCAAAAGACGTTTTAATTTCTGAAGATTTCAAATGCTTCTCCCTAAACCATTCTGCCTGTAGAACTTGCAAAGGTACACAAAATCCTGCTGTACACTTCTGCTCAGCAAGACATCTTCTAAGAGGTGTCACTAGGCTCATCTCAGCAACCCAAATGATAGCTGCATTTTCGCTACAAGGTGGACAGGAAAAAAAGAAAAAAGAAAAAAAAAAAAGAAAAAAAAAAAGCTTTCTTTAGAGCAAAATCATGTTTCCTTCCATATCTCCAGCAATTGTAATTCTTCTGTCGATATGTCATGCGGTTGAGTCCAGACCCAAAGCACACATGCATTGGACATAAGGATTTTTTATGTGGAGACAGTTAAGAGAAAGCAAAGAATAAAACACAGGTTAGACCTGAGGATAAGCTTTTATGGGATATATGCCTGAGAATGACAACACTATATAGCAATAGTGAGGAGAATGACAGATGTATTGCAGTGAGTAGGAAAGAAAATTAGCTTCCTCGGGATCTAATTTGAGTATGGTTGTTTGTTTTACCAGAGGTGTGTTATAAATATATTCTGAAAAGTGCCAGTCACTTCTAAAGCAATCTCAAAATGATACATTTTCAATTATAAAACAGTGTCCTGGTGTGAAATGCAGAAGACTTTTTCCTTAGCCATTTAACTGGACTATATAAATACCTAGCCAGCACTTTGTAGAGAGAATTATACCCTGAGAAGGTATTACCTTAAAGACCCAATAGATGTTTTGATTTTCTAATTCATATGACAGAGCTGTCTCACAGCGTACATAATTAGAGGGTTGTAACAAATACATGCATTTTACTTGCTATACTTAGTAACAGCTTCTCAGGAACTTAAAAATGATTGTTTCCTTATTCTTCTGTGCCTCTGAATTGCTTTTCACAGTATTTCTAGGGCTGTATTTACAAACAAATTGTCTAGATCTAATCTACATTATCCCAGTGAGAAATGAGTCCCTCTTCTACTAATAGGAATGTTCAAATGTTTACAGTTCTGCTACTCTTAACCAATGATCATATCCCCTTGATTCTTGTAGTAAGGCCCGAGAAATATAGACCCAGATTTCAGGCAATGAGGATAACCAGGCTAAGGTTATTGTTACAAACAATTTGTTTCCTCTTCTTGCATAGTAACCCTGCTGGCAATTTCAGCAGACTTGCATATTTTTCTGGCAGTACAGCAGCAATTGCAGGAGGACACTTTATTGCCTTTATAACAATCAAGTAGTGCTGCAGAGAAGGAATGGGTTGGTAGAGCTAAACAGTGGGTGCTGAGGCCCTGATGTTGGTTCTGTATATTTCTCAGGGGTTGTTACTGTAATGCGAGTTTGGTCGCATAAACTAGATGCTTCTTAGCAGGTGGGGTACCTGAGGTATGTTGGCTGGGGACCCACAGTCAGGTTAGTTGTCATCATTCATAAGGAACTTTATTTGTGTGGAGGGTCACTGCTCCATGACACCAGCAAGTGCCTCCTTGATGCCAACAAGCGCAGTAAGGGAGCTAACAAGTGAGATTCACCTTGGAAACACTTCTTTGATCTTCACCAAAATCCTGATGTAAAGTGTCCTATCAGATATTCCTCACACAGATTTTTGGGCTTCTTTTTGTTTCTCTGTGACAATATCATATGGTTACTGGTAAATTCTACTTAGTTTCTCAGAAATGTAATGATAGTTAGGAAGCAACAAGATTTTTAATATAAGAGAACTGAATTGAAGGCTGGGCAGAAAATTATTTTCCTTTTTAACAATGATTATTTTTGCATTCTGTCACAAACTTGGTTAGAAATGCATGCTAGACTGATGTTTTTATTATGAACAAAAAAAAATTAAAAATAAAAATAAAAAAAGGTAGTATCAGATGAGGTCAGGTCCATAAGCATCCAGGCTTAGCACAGGAAAAATAAAAATAAAAAAATTCTTCACGGTCTTTAGGTCAAAATAATCCTCACTTTAACCTACATCACTAATGTTACTGAAACTCAGAGACTGCAATAGTTTCAGCAACTGCTTGAGGGGAAGCATTAACAAGTGGATTCCATCTCTAATACTCCATCAAAGGCCTGTTGTGCAGAGAAATTCTGTGAAGTTGTGAGTCTGATCTGGAAGGCACAGGGAGATGAGCCATATAACCTTAATAACCCTTAAACTACTGGACTGAACAGCTCCCAGTTGGCTGGTGTTTCCATGAGGTGGAAATGAAGGGCAAGATTTGCCCCTGAAGTGATAAAATAATGTGGAAAGTTACTTCAGTGTGTCAAAGGCTAGATAATGAAACCAAGGAAAAGAACAAAAGAGGGGCAATTGGTTTATTTTTTACATTCTGTGTAAACAGAAGAGTTTTTACAGTCTCTGCAGCTGACACCGATAAGCCATACAAATGCGTTCAAAACCAGGAATTTCCTCAGGAATTACCACTCTGTGTTTTCATATTTTTCAGATTTAGACTGAAAGCAAAAGGACTTCCTTACCCAAATCAGTAAATGTATTTAAAAAAAAGTAAAAAATAAAAAAAAAAAATAAAAATGGAAAGCAAAATGTCAATTTGAAGTAAAATTTTAAGGTTCCATGTATGCCATTTACTCAGTAAAATAGCGTGAGTTGCAACGTGTGCATAAGTTCTTTTATGTTTGTGCTTGTTTATCTGGCTTATCCATTTAGCATACAGGATATGGATAATCGTTAAAAGGAGTTAGTTAGCAGTGGACTGAGAGGCTGTAAATATTTTGCCTACATATATTCTATACATGAAAAGATTGCCGAAAAGGAAACATAATATACAAGCATCTCTCTTACTGCATATAGTTGCAGGCTTTCATTCTGAAGGCACAGTGCTTTTGTAAACTATAATTCCATTCCATTCTTCATAGAATAATGAAGAGCAATAAAAAGTTCTGTGAAATATTTTAATTTATGCACATTTTAAAAAACAATGTAGTAAATGAGAAACTGCAAGACATCTTTTTCAACATATTTTCTGATATCTCCAGGGCAGGGCTGATGCTGTTCATCATAACTATTATAATTTAACAAATACACTCTCCAAGTTTCTCCATAGTTTACTGTTTTTTGTGTGTGTGTAATCTAAGCATGTCTTATATTAATTTCTTTTCCACTGATATTATTAGTCATTGCCATGAACTGATTCATGGTAATAATTTCATTGCATTCTCAGTCCTGTTGCAATTATTTCAATTACATCATTGTAAAAGGAATAAGTGTTAAGAATAATGATGCTGAGAAATTTTAACTTTTTTTTTTAATATAGAAAGAAAGAATGTAGAAAATATACAATAGAGACTGACCTTTCAGCACAGAAATAAATGAGAAATTTACCTTTGAGTATTGGGCATTTAAGATATAAATTCCAGGAAAATTATTTGGGAGAAATCACCTAAAAAATACAAAATGACATATTTTTGTAGAGCACTTCTGAAGGAGCTGGAAAGCCTGAAGAAGAAAAAAAGAAGAAAAAAAGAAGAAAAAAAGAAGAAAAAAAGAAGAAAAAAAGAAAAAAAGAAGAAGAAAAAAAAGAAAAAAAAGAAAAAAAGAGGAGCTGTGCTCTTTATCTCCAATAATTTGTGAGAAGACACAAAGACAATTTGAAATATCTGAAAAGTCTTCACCTTAAAATCTCACAGAACAAAGGTGTTCAAACCACTTTTTGAGATAGACCAGGTACTTTGCTCAGTTTTTATGTTGTAAAAATTCAGAAAATGACTTAAATTAATTTCATCATCATCAAAGGTAAAGGGAAACAGAAAACAGAAAATGCATGAAAGAAATAGTAAGTACTTTAACAGTATCCCTTTCAATGTTATGCATGCTGTTATTTCAAATTTGTCTTGCAGATAGTAAATAAGTGAATTTTTCATTGATTTTTTTTTTATTATTGTTATAAGAATGAAATAATTAGTAAAAATATTTCAGTGTTTAAATGCATGAAAATGGACACATATTTAGGGTTTCACTTCATTATAAATATTTTGAGGAGAAATCAAAAAAATTGAATAGAGTTGTATTAACTTTTAAAAGCAATGAGTTTGTTCTACAATTTTTCAATAAATCAATTCCACAGTGCATTTGAAAAAACACTTATTTGATTTCACTTTCGATCCTTTCTGACTCTCCTCTACTACCACATTACCTTATCACCTTTTGTACATCTCAAAGTAACATTTAATAACCCTACAAAAACTCCAGAAGATTCCACAGTTACAGAAGGTACAGCCAGTTGCCTATTAAATAAAAAAATATTAAATAAATAAAAATGCATATGAAAAATGTGATGCTTTACACAAAGTTCTGAAAATTACCACAAGTACCAATTTATAATTTACAGCTTTTATTAATGTTGTTAGATATGCTCTAATATTTTGTAGCATGAAAAATGTGTTTTTTTCCCAGTCAATTAATATTTACTAATTCATCTCTCCATCATGTATCACTGTACACATTCAGAGAAGCTGGCAGAATTATGGACAAGTTTATCTTAAATGAATACACAAGTACACCTATGTTGGTTCAGTAAAATGCTTTTTAGTACATACACTTTTTGTACACCATCAAGCTTACTCATTACAATTACAGAAAAAAAAATCAAAGGTTTGGGTTTTATTTGAATAGATTTTTTATTATGTTTTTTTCTGTAATGAAACAAAACTTTTAATTATAATTATGCATATTTATGGTAAAAGTGGACAACACAGACAAAATACCCTCAAAAAACAGAGTGTACAAACTGCAGCTTGAGGATTATTGAGTTCATGTAAATTCCTGAAACCATCAAGTCATATGAGGAAAATGCCTTTTTAGAATTATATTTGAAGTTTCTTGAAAATTTTATTAAACTCTCTAAGCTGTATTATTTATCTTTGCTGTATAGTATTTTTGCTGTATAGCATTTTAACTGTGATTTTACAGACTTGGGGAAAGGAACTGCTGTGATCATACTCACATCTTAAGTTCATCAAGGACAATTTGGTCTTGAATGAGAAAAAAAAATGCATTATGCACTGCTGTGTAGATTATTATCCAGGCTTCTTGTTTTAATCTGCTAATGAAGGGTGAATTTTTAAATTATTATTACTAAAGCAACATTTTCCTGCAGGCCACTTTAAATAACATTTGGTCTGAGGTGAATGATTCAAGAGACTATATTGCAGGTACATCTGACTAATTTGTTGCATTTTTTAAATTACCTTTCAGCACTTTTTAGAATACATAATATACTTTTTGATTTACTTAGTAAAATCTTTTGAATACTAAGATGATTCTATGTACAGATATATTTAATACAAGGTTGCCAAATTTGAAGTCCTGTTCAAAAATCTCTAGATTCCCATGACAAGTAAAAATATATAAAATAAATAAATAAACAAATAAATAAAAATCTGTGGTTCAGAGGAAAAGGTCATTTTCCTGCAGATCCTGTTTCTACCAATAAATAAATAAATAAATAAATATTAAAAAAAAAAAAAAAAAAAAAAAAAGCTGATATCCCGGTTATTTGCCTATGAGTAATTTTAATTTTCCTGATTTGTGCAATAATGCACTAAAACTGCTTAAACGATCACCTCCTTTTTCTGCTGGACCCACTAATGAAAGGACCAGGACTTTGATATTTATTGTTGAAGAGTGGTTGCTTGTATTGTCTACCAGTAAAGCTTTAAAAACTCATTTGAGTGATACAGTGCAAATTCAAAAGCCCATTGGGTTGACCTAAGTAGCAGAGAACTGCAAAAGAAATGAGACTGGAGAATCAATGGTAGTGCCTGGGTGTGGTAACAGCAGAACAGCAGAAGAAAGACATAAGAAAAGTATTTTGTATAGCACCTAGGTGAGTACATCAAGAAGGTCATGCAGCTACTCCGGACACTCAAATCAACAAAACTAATGAGAGTCCATACCCTGGGTAGGATTGAAGCCTTAAGATACAAAAGTACAGACTCAAAAGAAAATTAATCGATCCAAATGACTTACAGGGAGGGACAGGACAAAAAGAAAAACAAACAACAACAACAAAACACCTGACTGAGGTCTATTCCTAAGAGCACGTCCAAAACTATTACAGCTACTGATATAGGAGGAAGCCAGGAGGCATGATACCAACTCAGTAGAGAGTGCCTCCATGTCATCACAAGAAATCCTTGCAGGCCACTTGGGTATATGTCCTTGATCCTTGAAGGCTGAGCAGAATACTTGGATAAACCCATACTGGTGCTTGTTGTGAATATGCTTTTATGTAAGCGAGTAAAGAGTTATTTATTTTAAAACAAAATCACTTTCTCTTCCCATAAGGTCTCATTATGGATTTGCTATGTTGTTGTTATAAGAATTTACATTATTTCCTGCAAGGTCTCAGTCTCCAAAAACTTGTAATCACCTGGTACTAATGGCAATGCAGTAACACTAATTAAACTGCTACTTTTCTGCTGAGTGCAAGGCCATGTCACAAGGTCCCGCAAATATGGTACTGCCTAAAGAGAGCATTTTGCTGTATGGAAACAACCAATTCAATCTGTAAAATTAGAAATAGCAATACTTCTCACTGAATGTCCAGAAGGATACATGTAAGTGAATTGTACAACAGAATGATCTGATAACGTGCTAGAAGTTTCAGCAACTGACCTTATTTTTGTGCTGTTTCTTTATCACTGTTCAAAAGTTCCAATATTTGGTTTTATTTTATCAAAATCTTCAATACTTAAGGACAGCAAGGGCACAAATCTATTACCACTTTCTATCAGGGAGCAAGTGAAGTACTTGTCCCCTATTCACTACTGTTTTAATGTTGCTTTGATTCAGAATTCAGTTTTGAATGTTATCTATGTATTATTTTTGTTTAAAACAACAAAAGCAATACCCACCTGGGTTTAAATGTCTTTTCAGCCAGGAAAAAAAGTTATTTTATGGTTTTCAGAAAACATCTTGAAGTGAAAACTAAAGTGGTAAGGTGAATAAACACCATTCTTATATTTTATGCATACACAAATATAGAATGAAGAATGTTTTACATTTGACTTGTTACTCCACCTGATATCTACAAACAGCTATGTATAGCCTGTGTATATGTATAAAGAAACAATGGGATCAATTTTGTTTTAGACAAAGAGGTCTTACACACCGATATATCTAATAGAATTGATATGCTTGTGAGGAGCACCATAAAGAAGCACTTCCAAAAATAATGGTCTAGCTGCAAAGCTGTGATATGAACAAAAACACAAATAAATGCAAATTAATACCTTTCAAGTGCAAAAAAGGGGCAAAAATATTATACTCTAGCAATGAGTCTTATCAACCTGCTGTGAGAGAAAATAGTAAAAGCTTTTACAAATTTACCATTGCCAGTAACTAGCAAAATGGTACAAAGTTCATTTACATTCACTTAGCTTAAGGGAACAGAGTCCATAAATATTGATATCTATGAATATAGTTGTATCTTGCATATTTTCAAGATTTCCTGAAGTTAAAACAATATGTAAATAATAAAAGTCAAAGGAGCAGATATTACAGTCAGTTAAACTCAGTTCACACCATGAAAAACAGAATTTCCTCTAGTGGCACACAGCTAATGGAAATAATAAAGACACTACCTACATCAGCCACTTGATGCTTTACTCAATATGAAGGGAGAAGGGAAAGAAAGATTTCTGTTATTTCCAATATCTCATTGATTTCACATCATGGAGGGTGCTCATACCAGAGGTACAAGATGATTTTGACCTCATCCTGCAGCTGAAAGTTGATCTGCAGTCATGCAGCTGGTGTTCATGGATCTCTATAATATATTTGCTCTGAAAGTAGGTAGTTTTTCCTTCCTGTACTTTCTTCAGATAATAAGATGTATAGAGATACAGGCAACTTCACAGAAGCATTCTTCTCTCAGACATATGTATGCGCACATATCACTGTCATCTGAACAAAGCACATTTTCCCTCCTTTTTCTTAAAATGATGTCCATTCATAATCACAGAGCTAGTGAAGTTAGAAATATAAATGAACTGTTACATTATTTAAAATATCCCTTTCTTTCCAGTGCTGGGTTGTACCTTATAAATTATTTTCTTTTGTTTCTTTGTTTGTTTGTTTGTTTCAACGTTTCATTTTTGTTGTTGTTGTTTTAATGTTTCAAGTCTATTACCATGAGATTATTATTGTTCTTCTTTCAGTCTAAATTTCCTTGATTTCACACTTTTGTATCCATTTATAATTTCTGTTGTTATTCTTGTAAGCCCTTTTTTCCCATTAATTTACAATTTGCAGACAGGCAAACTAAGCTGTCTTTCTTTGCATCTGCCTAAAAAAAAAATGGTAGCAAATTGCTGGGCTAAGTTAATCTACTTTGTAACAAACTATTACTCTGTATAAAGCTGTAACACATCAAAAGACTTTGAACCATACATAAGACTAATTCTTCATAGTTGAGTCCTGACCTATTTTTTACTTTTCTTTTGTCAGAAATCATAAATTATTGTATCTGTCTCTATCGACCATGTTCTCTGTACTTAATGGAAGATCTATTAATGTATTATGAATGACATATCCCATTTTATTGCTACAAATCTGGAAACATTTTTTTTCAAAAATTTTGATTTTTTTTTCAAAAATTTTGAAAAAAAAGGGATCAGAAATTAGCCAGTTAAACTCACTGCACACCATGAAAAACAGATTTTTTTTTCAAAAAAATTGAAAAAAAAAAGATTAATTATATTTTATTGGATTTTAGCAAAGCATAGCTTATGTATAAACTCTTGATCCATTACATTGTCATGTTCTGGAGAGCAAGGGAATCTCTTTATCTCCATATCATCTGCATTTGTGATGGCAAATCATTAAAAGGAATACACTTAGACAAAAGGTAAGGGAATTTCACATAAAATCTTTTCTTTGTGATATCATCTGAAACAGGCGGATCTGGAACCCATTTATTGAGTGTAAATTACTGCCAACTTTGCTTGGAATAACAAAGTGCTCCAGAGACTTCTGAGATATGTAGCCATAGTAAGCTGTCTGGCTACTTGAGGATTTTTATATATATTTTTAACACATCTTTCAGCTTAATCAGATACACAAATGCACAACCTAGTACTCAGGGAAATTATGTGGATTTGTCACACTGCCTGAAGGATTTTAGGATCTGTGAACCAATGAATGGATTACACTGAACCGTGAATGTAATTTGTTCATCTGTAACAGATAAAATATGGATATTTACCATATTAATGTTTAAGAATCTCTGAATAATAAATATTTCTAATGGAATTTAGTCTAAGTTATTCATTATAAATTAATAATATGCTCTTTATTTTCTGATACAAAGTAAGTTAGTGTAAATTGTGTGTATATGAAAAGGACCATAACAGGCAGAGCTGGTAAACTGTACTGCTGAATTACTATGCACCTTCTAATCAAAACCAAATCAAAACCACGGATGAAACATGAAGGTAAATGTTTTATGGGTTAAATTGCCTGGTAAAAATGCACTGATAGACCTAGTTGATCCCTCTAGTCAACACTTTGCATTGTTTATTACTGATATGATATTAACCATAGACTTATGCTAGTCTACCGTACCAGAGATTGAAATAAACAAGTCTAGAAAGTCTTTTCTGTTTTGCATAGAACAAGACATCTAGCTGACTTTTTAAAAATATATAACATCTTGCAAACTGGTAGATAACCATTTAATTCCACACTGTGTATTTAAAAAAAAAAAAAAAAAAAATCACCAAGAATTTTTTTCTTCATAAAGACCTTACCTTAACTGTGAAAACTGAGAGTATTAAGCTATGATTGCATTCTTCAAGGACTAAGCATTTTTTTTTCCTCTCATCTGTTTTTTTGTGTTTTTTTTTTTTTTTTCTCTTATACCTAATGTTTTGAGAATTTGTGTATCAGAATTCCTTCTGCATATGGATTCAGTGAAATTTCTGCTTTATGATTTTTTTTTCATGGGTTTTGTCTATGTTAGTCAGTGATTTTTTAGATAATAATTTATTCAAATGTTATTAAGCTTTATCCACTTAATTATTTTTTTTAATATATTGGTTGTCCATAAATTTATTTACACTATTAGTACATATAATTTAATTCACCGCTACAGGCACTGGGAGTGATACTTTCCAAATTAAAAAGTACCATTACATTTTCCATATCTGTAGATCTGTAAACTTGTTTCTACTTTATTATTACTTTTTCTCCTCTGGAATAATGAAGCCTCTTTCCTTTTCCCATAAGTATTTATCAGTAGTTCAGTTTTAACTCTTAACTAATATTCCCGAGACATACTGAAAGCTGTAGTCCTTGGCTTTTTTTTGTTTTCCTTTTACCAAGGGGGAAAAAAAAAACCTCTCTTCAGTGATTATGGAACATCTTTGGATTACTATACTGGTTCAAGTAGTATAGAAATCTTTTTACATCACCCTTGAGGACTTATGTATTACAATATGCCTTTGTGTCACAGTCACCACATTTATTTTTGACCAAGGCCGTCAAAGTGTATGTAACTTGAAGCTGAATCTCCAACATATTTTCTTAAAGACATAAAATCCCACACTTACACAAAAGCACTGATGGTTGATAAAAAAAATAAATAAAATAAAAATAAACAAAATGTAAAATACAACATAGAAAATACATTCCTTTTTCTCAGTCTCAGAAAGACTCCATTATATTTCACTAGGATCAGCACATCCATCCGTATGATGCATATGTTCACGATTTTAAAGTGAAAATTAAGTATTATTGCTATATAGCTATACTGCTATCTTTACTGCTGTAAAGATGCATGAGCGTCCAGGAGAGTATTTGCCAATCTCAAGGTTGCAACCTTGGAAGAAGATACTCTGCAACAATGGTCTCAAAAAGATGGTAAAATATTCAGGTGTTTGGATTAACCACTGGATTCCATAACGTGAAAGTCATGTGAGACGAAGCTTGTTGACATTTCTAACATGCTGGGCTTGCTGCAAATCTGAGCTTCAGGATCAGGTTATAGAGGTGACTGGGCTCCCAGTTCTTTTTGAAAGGAGCCTGTAACCCTCACACTTTTGAGCAGCCACAGGTGCAGAACTATGTAGAATGTGTAGGAAATAGACATCTCCCTTGTCACACCTTCCTTGCAAGGAATGTACCATTTCCATTTAAAAAACAAAATATAGTAAGTTCCATCAAAATACTTCAGCAAATAAAAATGGCAGTCTAATTCCTCATATCAGAGGAATAAAAAGAAATAAAAATTACATCCAAAATATAAAAAAGACAAGGCAATAAACTATGCAAAGCCAACAATTTTTAGTGACAATAATTAATTGTTGTTTTTCTTCTCTATGATCAGGGGAATAAAGAATATTTAGAAATCAAATAGCATGAAAAAAGGATTAGCTGTCAGAAGCTGTAAATGAGTAAAACTTGCTAGATATCAATCTGAATCATTACAAATCATTGAAAAACCAAAGGTCTTTCAAACGTGAGTAAATATAATGTCACCTCCTTTGAACGGGCAGCAGGTGTTAGCAGGTCTGTATGCAATAAATGAGACGTGCCAAAATTTGGTAAAACATACCAGACCAACTTGCTTATTTTATCAAAGTTACCAATGCATGTATGAGGTCTACATACATAAAGATCACAGAATCACAGAATGGTTTGGGTTGGAAGGCACATTAAAGATCTTCTAATTCCAACCCCCCTGCCATGGGCAGGGACACCTTCCACTAGACCAGGTTGCTCAAAGCCCCATGTCTCTGTTTCTTAAAGATTTATGCTAACAGTTCACACAAAATAAATCAAAATGTATTCAATGTATTCGATTTAAAAAGCCTAAAAGTCTGAAATGACCTCAAGGACTTAAACCTATTGGTCCTGGCATCTTATAACTGATGCATAGCTTTTATTAAGGAACCTTCCAGCCTACTGAAATATTGTTCATACAACATTAAAACATAACTGTCAAAAGCTGGTTACTAGTAATATAATATAGAAAATCACCTAATCTTTCAGCAAATCTAAAATACTACACAGACAGAAAAATATACTATAATTTTTATTTGCTTTATATTGTCCGGCACTGGGCAGCAAAGACTGGACAAGTATCAGATAAGTTCCTCAAACACCGAGGCCATGTCCAAGAAAGTGGAGGAGACCAAGAGTGACCTCTTAAGCAGGGAAGATGTTGCTGAGAGGGACTGACAAAGCCTCAGCTAAAGTCAGAGCTCAAAAGCCACAGACACAGATTGGAGCCTCCATGGAGAGATGAGGCGGAAAGGATTAATTGAATTATTTTCCAGAAGTCACACATTTCAAAAATTAGAATAGTTTGTGAATTCACTGTCAAATCAATGAAACTTGAAAGTATAGAAACATGTTACTTACAGTTGCTTATATTACTGTTACAGGTGCTTTATTATACTGTTTTGTCTCTTTACCAGGAACAGGATGCAGTTCAGGATTTTTCATCCTTCTTCCACCTGAAGGAAGAATGATTAATCCTACAGAGACGAGAAATACATTGTCTCTGAAAGTTCCTGCTGAGTTTAGAAGTTGACAGGAACTAAGATCCAGAACCTCTGCCTCTGCTCTTGTTACAGGAACAAGATGTTGTTTCTATAAGTGAGAAATTCATGGCCTGCAGCTACCAATGACTTCAGCACTTATAGACCCCATGCCCTCCTCTTAGGCAGCTGAGTTTGGAGCCATACCTGCCATTTTTTTAACTTAAAGCCCTGAAGATAATGCAGAATCTAATTAAAACAAACCACAATTGCTATATAAATATCTAAAATGAATTATGGATCGAAGCACCTTGTGTGGTTTTTGTTTGGTTTATTTTGTTTTGGTTGCTTCCTTTCTTACTTGGTATCTTTTTCTCTCCCCTCCACCTTTTTTTTTTTTTTTTTTTTTTTTTTCACAAAGAAGGCATCTATACTATAACACTATTCCTTCCTTGATTTATGAGACTGAATTACAAAGGATGGGCTATGCCGTCTTGGTTAACATATTGCTCATCTTAATTGTGTAAACAATGTCAGCTAGGTGGTAAGTAGGAAGCTTCACACCTCTGTTATCATAATCACAATGCAGCATTCAGGACAATAAGAATAGTGTTCAAATCCTTAACAATGCATCCTATCCCAGTTAAAATAAGAGCAAGAAAAAAATTGTATTTTATGTGCTCTGTAAATATTTTTATCCATGTATTTTACCTTTGTATTTAATTTACAGCTGTATATTTTTATTACCTGTGAGTTGAGCTGTCATGAAAAGATAGTATTTAACATGGTCTAAGCTAATTAGTGATCCAGAGAACTATTTGTATGTAGAGCTCAATGCTTGGCACAATTTTGGGGATAGGCTTCATATTTTTATTTCAGCAGTGAGTAGCAGTTAACCATCGATCCAACACAGAGAAGGTTGCTATTTGGGGAAATGACAAACCACTTGCTGGCAGAATTCTGAAATTGTATGGAAAAGGATTGAGGTGATGCCTTACTTTTCAAGTTCCCATATATCCAGATGACATATACCATGTATAATAGTTACATTTTAAAGACTGAATCATGTCCTTAAAAAAGAAACTGGCAAACATGCTTACATATGTGTTCATAAACACACACATACATATGCGAGCTGAAGTCTTTAGGTTATTTTGAGACTTCATACGCAGATATATACAAAGATAGAATGGATAGTCCTGTATGAGGAGAACTGACAAATATTAGGCATGGTCTATCTCACCTCCTTTCAGACATCTAAAACATTGGCATCAGATCCAAGCTAGTTGCCTGGGCTGCCGCTGTGGTTAGTGGCACATGGACAGAAAATGTGCTGCATCCCCCAGTAGGACAGAAATCTAAGACAGTTAGGATGACAGAATGAACATAAGTGATGCTAGACACCCAACTTTGCCTGGTGTCAGCCAGGGTGATTGCCATCTTTGTTCACCTAATTCGTAACATTATTTATTTGTGCCATTATCATGTTGTTTTTTGTTTATTTGTTTGTTTGTTTTATTCTTTCAACACATTAAATATCTACTTGTCTATTAAAAGTTGCCTGGGAACTATTAGTAACCATTTATGAGGGTTTTATGTACACAACATCACACTGACTGAATGCAGGACATTCCCAAAGCTGAACCATTGAACTCTGTTTTTGTTGCAACAGTTGGATTAAGGTGGCATGCAAAAAGAAAAAGATTTCAATAGTTTACCTAACGTTGCCATAGTAGACCTCTAATTCACTGCACACACCTTTAGCCTCTATGCAAGAATGTGCTATTCTCAGAATGGATGAAGACCTCCATCTTTTGGCTCCTAGAGTATTCTCCCTTCATCTTCCTGTCAGCCTGTCTCCCTAAGCAATTCATAACAACTGACCTTCATTTTCCCACAAATCAGAACAAATAAAGATATTTGCTAACTGTTTTATCTCTTTGAAGACTATCTCTGTCAAACCAAAGTTTGCACCTTGTCAAAACTAGAAGTGCTGACACTAAGAAATTGCAATACTGTCCTTCACTTGTGTCTTGGGAATGCTGACAGGGATGGATTTTGCACTTTGTTTAGTTATTTATATATTTTTGCTTATTTTGCACATAGCTTGCTATTAAGTTAATCAGTATAATACTACAGGGACTGATCATAATTCACTGCAGTTATAAAACAAAGGGATTTCAGTGACCAAGGCAACTTGATCAAATATTGTAAAAATAATACAAAATGCCACAAAAAAAAAAAAAAAAAAGCCAATAAATTTAATCAATTAATACACAGTAATTTCACATCTGTCCTAACTTTCACTGTGGTTATAAAGTCACTAATAAAAAGTGAGTTTATACAAATCCCAGCCAACATCCTCAAAAATCAATTTTGTAAATCTTCATTATTATTGATACTTCATTAATAGGGTAACCTAGCAGACAAAGTGTTGAGTTCCATCAGTTCTTATTCCCTCAAGTACTATTAATAACCTCAAATATTGCTATAGTGTGTCCCCTATAAAAACCTCTTTCACATTCACTACAGGTCATAACAGAGATTCAAAATTATGGCAAACTTATTTACACAGTTAATCATAATCAACAGTTTGAACTGACTTGTGTTTTTTTTTTTTAATGTTAATTTAATTGCATATGAATGTTGTCATTTGATAATTTTATGGGCTTTTTTAATAGCCACATACCAGATGGTATTCCCTTACAACTGCCCATTTTAAACCACTTACATATAATCTTTTCAAAGGTAAATTTGGCTATATCAATTTTTATTTTGAAAAATGGCTTTACAAATATATTAACATAGTAAAAATTAGCAAAAAGACATGAACAATACCTCTGTAAAAAGACTGGGTATTGATGTACTTAAACTAAAACTTATCTTTTGTATGGAACCCAGTAAAGGCTTTGATGTCTTGTTTGCATTAACTGTAAACTGTAACTTTCCAATTTTCCTGGATTTTAATAGTGCATATTATTTTCCACTTTGTCTGGTTTCATCTGTTTAAGACCAAATTGCATTCACCAAATACAGAAGAAAAGGACTAGCTGTCCTCATATCTTGTAACAGTTCTTTATAAAGGACAACCAATAATAAACAAACAAACAAAATAATACAATTAAATGTCAAGAGTAGAAAGAAAAAAAAAAACTCTGATAGTGTTAACGTTGTACACAATAAGTTCTCATTCTGAAGGCAGTTCAATCTCTGTTTCACTTTATGCAGCAAATGAATAATCCCATTGAGTTCTGAGAAATTACTCCTATGAATAAAATTAAACTTGTGTATAAATGTGCATGGAGGTCAAGGCATTCATTTCCTTTCTCTTACAGAAGATTTTCATCTTCCAAAACGTCTTCTGTGAACACATCCTAGGTTTTTTTGCACCCTGTGTCATAGTTTGGCACTAAGGGTTCCATGTGCTGTAGTTGAAGGATAGAGAAAGAAAAAAGTTCTGTTCTCATTTTTATTATATTGATTCCTCCTTAGTTACCCTGACAAAGTAATTTAGCATTTATTTGTGTCTGTGAAATGAAGATAGTAATAGTGATATCTTTAGAAACACAATCTATAGTTGAAAATATATTATTATTCAATGCAGTATCATAAATACATTACTATGAGTTAAAATACATAAAAGAAAAAAAAAAAGTCATTTAAAAATAAGCAGCTAGTATTTAAAAATAATATGGAAAATGCAAGCAATGCAAATTTGCTTCATCCAAGTGTCTAGAGGTTCCCTCACTCATGAAAATCCAACTTTAGGGAACTGTTTCCACTCCTCATGCCTCATTCCTATGAAAGATATGATGTAACACAAAAAATCAACAGATCACAAAATGCCAGTTTTGTAGGCAGCAGTACAGGAATGCCAGGTAATAATAATTAAAAATAAAAAATAAAAAAATTAAAAAAATAAAAAGGAAAAAGAGCTCTTCACACAAAATGAATGGCAATTCACTCAAGGAAAGACTGTGCATACAGCTTTTACTCAAGCAGCTTTGCCCAATCTGTATTATTCCTAAAATTTATTAGAGATTTATTAGAGGTTTTTAATTATTATTTATTTATATATATATATATTTTTTTACTTAGAATAGTACATTATCCAGGTAGCCTGTGACTATGTCTATAGCTTACTTTAAGATATTTCTAAAAACTAGTCCTATAAGGCGTGCTCATTCTTTTCATGCCTTCATACTCACACCAGCAAATCCCAGGCACATCCACAGAGCATACCAAACGAGTCTTCAGACATCACATATATCCCACAAGCTCTTAAAGTGTACCCATGAAAACCTGTTCTGAGATTTATTCAGCTGGTCTATCATGTATCACTGCATAGGAGGCACTTCTTAATTTTGTACAAGCATCTTTAGAACAATTTGACAACCGAAATCTGGGTTTGCCTGCTCTTTCCTGCTGCTTTCTGAAGGCCTGTTGGTAGTCATGTTTGAAAACAAAGATATGCTCACATCTACAGACTGTGGACTCAGCCCACCTGAACTCCTGAACAGACCAGACCAGCCTCCAGTCTCCAATCTTTTCTGACTAAGACACACCAGTATATGCTGTGGTTGCCATCATTATCTCATCTGAACCAAGATTCAGAAGCAGCACAATCTACAAGTAGCCACAGAGATTTGCAGAGATAAGAAGGATGATGAAAGTCCTCTTTGGATTCATGTGAACAATGTGTGTGTGCATGTGTCTTATAGATATGGAGGAAGCAAAAGATGGGAGCTAAGGCATTTCTCCACAGTGCAACTTTAGGAGACAATATCATGTACATTTTATTTCTCATAGGGTTTGTAATACTATACAAGACAAAATATCTTTGTTGTCTATGCTCATAGAGCTTATGGCCAAAGAACACATCTAAACTGACAAAGAACTACCTGGACTGAGCATCCAGCACCTCAAGGCCCTGTGTTTCTTCACAGCAGCTATTCAAAGCATCACACAGAGGACTCTTTTGACTTCAGCTCTGAAGTGAGCTCTGATTGCTGAGTCAGCAGGCACAATGAAGGCCAGAAGAAAGCCAGTATCATCAAGTGAAAGGTTTCTAGCAGTCCATTGAATTAATTTGTAGCAACAGATTATGTCCCTAAGCTTACAGTGAATAAATCAAAAAAAAATCATAACACAATATTTTCCTTCAGGTAATGCTGCAAATCAAGGCAAGATTTGTCCACAGACATTCACACAAATAACCACTGAGAAAACAGTATTGGGCAGCCAATTTTCCTTAGGGGAAAAACATACAAACAAACAAACAAACAAGAAATGTTCTTTTCCATGTGCCTAAAGTTCTTTTCCCACTTTCCTGGTTCTTTCCCTGCAACATGTCCTGCAGCTTAGCTACACACCCATGACAGGACTGTGTCTCTCAGGATGTCACTGATCCAAGACAAATGTAAAAAAGTGTGTATCAGGACAGGAATTCTGTGAATCCAATGGTGCTCAGTTTCCTTCTCCACTGTTCTGTCTCAATCAGCCAGCAACTGTTAAATCAACCACTGAAGTACAATGCTTGATGATTTTATAGCATGGGCTTAATGTGCAATGTTCATTTTTAAACTTAAAAAAATATTTTGGAATATATATATATTTATATATATATATAATAAACACACACACATATATATATGATACTGCTACTTATGTGAAATATTTTTGAGCCGCTCCTTTATCCTTCCCATTCCAAACAGTCATGTTCCTTTCCCTCTTCACTCATTCATTCATCTGATTTACCTGTGAGCATACAGAAATTGAGTATGCTCCACAGCCACCTCTTTATTCCAAAATCTTAGATCTTGCTCTTGTTTATGCTTACCTTACTGCCATCCAGACAGAATAAAAAGCAAGTGAGCAACTGTTTTACTTATCAAATAATAAGTCAAGATAAAAATGGGGAAAATGCTTTTCTCTAATATGACAAAACAAATATATTAAAATGTAGTCTGGCAAAAATAATACTTCATAAAAAATTGAACTGAAGTGTACTGGAGCATGCTATGCCCCAGTAAAAGTGACAAAATGCACAAATGCATTATTCCTGTTCTGGTTTATTAAATGGTTTAACAATAGTAGTACTAGCAGTTTTATTGTAAATAAATGCATATGATTCATAATGGAGCTTTAATATGATTTTCATTTTGAGCCTGTAAAAAGGCTGGGATTTGTTACTTGCTAAAATTCTATTTATTTCTTTGCACCAAATAGAATTATGAAGTTTTCTAATTAAGACCCTGTGTCCAAAAATACATCAGGAAGAAAAATCTATATGAACATATAAAAAATATGTTTTTATAAGAAAAAGCCACAGAGGTAGGACTTTAGTGCAAAAATTCAGTGCTATAATTAATGCCAGTTGGTACCTCACAAGACTCGTCATCCACGTTCTTATTTCTAAGTGCCTAATAGCAGTTGCTGTATTAAAGGTAATTGCTCAAAAGTTTTGCATAATAAAGATGATATTGAAGGAAAATGTGCAAATTCAGTATGATAAAGTATAAAGAGTTAATTAGTCAATAAACTATTTAGACTGGTATCCATCACTGCATCACAAACCAAACCTTTGAAACTACCTAAAAATGAATTTATGGCAAAGTTTCTACCTTCTATCAGTTACATTTATAGTGTGAAGATTATTACAGATAATAAAATGTGTAGTTATCTGCATAGACTTTTGCAGCTTATTCTGCAAGTATCAGTGTGTTCGACTCTCAACTGGACCTTTGCAACTCTGGCCATGTATCTGAGTGCAGAGTTTTATTGTGTCTCATTAAATATTTAAATTTTATTCTAGCATGGTAAAAATCACTTCTACAGTATTTCTCAAGTTTTAACAAGACATGTCCCTGGCCCCAAAAGGTTCACAGCTTAAAAGAAGCTTGTCAAGGCATGTTGGAAGACAGTAACTCAGGAAAGGAGTGTAAGGCAGAAGAGCACTGCATTAGTGAAAACAAGCAGAGAGAACCCAGTATATTCTCAAGACATTATATGAAGGGGGGGGGGGGGGGGGGGGGGGGGGGGGGGCGGAAGACATTGACTCCTGCAGGTCCTTCTATAGCAAGAGTTGGGAGGGAAGATACCAGAAGGCTTTATATGAGCCAGTATATGGTCTCCTGACTTTAGTTATGCCAAATACCTCCCGAATCTAAGAATGTTTATGAAGCCTGGTCTTAAATCGTAACAACTCCTTTTCGCAAGCAGATGATGCATTGTCAGTAGTCCACACATTGGATTTTTGATAATTTATGGGAGGGACTGCAGTGGTAGACTGCATTCAGACATACAGATTCCCAGAGCACAGGCTGGACTTGCCTATACCGTGCCAAGCCTGCAGCTGACAGGGACTGAATAGTGGATTTCAGCTGCATGCCATTGCCTTGCTGGAAAAACGGGGCCACAAACACTGCAACAGTGTGAAGTAGTAATGGGACTCAATTCCGTACCAGGTCAGGGAGCTCATGGACAGGTCCAAGGTATAGTTTACATATGTCTTTTTAAAAATCGCAGGTATCTGTCATAGGAACTTTTTCAAAGGTGTAACTCCCATTCCAATTAGAGACAAAAACAGACCTAGGGAAGGGGAGCCCCAAAGAAACTGAGGAGTCAACCAGAAAATTGCCTCTACTAGCCTACTATCCATTATAGGAGACAGCAGAAATAAAGTTAATCTCATCTAACTTCAGACATTTACATCTGAACAGAGAAAAAGGCAGCTACAAGCATGTGAATCATCTAACTTACTGAAGAGATCTACAGCAATATTAAATGAAAAATATTACAGACACACCTGTTTCTATTTGTTGACTATAGCAGGAGACTAAGCAGCTCAGATATAGACATCTATGTTTAAGACATATTCCATCTGTCTATATTTTAGCCATCTGTCCAAACTGTATGGATTATTTCCACTCTACATCCCACTGATGGGCCGGTTTTCTGAAGAATGGAGGGGAGAAAAGAACTGAGAAAACACCTCCATCTTGTAGAAACAGTCAACAGAAGAAGTTTGTTCTGCATTGTCAGATGTTTCCAGGTAAATTAAGAAAGTTACTATCTAATACATGATATCCTTCCTATCTTATCTCTATTTCCACATAGCTGGAGAAATACTGTGGGGGTAGAATTTAAATAACAATGACTAGAAAATCAGAATATGAAAAATATTCTGATTTTATAGGTGCTTACAAGAAGCCAATAACACAGGAGCAAGAGAAGCAAAACAGATGAGAAGAAATACTGAACAATGGAAATAGGTGGTTGAGAGAGAAAAATGAGTGCAAGAACTATATAAGAAAAAAGATTAGACAAAGGCTCTGTAAATGGGATGAAGAATTGTATTAGATATACTGAGAGAAGAAGCCAGTGGAGGCATATAAAAAAAAAAAAAAAGAAGAGAGAGATTAGAACAGCTTCTTGTCAGTCTATTTGAATATCATATTTTAGTAGTCATCGTGAAATATTTCTCAGTTTCTCTTTTACATGTTTAAAAAAATATATAAAATAGTAAAATAGAAATATGATCATATCTAAGCATTTAACTGAAAAAAGAATACTGATTTTTTTTCAAGTCTGTCACTTTTAAACACACAGTACAATGAAGGTGTTTGAAATTATTTACATTTGATGATTTCCTTTTTGCATGGTGACCTACTTATTTTTAAAAGCCTTGTATAATACACAAAAGTAAAAGCACAGACAAAAATCTAATACTAATACACCAAAGAAATAAAGTTTACGCAACATGGCATTAAAAATATCAAAATTTTCATGGAGGAGTTAAATAGAGATACGGACCTCATCCTTTTGATATCGCAGTATAGGTTCTGATCTCATGAGATCTCATGAGATATATATGGCTATAACACTCTTTCTGACAGAACGTAAACATTCAGCTAATGCTCTTCCTTGCCTACATGTATTTATACATCACATACAGGTATTATCTGCATTCAGACATACATGAATGTTTGCTTTAATGAGCACAAACATCCATGTGTTCACAACTGGTTAAATATGCACTTGTAATTGCCAAAAAAACTTTCAGGCAGATTCACATCTTATACTATTCCCATAGACACATGTATAATAGGAAATCCTATGTGTTTATGCAGGCAGTTAAACCAATAAATAAGGTGCAGTCTCCACTAAAAGCTAATTTCTGATACAGGTACAACTGGAATATCAGGGATTAAATTAAATTTATAGGAGATCAGATAATCATTCTGATATCTACACATTGGAAACAAATTTTCATGTGGAATCTTAACATTAATTTGTACCCTGATTAGTTATCACATCACAGAGACCAAGACAGAGTAAATTTTGAAGCTGAATTACTCTGCATAGCAGTGATAACCTCTGAAATAAATGCAATGTGCTGTTACTTCAGTCTGAAGGAATACATTCTGAGCCACCCAACTGAGATTTGTTGCAAGTACGTCCCCTTGACTTTTTCATTTTTGACTCTTAGTGCTAAATTCCATACTGATTAAATCAGCATAGCATAGATCTCCTGGCTTCAATGACAGTACTTAAATTTACTGTGATAACAGTCAGCAATGTTCATAGAGAACAGTTTTGGCAAAACCAATAAATCATTCACCAACAATTTTTAGATGTATCACTTCAATAGGAGATCTTGGATTCACTGATTAACCACAGTGAAATAACAGATTCGAGTATACATACCAGAAAGAAAGAGTGAAGAAGGAAGGAAGGAAGGAAGGAAGGAAGGAAGGAAGGAAGGAAGGAAGGAAGGAAGGAAGGAAGGAAGGAAGGAAGGGGAAGATTTTGGTGCAAACAGACATCGTTGGCAGGAGAAGACCAGCAATATTTACAGAATTTATAAAAGAGAAACCCCCGTGGCTCTTAGCAGTAGATATGATACATTTAGTATAAATGCTAAATACATGCTGGGGTTTAATCACTTTTCTTTATTGTCCATTTTTGATCCAGTGATAGATAACCTAAAACAAACTATATGCTTCTGTCATTTCAGTCCTCACACTCAACCCAAGCATAGTTTTCCATCTTAAAAAACAAAAACAATCCCAAACAAACAAACAAAAACCCTGCTAATATTCACTTTTGTACCTTACAATTTGGGAATTGTCTTCCATGCATGCTCTCATATTTTGGATAGTAGAGTCACGATGTGTCTCGCAGAATGATAACAGCCACCCGTGGCTCTTTACTGTCATACACCACATTTTCACAGCATATTCTGCCCTTTGCTAACATAAAAGTATTCCTCACCTCTCACTCTTTGTTCAAGAAACACAGTATATACCCAGAGCATGATTCTATTCTCACATACCTTTTACCATTGATACAAGCTGAATTGATGCCAGGACACACCTCTCTGACTCAGGTTTTATAAATAAGAGTACTAAGTAAACTCAGCTATTTCTTAACAATTTCATAGCAAGAGTGTTTCAGAAGACTAATACCTGAAACATATATTTCAATACATTCCAATAAAAGCTGTATTTCTTAAACTTGAATGATACATTTACATCTGTTTTTAATGAGTAGTTGAACTTCACAGCACCTCCTTGTAGAGTTGTGGACTGTGAACCAGTTACTCATGGTCATTTAAGAAGTCTATCCATTTCAGTAAGCAGTATTTGACATTCATGCTGCCACTATTAGTGTGTGAAGTTTCTCTTTTTCAGGTATATTATAACTGTAAAAGATGCCAAAAGTGTATATAACCTATACATTAATGCATGAACAAATTGTTTCAAATAAACAGTTTACTCTGGCATGTCCACTAACAGCCAAGAAGTGAATTGGTCAAAAGAATTATTTCTGTCAAATACAAAAGTGTCTTCTTTCAAAGTCATAAAGTATGTTACTCTTACCTATATGCATTTGTTCCCAGTTCCAAAGCATTCCTTAACCTGAAGACAACCTTGTCATGTTCATCAAATTTTAGTTCACAGACACTTATAGAAAAAGACATAGGTCCTTCCTCTTTAAAACATTAGTGAAATGCAGCTAATGTTAAGTATATATTAAGTATTATATATTATATATTATATATATTAAGTATATATAAGTATATATATTGTGTTCAAATTCATTATTACAAGAACAAAAATTTCAGGCTGAGAAGACCTTGAGGATTTCCTTCTTTGTTATAAACTTGATCTGAGCCTTGACTAATCTTTATCTGAGCCTTGAATCTTTAATCTGAGCCTTGACTAAATCTTTAAATTTTGAAATATACCCACTCACTTTAGGAAATCATAGGCACTCAGCCAATCTTTTCAAGCTGGAATACTGATGTCATGACATTTTGATGTCCCAAATGCTCCAGCTTCCATCTGGTTCCATGAGCTCTAAAAATCTTCATGTCAGTTTTTATTATTAAAATATTCAAAAAGAGTGAAGATGAAAACAATCATACTAGAAAAAAAACTCAGGCCTTTCTGCCTCAGTAGTAACTGCAAGTAAATGTTAAGGAGGATTAAAACTAGGGCAAGATTCTCTCCTAAAATTCTCAAAAACTTTTGGATTTGACACTGATATTTTAGTTGCTGCAGAGCAGTGCTTACACTAAGTCAATGACTTTTCCATTTCTCATACTGCCCTGCCAGCGAGGTGGCTGTGGGTGCACAAGAGGCTGGGGCAGATAGAACCAGGACAGCTGACCCAAACTGGTCAAAGGGATATTCCATACCATGTGATGTCATGTTGAATAATTATATGGGGTGGCTGGCCAGACTGGGGGGAGTACCGCTGCTCGGAGGCAGGCTGGGCATCACTGAGTGGGTGGTGAGCAGATGCATTGTGCATCACTTGCTTTGCATATTCTTTTATTATTATTACTATTAATTATTAAGCATTCCTCTTCTGTCCTATTAAACTGTCTTTATCTCTACTCATGGCTTTTGCCCTTTTTTTTGGGGGGGGGATTCTCTCCCCCTTTCCCACTGAGGGTGGTGTGTGTGTGAGTGATCCACTGTTTGGTGCTTCACTGCCTGTTGTAGGTTAAGCTACAACACTGTAGTATCATAGGCTCACACCTGTCCTTTTTTTCACCTCAGGATGAAGTTTCCTGCCTAGTCATAGACAAAGAATGGTCTTTCCATTAAAACCTGGATATAAGAAAAATACCGTCCTTAGACACACAGCATATTTATTTTATTTTTTGTTTTAATGGATGCATTTGTATCAAAGAAACATGTAGAAGAGTACTATGGTCAGAACTCTAATTCCCATTCTGTAGCATGGAGTTCAGAAACCTGAGATAGGATAAAGGTTTCCTTACAGTAAGATTCTTGGAAGAGTAATCTGCCTTAGAAAGTCCAGTATAGTCACCATGCTGAGTGATGAACGACCTAAAGCCTCAGAAAACAATGGATAGTGCTGCAAAGGATCAGACTGAAAAACTCCCACAAAATCAGTTTGTCTACCCATACATTTCAAGCTATCACTTGCTGATGCTCTGGATACACAGTTAAGAATCCACTCCGCAAGACCAGGTCCTAAGACGTTTCTTTAGGAAATGGTTAGGCCATACTTTGTAAATTGCAGTAATGACAGTAACAGTGCCAGAAGACTTGGCTTCCACTCACTGGAACCAAGGGCATGGAACAACATTTAGGCACAATAAGACACCTAGATTATGGTCCAACTTTAGAACATTATTTCTGTATTTCATGCTGAATAGACATTGGGGAACTGAGTCTTCCCGAATAGGCATGAGAGGAATAATAAAAATTGAAGACACACCCTAACCAAATGCTACTATCCTTTTTTGCTGGCTTAAAAATTATGAGAATTAAAAACTACATGATTCAAACTCTTCAAAAAGGAAGTTGGACACAAGTCTTCCACTAACCACTTGAGCTCTTTGTTAAAAGAAATTTTGTAATGTTATTTTGACTAACATTTTAAGATGAAAGATCACAGCTGAACTTGGTACGGAACAACAGCATATTTGTGTTTTACCAGTGAACCTACACTAACAACAGAAAGCTAAGCTCTAGACAGGATTACAGTCCCTCATTACACAAATGCAAGAAAAAAGGCAAACAAGACACCATCTTTTAACTCTTGTCCATTGTGATTAGTGATCTCAATGACACACAAAGTACATAAAATCACACTTCTCCAAAATACATAAGCAAAATGAAGACATTAAAGCTGGATTCAGCATTAACTCTGAATTTCTTACTTTTTAGTGGTGTGAGCCAAAACAACACAGGGGTTTTTTGTAGTTTACCAAAGTTCAAGTTGATTAATGACTAGGCAATATCCTAGAGTAGATTAATACATCAGAGTAAAGGGCATTTGTAAAATATTTGTCCTCCTCCTAGTATAAAAGAGGATTTCCAGAGTGCATTTAGATATTAACATGAAAATAGTGGCCTTGTTTTTATTTTGTTCTTTGCATAAATATTCTCCAATTAATTTGGCAAAGCTTATAATAGTCTACATGTAGAGTGAATGAGTTTCTCCTAGTTTTACAGTCATATACACAACAACTCACTAGAATCTCACCACAAGTGTACATGCAAACATGAACAAGTTACAAGTTTGTTTTAAAATGACAACCATTATATGAAAGACATAAAGCACTGAAAACATAGACTTCATAGACTGAAAGACAAGAAAAAATACTCTAATCACCTAGCCAAGAACACCAACTCATCTACCAGTGTTACTGGTAAAACGATACTACCAGCTATCCATGAAATATGCAACTGAGGAAGCACAAATTCAGGAAAGATGCCATAGAATGACATCTGGTCAAAATTAAGAGCTGTTATTTATGTGCGATTACAACTTAAAAGTAAAATCAGTGAAATAGAAGGCTTTCCAATAGAGGAAAGGCTTTATGTTATAGTCATAATAGAAGTGGAAAAAGCTACTGGAAGTTAATTTAATTTTAAAAAAAAAAAAAGGTACAGTTGTTTGTTGTAAACTGTCCTAGAAAGACAGATTGAAGCCAGTCCCATAAGGAATTTTGCTCTCTAATTCTATAAATTACAGTGGGAAAAAACTCTGAGGTGAAGAGGGGCTGTACATCAGAATGGTTAGTACTAAAGGAACCCTTGGCTACAAGAAGGCATGCACCAAAGGATGCAGATCATGACTGGGATATCGCATGCAGTTTTGAAAATTAAAAAAGGCAAGAAAATGTGTCAAAATAGGATAATCTAGATTGTAACTACCCAGTTAGAAACAAATCTAATCTCGAAATGCCAAACCTTAAAAGATTATATTTCGCAGAATAAGGGTAGTTTTTTGAACACACATACTTGGGAAGAGAGTTATTCCAAGAACGACTGTTACCTTGGAGAGACATGATATCCTTAAATCATCTAGCTCAGCGATAACAACTCAGCTGATAAGCTACAGCTCCATATTAAAGCACGTTTAGGACATGCTTGGGACTTCAATCATATAAATTGAAAGAAGTCAGGATTAACAATATCTAAAACTGATAATGTAAAGTGACCATAAAAGATAAGGTTAAATTTATCTAGGAAGAATATGAAATAAAATCAAACATAATGACACAAATATTTGGACAGAGGTAATCAATAAAATGTATTTTAGTTGAGAAAAAAAAAAAAACACCCAAGTCTAAAACTAAAGGCAGTTGGGTCCTTAGATGGGGCATTCATGTTGCTCTCAAACCCAAGAATACTTCCACTGATAAATGCACAATGTGGGAGAGAGAAAGGAGAGGAGAAAAACAAGGAAAGTAAGTTACAAACCAGTGCAGTGAAATGAAAGGAATTCAAATACTTCTTGAGGTAAGTGGCAAACTGCAAAAATCTACAAAGCCGATTTCATGCAATGAGGAAAATGATCATAATTACGATAGTGAAGAGTCAGAAGGAAAACTGGACAGAAAAGGTAACTGCTGAAAAATGTGAAAAAAAAAAAAAAAAAAAAAGCAACAAATCAAAAGAAACCCTTAAGTATATCAAAGCAAGAATTTATAAGAGTCACTAGGTCTCCTGGGAATTTCAGAGAATAAAGACAGCAGTTAAGGAAGAGAAGGATGTTGCTAGGAAGATAGTAGATTTATTTGCATCAGTCTTCTCAATAGAGAAATGCTAGGGAGATACCTACTCTTGGTAATAAAAATGAGGGTAGCTATCAGATGAAGAGGTACTGGAACAAATCAATCATGTTAAAAAGCAGGAAGCTACCAGGACCAAAAATTCTGAATAAGAGCTATGAAAACCCTAATTAAAAACAACAACTGTACTGAAAGGCTAGAAAGTAGCAAATGTTTCACATATAGTTGTGAAAAGGCTTTAGGACGATTCAGGGAATCAAAGATTCATAAATCCTTACATCGTAACTGGCAAATTAAAAAATAAGAAATAAGACTTGGAGATCATGAGATGATAGGTCTTTGCAAAGGAAGATGTTGTCTTACTCATCTGTTAGGAGGTTTTCAACACATCAGTAAAATACTGAGAGGTCAAAAGAAAACCAATAGAAATCATTTATTTAAACTTTCTAAAGGGCCTTGGCAAACTGTTTCACAAGATGATAAAAAGAAGAGACCAGACAGCTAACTGAAGATCTCTGTTCATTGTAGCAGATTATCATAAGAAAAGAAGCCAAGAAATTAAAATGAAGCAAGAATAAGACCACAGCATGACCACGAAAAACGATGTTTATAAATCAGTGCTGCTGTCTGATCTGAACTACCATTTGCAGTACTGGTTTCTACATCTCAGAAGGGTATCAGAAAAACTAGAGGGAGCTAGAGAAAGAGTGACAAAAGTGATGGAAGTTCTCAGAAAACAACAACAACAACATTGTTTGTGAAATAGGGTCAGAATACTGGAATTGTTTAGAGGAAAATAAAAAGAGTCATGAGAAAAAATACATGAAATAATTACTAGAAGTAACCAGAATTTCATTTCTGCCTTCCTTAACAGGGTTATAATGCAATTAAACTTCAAGACAGCAAATTTAACAGAAGTGATGCACATCAGTTTTCCCATAGTTTGTTTTTGCTGTAGAGCTTGTTCTTTGAAAACACTGAGATAAAAATAAATAAATAAATAAATAATAAATAAATAAATATATAAGACTTAAAAGAACTGAATGTTTATGTGAATAAGAATGCATTGATTTAAACATGGTTAAGAGATTGCAGGTAAACTGAAATTTATTTGGGAGACTTAAATATATCTGTATTACTGTAGACTAGCAGTAGACTGGTCTATTATAGACTTTATGAAGCCAAATCCCTCAAAAATATCCCTGTGCTGGGTTTTCTGCACTTCCCTTGGAAGTGTTCAGGGGTCACTGTCTGAGGCATGGATGCTGCACAAGCCTCAGATGTACTTCAGACCCCTTTGGTCTGTGCTCCTATTGTCCAGTATTTCATGAATTTAACTGTTTCTAGCCCAGTACTGGGAGTGAATCATAATATCAAAATATTTAAACTAGCAGAATTTCAAAGTTTTGTAAAAATCTTCACGGAGGAAGCCATATAAAGAATGAAAATACTGAAGCAAGCAAAAAAATAGTTGACATTTTCAACTTAAAAATTGGTCAGTCAAACAAAGGTTTGTTTGAAATTTGGAAGGGGACATTATTTTCTCATTAAAAATCATTTTTCAAAGGAAAACCAATACCTTCTCTGTTTTTTTTTTTTACAATTTTAAATAGAAGCATTTAACCACCCCTACCCATCAGTTATGCTGTATATTCTTGAGCACCATCTACTGGTGCTGCATTATTAATTAACTATTTATGAAAATATAAAGCACTTTAATAAAATTCCAATCTCATTGTAATTCTCTTGCTCTTAAAAAGAAATTTAAAATTGATAAGACAGAATATAACCTAATGGCCTTCCACATCTGAGCAAAGTAAGATGTGGGGAACAGATCTGTGCCCTGATCACACATCGGTGAGCTAAGAGGCTTCATAAATATAGCACTTGACTCTTACCTGTTACTTGACTCTATAGCCACACTTGTTTCCATTTTTGTGCATAATAAGATGACATCTAAGTCCGTAACTGTCTACATCTAGCTGTAGTCAATTAAGCATATGATAATATATGATAGTAGAGAGTGATAATAGAGAATTAAACTACAAAATTAAGGGAATTAGATAAATTATTTGTTGAAAAGCCTTCAGTGAGTTCAATGTTGGAGATAAACTATCTTTATTTGCTCATAGAACTGCAGGTTGCAAGAGTGACCCTTGAACTTGGAAAGATTTCCCCTCAAGCTAACAGGTGGTTAAGTCAGAGAACAGTCCATTTTCAAAGCCACTTGCTTTAAGCTGTAGCTTCCCTTATAAAATTTGCAGCAAAAATCTCAATGAATTATAATTCCAGTTATAATTTTGTTGAATTTTGTGCTATGTTCTCTAAAACCTGGACTGAAATCACTTAGTTTACTGTGACTGAGGTACCAAAGATCTTAACTGCTACTGTGGGTGGGAAGAAAGAGAGAAAAGAGAGAAAGAGAGAGAGAGAGAGAGAGAGAGAGAGAAAGAAAAGAGAGAAAGAGAGAAAGAGAGAAAGAGAGAAAGAGAGAAAGAGAAGGAGAAGAAAGAAAGAAAAAGAAAGAAAAGAAAGAAAGAAAGGAAAGAAAGACAGAGGAGAAGGGAGAGGGAGAAGGGAAAAGGGAGGAAGAGAGAAAGAAAGAAAGAAAGAAAAAAGAAAGAAAGAAAGAAGAAAGAAAGAAAGAAAAGAAAGAGAAAAGAAAAAAGAAAAAAGAAAAAAAAAAAGAAAAAAAAAGAAAGAAAGAAGAAAGAAAGAAGAAAGAAGAAAGGAAGAAAGAAAGAAAGAAAAGAAGAAGGAAAGGAAGGAAGAGGAAGAAGAAGGAAGGAAGGAAAGAAGGAAGGAGAAAGAAGGAAAGAAAGAAAGGAGAAAGAAAGAAAAAGAAAGAAAAAGAAAGAAAGAAAAAAGAAAGAATAAGAAAGAAAGAAAAGGAAAAAGCAACTAAACAAACCCTTTAATTTATTCCATCCAGCATATTACATTTGGTAAGCAGTATTTTTTTCCCACCAATACAGAGATTACTTAAAAATATTACTCTCCACCCTCGTTCCTAGTTTGGATTGAGCCCAACCCTTCTGAAACAATCACATCCAGTCTAGAAAGCAGCACTATAAATTTAGTGTTCACTATGTTGTGCCTATCCCCACCACACTACTACCGAGTGACATAACACTTATTTTAGTGTCTTGATACTTCTTTGTAGTACAGATGGCACCACATGTGCCATGCAGTTCTGACAGTACTGCTGTGAAATAGCATGGGATTGCATTAATACCTAATTTCTAGGTTTTAACAGAGATACAGAACCTGGATCTGCTCAATATTTCTGGATGATGTGTATATATTCACTCTACATCTGCCCTATGCTAAATGTACATATAAAACAGCACCTTTCCAAACACAAATTAGCTGCATGTCCAGTTTAAACAAATATAGTGTCATTTCTATTTATTTATATTTTATGGACATACACTGACTTTTACTTGTAGTGTATCAATATTCCAGATTTTTGATATTTCAAATGCAGCTGCATGACACCTGGCAAACAAACTCTTTCTGAAGTTGGCCTCAATTCAAGGAGGCAGGCACATACAGGTGGACCATCAATATTTCAGTATTTCACAAATGGTATAGCTTATTTTAGAATTAGCTCCAGCAATTAAAAACTACACTGTTCAGGTCTCATGGCAACAAATCTTGAAAAGAAATCTGCAGAGTGCTCTGTGCCTCCATCTCTCTGTTCTTCAGCTCACAGGGTTAACTTAAGTATGACTTGTGCAACTCCCAGCCTTTTCCTTGTTTGCAGACGAGGCCAGCCCTTCCAAATTCCTCTTCCAGCATTGCCATGTCTTCACAAAAATGAAAGTGGAAGTTAATCACAGGGTTGGGGTACCCAATAAGTTGTTTAAGACAATAGTTTACCATACACTGTGTATTAATTTTCATTTCCACTTGCAAATAAAAAAATCTACAAGTTGTCAGTGCTGTAGGAAATGGGTGAAAGAGTTCACTCAGGGTGGCTTCTCCCTATGACTTACCCTCATGTTCTTCTTTTACAATGAAGGGAGTAAAAACGTATTTAAATACTGCCTTGTATGTACACCTTTGATTTGTTCTGCTCATACCAACTTGTCAATGAACTGAACTACTTTTGAAGTATTTCAAGCAACACAATGATCATCCAGAGATCATACAGAGTATCACTGAACATGAGAGAGTATGATCATCTCTGAGCCATAAATGGTTCAGTTTTCATTGCACTGTATTTGCTGGGCACAGATCATGCACATTTCTCAGTTTCCTTGTACTGAGTAGATATTTTGTTTGTTTTATTTTGACAACAGGGACATGAACTCTTTATGTTTGTAAAAGCTAGCAAGGATGTGGTTTACAGCTTGTACCTATGGAAAACACAGTAGAAAGGTATAACCGTTCTTTCATTTACTTTGGCCAGAAGTGGTTTGTGACCAGCAATACCTCTGATCAGAATTTGTGCAGCGTGTAATTGTGATCATAAAAGCTCCGTACTACTGGAATTCAAACCTTTACGGGGCTGAGGGGGCAGAAAACTCTCGGCTTTGAGGAACGGATGGCTTGGACGCTGCCCAGAAGTTCAAACTCTCGTTTCTTCGGGGTGGGAGGGAGGGGGCCTCCAAACCCAGGCGTGCAGCGGTGTTTCTCCTAAACTTTGGGAGGGCGGGCTTGTCGCAGGGAGCCGGCCACACCGCCTCGGCAGGGCTTCGTTCTCCCTGTCGAGTTGCAGCGGCGGGAGCAGGCAGCCGCCAGGCCGCGGTCTGCTCGCTGACTGACAGCAGCATTTATTAAAATGTCATCCCCTAATTTCCACACCGGATATCTGCTGTCACGAGCGCTGCCCCGACCCCTCGGAGAGCCCGACTCGCCGTGGCGAGCGGGATCGACGCAGCCGAAGGGGAGGGGGGAAAAATGCATATTCAAACCTCCTCGGCTACACCCAAATAATCGGGGGCAGGGAGCGTGGGGTGGCATTCACAGCGGAAAGGCACCTTCCGCGGAGCTCCCCCTTCTTTCGCTCCCAACAGACCCCCCTTGCCGCTACCGATGCCCTCCAGCCACTGCCTCCTCACAAACTCCGCTGGCAGCCCCCCGGGGGGGGGGGGGGGGGCAGCGCCTCTCCCTCGACGGGGACCCCGACCAGGTCCCCCCCTTGCTGCGGGGTCCCCCGGGTCCCCCCCCCCGCCGCCCCTTTGCCCTGCCATCGCCCCCGCTGGACGGCGGCGGCCGGGGGAAGGACCGCGACCCGGCCGCAGCCTCCTCCTCCTCTCTCCGTCAGGGAACAAATACGGCGTTAATTGCAGCCTCGCTGAGAAAATTGCCATTGTTCCAGTCAAAGGCGGGCGGCACTTTGAAAGGGTTTTTTCCTCGGGAGCGCCGTGGCGGTTAATCTGCAGCGGGGAGCCAAAGTGACAGCTCTCGGGGCTGCGACGGAGGGGGGAGGTTGGGGCCGGGGGGGAGAGGGGGGGAGGGGGGATGCTTTTAAAGAAAAAACAAGAGGAAGGAGATCAAGTGCGGTCTTCCCGCCCCTCCACACTCCTGCCATCCTTCCCCCGTTTCCCCAGCGGCGTCAGCCGAGGCCCCCAAAAAAAACCCTCCCCGGCGCAGTCAGCGCCGCTCCCGGGACGCGCTGGGTGCCGAGCGGCCCTGACGTGCCAGACGCCGGGGGCCGGGAGGGGCGCCTGGCACACTCACACACACACACTCACACACACTCACACCCGTGCGCACCCGCGCGGAGCGGTGCGCAGGGGCGCGCGCACGCCGCCGCCCCGGGCGAGCGAGGCGGGGGGGGACGGGGGTGTTGCGCGCACGGGTACGCGCACACAGCCGGCGGCCCCCACGGAGGCTGGCTGGCTGGCTGGCTCGCACACACGCACACACAGACACACGCGCGCGCGCACACGCGCGCACACGCAGCGGCAGAGCCGCGCTCCCGCTCCCTCCGCGCTCCCCTGCGCGGCCGGCGTTCGCACCGCTCGCTTCCCGACATCGGCAGCCGAGGAACTCCCCCCCCCCCGCCGCTGTCCGGCCTTTAGTGCCCGAGGGGGGAGGAGGAGGAGGGAGGCAAGAGGAATAAGTCCACCAGTACCAACAACAACAACAAAACCCACCAACAAATCTGCACTAGCGCCTGAGTCCTCCTCCTCTCAGACCGTCGCCTGCCTGGCATCGCCGCTCATCGGGCTGCTGTGCTGAGACTTTGTTTCAAGTAAAAAAAAAAAAAAAAAAAGAAAAAAAGAAAAAAAAAATCCATCGCTTGCTCAGCCACTTCCATTTTTCCCCCCCTGCAGTCTCGCTGGTTTGAGGTTGTGGTGTGTTTTTTTTTCTTTTTTTTTTTTTTTTTTTTTTCCTTCATGTGGTTGGATTTGGTGGATCCGGAGCCAAAGCTGCTTTTTTCCCTCGGTGGGGTGTGCGTGTGGCGTGCGGGGGTTTTCTCGCCCCGTTTTTTATCTTCTGCTGCTTTTTTTAATCTTGGTTTTGAACCTGAGCCGGGGAAAATGGGAAACGGTGCTTCCGACAGAAGGGGAATCTCTCCATCACTGTTGTTGGGACGTGTGCCTGTGGTGCTAGTCTTTTAGAGAAATAGCCTGACAGCTTTCGGAGTGGAAGGTAAGGGTGCCCGGGGCATTTTCATTTCCCATTTCCAGGGATTACGACTGGAGAGCTTTTAGCTTGGGATTCCGGGGAGGAGGCGGCGGAGGAGGGGGACAGGCTGTTGCTGAAGGATAGAGAGAGACAGCACATACAAAATGATCTCTGCATTTACTTCAGCGCTGCAGTTTAAAAGTTAGAGAAGTCCGTTTGGCGACAGGTCTGCTTCCCCGAGAGTAATTTCCAGCGAGACGAAGAAAACCTGAGGTTTGTGAACGATTGGGGTAATTTTATTGGGGGGTGGGGTGGGGGGGAGATGTTAGGTTAATAGGAAGTTAAAATAAGAGGAGTCAGTGGGTCTTCTGCTGGGGAAAAAATAAGTGGAGTGATGGCGCCGTCTATGTTCGGCTAAACTACAGTGTCACCTAGAAAATCAGTTTGGGGAATATCCAAACTAAACGCCCGTTTGCTTTTCAGCAGAAAAGGGTTCCCCCCCCCTTCCCAAACGGGCAACCTTAAGCCTCTGTGGCCGTCCTTTAACTCCATCCTCCATGGAAAAGGAAGATTTTATTTAATCTGGGTGCCTAATCCTTTCGGCGGGCAGCTTCCCTCTTGTATTTAGCACTATTGCAAACTAAATGAAATGCCGCCGGCACATTCGATTCGAATGTGTGTGCGTGTGTAATACACCGAGGGAGAGGGAGATTAAGACAAAATTGCATATCAGTAGCTCTGTATGAACAAACACATAACTAAAATGAGGGCTATCTGATTACGTTTCTTCACAGAAAACAGCCTAGCACTGCAGACGTCTTTATTTTTCTAATTTCATAGAGGATGAGAAAAGTCAGAGGCTTTTTCCTTTTCAAATTAAAAAGCAACTAAGGCCCCTTTTTGCTTTCCAGATTATAAAATTAATCCTTTTTCATGGGTGGAATTCCTAATTTAGACACTTATTGTCACATTGGCTTTCAACGCCTACACCATCCTGAATAACACTGCGCAGAACTGCAATGCCTGCAAAGTGCTTCAGAAAAGGGGAAATTGTTTCCAGAATTCCCTGTAAGTTTCTATTTTTTTAAACCTTAAATGCTGTACTGACCCTATTTGGAGAAGGAGGACCATGTTATTCATTGAGATGGATGCTCAGAAAGAGAAAATCTGACCATGTGGATAGAACTGGCAGCAGCTCTGCTTTTTTTTTTTTTTTTTTTTTTTTTAACCGCAGCTATAAGGAGGGTTAGAGTTGGTGCCTCTTTGCCCATTTCAAGATTCAGAGTTTGAATTGTAATCTAGGAGATACGAAAATCTCTTCAAGGGAGCTTAATCTGGTGATTTGCTGTGTGTTACGCAATGGGAGACAGAAGAAGCCTTGCTGTTTGGTGAGGAGATGAAAAGCTAGGCAAAGACATATCAAAACTCAGTAACAGTGTCTGTGTGTGTATGTCTGCCTCTGCTTACAGAGCAACAGTGGAAGAGACTGAAATCCAGAGAGTTTTGAAATTAGCTTGGCATCACTTCTGCCTACTTGCCTTTGAAAGCAGAAGGTGAAAAGCTAGTTACTTATTTGTAAGGGATAACTCAAAGGTTAATGCTGAAAATGTTCAGTTTGATTTTTTTTGGATAACATTACAGAGGTAAATATAACTAATGTTCACTTTATTAACCTAGGCCACTGTTAAGAAAACAGAGCTCTAGAGGAGGCTGTAGCGGTTGACAGGTGCAGTAAAACAGCTTTATTTGGTGATACTAGCAGAGAAAATGTAATATATCATCATTCAAGCACACATCTGCAAAGCCCAGGAGCTAATCAGACAGTACAAGATATTCAGAGTAAGAGGGCAAGTAAAAGACCCAGTGCAGTGCAATAGGTGCAGAGGTCCTACTATAGCACTGCAAGCTATATAGAGCTAATGGTTGTAGACACTAATATAGTGGTCCATTTCATATATCCTAAGAGGCTGTAGCACATTTGAATTACTATCTTAAAATGCTGGCACTTAGTGGTGGTGTCAGACCACCACTAGTTTCATCTGTCTGTCTTTGTTTCTTTCTCTGATACTCTCAACATTTTATTAATATATTAATCTTAGTATTTCCTTCCTGGGATTTATTTTTATAAAGACCTCTGTATGCCAGGTGGCCACTGCGAATGCATGTAGACATATGGAAGATAATATTCCATCTGTAACAAATACTATTTGGGCTTTTAAAAATTATGGCTGTAATTCTTCACAGTTACTTCCCAGACTTAATAGAAAAATAATACATAACAGCAGATGCTACCGGCTTTCTTGATCTATTCTGGTGAAATTCTCCATGTGCACGTTGTATGTGCACAGATATGAATATAGCAAGCTACTTATTTGCTTTTTGAATAAATAAATAAATTGTCCTGCTCTTAGTCTGTAGGGTAAGGCGTCTAAATTTTTACCTAAGTTGAGCAGTTCTGGTCCACGCCATGATGACTACAGCCTAGACTGGAGAGGACATTCCTATTAATAATCTAATAGATTTTTTTTTTTTAATTTGGGTGTAGAAGATTGGGCTGTCGCGATGGCCACGCGATGGCGCTGTTCACACAGCAGCAAAGCGTTCCCTTGTGTTATAAAATAAAAATTACCTGCCCTTCTTTCTGAAAGGGGCTCTAACTGCAAGCTTGGAAACAGCTGGCTCGAATACTGGAAGGAGTTTGGTTTTCAATGCGTGAAGAATTCTACTTGCATTTTCATTTCATTTCATCTCCTGCAGGCCAAATGACATAGGATGAAGGCTGTTCGTAATTTGCTGATTTATATATTTTCCACCTATCTACTGGTTATGTTTGGATTTAATGCTGCCCAAGACTTCTGGTGTTCCACGCTGGTGAAGGGGGTCATTTATGGATCGTATTCTGTAAGTGAAATGTTTCCTAAAAACTTCACAAACTGCACTTGGACACTGGAAAATCCAGATCCGACCAAATATAGTATTTACCTGAAATTTTCCAAAAAGGACTTCAGCTGCTCCAACTTTTCCCTCTTGGCTTATCAGTTTGATCATTTTTCCCATGAAAAAATAAAGGATCTTTTAAAAAATAACCACTCTATAATGCAGCTCTGCGATTCCAAGAATGCTTTTGTATTTCTGCAGTATGATAAGAATTTTATTCAGATACGCCGCGTCTATCCTATCGATTTCCTAGGATTACACAAAAAAGAAGAAGACCAAAAATCCTTCTTTGAGTTTTTGGTGTTGAACAAGGTGAGCCCGAGCCAGTTTGGGTGCCATGTGTTATGCACTTGGTTGGAGAGCTGCTTGAAATCCGAGAACGGGAGAACCGAGTCCTGTGGGATCATGTATACAAAATGCACCTGCCCTCAGCATTTGGGAGAATGGGGAATAGATGACCAGTCCCTGGTGTTGCTCAATAATGTGGTGCTGCCCCTCAATGAGCAGACAGAGGGCTGCTTGACCCAGGAGCTGCAAACCACCCAGGTCTGCAACCTCACCAGAGAAGCCAAACGGCCTCCAAAAGAAGGTAGGTGCTTCTTGGGGGGGGTGTTGGGGTGGGGGGGGTGCGGGGGGGCTGAATCCCACACTGGTGTGTAGGTCCTGCTGCTGTCTCTCTTTGATACTCACATTCATTTGACTTGCTCTTCACTGCGGCTTGCCTCCAGACAAGGTGAAAGGGCTGGAAATGATGTACACTCCCTCTGGGCAAGGAGGGATGCATTCTCATTTCTAAACTGGTCTAGTCTTCAGCATCATGTTCTGCTGAGCAGTACAGAAACTCCTCGTATGTAGATTCCCTCTGTTTTCAGCCCTCACTTACAGTAATGCCCACAGGTGATGAGCCAGGAATCACTCACCATCTCTTTACTGCTGCACTCAACTACAAAATCTTGATGAGATCCCTTGACTTTGCAAGGAAAATGTTTCCAAAGGCATGTGGGCATCCTGAGTAGAACACCCAGAGATTTGTCATGATCAGGACACCTGGTCCCAACTGTGACAGACTTAAAAACAATCTATAAAAAAAATGTGGTTCTCCAGGGCAAGCCCTCTGCCCGTGATGCCTAGAGATACAAATCACCATGCACAGTCAGCACATGCCTCTTTGACTTGACAGACCTGCAGGCTGCTGCTGTGCCCCTTTCCCAGGAGGTGTCAACTTCAGGAGATGAAGGCTTTGCATCTCACAGCAGTACTAGTGGGGTGGGTGGATGTGTCAGTCCTGACAGCTGCTTCATGTCCCCATTGGAAAAGGTGGGTTGTGGAAGGGTGGGAAGCCAGGAATCCAGCAATTAGAGTGGCAGCCCACTGTCTCTCTGCTTTACACCTCCTGCTTTGGCCTCCTGATGTTTTGGAGAGGTCTGGGGGTGATTTTAGGAAGGGTGCAGAGGGGACCAGAGGGTGGGAAAGCATAGGTTGAACACAAATTGGAGGTTCTTATGTGCAACCTATGGATGTGGGGGTGCTTCAGAGCAGCCATGCAGGGCAGACAGGAGGTCCTTGCCCCTGCGGCAAGGGATAAATCATCCAGCCCAGGGTGTTGCATTTTCATGCAGGAAATGTTCCCACTCTTCTTGTTTTCTGCATAGCCACAAAGCTCCCAGTCTGTGGTGAGGCAGCGCCAAGCTCCCAGCCCCCCTAATAGAAGTGGCTTTGTGGAGGAATGTAACATTGACACGTTGTTAGGAGAGCATTTTCTTTAAGGGCAGCCAAGCCCCAGTGCTGTGGGAGAAGAAAAGCTGAACTTGCTCCAGCTGCCGCGGTGCCAGCGGCCGCGGGCAGGGCCGGGGGGTTGGGAGGGGGACAGGGGACACTTTTGGTGTTCTGCAGGTCTCTCCACACACCCAACAGCTCGGAGCCGGGGAAACGGAGCCATCTGAAATGACAGGGAAGCTCCCCTCCTGTAAACTCCCAGAGAAGCCTGCGCAGCGGCAGGGATGCTATTTAACATCGTTTAGAGCTAATTAGTGCCCTGGGAGGCGGAGGCAGCTCCGGCCTCGGCGCCGGGCTCTGCCCGCGGAGGCCCCGGCGAGCAGCCCCCGCAGGGGCCGAGGCGCGTCCCCGGGGATGCTGAGGTGCCACCTCGCCGCTGGGGACAGGGGACACAGCGGGGAGCACAGGCCGCCGAGGTCCCTTCGTAGCTCTCCCGAAAATAGGCTGGGTTCCAGGGGATGTGTGTCTCCCGTGTAAAACACCCACTTTCTGCCCTTAGCAGAGAGGACAGAGAATGCTTAGGGCAAATATTGCATTTTTTTTTTTCGTAAATTTTGAAACACATTTGCAACGTATTTTCTTTCCGGTCTCAGTCACATTTTCATTCTTGCCCTAATTGCGGCTCTCCCTGGATATTTCCTTGACAAACAGCATTGTTAGAGTGGGTGAAAATGTTATTCTTTAGGTGAAAGGTATTCTTCATTTGTTTTGCCACAGTACTTCTTATTTTAGAGTGTGTGTGTGTGCAGCTGAGAATTTTAACAATAATAGAATTATTTAAATGTTTTATTTAATTACTCCATGCACTTGGAAATTGTTCATCAGACTGTTACTGAAAGTTAAAATCAGTTAGCAAATTAAGCTTCATGGTCCTTCTCAGTAGCAGTATGCTCTTTGTCTTCCAGTTTGAAGCATTTTTTTTGCCTTTTCTATAGAAGGTTAACAAGCTGCAAGAGGGGTGTGTTGATTCCTTTTCTGTAGACAGATTCATATTTATCAAGCATGTCAGTCAGTGTATTTGTTTGTATAAAGCTGGCTTGTGGTTCAGTTGGAGGCTTTATTGAGGGATCAAAATGTAGAATATTCCTACCACAAACATGATGCAATTCATCAATTGTGTCAGCAAACATTTAGGCAAGAAATGGAAAAGTTCCTTTCATGGGCAATCTGGTTCAAGTTAGATCAGCACAGGTAGTAAAAATAAGGGTGACCATTATCAGAGAGAGGTTTCTTGTTGTTAGTATTCATAGCGCTAAATGAAAATGCAGTTTTATTAGCATCAGTTGAGTTTTGAAGCGAACTACCATACCACTGTTGCCTACCGCTTTGAGAGAGTTCTGGACTTGGTGAGACTGTATTTTAAGAATTTGTGCATTACTTTGAGGTTTGGTACTGACATTGCCTAGCAATGGCTTTCGGAAAGGAATTGCAAAGACCTGACAGCTTTCTTACAAGATTGTGCATACTCTCCCATCCTTCAGATTTGCTTTCATCAAGCTTGACTACATGAAATACAAAATCTTTCCCCAAAACTATTTCCAGCCCCCTTCAAGAACCATAATGTAAATAGAGAACATTTAGATTCAAGCCTACTGCTTCCTTTTTGAACCTCTGAAGATTTCTGTAATTTTGAATATGAAAAATGGCTTAGGAAAATGGATGAAAGACAGTATTTTTCCTTTTCAAAAATTTGCAGCATTTTACAAAAGATGTGACAAGTACACAAAGGATGATTGTGTTTCTAAAAGTGCTGAAGAGTGTTGAACAATAAAAGGAACTAGGTCAAAAAAGGAAGCTGTAACCATTTTTTTTTTTTTTAATAAAATTGTTTGGAAATATGTAGCTTAACCAGTATGTCTTCCATAGGCAGATCGTCACTGGTGTCACTGATTAAAGCAATATTGAAAATCACTACGTTTTCACTGAGACCCAGTTTCATTGTATCTTGATGCTTTTCCATAGTCTTACATCTGAGATGCTTAGCTTGGATCAAAGCACTAGCAAATAGATCTCAGTGAAGTCTCAGGCAGGGGCCTGAATTTAAGAGCTTAAGGGTATTTGTCCTCTTGATCTTCAGTGCTGTGACTGAAGTATCTCATGAAGTTTCTGTCAATATGACAGGGCTCAGGTCCAACTTTTGTGGACCTGTAAGCCTTTGTATGTAGTCAATCCATATATTTTTATGAATGATGTAATAAGAATGCAAAAATGTATTTTCTCATTGTGACCACTACAAAGCAATATTTTTATTTTTTATTTTTTTATATTTTTTATGTAATGGTTTACTTAGACAGAAACTTTATTTTGGAGTTTTCTGTTATAAAACAATATAAATATTTATTTTGTCCTATTACATTCATCAGCAGAAGAAAAGGAGAGGGGAGAAATTCACATTAATAAAGTCTTGGTAATTGGAGTTCCAGATGTAATTTTGTGTATCATGTTCATTCAGTATAAATAATAATAATAATAATAATAATAATAATAATAATAATAATAATAATAATAATAATGGAATGTGACATTGTTCTACTTTGTCATAAATTCTAATCGCTTGACATCTCAGCATTTGGCAACTGTTGGGTTTTTGTTTGTTTGTTTCTAATTTCAGACCTGAAAGCAACTGGGATCTCTCACCAGATTTACTATTTATGTCCCTTTAATACAATAATTCGTGATATATTGTTGAATAAGAGTAAGATGCAAATAGTATTGTGAAATTTTCATGGCATATATGCATTTATTTATATGTCATTCCGTGAATGCCCTACTCTTGTTGCACACATTTAAGATGAATTTATAATATTCATCACATACCCAGAGATGACTAGATGGCTGAGTAGGTTAGACGTCCCTCATCAGAAAATCATATGCTGTAGTAACATGTCATAGCATGGCTTTATCAGAGGATTTAAACTGTTAAATCAATGCAGGATTTGTCTAGGAAGATCAAAAATTACAAAATGGAGTCTAACATCCTCACAGAGATATTTAAAATCTAGTGCGTTAACAACTATTTAATATTAAAGTGAAAAAAAATAACAGACAATATCCATTACATTAGGAAAAAAAAATATATATATATAGCTTTGCTTCCATTTTTTTTTTTTAAATAAAAATTAATAATAATAAAAATTTGGTTAGTAAATATGTTTGGTTATGTATATATGTCTGAGTTGTAATTTCTTTGGTATCACAGTTTATATCAGTACTTCTCACTCTAAGAAGATGACATATTATTTATTTTGGGAGGAAATGTCAGCCTACTGCAAGAGTTTGCCCTGCCTTCAGTGATATCACAGGTGTATTATATAGGATATGAACACTGGTTTTCCATAAGCTCAATCATAAATCTTTGTTGACTTCAATGAAATAGCATGCTAGAAGCTGCTTTGTAACCTAAACGATGATCTAGATTCACCAAGGCACCTTTTTTAACTTGAATTAAACCTCTATTTATGTGCATTATTGCACATCAAACATCATGGAGACCTGTTCTCAGCTGGGGACAAATGCTACTAAAGACTTCCACTTTAAGATCACTGAATCTAAATAGAAGACGATGATAAAGAATGGGGGAATACATATATATATATATATAATAATAAAAAAAAAAGTGTTGAGACTGAAGACAAAAAATATCTGAATTAGGAACAGAATTCCTGAATGAGGAACAGCACTTGCTGCCGGTTCCTGTGAACAAGAACTCAATAGCACCAAGTCCTGTACCACCAAATATTTCAGACAAGTCAGGTCTTCTTTGTTTGCTTTTGTCACATGAGTAAGCCATTCTTTTTTTCCTCAAATACTTTTATTACAATTTGTCTGGCTGGGCAGAATACCCAATGGCTTTACAGCACTTTAGACCTGTCCTTGAGTGTACTTTTGACTAATGTGTAAGTGTTCACATGTAGAACAGTCATTAACAGCTGTTAATGGTGATTCTGTTTACACAGTAGGATTTTAGTTATTACGTCTCAGTGACATTACATGGAATTATATTATGACATAATGGAAGTACTGCATTTCTTATTTTGTAGTGTTTTTACCTATGCATATATATTTTATAAATGTATATAACGTAGTGATTCTGTGGTCTATTACACATTCTTTTTAAAACAATTTATCCTCTCCTGTTTAGAGCTATCCATATTGCTGGTTTGTTTAGTTTTCTGCTTGCAAAAGCATAGGAAAATGTGCTTTGTGTGTTGGTATACACAGAGGAATATTCAGAGGAGACTTTCTTTTTCTCTTCTTTGGGAATTAATTTTATGAAGTTCATTCAGTTGTGTTTTATCAAAGGATTCCAACTCAAAGTTGTAGTCTTCAAATCGAAGTTTAGCTGCTCATTTATAAATATGCAGTAATTGTAATAAAACAAAGGTCACTGCAGAATTCCATTGAGCATTATTTGCATTCACTGTTAACAAGAAATATAAAATACTCTTTAGGATAGAGAAAGTTTTACATGATATAAAATACAAATTTACAAATTATGCATCATTGATACATGAATATTTCAGAGTTAGAGCCCTTTATGCTAGTTAAATCTCAACAGGAAGACAGTCAACTTTTTCAAAGTTTTTCTCAGTTTTGTTAATCTGTAAGTTACAAATAAGGTTTATATCAAATTAATGACTTTTTTTTTTTCTGATGGACTAGCCACATCAGAATTAATTAAACCAATGTATAATAACTGTGTATGAGATTACTGTAGTTACTTTACTCTTCAATGGACAAATTATTGTCCTTAATAAAAGCAAATTCCTAATGTTATAAATATAATTCAGTCTAAATAAAAATTAGATTAGAGCCCACAGAATAGACGTGAAACAGTGATACAATGTGTTCTTTCTATCAATTGCAAATTATTTCACAATTTATATTAATTCTATCATTTCAGGTTTCTTATGCTTCTTTCTGTTTAGTTTTAGTTTTGAATGCATCCTTGACCCTGGGTAGAGTGAAACACATGCACTGAAAAAAAAGTGCTATTTTGTAACTGCTTGCTGCCTTCTTGTCTCCTCTTCTAGCTGATAGTCTCTTAATGTATTTCCCTTCAGTTTCTGTGGTTTTTGTTCTTCGTTATCTGAAGGTGAAGGAAGACATATGATATAGTCAGATTAGCATCTTTGGTGTGTGTAGTTGAAATTTGGAAACAAGCTGTTTTATAGCTATTCAGTTCAAATTTTATTTATATTTACCTGAAATGAAAAACAAACATACAAACAAACAAAACACAACATAAAAGATAAAATTTGAATGACATTCATTTTTTGGTAGCTTGATAGAAAAATGGTAACAGTGGGCCTTTTTGGCAAGTTTTCCACAATTCTTTCTTTTAATTCATCAGTAAATGTAAAACTGTTTGGCTGTTGGCTTTGGTTCCTATTGTTCTTCATGTATTAATTGTTCAGATATCAATTATGCAGAGACACCATTTATTTATAGTATGGTTTATATCTTTCATCTATCGCTGGTAGTTGTGTGTCTTTAAACAGATTCACTGAAGGATGATGGGGGATTGAAGGATCAAGAGAGCAATTCTCCAGCTCCTAGCTGTAGAAAATGAACCAAACTTCTTTTCTAACTACAGTTCGAAATACCTTTTGTTATGAGGGAATATGTTCAGCCTTGCCTCCACTGAGGTATATTACTACAAGTTGCTTGTGTCAATTTGAGACCTGCTGAGGCTTCTGAGATGGCTCTGTCTTCATTCCGTTCCCTTTGCTGAACTGTTTCAGCACATGAGCCAAGCAGAAAATTATTCAGCTATGGCTTTTGTTTGTTTGTTTGTGTAGTGGTATTTTTGTTTGTTGGGGGGGGGGGGGGGGGGGCATCAGGGGTTGTTATTGTTTGCTTTGTTTGTTTTGTTTTCCTCTTCTTGTTAGATGATCTTGATGTTGGGTGAGTGTGCTACAGTGGCCCAGCAGAGCCTCCATAAGTATCAAAAAGTGGCACGAGAAAGAGCTGGAAAGGAAAAGCTCTGCTGGTGTAGCCAGGTTTAGGTTAGTTCAGGCCCCAAAAAATATTTTATCAAAAAAGCAGTCAAAAAACGTCACTCTTGTCCATTCTTTTGCATTTGTTAGCAGCCAGTTGCACAATTCTATATTTCTAGGCAAATATATCAGGTTCAGTTACAGTATTACCAATGGATCCTTCAAAATAGCGTCCAAGATATGTGTTCAACCAGAACTTCCCACTCAGCACTAAAGAGTTGTGCAAATTGCTGTGAAAGTATGCACAGAGTGCCCAGAGATGATTCTGCGAAGCCCTTGAAACTCATTCCTGTAGTGCAGCTGGAAAGGGTTTAAATTATAGATTAGAAAATCAGGGAACTGAATTCGTGCTATTTATTCTTGTGAAGGAATAGTGTTGCCCATGCTTCATGTAAGAAGAGAACTTTTTTTCCTTACAAAGGATTTTGGAAAATATTAAATCTTAAGATTTCATGTGCAATCTTTCTTTGAATCCTAAATGGTTCGCTTTTCGCACGCATGTTTTGCTTTTCTCATGTATGAATATGTCCTTTGCAGTCCCTTCTGTTAATGTGCACATAGAGGAGGTGAATTGTCTGCAAAGCTGGGCACTTCAGCTTGAACAATGAGTTATGTTTTTATCTTTGGAAATGTTTTGTTTGTTCTGCAGCATTGGCTGCTGTCTTCACTGATTGGCACACATACAGGTGCTCCATACTGCTAGGTTTGAAGGCTGATGGATGTGCTTCATACAGATGAAGGAAAGGAGGAAAAAGATTCAGCACTGCAGGAATAATATGAGTACAGAGCTTAATCCAGCTGGTCTTGTCTCCACCAAATGTCTAGGAAGTCACTGACAATACAGAGAGTATCATGATTTTGCTGTCCTTGGGGGGGAAGAGGGTTCCAAGGCTGGGATAATAGCCAGTCCCAGCACCTGGTAAAGTTGTGGCAGTTATGTATAGGGCCATAGGGCTTCAGCTGATTATGCTATTATTTGGGTTCATAAATCCAATAAATATGAAGCTAAATGCTTGAAGGAGAATTACAATCAGAAGAAAAGTTTGATAATTATTGTCCTGGGAGCAATGTAATATACTTAAACATAATTGGAGCAAGGCCTGGAACCTATGCTTTCCTGTTGTGCAAATGAATGTTCAAATTATTGCATATCTCTTTAGTCCAATGAATATGTAATTAATCCACAAAAATCAGTGCAGCTTCAGATTTGGGAAAAAATCAAGACTATTCCCGTTCCTTGACCAGACAAACCTTCTGAGAACCAGAGCCACTGAGTCCAAATTGCCAGTAAAGACCCTTAAATGAAAATGTGGATACTCTTTAATATATATAGTCAATATTAGAACAGCAAACAATTATTTTATTATTAATGGGATTAATTTGGTTCCAGATTCAGAAAACTAAAATTTTAGTGGTTAATATCATCTGGAACAGTAACATGTTTTTGTTACATTAACCATGTACGCAAAATTAAACATCAGTTGAAGTTTTCTTTTTGGAACAAACAGACAGATTTTTCAAAAAGAGGTTTTCAAGAATTCCATTTTATTCAGCAGCTTTCTCTCTTGCATATGACATAGTGTCATTATATGTTTTATTAACTTAATTCAAGGATTATTGTGGCTTTTTTTTTTTTTTTTTTTTTGTCCTTTCAGAATTTAGTTTCATTATATTACATGCTTATGATTTGTGCTTCATTTTTCTAAGGACAGCCAGTAGAAGTGACATTTTGAATATCTAGGATGTTTAACAGTTCTTTCAATGCACTCCATTGACGAATCCAAGAAACTAAAATTTGGGGTAGTTTCCTTAATTGGGCAGTAATCAATCTAACTTTACAATTTTGTTTCCTCTTCCTGTTTCCTCTATTAAATTACAATTACATTACCAGCTCTCTGTTTCCTTTTTGGAAATGGTTTTATGCAGTATATCCACTTGAAATCTGCAATGATGTCCCAAATCATTTGCGTTTTATAAATATCTTCATTCATTTCTCAAGGGTTAATGTTATATTCCAAATACTGCTGTGGTCAAAAAAGAAGCACACATCAAGCAAAGACTTTGCTGTTAGTTTAACTAAAAATTTAACAGTGTAATAAAGGATTACAACAGAAATTACTAATTACTACAGAGAAATAAAATAAAATAAAATAAAATAAAATAAAATAAAATAAAATAAAATAAAATAAAATAAAACATTTGAAGAACAAGCTTAATAATAAACTGGATATATGTACCCACCTCCTCTTAGCTACCTTTTTTTGTGTGCAGTGCCCCTTTCAGTGCTCCTCTAGTCTAAAGATTTTTGGCATCAGTAATGGAGCAGGGTTGTACAGAGAGTTATCAGTGTCTGAAGTCCCTCCCATGAAGGAATTCTCTGGTCACCTTCTTTTCACTCAGTGGTCTGCCTGGGCCTATTTTTGTGTGTTTTTTGACATGCTTTTACATATTTACTGGCTTGCAGCTTAATCTTATACCTCAGTTTACTATATAAGGACTGTCTTACATAAACAGGATAAATATTCTTTGTTTTTATCGTTTCTGCACTACTTTGACTGATCATGCATGTATTCTTAGCTTTGGGATCCTGACTACCATCTTGAGCACCTAATTAACCCTGCTGGACCTGTGCTCCTCTGTAATGCATCCAGTATCTCCCCTTTGGAGGCTCTCATACCATGACTATCCTTTTCAATTATTACCATTATCGTTATGCTGGGGTAATAAGCACATCATTCTATACAGACCTACTATTTTTTGCTACCAACTATTTTAATAAAAATATGGTTATACTGACTGTTCATATAAAGCAAAAGTTAAACAAATCAGGCAATAGCTGCCTGATCATTGAACAAACTTAAACAAAGCTCCAGGAAGAATAAGACAGGTTCAGACAACATTTGACATGTCCTGAGGCATTTTGCTGGCAACATCAGTACAGTATTTATTGGGATACAGGGCTACCCTAAAAACCCTTTAGAATTAATCAGCAAGAATGACACCGGTTATCTACATTGTACATTTATTTATTTTTTCCCTGTTGAATGTGTCCAGGAGCTTCCATGGATTTTGTTAAAACAATTTAGCATTCTAAAGCCTGCATTTTTTGTTGTTGTTGTTGTTAGATGAAAGAAATAGTACCACTTTATTGATTTATATTTGACAAATTTGACAAATGGTTTCACTTTAGACCCATCTGGCCAAAACCAGGAATCGTTTTAGTGGCCGTTGCCTGATGTTATGACTGATAAAATTATGATAAAAACATATGTTTTTTGATTTTCTTTTTGATGTTCCTGTTTTGTTTTGTTTTGTTTTGTTTCTGTAAGTTTGGTTTCACGTTAATCTCTAAACATATCCTTTCACCTAACATTTTGAGTACATGGCATGTGTTAGAACATGAAATTGAGAGTAATTTAAGATTACAACCACTGTCAGAGAGTTTCTTTCTGAGAAGGAGAAGGAATTAAATATGAAGAACTGGAAGACTGTTTATTGTACAATCAGCTATGAAAGACTATGGGGCCCTAAAGGCTGTAAGTATATACAGTAAAGATTATCAAAAAAACATGAAAAGCAGATCATTTTAACCACAGCATTTATAATTTACTTAGATGCAATGAAGTGAGAAATCCAAAAGCGAGCACCTAGGATGTTTTGATGTTTGAGTGAAACTGTTCATCAATTATTAGATTTCAGAAGTTGGCAAATGCCTTAAAAAAATATCTTAACTGAATATCTTACAATAATGTTATGACATGTTATGTCAACTTTTTTTTTTTTTTTACATTTCTAATGTCTATTTTCTATTGCACATATATTTGGACCACAATATTTCACTTGAAACAGTTAGGCATGAAAGTTCTCAGATTCAGACAATACTTTGCATTAAAATTGATGTGGATGTATTTATAATAGAACAGCTATTCTTTCCAATGATCTGTTTGCTACTTTTATAGCTGAGAGATCTCAATTAAAAAATAACATTTATTTTGCTAGCAGCACAGAATGGTGTGAATTGCATAGTCGTTTTCACATGGATCGTTGTAATGTGTCTGATATCAACCAAGAATTGAAGTCTTGTCCAGTCAGACTTTTCTCACAGCTCAGTTATCATTATAACTGCTTAGCTTATGTTTCACAGCTGCTTAGGATCTTTGTACATTTTAAAAGAGAATGCTATCACCTAAAAGTTATCCTTTTGGCAAATTAAAGAAAATCACTGTGGTATGCTGAAAATGTAGACCATTTTGCAGAGAGAAAATTGGATTAAAAATCAGATGAAATGCTTAAAATTTATAAAATATTTGTGTCAATGGTATGGATTATTTCCAAATAAATTAATAAATAAGTTGAGACTAGATGCAGGGTACACTGGAGATTTCTTGGGAAAAAATACTGAAGATGCTGAGTGTTCTCTTCTAGAGAAAGTCGCTATTTCGATATGACACCAAGATGGTATCTGATAACTGTGATATAATTAACAATCCTGCCATTTCAGGACAGGGATCCCTTTGGCACGCAGGCAAAAAGTCCCTTGGTATTCTTCTTTGTTCCTTTGGCAGAGTCACATTGCTCATGGTAGTATGATGCACTGGCGAAGACACAAAGTGCTGTGTTGATCAGAGAATATATTATGTGCATGCTAACTTGAAGGATGATCACACACTGTTTCTCTCATAAGACAGACCCTCAGGCCACAAAGTCCATTTCAGCATATTTGCTATTTGTAACTTGCAGCTCTCTTTTAGAAATTGTCACGTTGCCCTGACGGAGTTCACAGTGAAATACTGAGCAGGCTTCTTGGTTTGTAACTCATAATAAAAGGTTTATACATTCTTAAATTTCCCTTGAAACTGCTCTGGCTCTAAGTATTCCCCCCCCCCTTTTTTTTTTTCTCCCTTGGTCTACCTGCAGTTTCTCTTGTCTCTAGGTTGTTACCTTTTCGCATTACTCTTTCAGATAAGCCCTCAGATTTCCCAGAAGCTTGCACTTTCACAGAACTCAGTCTTATTAGTACTCTAAGCTTTCAGTTTACCCCTTCTGGGAGATAAAATAGGTGAAGCAAACAAACACAGAAGCTTTGCAGGAAGTTTAAAAAAAAAAGAAATAGAAAAAAAAAAAGAAATAGAAAAAAAAAAGAACAAAACAACAGCTTTTACTTCAGCTAGTTGGGGAAATGCACAGTCTTGGACAAATAAATAAAATCCCTGTATTTAATTCCTTTTGTTTGTTTGTTTGTTTGTTTCCCTCACCACACTAGTCATATGACCAGTTAAAGCTGAAGTTTTATGAGGAATCCAATATTCCCAGCTCTACTCTCTATTTTGCACATGATTTTTCCGCATTATGAATTCTGTTTCAATACATTTCTGCCTTCAGGAAGCTGTGTCATCAGCTTCCTGTTTTCCCCACTAGTTTTACATGTAAAAAACATCTCACCCATCAAAGGCAGGATATGACTACCAGCCCTGTTCATTTCTGCAGATCATTTTACAGTTGTGACTGTGGACTGTAGTGTAAGCTGCAGTGGGTTAAACTAGGTTGTGAATTTAGTTTGCATATTGCCCAGAACCCAATCTTCCCTCAGTAAGGAAACACTTTAACCAAAAAAAAAAAAAGTAGGCTTTTCTCCAATTTGCTTCTGCTGGCCCCCAAAATCTTGCCTTCTTAAGCCACTTAAGTTTCCCAAGGGTAGGGTTGATCATGAACTAGTAAATTCCCTTCCTTAGGATACTTTGAGCAACATACTAGTATATGAAAAGCATATTTACTCTCTCTTCTTAGCTGGTATTTTTTAATAAGAGAACAAAAAGGCTTTGTGTTTGAAGCAGTACTCTCTCGTATATATAGCACTGCCCAAAAACACATAGAGGTTTGGTCATCAGCAGGATATATGTCTTCTTCTGGCTCACAGCAGATTTATGTGGTCACCTAGATTCTCAGCCAGGCTCAAAGAGGAGACAAAGTACAATGTGAAGTTATGGAAGCCTTTTTTTTAGGTCCATCGGGAACAAGGATGTCCCCACATATGCACTTCAGCAGCTAATCCCAGGTCATCTGCACCACTTGCTTGAAATGAAGTTTCCAATTCTGCTCAGTCTCCTTAGAGATACCAAAGTAGGTATCTAGAACGTAGACAAGGATTGTAAATTAATCCATTTGCAGTAACCTTGTAGATTTTCATGATGTTGCTTGTCAAGCTTTGCTTACGTTAATATTTAATCTCCACTGACGTCAGTGGTATGGAGGGGAAAAGGTGAGCCAAGGAGGTGTTCTCTGGAACAGGTTTCATGTCATTTTAAGCTGATCTACTAGAAAGAGAGACACGTGCACTCTTCGAAATGAAATTATGAGTGAAATTTCTAGGTCGTATTTATAGGAAACATTATTTTTGTTCCTGTTTATATAAAAGCACAGTTACAAGTTAGTTGCTTATTAGTGTAACAAAGGTACAGGTATTATTTCACCAATAATTTATATTTTCTATTGCATTGGTTTCACTGCCACAAATTATTAGTACATTTTAGAATAGATCTTCAGTGTGTAAATGCAGTCTACTCAAATGTGACAAAATCTTAATCTAAACTACATAAAAGGTCTTTGAAATCACAAGAAATATAGACATCAAAATACTTTAATTTATGCTTATAACTATATACGAAATGAATTTATTAATACTGTTCAATATATGTTGTACATTTTTTGTTTAAAGTGGTTTTATGAAAACATACTAAGCTCAGGAAAATGGAAATAATTGTCTACATATATACAATGAGTCTAATGATATTATAAATCATTTATATTTTAATTGGAGGATATAGCTTATCAAAAACTGTTGAAATTAATGGTGTTAGCCCATTCTGTCTATAATAGCACAGAAATGTTTTTAATTGTCCCCTGGATTTTTATGGGATTGTGTCTGTTTGCTTTGAGGATTATGGAATGTTAAATACTGTTAGGAGAAAGTAATCCATGTGGGCTGGTTGTCACCTCTGCCAAAGAAACAGATGGACTGGTGACCTTTTCAGGGCAATGTTAGATCTATGTGCTTTTGAGTGACAATGGTGCTGGGAGCACTCTTGCTCTCTAAGCTGTCTTTATACAGCTAATCTTCATTTATATCTGTGAACAGCTCTAACGACCAACCACAGAATTACTTTATGTTTTTTGTTTCTTTTTGTTTCTTTGTTTGTTTGTTTTTGGTTATTTAATAGGCTATAGGCTATAAATTACCTACTCCCTTTGCAGTCATCCTGTCTCCAGTAGATTTGCCACAGCTGAATTTGTCCTAGCTGTCCCCTGTGAATATCTAGTAGCATGAATTTTGAACTGTGGCCAGGTATCATACATAAATGTCTTTGTCCACACAGGTGTCCCCTACAACCTTTGAGAACACATTTCCATTTTCCAGGAAGTTTCATTTTTATGTACCGCACTAATCAGTCACATGATAAGCACACTCACACACAAATATTTTTCTCTGAAAAATATGCAGGGGTCTTGCAGTTTTAACGTTTAACCAGATTTCCTAATGACATTAAAAAGAATCTTTTTTTTTTTTCTTTTTACTGTATTAGCAGAGATGTTTTTTTTCTTTCAATTCGCTTTAGATAATTTCATGTATACTTACTTAAATTGTTGGTATGCAGCTATCAAAAGGCTGCCTCCACCAGAAAGTCTGTGAAGATTACGGGAACTATAAGATACTGGTTTCTGAGGTTACCATTAACCATTTCAACAGTAATAAAATAAATTAACAAAGCGCTGGTGTTCTTTGTATCAGTCTTTACATATTTTTCCATTTGGAAAAAAAAAAAAAAGGTAAACATATAAGTATTCTTCCTCCTCCTCCTCCTCCTCCTCCTCCTCCTCCTCCTCCTCCTCCTCCTGCTTCTTCCTTTTTCTCTTTTATGTATTTGTTTATTCAGTTTGGTGTGTAGAACTGATGATGATCCCTGGAAGATCACTTAAGTTAGGAGGCTGTGCTCATGTCTTGCTTATATTTTATCATTTTTGTGGTGTGATGCTGCACAGGATTTGGATTTTGAGCAGAGGGTCATCAGTCTCAGAGGACTAGAGATTTCCTGGTCCTGATTAATCTTAAATAAGATTTCCAACTTAACTTACTGAAGTAGTGATGTTTAATGTATAAATGCATATTAAGACTTTCGGTTTGTTCATATTTGAATTCAATGTGTTCGTGTAACCAGATACAATAATAAATTCAAGAGATTTTACAGGTGGTATCTTAATGCTAAAATGTTACTTTCAGGCTGATGTATGTGAACAGATTCCAAAATGCTTTTGAAATTATGTGAAATAGAATCAGACAAATTTAGGTGTGAGGTGACTTCTGGAGTCCAATCGTTTGCTCAGGGTAAAATTGTTGAGTTACATTTTATATTCCAGTCTGCTCTTTGGTTTATAATGAGGATTTCTTGATCCTTAATAGTTTGTATATATGTCAGGATTCAGCAAATAGTTAGACCTATAATCAAAGCTAGTGTGTATGTTGTCAGTGAGTTTTGTTGTTCTGTCAGTCATCATAATGGTCCATGTTTTTATTTTTAGTTATTCTTTAACACGTGTCAGGTTGCAGTATTCTAATCAGGAATAAAATGATTTAAAACAAACTGAGAGAACACAGAATGACCACAGCCAAAACAGTTAATCTGAAAAAATAGCTAATAAATGCTTCTAGAGAAAACTGTCCAAAAATAATTATAGTTATGCCAGCCTTAACTTACAGATTTTTGTAACAGTTTGGCATTTAACAAGTCAGTTTCAGTGTCCTCAAGAGTCTGTATCCAAAAAAAAATTAGTAGTTTGTTACAGTATTTTATATCACTCACCTACACAACAGTGAAGAGCATGTTTGTATGCCTTCCCTTTTGCTTCAGATATGTCATAGCTGTACCACGCTATTGGTAGCTTCTGACACTGAAAGACAAGATAAGGAATCTCTATTCAATAGTGTTCTGGAAAGGGGAAAGAGAAGAGGCAGCCAGACAAGAATATTCGAAGTTAAAGCTTGTAGGGGGAAGATAAGGCAGTATAAAAAGAGAAATAGATTAATGCTAGCCAGAGGGGTTAAGATAATAAGGATTTTCTTACAACATCATAGGGGAAAAAAAATACTGGAAAGATGGAACGGAATGATATTAATCTTGTTTAAAATAGCTCAGTTAAAAAGTTTCTTTTTAGGAATAAGAAATTAAGTGTGATTCTAGAACAATTATAAAGTAAGAAGATCTTGACAAATAAGAAATAAGTTAACTGTACAGTTAACTGTATGTCCCCAGATATATGAAGGATATTAAAATACTCTTTCAAGTCAAGAACACTTATTTATAGAAACTCCAAAACAGAGAATTAAAAATATTTAATTGAATGAAAAAAATATATATATAAAATCTAGGCTAAATACCAGATACAAGATACCAACTCCAACATCTGTTTAAATGCAGTATTTTTTTTTTTCAAAAACAGCTTTTCAAAGCTGTGTGCATGAACATTGTCCCTAGATATAAATAAAGAAATTACAAATATAATGAATTATTCCTATGCTAGCAGTGGGCTGAAGCACTTGAGAAGAGAGGGTTAAAAGACGAAGACTAGAATTTCTGGAGATTACTGCTTGAATATGCAAGCTTGAAGAGGCAATGGTAAACATGAGCAAAACAAGGATATTTAATTATGTAACACATGGGCATTCTTGTTAGACCTTCTTTACTCAGCAAATATATTACAATGAATTGCATTATAAATGACACCCGTAATATATATTATGTATATTCTATACGCATACCTATATATATGTACATATGTAGATGTACTCATTGTATTTATTTTTTTTTGTATTCAAAACATTATGATTTGATAGTAAGAGATTCCTATACTCACGTAAATAAAGATCTTAATAAAAGGGAGGATTTTTTTTTATTTTTTTATTTTTTTATTTTTTTTCTTCCAGAACAGGAAAGAGTTAACACATGGTAGTCAAAGCAGACTAATTTAACTCCTATACTAATCTGGTATTTTTAATGATAGGTGAGTATGATCCATGAATGATTGAAGGACCAATGGGCATGAATGACACAAACGTAACTGTAGGTAGGAAGGTTTAGTAGTTCATGGAATAGCGGGCTGGAGTAACCACCACCATTGCCCCAGGTTGAGCCTCTCTGTTCATTGAGTTTTCTGAGTATTAAACCATCATTTATTTCAGAATAGAAAAACAGCTCAAGAATTGTATATTTCAGTGCTGATAGCAAGGCTGAAATAGAAGTTAACTAGTGCATAGCATTTTTTGTGACTCTGCTATAAGGTGATTTCTGTGCTAAATATATCCGGAAAACATTTCAGACCTGCAAAACAGACCAAATCTTTCCAGGAATCACTGTTTTCTCATTTGAAAAATAGGCTTACTTCACCCTGGAGGAATTCTTCAGGGGTCACAGGATATACAGAAATCCAGAATTTTCCTTTTGCAAGAGTTTCTTCTCTGCTATTACGGCAGAGACAGTCTTTCAGTCAGCCTCCAGCACTTTTTCTTGTTTGTCTTCTCAATTTCTCTTTGCAGGATTGATTCCTTCAAGACTAGAGAAGAATATACTCTGGGGAAAGCCTGCGATGATTTCCTGTGTCACCCCTAGATTGTCTTGGGGCTAAATACAGCAGGCATGTCACACCAAAGCAAAGAATTAATTCACTGAGACTGAGATTGTGGTAAAAAGGATTAGACAGTTAAAGAAATACAACAGAACATCCCCAGATATACAAGAAAGGAGTTTAATCCTCTTCTTACAACGCCAAGTAATTACTTTTCAGATGTTTGGAAAAAGCATATGTTCTTTGAATTTCTTCATAAGGCTTATCTTAGATTTACAGGTGTGTTTGTTGGCAAATATATTCTTAAACGTTGTAAAATTAGATGCTAAAGAAAACTACAGATCCTGACATATGTCTGTTGAGTTGTATTGAGCTCTAGAAGGCTTGTCTTTGCCTATGGAAAGTTCAAAAACTGTAATGAATTCTTTATTAGTTTAGAGCCACATTTAACTCATTTTAAAACCTGGTCAAGGTGATTCTAATAAGAGGATTCTAAATTAGTTATTTTCTTGTGAGGTCCAGTATAAAACTTCCTGCATTTCTCTGAACAGATGCATGTGAGGCTGTATTTGAAGGAAGGATAAATCTTTATTAGAAAATATATTAGTATAGATTAAGGTCATGTATTGGTTTCCAAAAATGTGGTGTTAAGAAGTACACATCTTTTTCCCCCAAGGGAATGTGTAATACTGTTTATAAGGACACAATCGCCTCTGAAATGAAAGGTGTATAAAAGATGGAAGACCGAGTTCTGGAAATAATCTACTTTGATATTGTAAGCACACAGAGAGCTGCTTTCCTTAGAAGAATTTAACTCTGCTGTTACTTTTTGCAGTACATCATTCAAAGGACCTGCATATTTTTCAGCTTTTCTCATACACAAGACATAAACAAACAATACTGCCTTTCTTTCAAGAAAATATGGAGTCTTTCGCACAGTAGTTTACTGGAAAATAAAAATATGAACTTTTTGCCTGGAGGTATGTGTTAGAGCTTGCAAAATGACAAGGAAATTTATTTTTTTTATTATTGTTATAGTTATTACTATTATTATTTTCAGCCTATTGTGTTCTATACAGAAGAAGCGTAAAGAAATTTCTTGAGAGAAAATAGAGTTTTCTAAAGTCTTTGCTACAGACAAATTCCAGATCTCATCTTTTTAGCAGATGTCATTGCAAAATCTTTCCAAAGAGAGCTATATTTCATATTGAGTGCCTCATTTACAAACATAGATAATTAGGCCAGCAGAGAAACATTGAAACAGTCTTTTGTATTTATTCTTGGGTTGCAAGAGACTTGTTACCTTACATTGTTTGCTTTTTGTTTGTTCTTTCATATCAAAAGGCAACAGCAACAACAACAACATCAAAAAAGTCAATGAATGTTAATATGGAATATAGGTACATGAAAAGAAATAAATAAAAATCCAACATTATGCTTGAGGAAAAGCAACAAATGTATTGTTTCTAGACTTATCATTCAATAATAGGTTCTTTTATTTTCCTGTGTATCTTGACGATTTTTAGTAGCTAGAATTTCACTTATGTACCGATGATGTATTATCAGATATATGTTACCTTAGACTCTTGAGGTAAAAATAGAAATTACATTTCTACTATGATTTGTCTACAGTAAAATTCTGTCCTTCGCTTTGGATTCAGATTCCATCAGATCCACAAATCCAATAGAATAACAAATTTTAATACCTCGATATGCTCACAACTTTATATCAAATACTATATAGAATGTCATTTCATGATAAAACATGAATAGATATATTAATTTTTAATAGCAATTTCAACCTATAGAATGTGAATCTCCTAAAAAAAAGGTCTCATTTCAGTTTGTGCTAGTATCCATGATACTCAATCTAAGAAGTAGGCTTTAAAACAGAACTGAAATGTGACATTAGGTTTTATACAAGAGAGTATCAATATATTTTTCAACCTTTTTATTGAAGGAACATATGTTAGAAACAGTAAGTAAACAAAATTATTCATCAAGAGAGTGCAAAAGCTGTAAGGTTACATAATATTAACTCTAGTGGTGTATTTTACTTGTGGATAGAGTTCATATTGCTAAACAAGCATCTTATGCCATCATTTGGTTGATTCACAAATTATTTAAGATAAAGTTCACTGCAATATATAAATTACATTTTTTTTTATTCTGAAAGGCTTGGCAACTTCCAGAAGTATTATATATTCATTTTCATAACAACAACAACAATAACAATAACAATTTAACTTTTTAGAGATAATACTTATTAACACAAGTTGGAGAACCGTTTTTAATGAACAAGTTAATTGATAAGTTTAACCCATCCCTCTCAAAGAAAATTTGTGACTCAATTATTATTTTATTAAACTTTCTGGTATAAATATTGTATTAGTGTCTTTTAATCTTTTAATTAATCCATTCATCATTGGTAATTGCTTGCATAACTGATATCTTTTGTTGTGTTCCTTATTTGAAAGAATTTGAAAACTGATCAAAAATAAAATGGAAGTCAGCTCAACCAAATCTTTTAAAACTCAAACTAAGAATGTGTGAATTGCAGTATCTGCACAGAAGTGTATTTTCATTTCACAGTCTAAATCTTCTTTTCTGTCTTTGTGCAACTTGTTATCAAAAATCTTGATATGTATGAGTTTTCATGGCTGCCATTCCATCTCTCTGTCTCTGACTTTCAAAGAAGTAATGTTAGGATAAAATCTTCAGCTTAACCTTGAATCTGTTAAATTAAAGTATGCCTTACTTTCTTCTAAGTCCTGATCCTTTGAACTTAGAGTATCAATACATTGGTTTCTATGTCTGTATCAAAAATTATTCGTAAACACTTGGTAAACTTGGCCCTTTTAAAAGCAGCATTGATATCTCTACTCGTGCATGTATGGATCTCCCCTAGTCATTGTATACATGATGACATTTGCCTATATTCAGTATGTTTCTAACTAAGAGGTTTGTAGAAAACCAGAGATCTGAAGCTATTTTTGGACCAGGTGTTATTTTGCCAAGTTATTAAGTTTTCATATTCTGTTTATAACACTGAAGGCATTTATCTTAAGAAGCTGTTTAATATAATGGCTAGATATTTTTCAGTAAAATATGTCCATGAAAAATGGTAGTTCATTGAAACAGGAATTTTGAGGGAAGATATCAGTTTATGTCACAACGACTGGATTTCTCTTCAGAACAGGACAAAGAAAGAATAAGTAGTAAATAGGCAGGAAATGCAACAGGGATGTGGGAGGCCCATCTTCAAGAACTAGGTCTTCCTCTTTCAGAACAAGGACATGAACTTTAGGCCTGCCCACACCACAAGGCACTAGATTTCTGGTACGTTCCTTTCAACTTCTGTTGTTATAACTGTTCGTTGTTATTGTTGTTGCTGTTGTTTGGTTGGTTGATTTGGTTTTGTTTTGTTTGTTTGTTTTTAAACAGAGATTACTTGTAAGGGAAAGAAAATAACCCTCTATTCCAATAACTGGGAGACATGGTGAAAAATATGAGCAATTTAGAGAGGTGAACGTGGTCAGGAGTGCTATAATCAAGTGTACTGAACTATGTATTATATGTCTTTTAAGAGAAAATCTGTGGATGTTTGCGTCTGTCATATCCTCATTTCGGGTTGGTTCTATGTCTATACATTGCTCAGTACAGATTAGGATTGCATTATATTGAATTTTCTCATAAAGTAGTTTGAAACAACCAGTTGCCTGTCTGAAATTTCTTAGATATTGTTTATAAACCATAGAATAAGGGTAGAAAATAGTAGGCATATTATAATGTGTATCTTCTAAAATCTTGTTTTTATGTGTTGGTTGATTTCTAAACAGGGCATGATATGGGATGAAAAAAATTATCCACTCCTTCCTGATTAAATTCATAGTTGTAGGGAAGAGCTTTTCAAGGCATATCAGAAAAAAATATCTGCACTTACTTTCTTTAAATGGTCCAGTTTGCAGTTCTGAGTTACCACCTATTTCTGTGTATTGTTAAGGTCTTGATGTACCACAGGGTAATGTACTTTTTACTTGAAACTATCTTTAAATGCAATAAATACTAGAAGGAGCATGACAGCAGTTTATATTTTTACAAAAGACAGAATAGTTTCTACCTCTCATTTTTAGTTCTTCATACTGCAATACCTAAAGTTCTTTCACTGCCCAAGTTGGTTTAAACTGAATTGCCTAAAAATATCTATGATTAATAAAAGGGCTCAAGAGGGCCTTGCAAGTTCATTGTATCTGCCTGTCCTCCCCCCCCCGCCCCCCGCAAACCCCAGTAAATAAATAATTCTAAGCTGTATCTAAATAATTCCTTATAGATACATATTTAACCTGGTTTTAAGACACTGCCAGGAATGGAGATTTGTTGGCCACCCATGACAAGCTGTTTTACTAGACCTGACAGCCTGTTGTAAAAGGAAATTTGATTAATTTTGAGGAATTGACAAATTCCTCGTAAATCCTTGTTGCCTCTTCTTCTGCTTTATATTTTATTATTTACAGGCAGATTTTTTTTAAGGGGAATTAAGTTTAAGTTGATCAGCCAATAAATCATCATCTCTTTTCCCTTTTCTGAAAGAGTAATGTAAGGTTAGTGATTCCAGCAAATTTGACCAAGGTCATCTGCAAGAGTTCCCAAAGGCTGTATCTAAGTTTCAGGGCCTGGGGTTGTTTGTGAATTGTCATGTGGGCGAACCATGTGGCCACACCTAGACTCACTTGCTAGAGTGAGATGAAGGGAGATGTCACCACCCAGTCCTCCCTTATCTTTCCCGTTCTTTGGTTGGGAGAACTCTCGAACACACAGGAAGATAGAGGTAGCCAAGACATTGTCTTTGAGGTTCATTGGATCATTAGAAAAATGGGACTTAAGAGTACACTTCCAGGGAGTCTAGAAGTAGCTTGAAAGGAAATAAATGGCTTTGAGATTGCCTCACTCAGTGATCTAAAGGAGTTTAATTTAAATTTCATCAGACTCAATTACTGTGAAAACAAACAAACAAAAAACAACAAACAACAGTATATTTAACCTTTTCTTTTCTTGTATGAATTTTCAGCTTTTGTCTTTAGAATTAACATTGTTACCTGTGTAATTGTAGTAGAGAATAGCTTTCAAATTGCAGTTGATAAAAGGCATTACATACTGTACAAGCTTCTAGTAGTTTTCCCTGTTATTGAGGATTGGACAAATTCTCCCCTAACCTGTTAATTTAATAAAAGTTATATTTAGAATAATTTCCTGTTGCTTTTTTTTACCCTTACCATATTTCATATCACATTGTTGCCTAAACATCCCTGAATTCTCCCCATGATATATTTTTAATGTGATTTGAATGATTTTAACTTTTCTGCATTGAGGTTATTCTCTTCATTGATTTAACCAGCTTGTCTTTTTACAAACTTTTTCTAAATTAGTATAATTTGTAATTATGCTCTTAATACAATTTCTTTAAAGACAGAAAAGCTTTCTTTAATTCATTTTTTTTAACCTTAAATATGTAAGGATTACATGCTTTATCTGTTTTCTTATTTGTGTAGTAAACCTGAAATCAAGCACATCTTAATAAGTAATAAGGCAAACATGCTCAATATATCTTACAAAGTTATTTAATATTGGTCTTGACTTTTTAAATAATTAAACAAGCACAGAAAACATGCTTCATTTTTATGTTGAAACGAAACTTTGGGAGTGAGTTTAATTTTAAAATAAATATAAATTTATATAGCTAGGTAGGGTCTGTGTGGAGTTGTGTATTGTAAGGTCTACTTAATTACAAATAAAAATTCTCTTAATATTTTTCATTTTTCATAATTTTGTCATTAATCTAAGGAAAAAAAATCCTTTTCCCATTTTAATGCTTTGCTCTGCTACACATGCTGGATATAATGCAAATCAGTTGAATACCAAATAAATACAAAATTGTTTTTTGTTTTGTTTTTCAAGAATGAAGCTATTTTAAAACATTTTCCTACTGTAGATGATGAGGACAAGACTGTTCATACATATATATTTTTTTTTCTGTACATGTTAAGCATGAGAAGTTCACGTGTAAATTCACACACTATTTTTTCCCCATCCGTATTTGTACATCAGAGGAAAGAGACTCTGTCTTAGAGGACAGAATATTCCACCAAGCTTGGTAGTTGTTCTGCTGGTACCACTTAGCCAGCTGCTGGCATTCTTGCTCTTTCTGCCTAATCAGCATACAGAGAGATGGCTAAGATTTGGTATTCCTGATTGGTGGAAAACACTTTGAAAAGTGCCCAATTTCCTGTTTCTTACAGTTAGTATGGTGAAAGTAATGACGTGTAGGACAGCGTATAAACTAAACTAAACTCATCTAAACTAAATACTATGCAACTCAATAATATAGTTTGAACTTTAAGAAAGGAGCACTATTCTCATCTATTGTATAGTTCTGTTTTGATATAAAGGGTATCTATTTGTCATGGTATTCGTGCTGATAAGTAATAATTAATATATAATTGAACTTCCATATATAATATAAACTTCCATGAGTATACTGCAATTTATGTGTTGTAAAGTTAATTCCCATTTTCAGTGAAGCAAATTATACCATAATTTAGGAGCTGTTAGTGTATAGGATGTGTACTGACCCTGTTTTAGAGTCGGTTAGAGTTTTATTCTACCCTGGTTGCTCTCCCGTGAAAAACATTACAGGCATACTGTCAAAGAGCAGAAACAATGCCATATAACTGCAGGCACATACACACAAATGGGTGCAAGGGGACCCAAGCTCCTCTGCTTATGCTCTGAGCTTTCTGGATATGAGCCAGCTCTAATCTGAAAACTATGTAACCACATTAGTGCAGTTCTGCGCCTTTTTGTAAAGCCCCTTAGCTGGAATGTGGCACTTTTCTAATGTGACTAAATTACTTCTGGCCCCAAATGGGCTCATGTCTGACTACATGGAGTGTGAATGGTGTTCTGTCTGCATCCATCCATACAGGCAAGACCTAAGGTAACCAACCACATATATCAAGTAGTGAATTGGGAAAAGAGCAAATCGTTTCCAGAACCTATTAATCTGAATGCAATGAGCATAAAACAGTTAATTGATTCCTATGAACAAAAGTGAAGCTTGAAAGCAAAGTGTGATGTTTTTCCATCCCCACTCACAGTATACATTTTTTCTTATATTTGTCACAAAAGCTTCTTGTAGCAGATGGCATAGATATTCAAAATATAATCAAACATGATTTTTTGCTCCATTGGTCTTCCTGAGCATGGTTATGATGAGGCTTTGACTGTGCTTGTTTGTTCAAGTAAGCTGTTTAGTTTTGATTTCTTTATGCATGCTGAGCTAGAGAAGTGGAAGAAGGGGAAAAAATGGTATTTTTAAATTATTCTGCTTGTGATACCGAATACAAAGCAATTTCTCTAAGTTATAGTCTTGATCAGCACTGTACCTCTTTCTTTTTCTTTTAGGGACAGTTAACAATGCTGACAATTGAATTACCTAGACTGAATTTCAGACTTAACTCCTTACAGAAACACCTAAAGCCATTTAAATTCTAGAAGGTGCTTCCAGGTTTGTTTTCCTCTTATCCCCTAAACTGTCTGAAGAGATGGTTAAACATGTTATATTTCTTATATTTGATCTGATTTCTTTATTATTTCTTTGCAGCCAGCATTTGAAATCATGGAGCTTAATACTCATTTGCTTTGCAATTTATGGGAGTTGTTTAATATGTAAATGCCCACTGGCTGCCTGTTACCATTAGCTCTCTAGAGGTTATTGCCTCTGTAGAAAAAGAAATGAGTTACTCTCATGTTCCTTATCAGTCAAGGTCACAAAGTGGTAGTCGGAATCACAGAATCATAGAATGTTTAAGGTTGGACGGGGCCTTTGGAGATCACCTTGTCCAACCCCTCTGCTCAAGCAGGGACACCTACAGCAGGCTGACCAGGACCAAGTCCAGATGGCTTTTGAAGATCTCCAAGGAGGGAGATTCCACAACATGTCTGGGCAGCCTGTGCCAGTGCTCTGTCACCCATGCAGTACTGAAGTGCTTCTTCATGTTTAGACAAAACCTCTTGTGTTTCAGTTTTTGCCCATTGCTTCTTGTCCTGGCACTGGGCACTACAGAAAATAGCCTGGCTCCTTCCTCTTTGAACTCTCACTTCAGGTATTTATAGACATTGATGAGATCCCCCAAGCCTTACCTTTTCCAGGCTGAACAGTCCCAGCTCTTTCAGCCTCTCCTCATAGGAGAGGAGCTCTAGTCCCTTGATCATCTTGGAGGACATCTGTTGGACTTTTTCCGGTATGTCCATGTTTTTCTTGTACTGGGGGCCCCAGGGGATACAGTACTGTCCTGCTAGTGGGCAGTGATGAAAAGCTGGGAGCTGGAACAACTTCAACAACATTAGGTATATCCAGAAGAAGATACCAAGCCTTTCATTTCTGCTATTTAAATAGAATCTTTGAGGAGGTGGGAAGCCATTTCAGAGAAATGCTGGTATGTCTTACCAGCATAAAACTATCCAATACAGCCCAAGTTTATGAGAACTGAATACAGTTTAAAAACAAAGCCCAAAATGTGTGTTGGTTTGGAGAGACTGGTATACAGCAACAAACACAACCTTACATTTTTACTGAAGAATATTCATCATAAAAATTTCAAAAGAAAAGGAAGGTTATGTATGGCACTACAACATTAAATCATTTCTATATTACAGAAGCTTGTGCCCTGTAACCATGCTTCTTTGTAACCGAACTAACTTTATGTCCCAGCTCCCAAGGGTTCAGCTCTCCATGTTGTTTGGATCCAAGGGCTGGCTCTGGTATGTTCCCATTCTGTAACTTTGCCTCGGACTGCTTGGGGAAATTGTGAAGTGGTGAGAGAGGTCTGGGAAAATCTCCAGAAAGGTAATGCAAAATTACAGTTGGAGGTAGGATATTTTTGACAGAGATTTTGAGAAGTTCAAGGATTCAGGAGCAAAAGCACCAGTATGGTGTTGCAACTGAATATATGTATACATATATATCAGGGAATTAGAGATCACTGTGATGGGAGCATTCAAAAGATGGACAAATCACAACAGCTTTCAACTGTAACACCAGGCTTATTATTAGCATCTGGTCTGGCTTATTATTAGCATCACACTTCTTGCTAATGGTCAGTTCTTACACACTATTAAATCATCTCATCACTACATATAAAAGGCTGTTACTCTTTAACACTTATATGTTGATTTAGCTGTGAATATACAACACCATGAAGCTGAAGTTGTTTAACTAGGGTTGATTTCTATGGTCCTTGGTGGCTGTCAGTAACAGATAGCCAGGAGATCAGTCTTGAGAGCTGGTTGATGAGGGGAGTCAGAACTGAAGCGAGCTTGTCTTCTATTTCTTCACTGATTTTAGTTGCTTAAGCCTGATTTTTTTAAGCTGTTGCCCACCTCCAGAAATGATGGTCTCCTCTGCTCCTGATATTGCTTACCTCGAGGTTTCCCTTTGTCTTGCCAATTACCTATCTTGTGTGTATGGGAACAAGATAGGTAACTTACCCTTCTGGTAATCACATTACTCGCATACTTACATACCATCAGAATATACCTACCATCAGGAAATACCATCAGAAAATACCTACATACTTCTGTTAGTTGCAGTATTTTAGTATACTTATATTCAGATACAAGTCAATATCTGGACTAGTAGATTTGTAATTCATTGGTGTCACAGGCTTCTGTTGGCAAGAGTGGAAGGGTATAAAATGCCAAAGTAAAAATATAGTCAGCTGAGTCATCAGTCTGATCACTACTATATATCATTGGTGTGGACCAGTTGGGGTGGATGATGAAATGTAGCGATACTGAGGATTTGTTTCAAAGATCAGTAGAGGCCAACCTTTTTCCTCCAACAGATGCCTGCCTTGCCAGCAAAGGCACTTATTGTTTTATTGGGCATTATGCACATATTAATGTTTAGGCTGATAGCTTATTAAATCTCAGATACCTTTTGTGTCTGTTAGACTATAAATTATTACTTTATACTTTCAAGCTGTATGTGTCCTGCTTGCCTATTTCTTTGCACATGGTTAAAGATGTCTGTCCAAACTGATCCAAACAGCAAACAGGGATCATAACACATCTCAAGGGAAAGAAAAAAAAAAACTCTGAAAAATTTAGCCAATAAGTAATGAGTAATGCTGTTGTGGTTGCTACAAATGGAGAGGCATTTTTTTTCCCCCCCTAAGGCTCACTTGTGATTTTTAGATAATGTAACCACCTCTCAGTTTCTGATATTTTCTCTTTTCTTCATGAAGAAGAAAATCTTCTAATTCTAACAAATACATTTTTTTTTTTCATCAAATTGGTTTTTGTAGACTGTTCCATTGACTTTTTAAAAAAGGAGCAGTAAAAACATTATTATTTCAATAACTGAAATATTTTCAACCTACTTGGTGATAATTATAACACAGACTCATTGTTATTTAGTTATGCATAAAGAATGTTGGAGGTTTTATGGCAAGTGAATTTGTAATTTATTAAGATAAGAAAAATTCAGAAATAAAAATCTCAGATTTTTGAAGGTTCTTCTCTAGTCAACTTCTCTATGTTAATTGAAAGACAACGTCCATAACCTAGAGAGTGTGTTAATGTATAAAGAACTGACATCTTCTAGAACTTGAAAAGCTAAGTAATGGAAGGAAGACCACTCATTAACTTCGTTTATTCCAGTCTTTTTTTATCTGTGTACTGGTTAATAACCAGCCTACCCCACCTCCTAATACCCAATTCCACATCTATGTATAAAAAATTACAATTTTAGCCAATTTTTCATATTACTAGAATTATCAAAAGTCATATCATGAAATGTACTCAGCCTTTCATGTATAAGGAAGCTTCTTAATGTATACAGAAGAGCTACTATTCAATAGTTGGGTGAGTGGACCTGTTCCTTGGTGGGACTTTTGACCCTATGTTGCTCTCACTTCTGCCACCATTCTGTCCCCCTGATTCTGTCACAGCATACACCACTCCCAAATTTAATTTCTGTGAAACTATTAGTACTTTAGATGAAGGGCTGCTTAAAAGCTCTTTTATGTTTTCCTGGGATAAATGTTAAAATTTGCAGCTGTACGCTCTCTCTATCTTGCAGGATGATCCAGACAACTGAGTGGTTGCTTAAGGATCTGAGTGACAACTGGGGAGAGCTTAATAGATGTTGACGTTACTGCTTCCAGCTTTTTTCACCACCTGCACTGCACAGATACTGGACTGCCTGTCAGTCAGCTGATGAACTGTCACAGTCTCCATTGCTGTATTTTACACTGAACCACTGCTGTAAACCACTGGGGTTCAGGATGTGGCTGCTGAACAGCTCGGAGACACCGACAGGGTGGGAAAACTCAGGCTGAAACCTGCAAGTCACCGCATGTTAAGCTGTTCCTAATTGTCACTTGGTCCTGCTCAACAGAGAAAACTCTTATTCTGGACTAGAGAAAGATGTTTTGGAGGACGAATAGGCATTTCTGCCTTGTCTTCCTCACCAGACAAAAAGGGTGATTTTCATAGCAGCCATTTTGCCTCTTAAGAAGCTATTAACTCATGCAAAACGGAAATCAGAAATTATACTAATGCCAGACTTTAGAAACCTCACTGATAAATCTATAAATACTATGAAAGTAACAAAACATACAAAGATCTTAGTGTGCTGTGAACTATTTTATCTACCACACCTAATAATTTTTATAAATCACAAGGTACTGAGAATAAAATGTCTGCAGTAGGGAGGTTTCAAAGCAATTTAATTTTCTCTAAAAGCACAAGAGTCAATAGCAAAATTGAACTGTCAGTAAATTTTACTTGAAAATCCTTTCAGGAGATAAAAGGATTGTAGATAAACTAGACAAAACTAGTAAAAGATTTGGGGAGGGGTAAGCATGTTAGTGATGTGACCTAATTTGCTGGGATAAAATCATACAAAGAAAATGTTAAAGAACAAAACGTATTGTTTTGAGTAGTCAGTGTGTTCTAAGACGAACTTAGGTGTTGTCAGTAATTACCATCCATCTAAGAAAACAGGCCGGTCTCACATAGGCTAAACTTTAAGTGTGATGCTTCAGCTTATCTTAAAATTAAGCACCTTGTATTTTTTTTATTATTATTATTTTTTATTTTTTTTTTTAAGATAGGGCAGCGATATATCAGATACTGGACTGGGGTAATGGTTAATAGAAGCTGATATTTTAATAGTAGCCTCCCCACAGAATAAAATGTGGTTATGTGAAATATTTTAACCTTTTTTTTTTGTACTGTTGTTCTCTTCCCTTTGTCTGCTTTAAACTACCCGTAGGCTGTTCCAGGATAATTTTTAATCCTCTATTTTTCTCTTGTGGAAGAGCACTGCAGCAGTTAATAATACCATGGCCTTAATTAGAAAGCTGTATTTAATTGGAGGACTTTTTGTCCTTATTAACAGCAGTGACAGAGTAGCAGAAGGTGGTATTTTACTATTAGTATTTCTGAAAAGGTAACTGCCAAGTTGCGGAGAATCATCTGAATTTTGTAGAAGTGCAAATAGATGTATGAAAAAGACTTGAACCCATGCCAGAAAGTGAGTCACTTTTGTGATATTCCTGGCAGTATGTCCTAGTGTGTGGCTGCTGGCTTTGAAAGAGCAAACAGGAACAGGCCATAGTGATTTGTATACTTTTAGATTTTATCACAACAGAAGCTTCTATCAAAGAGGTAAATAGTCAGAAAGAGCACAAGAGGAAAAAAAAAAAAAAGATGGTAGATTAGCACCATGACTGTGTCTCCATTAAGTGAGGTTACCATTTCTTTTGAAGAGATTCTGTTCATACTCAGATTTAATTTCTTTTCACTGAGAGAAATTCAGGTGAAAGGCTTTCATAACTAAGGCCCCCAAATCCTAAGGGGAGCAGAATGTTCCCATTGCCTTTAATAACAGTTGCACATTCTCCGATCTCTCAGAAATATTGGTTAATTCCTCATTTGCTTGTTTTCATTCTGAATTCTGCTTTCTGAGTAGGTAGACAGTGTTTTATTTGGGAATGAGATTGAGCATACTCTTAGAAAACTGAGAAAATCAATTTGCATTAAGGGTGATCTACAAGGTAATTGCTATGCCTAGAGCAGATCAGGATATACAGTAAAGTTAATCTTAAAACACATTGTGCACCTGTACCTTTTTTTTTTTTTTTCCAAATAAAAGCTTTATTGGTATTTTGAAATAACTAATAGATTGTGCAACTTCTAATCCCACTTACCTGTTATACTTTGCATGGGTTACCTTTTAAAACAGATGCACTTTTAGGGTTCTACTGAAAAGCTGAAAGGAAAGGTATCTCTCTCGATACAAGAACAAAAAACAGATGGTTCTATTAAAGTATCTGATGGCTCCATTTAAATATTATTACCATCCTGGCATTGCTGATGTTAGCTGTGTGGATGTGACTGCAAGCCATGGTGTCTGGACAGTAGAAAAAAATCAGAGAAACAAGCCCATTTGCTCCTTGAACTGCTACTGGAATTTATTTTCTTGTGTTTACATGCTATGTAAGCACTGTAGGATTGCAAGTGTAACTCCCCTGATGTGAGGTAAGAGGCAAAGTAGGTAAAAAAAAACATAAACAATATCAAAAAGTAGGTAAACTGTAGAAAACAGAGTAAAGAAGAAAAAGTGAGCAGTGCTTATAATGCTTTGAGATCAGCCTATGTATCAAAGATCACAGAAAGAAAATGAACAAAAGGAGCAATAAGGTTGTAGATAACCTTTTCCCACCAGGTTTCTTCAGGAGACTCTCAAAATCTGTCAGCTTTGGGTTCCTGAATGGGCATGGGAAACTTAAAGAGGATGTAAAAATAGACACATTATCAAAAACATATTATCAAAACTGATGCTTTCTCTTGTTCCTCTGTAAACCTACCTATAAATCTCAACCATCAGCTGTTGTTGAACCACTGAATGAAGAATATAGATGAAACTAATTTGTTATAGAATGAGTCAGCATAGGAACAAGAAGGATGAATTATATGCTCCCTCCAGGCTGGAAAGAGAGCACCCATAGCAATTACTGTCATTTACCAAGGAAGGCTCCCTGTATGTCTGGCATGAAAAAATTGGTTTATCCAAATAGGCATTGGTTAGACTATTTGATCTGCTGGAACTCTGCTGCTTTGACTATATTTTGACTGCATACATGGCCACAGTAAGTAATTGTGAGATACAAACACTGTGAATGTAGAAACATTTATTCTTCTGCTAGGAAAATAGGCTGGGGGTGAGTTTATGAAAAGGGTTTGGTGAAAGGTCAGTGACAAAACTTGGAAGTAATTGAAGTTGAGAGTGGAGAGCCATCATGCAAATGAGTGATGCTGATGAGAATGATGATGAGTTTGTGCAACAGAATTTTGTGAACTTACTGAAGAGAAAAAGGGGAATCGATGGCTTTGGTAAGGGTAGAAGCAATAATTGCTTAGAATGACATCTTTTAAGAGTGTGCTTTCTAGTTCAGTATATAGACATATTCACTGCAATGTGAGATTTGATAAAGAGGAATGTTATTCTGTGTCTTCCAACTTGTGGAAAGCTTTAGATTGTGCTTGGAGAATTAAATTCTGGTAATCAGGGCATTACATCATATGATACATATTTATTAACCATTCTAATAGAGCTGTAATGTCAGAGATGCAGTGCCTTTCCAGGCACAGGTGATACAATAGCCCAGGTTAGTCAGGAAGAGAGAATACTGAGAAACTTCAGCAGGAAACAAAGCTAGTCAAATAAGTATTTGATAGTGAACTGTGCTGTTCTAGGCTCATGCTAATGCATGTTGGGAGAAATAACTTGAAATGCTTTTTTAGTTCCTTGCATTCTAAATGAACTGTGTATGCTCAGAATTAAAATAAATACAGTTTTTGGTAAGGGTTACTTCTGTAAGAAACTTGAGTCTTTTTAGAGTTACATTAAACTGAAGAACTGAAATACATGCTTGTATGCTTTAGTACTTCAGCTAACTGCTGGCTGAAGGAGACCAGGAAGATGTGAATATTTGGACCTTCTGCCATTTTCACTCCAAATTACAGACAGAAAATGTGTCTAATGGGATACTTATCCCTATCCCCCCGAAATCTACTTCATTCTTGAATACGTTATTTCAAGTAAATACCTAGCTGTTAGGCATTCTGTGACCCATTACTTGCCAATCATCTCACATCACTTTCAAAGTTGTGGTCATGTTTTTCCCCATCTCCTTTGATCACTTCACTTTCTGAGAACTGTTTAACTAAGCCAGAGCAAGTCATTGTCCACTTCCAAAGGCAAGTGGACAGAAGGATGTTACCTGTCATTCTATCATCATTCTGCATTTGCCAGTTCTCCTGAGCCAAGCACCATTACATCTTAAACAGCTGAATGTGCTAAAGCATCTAAGTTCCCTTCTTGTACATCCACAGGTTCCTCTTTTGGGCTATTTGCAGGTGCTCACCCCCTTCCCTACTATGAGTTCACCTTCTTGATGTGACAGACTGTGATGATGTGAGGCTGCAGAGAGAGTGTGCATTCTTTTTTTCTGTGTTTGTTCCTCTCAAATGCCTTAAGTAGCTGGGGGTTAAGTAGAACATCAAACATTGTAAGATGTTGTAATGCCATGGTAGTCTCCAGACAGCAGGGGAGTTGCAGGAGTACAAGGAAGCATGCTTGTAATTCACAATAGGAGGTTAAATCTTCTCTTTTGATCACCATCTTCAGAAAAAATAAAAATAAAAATAAAAGATAAGGGCTCTCCCTGGTTGACAGCTGCATCTCAGAGACAGGCAGGGACAGAAGCCTGTTCCTGAAAAAGGAAAGCCTGTTGTACACTCATACAGTCTGCATCCACTGAGTACTGCAAAATTCACGTTCCCTTTAGCTGTACTTTTGTCCTTATACTTAGTGTTTCAATAACAAATACACGTGAAATGGTAACACTATAATTTATTTAATGTTATAAAATTGGATGCATTTTTTACTGATTAGCTTCTAGACAAGTGTACGATTAAGTGGTACTTCAAATACATTTCACTTTCAAAATTGTATCTAATATTTAAATTTCACATTTGCACTGTATACTGATTTTTTTTTTTTCATTTAAAAGCTTCCATTGTCTTCAACAATTTAGGAATTCACAAAGCCTTTTCTCTTAAGAGGCATATTGTTGTGTTGCATGTATTAACAAATCTTGCTTACAACAGATTGTTTTTGTTGTTATTGTTGTTGTTGTTTTTTTTTTGAAAGGATAATTTTGTACATTTGCCAACCAATGTAAGAGGACCTCCTCAACTAATAATTCAAATTATTATTTTGTTATGCAGTCATTAAGAATATGTGCTCTCCAGGGGTATTCTAATTTTGTGTGTGACAGATTTTCATGTTTCTGTTTAAATTTCTTTTGATTGCATTTGTTTGTTCTTAGCATTTTCTGACTGTTTACTTGTCTAGTTTTTAACTATTCCCATCTATATTTTTTCACTGCGTGGCCTATATATGTTCTTGGTTCGTACTTTAATCTTCCTACTGTTTGATGAGTTGCAACATCTAACATTACATAAAAGTTATATTATTAACATATGATAAAAGCTTATGTGATGAAAGAATATCAAAGATTAATCCTCGATCCTTCTGATTAAAAATATCTTCAGTTATATGCATGATGAGATCTTATACACTTGCAAGTTATATACTGAGGTAAAATAATATCCTGTCAAATCTTTTTTCTATTATTCATATTAATCAAAGCTTTCTGACCTCTGAATTCTAATACTATATATCTCATGAAAAGTAGTTGAGTATATTAAACAGTAAATAGAATTTTTTATGTCATTCATAGTACTGGTTTCTGAGGATATGAGATACATTGGGAGAATATAAAAACTAAGTACAGTTTTGCAGAAGTTAATAGACATATAACAGCTTCCTCAATAAAGAACAGTAGACCTGATTTCTTGATAACTGGCTAAATTATATAAAAAAAAAAGAAAATATGAACATACATTAACTGAGTTTATACTAGCTCAGTGTCTTGCAACACTGTTGATCCTCTGCTAGGAGCACTAATGTCAGATTTACCATAGCCTTATTCTTGTTCAAGCTAGTGATGCTTCTGGTTTAGTTTTTACATTGGAGAGTTTCAGTGACAAGTGTATAATCCAAGCAGAAAGATAAGATTGAGAGCATAGGTTTATTTTAAATTACTAATTTATAAACACTACTTAGGTTATCTATGGACTTTTAAATAATTAAAAAAAAAAGTCTTTATATCATTTTTTAATTTGAAGGAGACAAAATATTTTTCTTTTTACCTTGTAAATAGGTCAAGATAGATGAAAAAAGATACTCATCCTAAATGCATTTCTAATCAGCTCGGTGCCTGTCGGTGGCATGGAGGCACCTCAGCTTTTGAAAGATCTTCCCAGTGCAAACCAAATTTTTTTTTTTTTCTTGGAAGGAATCACAGAAATCATAATGAGCTAAATTTACAGTCCTCCTCCTGCTGCAATACTAGAAAACATTTTGCGTGGTAGCACTGTGACAGTGCTTGAAAGGAGAGGTATGTATCAGTGATCTCCAGCACAGCAGGCCAGCGTGGCTATAAGCACAACAGCAGGGTATAGTTATTGTCCCATGGTTCTTTATTATTCCCCATTTGTATGTCGCTCTTGAATAGGGAATTTGGCGGCAATCCACATATTCCCTTGAGTGCTGGCTAGGACTGCTGAAATTATCACATTTGCAAAGACCTTGGAAAAAGACAAGAGATGCCTTATTCCCTTCCCACTTTCAGTTACTTAAGGACCGGCCAGTTTCCAAATACACAAAACTAGCGATGGTTATTGTTCTATTTGTTCTACTGTTCTATTTATAAGCTTGAGCAGATATCATACAACATTTCATATGTGCTTATGGTTTGGTATAATCTTTTAAGTAATCTTGACTGTGACAGAACAAAAATGCTAAGCATTTTTCCTCAGATTCAGAATAATTTTTTTTCTTCAGCCAAGTGCCTGTTAAAAACCAGGAAGAATTGGGACTAGGTCTGAAGAAAGAGCACCAAAAGTGCTTCATTGATCTGCAACAGAAAATAGGTTGGGGAAAGACCCCTGCCAACACCACATGATTTATAAACCTTTTTTAAGAGTTGGAACTTGATGTAGATTCTGTAGTTTACAAGGAAATAGAATGTATGAATGCACCAAATCTGAACAGATTAGAGAACTTCTTTGTCCAGAAAGGAGCTTCTAAACTGACTCCTGTGCCCAAATCCATGTCTCTTCCTATACCTTTATGTCATTTCACTTGTAGGTCCTTTTGGAGTACTTAAAAACAATTAAATACAGTGAACTGTTGTCTTGGTATAATCTATTAACTTTCAAAAAACAGATATATCTGCTGAACATAGAACAAAACTAATTTTTCCTTAGCGTGTCTCTGATTCATTCTACATTTGACTTTGTCTCCTTAGTGCAGTACAAAGCAAATCCGTCTCCTTTCATAGATCTTATTTTCTTTTTAAATGATTTAGTTTCCAGGATAGTGAAGGTATTGGTGAGCGTATGTGGTGGTTTTACTCAGCTGGGCAAGCTGAGCTCCACTGCAACCACTCTCCGACTCCCCTTCCTCAAAGGAAAAGGGGCAGAAAATATGATGAAAAGGGCTCAAGCGTTGAGATAAGGACAGGGAGATCACTCAACAACTATTGCCATGGGCAAACAGACTCAGCATAGGGAGATTAATAAAATTTATTACCTATTACCAACAAGCTAGAGCAGTGAGAAACAAACAAACAAACAAAAAAGCAAACTATAAACACCTTCCTCCCATCCACCCTCTTCCATCTCCTCCCCCCGAACAGCACAGGGGAACAGGGAACGGGGGCTGCGGTCAGTTCCTGATGCTTCGTCTCCACCGCTCCTTCACGGTCACTCCTTGCCCCTGCTCCACGTGGGGTCCCTCCCATGGGATGCTGTCCTTCCCGAACTGAGCCTGCACGGGCTGCCCACAGGCAGCAGCTCTTCAAGAACTGCTCCCACATGGCTCCGTACCACGGGGTCCATCCATCAGGAGTAAACTGCTCCAGCATGGGTCCCCCATGGGCGGCAGCTCCCCCCAGACCCCCTGCTCCTGCGTGGGCTCCTCTCCACAGGCTGTGGCTGCGGCCTGGGGCCTGCTCCTGCAGGGGCTCTCCATGGGCTGCAGCCTCCTCCAGGCCACATCCACCTGCTCCACTGGGGGCTCCTCCACAGGCTGCAGCGTGGAGATCTGCTCCATGTGGGACCCATGGGCTGCAGGGGGACAGCCTGCTCCACCAGGGGCCTCTCCACAGGCCACAGGGAAACTTCTGCTGTGTGCTTGGAGCACCTCCTCCCCTCCTTCTGCACTGACCTTGGTGTCTGCAGGGCTGGTTCTCACTCCTCACTCTCCCAGCTGCTGTTGTGCAACTTTTTTTTTTTTTTCCCTTTCTTAAATCTGCTCTCCCAGAGGCGTAAACAACATAGCTTATTGGCTCGGCTCTGGGCAGCGACGGGTCCCTTTGGAGCCAGCTGAAACTGGCCCTTATCTGACATGGTGCAGCTTCTGGATTCTTCTCACAGAGGCTATCCGTGCAGGTCCCCACTACCAAAACCTTGCCTCATAAGCCCAACACAGAATACCACAAGATATGAACTGACCCCATTGTAGCAGTGTCCAAAACTCAGTGATGAAAGCAGAATTCTTTTTCTGACCATTTGAGAACTGAAAATTAATGTTGTTAATCCTGGAAAAAAAAAAAAAAAAAGTAATATAATATAGCTTTTTTTTTTTTTCTCTCTAGAAAAACTCAAGTATTGTACTAAGTTTCAGATTCTGATGCAATATGTGTGCATGTTTTCAGATAAGCATGTTTGATGGGTGTGTATAATGCAATTGAAGTGGCTACATAACTGATTGAGGAAGCCATGTGCAACTCTGAAACGTGTCTGCAAATACTGGTACTTCTCATACTCTGTTTATTCTGTGTATGATACTTAGGCCAAGAGGACTGTTTAAAAAATGCTAAACATTATTTGGTGTCCACTAGTAATCTGCAGTGCCTCGAGTGCCTTAGTTTTCTAAAATACAACTGCAGACTTCTTAGAGGGACATGTAAATATCATTGTGTAGCTGTGTAATGTTTATAATGCTTTGTTTCACAAATGGAAGTTGGAAGTTGTGACCATTATAAATGCTGGAAGTAGGTATTATATAATTTGTGCTGAAGCTGGGATATTCCTTTTAAGGACAAAAAATTCACAGTGTAAGCCTTTAAAGTTTGGTCACAAGATTTCAAACATGTCACCATACTAGCAATACAGATAGTCCGTTTCTGCATTTTTAGTTAAAATGCTTTTTAAACTTTAATTTGATTGCATGTTGGAGGGCTGAAGTTTCAGGCTAGGGAAAAACAAACAAACAAACAAGCAAACAAACAAACAAAACACACCTGTGTCAGTGATATTTTTTTCCCTAAAAGAGTTTATTTTCAGGAACTGCCCAGATTATTAGCATATCAGACACCACCCCTACAAACATCAGGCAAACTTCAGATAAGATAATGAAAGATGAATGGGATATCTTCCACAGAAATACTGTGTGTAGTATATGGTGTGTGTAAGACAGAAAAGTTCTTTTTGGCAGAGATAGGACTTAAGCAATAATATGTGATAGATAGTTTGCCTGTCCTATTGTAATATTTTTTGCCACAGCCTGACATGACAGCCCAGTAAATATTTGAAAGAAAAGGTGTTATAGCTCAGAGATTGCAAGTCTCCTCATTTAAAATTAGGGATAGAAGAACAGGCAATAAAAAATATATCTAACCTTAGGGGTTCTTCCCAAGTTTTATTTTGGGTTCATTGATTTTTCCATAAAAGACATATCAAAATTACATATTCATTATACCGTAGCTTTTCACAGTGAGTACCTGTGGAGTAAGTGGAAAAAGTCTCCCACAGCATGTTCATTTTTAATGAGAACAGAGCACTTACATTGTGTATCACAATCAAATCACTTGTCATTCTGTAATAGGACAACTGCCAACTGAGCCATTCTCACAGAATGCCTCTTTCCTTTGGGCTAAGAGGTAATCTGTGCAAATCACTCATCAGGTCTTGGTTATGCCCTGTGTACAAATTGCAGTTCTAGAAAAGAACTATACCGTCAGGCTGGTGTTGGCTTCACCCGCTACTTAGGGTTGTCTAAATAGAAATTAAGGTCGTTGTGTCAGTTTCAAGGTATTAATCACTTTGGTTTCTCTTTCATATATGTATTGTGATTGTATGCTTATTAGACTGATATTAGCTCATGCTTTAATTGTACAACCAGGGCCATCCTCTTGCAGGTGTAAATGGGTATGGTACTCTTGAATTAGTACAGAATGCTTATATATCTGAAAAACCTGAATTTAGAATTATTTCATAAATAGTGGATCCACAAAGGGATGAGCCATTGCTGCATAGTACTGTAGCACCTAATTCATAACCTGCTGACACCCAAATCTATGTTACTGAAATTTAAAAAAGCTTCCTATATAAGGTACATCAGAGTCAGATGTCTCACAAAAGGGTTTAGAAAAAGCAGCATGCTGAGCAGGGAGCCTCTAAGTTAGCCAGTAGGAAATGCTGAACACAGAAATACATCTTAAATTACATATCTCTGTGAGGTTTACGCACCTTACTCAGCACTACTGGGAAGCATTATCATCCTCTTGGGATTTCAGTCCAGAGTCATCTCCTGACCTAAGTGTTTCTTCAGTATATTAGGTAAGAAAATAAATAAATAGATAAATAAAAAGCCAATACTTTCAGGGAACCACCTTCATGCCTGCTCATCTTTGTTAAATAGCCTAATATTTAGTTTCATCAGGGGACAAAGGTCTTCAGTCTTATGTTTCCCATTTTCCAGCAGAATGGCTTAACGTTCAGGCAGTAGATTTTTCTGGGATGTAGCTGAATCGTGTGTTTGTACCACCCTTGAAGAAGTTGCTGCTTTCCACATAATGGAATAAAAGATCTGCTGGTCCACAGAAAACAGCTGGGGGGCTCAGTAGGGGTGTGTAAGACCAGCAGTCTGAGAAGATCTTTCAGACATCTGCATGAACTAGGGTTTCATTACTTTAGCTTTAAATATATGTGATTAAATTATTGTATTTAATAAATTGTAGTGGCAACACTAGTATTTTTCAATCTGCTTTTACTCTTTATACAATAAAATCAGTATAATACCTAAAGAAGAAGAAAAATCTCCTATAATGTTTCTAAACCCATTCTATATTCCCTTTTCTCTTTTTTAATCACTGTAATACAAATCCTTGTACCAAAGGATTTGGAGACAGTAACAAAAAATCCTCTTCTCTTGTATTCTAAGCATGCAGAGTTGTTCTGTATATCTTTTCTAATGTATTGTGCAGCAGCAGTAGGTAATTAAAACTTTTTCAGTCATCTTCTTAGCCTTGCTTTGATTTAGTCATGTAAAGAAGTTTACAAAATGACCACAGGAAAGCAGTTTTCTGTTCAAGGCAAAGGAATGAGAATTAATAGATCCGTCACAGAAATCCTGTGTAAGAGCATACTGAGTACTCTTTGACTTGGTATCTTTACTACAATATTGGATGCTTGCTGAAAAGCTGTGACAATAAATGCTTTGACAATTAAGGAGCTGCTATCTGCTCAGGAGGTCACAATGTCTAGGCAACCTATGCAAACAGATGTTATAAAGGAAGCCAAACAAAAAAAGTAAATCATTTCATTATACAAGAGACTCTTTTTTTTTTTTTTTTAATGCCTTCTACTGCTTATTCCATTATCAATATCATTATTCCAGAGTTTGGAAATTAAAAAATAAAAAAAATAAAATTTCAAAATTAACATTATGAAGATTACTAAAGTTAGCACACAGGAAGAGTTCAGTCTCGATTTACATAATGAACAAAGATTTTCTGCCATCAGAGCTGTGGTGTGTTATTCTGTCACCTGGCTGGTGGTCATGGCCTTTCCAAGGTCATCGATGTCTCTTGTTTTGCCTGAGCTGGTATTTTCCTACTGCATCTTTAGACAGGGAGAACTTATAGCTGATACTCTGCTATGGCAGTTTTATCCAGAGGACCCATGATTTGCTCCTTAGGATTGAAGACATAAAAGCAAGCCTAAAACCAGAATGGTTTGTTCTTTCTTTCTTCCTTTCTTCCTTTCTTTCTTCCTTCCTTCCTTCCATGTAGTTTTGAAGACAAAGGTATTACGACAGTTACAAGGTAAGATATTTTCAGCCATTTAGGAGCAAGTAGACAAAACTAAATTATTACCGTTTTCTGAGTTGTTGCTATTTCACTCATCAAATGGTGCATAATACTCTAATGCAGGAATCTTGAGGTGCCATAGACAGGCAAAATTCTACTCAGTGTTGAATGAAATGACTGCTTGAATGACTTCTCAGCGTTTTAAATGAGAAACAAATAAACAACAAAACAAACAACAACAACAACAACAAAAGCAGACAAACAAAACCCAAAACCTAAAGTTAATTTTTGAAAATACTACTTTGTAAGTTATGTGGGCTTTATTTTATTTTATTTTATTTGAGGATATAAGAGTTTCAGCAATTACCTTCACTGTTTAATTTTAAGACAGTGCTTTTTCAAGGGGATATCACTTATAGCTGTGTATCAGAATAGGATTTTTTAAGTCAAAATATTCTTGCTGTTCAATGCATTGCTAATTTAATAACATTTGTGTGGCTTATTCCTGCCATGATGTTTGAGCAAAGTAATGGTTGTAAGATATTAAAAAGATAATCCTTATGCCAGACAGACTGAGTCTCAGTAAAACAAATGAAAGAGTCACAGTAAAACAAATGAAAGAAATGCCTGAGGAAAATATGCCAATAGAGCAGCTGACATCATCTACCTGTACTTATGCAAAGCATTTTGCACTGTCCCCCATTATATCCATGTTTCTAAGTTGGAGAGACATTGATTTGGCAGATGAGCTACTTGGTGGGTAAGGAACAAGCCAGACAGTCGCACTCAAAGAGTCACGGTCAACGGCAGAATATATAGGTGGAGATCAGTAACGAGTGGTGTTCCTTGGGGGTCAGTACTGGGATGGGTACTGTTTATTGTCTTTGCTGGTGACAGTGGGACTGAGTGCACCCTCAGCAAGTTTTCTGAGGACAACAAACTGTGTGGTGTAGTTGACACGCTGGAGGGTAGGGATGCCATCCAGAGGGAACTTGACAGGCTTCAGAATTGGGCCTGTGAAAACCTCATGAGGTTCAGAAAGGCCAAGTGCAAGGTCCTGCATCTAAGCTAGGGCAATCCCAAGCACAAATACAGGCTGGGTCTCCACCCTCCGCAATGGATTTAGAGCAGCTCTGAGGAGAATGACTTGGGGGAGTTGGTTGACGAGAAGCTTGACATGAGACGGCAATGTGTGCATGCAGCCCAGAAAGCCAACTGTACCCTGGGCTGCATCCAAAGAAGCGTGGTCAGCAGGTGGTGATCCTCCCCTTCTACTCTGCTCTTGTGAGACCCCACCTGCAGTACTGTGTTCAACTCTGGGGCCACCAGCACAAGAAGAACATGGAAGTATTAAAATGAGTCCAGAGGAGGGCCACAAAGATGATCAAGGAGCTCTCCTATGAAGACAGGCTGAGAGAGTTGGGTTTGTTCAGTCTGGAGAGAGAAGACTCTGTGGAGAACTTATAGCAGCCTTCCAGTACCTAAATGGGGCCTACAAGAAAGCTGTGGAGGGACTATTTATCAGGGAGTGTGGTGATAGGACAAGGGGTAATGGCTTTAAACTAAAATAGGGTAGGTTTAGATTAGATATTAGGAATAAATTCTTTACTTAGAGGGTGGTGAGGCCCTGGCACAGGTTACCCAGAGAAGCTGTGGATGCCCCATCTCTGGAGGTGTTCAAGGCCTGGTTGGATGGGGCTTTGAGAAACCTTGTCTAGAGGGATGTGTCCCTGATCATGGCGGGGGGGGGTGGAGTTAGATAATCTTTAAGGTCCCTTACAACCCAAACCATTCTATGATATTTTCCCCAGTAATTTTAATTCAAGAGATTTTTATTTTTTTATTTTTTGCAGATCATATCTAATATTTTTGTATTAATTTTAATTATACATAGATGATAAATTGGTTACCTATACCCAAAATGTACTAGTATTCATTACATTAGTATAATATATGAAACAGAATGTTTTATATATATGTATTGCAGAAAGGTAATAATTTTGTACCTTTTCTATAGTTTAAGAACAGTTATTGACTGCAAGTAATTGGAAATCTATTATTAAGTGTTCATCTACAAATTATAATAAATTTTCAAAAGGTCAGTATATATTTTGACTTGTAAAGAAATATCTTTACTGATAAAAAGGGCTTTATCAGCTATTACAGTAGCAACCATAATACAGCCAGCAAATGAGAAGACATTTATAGAGCTATCAAAGTAAGAATAGCTTTCTGTCTTTTTAGTTTAGAGAGCATTCTTCCTTTGAAAAGTTAATCCAATTGCTTTAGCTTCGTGAAGCACTCCTAGTTCTGTTCTGACAAAACAGCCATCTTACATCATGAAAATAATTTCTTTCAGAGAGTTTCTTTTCCTTTTGTCCTTGTTGGTAAGTAGTCTTGGGAAAAAAAAAAAAAAAAAAAAAAAAAGTCTACTAGGGTCACTGTCTCAATGTATGGAAGATTCCTTTCAAAAGAAGTAATACAACTTTTGAATTACATTTCTCTTTGAGTAGAGAAACTTCATTATGAAAGTGGTAGTCGGGTCAAACCTCTTCTGTCATCCTGTCAGTCATCAGGATGTATCATGCTTTCAGAATCAGCTAAGGTAAACCAGAATCCACTGAATCCTACTTATGTAGGTACAGACTGTGGAAAATAAAAAGAAAACTATGGAATTGATTTTATTCTACCAAATTAAGAGAAAAATAACAATAAAGCTTAGATTGTATTTATTTCTTTGATATTTCCATTCCATTTATTTATTTATTTATTTATTTTTGTTTGTTTTCCTTGATGCATAAGGTGGCTGGGGATAGATTCTACATCATGAATGCTTCGTCTGCATTTGTTTTGTTTTATAACAGCTTCATAATATAGACCATTTGTATAAAATGTACTTTAAAAGTGTTTTTTTTTTTTTTTTTTTTTTAAGTGAGCTTCTGATGGCTTGCACCCTGTACCATTTTCGAATGGCATTCTCAGCTTAGGTTTTAGCTTGCAGAACAGATGGAATTTGCAACAACAGCAACACTTGCAAAATGTGTTTCATTTTAATTTTGCTGGTTCCGGAAGTAAATTTTATCTCTATATATTTAGATTGTTTCCCCATTGCTTAACAAAGAAAGTTAGACATTACTTATTCTAAGCTGTCCTTTCCTGAGAGAAATACAATACTAGTAATTCAGAAACCACTGTGTAACATGCTATGGGCTGTGCTGAGGCCCTATTTTAGAGGAATGCATCCAATACAACCTTTGCTTATAGCTGGCTTTACTGAAACTCCGACTGAAGACACAACAGACCTCATATTAAGCTTTCCATTCAATTCTTAATTGCTCTCAGGGTTTGAGAACCTCTCACGTCTTACCTTCCTGCACTGGTGCAGACAGGTATTCTCAGCCTGCACCAGAGTCAGATTGCTTCTGAGAAATGTTAAGCAGGGCTTCTGCGGCATCCCACTTCCTGCCAGCTCTATGGCAAGAGCAACCTTCATGCATGATTTGTGGAGTTATGGCTCACTGGTTACAGAATGACCACTCCTGCCGTGAGGACTGGGAGGAGGGAGCAGCTGTTGAAAATCAGACAGCCTCCCGCATGGCGTTAAATTCCCTGCTGGAAGTTGCACTGGAGTTTTTCCTGAGTTATAAAAAAAGGAGGGCAAATGGCAAATGTTCTTCTTGGTTTCAGTCACAGTGAGCAGGATGAAGTTTATGATATTTCTTAAAAGAAAAAAAATGCCGGTTTTACTTCTAACTATCTATGTAAAATAGGCAGGAGATACCTAAATATATATATATATATATAAAGATATATATATATATATATATATAAACTCTTATTTGATTTTTCCAGACCTTCTATAGAACTAGGCATGGGCTTAGTTACTTACCTAGGAGAGAAAAGCCTCAGTCAATGTAAGATTGTTTAATGCTACTTTCTAGTGTTCATGTGGTTTAAGTGCTAACGTCATTATTTCCTCTGAGGCACTAGTGAGAAGTATAATGGTCTTTTTCCTTCTGTTGTTATTTATTATAAGATGGAAACAAATAAACAAGCTGTGCCAGGCTGTAAGCAGCGGCTGGCTCTTCAACCCGGGCGAATGCCCTAAGGAGGAGTAGGGTGGTAGAGCACTCCAGGGTGTTTCCCAGAACATTGGAGAGAGAGTGGAGGGGCTGTCAAAAGAGGAGGAGAAAAGAGACTTTTAGTGCCAAGGCAATGAAATTTCTGGACATACTGAGACATTGCCATAAAAATGGAGGTGCTGTGCTGAGTCTTGGTCTGACTGTGCTACTGTTGTCTTCCCCTCAGAGCAGCAGCCATGATGCCACTCTTTTGAGTGGCTTCATTTATGTCAGTCTGAAATGTCTCAGCTGGCATGCTTGTGTAAGAAAAACAAAGCATAAACACTATGCCCCACCCCCCCAAACCAACCAACCAACCAACCAACCAACCAAAAACAAACAAACAAGGAGCAGAACATTATGTTTGCATTTGTCTCTCTGTAGCTCCATTTTGACCACTGCTGATGTCACTGCAGCAACAGTAACAATTTCCATAGCAGTTAATACTACATTTAATACAATTAAAAATCTCATGCAAAGGGAGAGACTTTAAAAAGGCTGTGATACTTCTGCAGAAATTATGCTCCTGCTCTGTACATTTGAGGAGGCTTTCCATTTTTATTTTTATTTTTATTTTTATTTTTATTTTTATTTTTATTTTTATTTTTATTTTTATTTTTATTTTTATTTTTATTTTTATTTTTATTTTTTATTTATTTTATCAGGGAGGTTATCTGGTGCTTTGCGTTGTGCCTAGCTGCATCATTCAGAACTGGTGTTTGTTTAAGAGCCCATTGAAATTTACATTACTTAAATATCGCCGTGCTCAAAATCTTGTCTTGTGCAGAAGGAAACACATCATATATATGTGGAGACAAAAACCTATCATTAACCTAACTTAAATCTGAACAATCACGTCAAAATACATGGTTATGACCACTAAACAATCATTAAATGGTTGTTTAGTCCAACTAAAATATTTTCAGTGCTTACAGTCCAAAAGTAATACGGTACAGCCTCATTAAGAATAATACCTGAAAATTTTTAAACAAGAAGACTTACCGATATACACCCATTTTCTCTGCTGCTACGGTGGTCTTTCTGAAGTCCACCTGGATGCCAAGGTTGGGAGCACCAGTGCTTCTGGAGTGGGTGCTAGGGCACCTGAGGGAGCTGGCAGCTCCCAGGGTCTTCCCCAGTAGGAACTCAGCAGCCCCTTCCCCTCCAGCCTTGCATCCACCTGCAGTGATTTTGATGTTTCTCTGTCACAGCCTGCGCATGCAAAGGACTACTGTTTGTTAGACAGTGACTGCCATAGAGTGGGGGTACATTCTTCTGCTTCAGACCTCCAGGATCCACTGTGCTATAAAGAAAATATAATTATTTTGGGGTAGTCAGGTAGAATTGGCAGCTTTTGCTCAAGTGAGGACTACTTCTGGACAGCTGTAAAACAAACACATAGTGTGTTGTCAAAGAAATAGAGAAATGAGTATGGCAACCCTTTGCAATTTTGTCATTCATTGTCACCAGATTTGCCCCATTCTGACCTTATGTTGGATAATTTAGCCTTATGTTTAGTCAGTATAGGTTTACCTGATCCATTGCATCCATTCTGCTTCCAGCAAGTAAAAATCATTCATCATCTGCTCCTGTCTGGGGTATTCTGAACTATTGTCCTAGAGGCAACTCTCTCTTGCTGCATGAGGTTTAAGTTTCTACTTTTGCTTAATATAGTCTGAAGTGAGCTACAGGATTTCTCTTTCTCTCTCCTCCTGTGAGTGATTCATGCAGTTTGATAGAAGTTTTTGAATTAGTATTGTTAACACCTCATCAATTTTGTCAAAGAAATTTTCCATAATTCCTTATGTAATGAGGCTGTATGATTTTAGACCATGTTATTTGCAATCTAAATCAGTGTTATGGGCCTGTGCTTTTTTGCAGAGGTTCAGTGGCTCCAGAATGAGTTGGAAAGGGCATAAATAGATAATAGTCCATCTTCATATATCCATCTGGAAGATTGGAATGAAATTAGTTAAATATTGATTACATCTACTTCCTTCATAAACTGTAACTCAGAAAAAGTACTAGCAACTTGGGACATGATGTGGGTGTTTGGAATGTCTCAGTATTTTGGATTCTATCAAAACTGAAATTAAAGTAAGTTAATAGAGCGACACACGAACTGATATATTTATGTAGCCCCTTCTTTGGAAAGGTATTATAAAGGAACCTTGAAAAAATAAATAAATAAAAAGGATTAATTAGCTAAAATGTGGAGTATATGTTTCATGGTGTTTCAGAGTCACAAGACATATGACTTTATTTTTTATTGTTTCCAACAAGTAGCAGAAGGGGCCAATAATTGACCAAAATATTATCATATTATTTTTTAAATAAATACTCTATGAAAAGATGGGGGGGGGGGGGGGGGAGTGAAAGAGTGAAAGATAAGTGAAAGATAAGAGGACAAGATTGCTTAAAAAAAAAAAAAAAGCTGGACCATGTTTCTGACAACATGAAAAAGATAACACCTCTTGTAATGATGTCACCTTTGGGGAATCAATGCATCAGTATGCAATGTCTAACAAACTGTGGAGAAGACATTCATCCAAGAGAAATGTCATGCCCAGAGGTGCTGCAGCTCTGACAGGCTGAGAAAAACATTGTAAGTTAGACAGAAATGCTCGCAATCATGGAGCAAGAAAGTTTTTATTTTTTAGCTTAACTTTATAACCAATATGCAATATTATTTTAATATTTAGAATTTTGTGCATTTTTACTCATAATTGTTACTGCAAGTCATGGGCACAAGTAAGTATATGTTAATAACAGAGATTAAATTATCTCCTAGTGGATTGCTGCTATTCATAAATAAAAATGAAATTTCACTTTAGGAGGGGAAAAAAAAAAGTGAAATAATCACCATTTGTTTGAGTCAGAACAGGTGTCTTTACTGAAAGACATAAAACAAAGTTTATTAATGTGAACAGTGGATCAACACAATGGAGTTGTTTTGTTGTGATAACTACATTCAGCTATTCACAAAACAAACTTTTTTGACAGCTTTTTTTTTCTCAAAAGAGTTTTGAAAAGGTCAAAGCTTTTTGACCTTTTCAAAATAAAAGGCCTCACTTTTTTCACCAGCAAATGACATTTTGAAAAATAACCGAATCCTAGTGAAACAATTGTCTTAAAAGGTCATAACCATATGACCTAGACCAAATTAAAAAAAAAAAAAAAAAAGTTTTGTGAAAATTTAATTATTTTTTTTTTCTTTTTTCATTCTGTTAAGAGACAGGAAAGAAATATTTGAGATTTTGGAAGCATTTGTAGGATGACAAGAGAGATCGTTTTCCAGCTGTACTGTAACCTGTTCAAGAATCAGGTTTTAAACATTCTAAAGATTTATTATTTTCCTATCCAAGGAGAGTGATTAGATCAAGTTTCTCACAGGTTATAAAACAGCTGAGTTTTGAATATCTCCAAGCACATATCTCCACCACCTGTCTGGATAACTTGTTGCAGAGTTTGACTGACCTCCTGGTCATGTATTTATCTTTTTCTGTACATGAAATTGGAATACCCCATGTTGCAGCTTATGTCTATTGCCTCTCATTCTGCTGCAGTCCACCTCTACATCTGTCTCTGTTTTCAGTGAACTTCTTGAGAGTGTGCTTTCATCCACCCATTCTGGTCCTTACAAAATACTTTAAATACTGTTGGCTCTACTGTAAGTCACCATTACCCAGTCCATATTCCAGCCATTTGGATGGCAATATTATGGGAGAGACTGTAAAAGGTCTTGTTAACATCAAAGCATGCGATACCCATTCCCCTCCCATTGAGTATGACATGATAGAGTAAGTGCTCAAAATTATGTCCGAATGATACTTCTTACAGAGGTTTTGAATGAATAGTGCTGAACTGGAATATTTTGGTGAAAGGCAGTTGAAGTTTTTCTGTGTAAATCTTTATTTTTATATTTTTTTAATTAACTGCAAAGCAGCCATGAGCTTTACCAAACATAAGGTCTGAGCTAGGTATGATCTTCAACTTAAGATATATGTTCAGATTTCTCACAGGACACTGCAAGATACTTCTATTTTGCCCACATCACCCAGGAAATAGTCTGTCATCAGAACTGATAGATATAATTACAAAAAAAAATAATGTCATTTATCAGCTGTTCTCTTAAACTAGACAGTATAGAGGAGGTATCTGTGTTAGATGAATTTGGAAGGTAAGCTTAGTTATCTAGGAAATACATGTGACTTCCATGGCCATGACACTGAAGGCCAGTGTTGAAGCCTGTGGGATCAAGGAAGACCAGTGCTGGTAGTTGTACATATTAATATCTGAAGACTTTACCAAAGCTGATGATATGTCTTTAGGTAATGAATATTTATTTTATCACTTCCATTTTGCAGTGTGCATTGTTCATATTTTCATAACTTTCATACTTTTTTTTTTCCTCCAAAAACAGTTATAAGACAGTTAAAAGTTCATGTCTTTATGAGAATACTAAAGCCTGGAGCTTTAAAGGAGAAAATGTTATGCTAGACTCCCTGTGAAATTGCAAGAGTTTGGAAAGCAGCAGGATGAATGAACAGACTAATTCTAAGTTGTGATGGGGCAATCTATCAAAATTTTATATTTATTGAGGGATTTTCTGGGCTGAAGACAATATGTTACAGTATTACTAAATGTGGATGTTTCAAATTGATGATCAACAAGACAGCAGTACAACCTGGACTTGCTCTCCAGGCACCACTGACTGTACTAGTTTCCCAAGGGCTATAAACAGAGTTTAGGTTCACACAAAGGTAGACACATTTGTACATCCCAGTTTGGAGCTGAACCCTACACAAAATGCTGAGAAACTGTAACTGTATTATTTTTCTCGTTTTAAATGTTTCAACATGTGCAGCAGCATTCACTGGTCAATGTGAAACCCAGGCTTGTTGATCTCCTTCATTGTTGGGCTCCAATCAAACGATATCTTACAATCACTTCTAAAGGAAAAATTTCTTTCTGAAGTATATGAGGAAGGGACCTTTTAGCTATTTTTAAGAGATACTTTACCAATGAATATGAATCAAGCTCTTCCCGTGTTTTTTTTTTTTTTTTTTTCCCCTTCCCCCCCAAAGAAGTTGTGGATGCCACATCATCCCTGGAAGTGTTGAAGGACAGGATGGATGGGGCTTTGAGCAACCTGATCTAGTGGGAGGTGTCCCTGCCCATGGCAGGGGGTTTGGAATTAGATGATCTTTAAGGTCCCTTCCAACCCAAACCATTCTATGATTCTATGATTCTATGCCAGGTCTGCTTTTGTGGTTTTCAGCTGTCTAAATTTACTTAACAAGAATGGCCCTTCATACACCAAGAAATATTTCCTGGGGATATGTATAGCAGGACACAGACCTTGAGCTGGGCTCTGAATTCAGAGGGAACTAGCACAAAGAGAGTGCAAAAGTGACATGTCTGTGACAATCCATTTTGCTAGGCATATAGTTAAACCATATTTTATACTATATTGAGCCTTTCTCAGGAGCTTGTCTCCATTTCTGAGTATCAAGTGCAAATCTACAAACCAAGACTAAGCAAATCAGCCTATGAGGTATTGTTTCTGGGTCAAGACAATTGAGCAGAATTCTGCATAGTGTCCCTCTCTCCATTGTATCATCTTTTTTTTCTCAAGTTCAGTATGCCCATTTTTTTTTAGAAGATGAAAAATGTTGGAACAATGGAGTAGTTCTGCATATGTTTGGCATTTTAACTTGTGTTTTTTCATCATCTTTGTTGGCTCCTGCACTTATCCTACCAATCCTCCTAGCCATGAGATACACTGATCTAATTGCAAACTTGAACTGTCACCAGAAAACTGAAATGAGTTCTCCTTGTTAATATAGATATTTGGGTGTTAACTTCATAGAAGTTTGTTGGTTTTGTGTTTAAACTTTTGGCATATGCCTCGTACTTAACATTATAAGATCTTTCTAAGACTTTTTTTAATAGTATAATATCTTTTATGTATGGAATGATTTATATTTTGTTTATCTAGATTAACAGCATGGGTAATCACTATGTTCAGCTTAATGGTATTCAGCCAAAATGTAACAGACTTAATCAGTGGGTAGTGAGCAGAAACAGTTTGAATTAATTAGGAAATAGGTATCTAACCCTGGTGATGCTGCCACTTTTGCTGCCTGCAGCATGCTACCTGCATATTTTCTGCCACTGTGTCTCAGAAATGGGAAGGGAAGGGGGCATGCAATGGATCTTCACATGCTGATTTGATGATAATTCATCACAATCTTGTAAGAAACACAGTTTATGTTGTCTAACATAATGATGAGTATCAGTATTAAGTGTTCCAAAATACAGGTTCTACTAAAATCTCAAGTTGAATTTTGTTAATAGAATTCAGTGAGATAACATCCAGAGGGAAATATTCAAATTTCTGAAACAGTCTAATTTCAACTGAGAATGCTTCTGCCTTAATGTACCTGAGATTAGGTTTGCCAAAGATAGGAAAAAATCTTTATAAAGAAAATGCTGATATGTAACATATCAAAGGAGTCCCTCTGATTCTGACTGATGAAACTGCATTTCAGTGAATGACCTTCAAAAAGCTGCCAAGGTCATCTAGTTCTCCAGTCCTTCACTTCTGTTAGAACCATTCATGCAAATTAAAGCTGCCTGCAGGCCTGCTGCAATTTACAATATGCACATAGCTTTTCAAAGATTTCTGAATATGTGCAACTAGATTATTTGAGTTAATTTTCTTTTCTGGTTCTTCTTTTATGTGTCAGTTTAAGATTCATGTTACCTTTACCCTTTTTCATCTCATACCATACATCCCATTTGCACATTCAACAAGAAAGAATGACTTTTTTTGATGTAAAGTGAGATGTGGTCAAAGGGAAAAATTACATCAAGGGAAAAAGAAAGCCTAGAGAAAACACTTGGATACGGCTGCCACAAAAATCTAGTGTATATTCTAGTTTGTTTGCTTGAATGGTTTCAGTGTTTGTTGTTGCTTTCATAATTTTGTTATCACTGCAAACAGCAAAGCAAGCAGCATTTTGAATTTCACTTGTTATAAGCTCTGTTATAATTCTGTTGCTCATCTGTGGCTTCACTTTGACTAAAACAGCTGCGGCTTTTGGGGGTGAGAAGTTCTCAGGAGCTTGTGTATTTGGGATTGCTCAGGGGGCTGATGGATTCAAAGGAGATGGCTCAATGTTACTGCAAGCAAGCTTAAGCAAGAGTGAGGGCAGACAAAGAATATCGCTCCGAGTGCTGAGGCTATCTACTTAATATGTATTCTTTAATCCTTACGTGTATTCATTTCCACGTGTACCTGCAGAGATTCACATGTAGAGCTGCTTTCAACAACAGAGCTGTCAGGCATCTGAGCTCCAATTTTTGTGCAGTTTCAAGAAACTTCTGGGGCTAGATGTCAACAAGTTAATCAAATCTTACCTTCCAGTGAGGGCATGGTAACCTTTGGAGCACTCTGTGTTCTTCTCTAAGCAAACAAGCTTTTCTTTTTGGCTTAATCATATGGTTGTGAAAACTTACAAAGCAAAAATCATTCTCCTGGCATCACCCTTTTTTTTCCATTTTTAAAAAGCGAAACTGCATGAATCTAAACATATTAAAGAAACAACATCAGATACATCCAGTTAGGAAAACAGCCTCCTGAATGGAGATCAAGGTTAGACAACCTTAACTCCCTTGAGAGAGAGAGTTGATGATTAATTTGTTTCTGATCGGACTCTGCTTTGAGCTTCCTCTGTAGCTCATACATCGAGACTTAATATCTGAAGGCGTCATAAGATGGAGTCACCTTCTGTTTCCCATCTGGGACTCTGGTAAAAACACTACTTGAAGCTGTATTTTCTTCAGAGTCCACTTCTCCGTGCAACAAGCTTCTTGTAACTGAGACATTCTTGAACACATTATAAGCTGTTCTTGTTCTACTTTGCCCAAGTAGTTTCCAGTGATTCTTGGCATATCTCTATGTGGAGTGATCACTACTTACAAACATAGTCAAAAATTTGCCAGTATAACTCACAATCTGAGCAGAGCTTCTTGGGGGATTTGTCAGTGTTTTGGAAACAAGCTTCTTTGCCTTTACCAGGCATGAAGGCAACCCCTGCAGCCTGGAAAAACGTCAAGTTCCCTGCCTGCTCTCTTCTTGGAATTTGACGTTTCGGGTAGCCTCCTTTCCTCAGATTTTGCCAAAAAATTAACTTGAATTCTCACCATTTGTAATGAAAACTGTACGATACAAGGAGACTAGAAAAAATAGTATCCTTGTTTCTTGGCTGTATTCCTGTTTTTTTGTAAAGCTTGAGCAACATCAGACTCTAAACTGAGAATCTTATGTCCAGTTTTTAAAAGCAGAAAATAGAGCTCATTAAAAACTAAATTCCCCTGTAGGGTGGGGAGAATTAATTACAAAAATCATAAAAAATATTTCTGGTCAGGTTGAAGCTAATTTTAATGCTTCAACTTGATATACCAAACTGAAATGTTTTTCTTTATATCAATTGGTCAGTTCTTTATTTCTGTTTGAACAGGTACTTCATAAGAGCTAGAGCTGTGGTGTCTTCCATCTCTGAACTTTGGCTGTCAAAATCCACTGTAGTTTTTGAGCTGTTTGAATTGTCTCTGAGATTTAGGGGCAAGCTATGTCTGTGATGCAGCACAACTTTTGTACTTCCTTTCCAAATTCACTGAGATCAGAGGAATAAATGGTACTCAGACTGCTTCTGTATCATTGTTAGTAGCTCTCTGGTCAAACTTCACTCTTCATTGTAGGAAGTCTCAAGACCATCAATGACATTAAAGTGATCTAAATGAACTGAGAGTTATGCCTGTTGCAGGGAATAAAAGCATAAAGAGCCATGGCAATTGGGACTGACCTTAGCCTATATCAGTTGAAATTAAATATTTTAAATTGGAAAAAAAAATCATTTCAATCAAAAATGTCAGTGGGATATCTTGTCATATCCATGCTGGCATCAAAAAATAAATACACCTATTTTGCTTAAGATTAAACAAAATGTTGAATTATCAAGATTTGCTACAGAATGGCAGGTATTACTCTTGATAGATTCCAGCTGCATATTTCAGATCAGCTAGCTGATACTTTAGGAATCCGATCTTGGAGATAATAGTTGGTTACTAAAATGTTAATTTTCTCACCAGTGTCGGCTTCTTGGGTCAGATGGTTTCATACGTAACATTTGAAATTATCTCAGAAAATCTTTAAGTCTGTTGTAGTCTACATTTGCAATGGTTGCATGATTTCAAAATTACTGCAAAATGAAACATCATATAAAACGACACATATCACAAGAATTTTGTAAATTGATTGTGTGATTTTTTTGTGGTGTTATTGATCTCCCTGTCGTGGGGAAGACATTCAGTTTACCAAGTGGAGCCAGTATGCATTCAGATCCCTAATCCCACAAATGCAACGACGTGAATAGCAGCTCTACATCATCTACTGCATTACTGCTACACTGTACAAATAATGCAAAACATTGTCTTCTCTTAAAAATTTGCAAAAAATGGCTTCAGTATTTTAAGTTTTCAGGTTCATCTTAAGAGACTCATTTGCAGTAAAGTGCACACACCCTCCTGACTAATCTTTTAAGTCTGTTTTTCTGTTCATATGAGTGAGACTTCACATATCTCACTAGGTCAAGATGGAGAGGTATTCAGTTGCCCTGGCCTGAAAGGAAGTGTTAGGCTAATAAAGTCTAGCAACCTCACTTGTGCTTCTTTAATGGGATTCCAAAAACAAGCTAACATAGACAGTCTGCTTAAAATAAATGTAATGTCACATTTTTGTTTAAATGATAAGAGCGTACATTTGGGCTACAAATTTTATCTTTTAAAATGTAAGACTTATACAACAGATAAGATGCATAATGCTAAGATATATTGTTCTGTCTGCTATTTCTGCATCCTCTCTAATTTACCTCTCTCCCCTAACCTGTGCTTATATTATCGATGATGTTTTATTTACTAAAATTTAATGGAGTTTTCCCATTAAAATACAAAAACCTTTTAGTTGTTTTTTTTTTCTTCTACACTCATACTGCCAGATCAAGCACAATACACCCACAGCCTTTCTACACAGAGAGGAGAAGTTGGCTTATCATGAAAAGCAGAAAAAAAAAATCACAAAGCCAGAGCAATGCAGTGAGGGGGAGTGCTGAAGTGGTCCGGAAGAGAACTCCGGCAAATCAGTGCTTCCCACGCTCAGTCTGCTGCACCCCTTCTGCTCACCCCACCGGGTAGGAGCAGTCATGGGACAGCTATGGCCAGGAGGGAAAATGGTAATGTAGAAGAAAATGTATTATAATAACAAGGAAATAGCATAGATAGCCAGAGTGCTTTATGATAAAGTGTCTAAAATCAAATACATAAATGGAAACAATGGACAATAGCTGTTTAGCAGTCTGTTAATAAACACACATTCCCCCTCTAATGATACACTACTCAGATATAAGTATACTTGTGCATAGGTTAACTAGAAGCATTTTTCACCTGTTCCCATGTTACCTCTGGCTCTAAATGAGTCCTCCAGAAGTTTTCTTGGCTGTTTCATTGAGCTTCCTTTGTGAGGGGAAGCTGCCCATACTTCTCAAGGCAAAATACAATCTTACTATCCATTCAGGAAGAAAAGGAAAGAAAGAAAGAAGCTTGATATGTAGGAAGTTAGTGATGTAATCCATTTCTGCCTGCTAATTTAAAGCTGCAAGGGAAAAAAAAAAAAAGCGCCTGTGATAATCAGCAGTCTCTGCAATAAAAATTGCCATGCACTTACTAATCCATGAGCTTATTGTCTGAGTTCCAATTAGGCTTGCAGGAAAGAAAAATTTCAATTTTGGTCCATGTTTCTATTATAGCACACACCAAACTAAGCAGACGACATTGACTGTAGGTAGCAGATTCTCATCTTGCTTAGTTACAAGGTTGAATAAGCAAGCACAGATTTAGCAAATAGCAGTGCTGGAGCCATGATGGTCTAACGATAGAAATGTGAGAGGTTTTGTAGGAAAATTTTACATCTTACATTTTACAAGCTGAGGAACATGAGGGGAGATATAGGTAAGCTTTCAGGTGTAGAGCCAATTCCAAGTGAAGATGGAAAGTGTTGCTGTAAGATCTACTTAATTAGATCAATCAGTTAGAGAAGTTAGTGTGCAATTATATGGTCATTTTAGCTCAGATTGGGAGTGTACTTTTGAAATGTATCTCCACTTGCAGTGTTTGAAGGAGTGAGCTCAGAATTCACACAAGGTATTCTTTTGGAATAAAACCAAACCAGAAGATTCGCTCCAGGTGTGCATCTTAATACTTTAGGCCTTCAAAAACTAATCCAAAGTAGTCCCTTAAAATGTACGTAGTGCGGACACTGAATCCTATGCACTAATTGCTTTACTCAGTAGATCAGGTCCTACTGCTCTGCTTGTTAAGACAGATATAACCTTACAATTTATGCATTGGTTCACAGCATATATTTTAGCTTTAAACTCACTGCTTCTGCTTCCGGACAAGGCTTACATACCTGAAAGCATAGAGTTAGGAAAAAAAGCCAGACATAGCTTGTATAATAATAATAATAGTGATGATATGTCTGCTTACAAACTCTGTGTTGTATTTCTGATTGCTTAAAGGGCATTCTTTCAAATGCTAATGCAAGCAGTAGTGAAGAGGTTAAATGAGTGCATTCATAAAAACAGTGGCATTCTTCACTCTGTATTCTGAGATGTGCCAAGGTAAAGAAATGTGTGAACTATCTTTCACTACTGTGAAACTAGCAAGAAAAATGAAGACAATATGTTAAAAAAAATCATTTTAACAAGATTTGGAATCACAAGCTCTGAAAATCTTAACAGAAAGCAAATGGTTTCTTTGTGGTGTTACTATGGTACAAGAACTTAGTTGGCATGCGAATTCTGCTACGTGTTTCTCTCTTAACATACTTGAATCTCTTTTCAGTTTAACCTTCAGTTTGACTTTTGGAGAGATTGAAATAATTATACTTTTTCTATCATATGCTTTATCCTAAATTTCTGATATGCACTCTCAGCTGTAACTTTTTTTTTTTTTTTGGGGGGGGGGAAAGATAGTGAAGGTTATAACACAATTGAAAAAAAAAAAAAAGAAAACAGTTTTCATGAAGGACATAGATTAGTGTGGACTAAGGGCATGATTGAAGTTGGTTTTGATGTAGGTGGAAACAGCAGAGTCTGAACATGCTGTATGCACATGAAAGCTCTGTTTTTTGCAGTTGTGCTTACTGCAGCACTATTCATTAAAACACTGAAGTGCTGGAATGTCTGAAGTACTGAGTTGTCTGAATTTTACAGCAAAGAGTGAAACCAGAATGGAGACTCAGTGTACATAAGAGCCCCAGGTCATAGATCTCCCTGTGCATAAAAGAAGTGGGGGGCAAAGTGTGTGTTTCTCTAAAGCTCACCTTTGCTTCAGTACCAGCAATTGAGAGCTTAAAGTACTTGTGCAGATCCTTAAAAAGTTCAGTGCAGTTATGAAGGAATAGATCTTCTGTATGTTGTGAATAGTTCTGGTCCTGTCATGTGGGTGTTATGAGGAAACTGTTTTAAGGGACCCCATTTGATAGAAGGCGTGCTCAGAAAGAGGAATCAGGTTTTACTTACAAATATATGAGAGGCAGACTGAAAATCCCAGAAAGGTGGGTAACCACAGACTATGTTGCCATTAGCATCCCTTCCAGTACAGACAAATGACAGTCAGGTGTCCATGCTCATAAAGGTTATATTTCTGAGACAGATGACAGGAAGGCGTGGGAGTGCCTTGTTGCAGCCTCAGATACAGTAGAAGCAAGTTAGGGAGGACTTCACCAAAATTTTATGTGGAAAGCATGACAGAGATCAGAAAATGGCCTCAGTCCTAGAGCATATAAATATTAAGTACCCTGGTCAAGAGAACATTTGGATACAACATCAACATCAAAACACAAGCAGTTGTGTTAAGACACCATCAGGTTATTCTTCAGCCAGTGTGACTTCTTAAGGATAAATTACAGCCAGATACAACTATTCAAAAACCACAGTAAGTCAATTAAAAACAATCAACCAACCAACCAACCAAACAAACAAACAAAAAAACAACCAAACAAACAAAGCCCTCTCACAGTGAGTACTACCCAACAGTATTTAACAAATTCTAGACAACTTCCATGGGAACTGGAGTTCTCTAAAACTCTCTAGGTTGGAGACGACTCAAGAACTTCATATAAAATGCAACAATTCAGCTCTGTGCAACCAAGGGGGAGAAACTATTTTCAAAGGAAACTGTTCCTTCAAGAAAGGATGTGATTTGAAGTCTATGAAAGGCCACTACTGTAGAATCAGAAGATAATGTTACTGCATAGTGGCTAATCATTATGGTGGTTGTAAAACAACTGCACAGCAAATTATAGATCTACAAACAACTGAAGGTACTGAAATGGACATTGTTGTCACTGTCTGCTTCGTATATTGATGATAATCTCGCCTGACCTTTCCAGAGAGGGAATATTTATATCCTGTGGAGTTATGAATCTGGCACCTGACATTTGGCTTTTGGGCATAGAGTTGGATGAAATGTTCAGCACGCTGATGACTTCTGCAATGCTATTCTGTCACTACAGATGGCTCTGCACAAGCACAGAGGAAAAGAAAAATGCCTGTCTGTTTGTGAGACTATCCACATTCATGCAGGAGAGGCACAGTGGGATGAAAATATTGTAACTAACATCCTCTTTGCCAATGACATGAACTATGACTTTGAGGCAGAAAATAGAAAAGGACATGCTTATTGAGAAGGAAGGCCAAAGAACTAAAATTAGAAAACCCTTCCTCCCAAGATACCAGGATGTGCTAGCCTATTTATCAGAATAAATAAATAAATATGAAGACTGATTCTGGTGGGTCAGGACAGATAAAAATAATGGCTGGCCCAGAAGTGGAAGGGAAGAACAATAATATAGCAGTATTAAAACACATGTCCAAATTTTGACCTCATTTGTGTCAGAAGAAGAGCCTGTAGACCAGTTTTGGGGCAAGAATATAGAATAACAGACTCAATAGAACAGCATGGAGCATTTGAAACAGCAAAGCATGTGACTGATCATAGATATTTGTGCTCTGAGCTCCTGGACAGATAAAAACATGGTGTTACATTGTGATGCACAGGAGAAAGAAAAATACCGATGGCAGAAAATGTAAAGGAATAGCCAGATATTTATCGAAGTATACTTATAGTGGGATACAACACCTCTGTGGCTGTACTCAAATATAGAAAGAGTTTTGGCTTAGTCATTTGGGATGAAGTGGTAGCACTGTCTTAGCAGTGGTTATTCTATGTTACAACTGAACTTCAAAATATAAATGTTCACTAGTGGCAAGTATCAGAAAGGCTTCCAAAGTGATGACAGAATTTGTTGCATTTCAGTGCAAGGAGATTTTGATGAGATATGTCTTTACTATAGATGCTCCACAGGCTGAACATTTCTGGACAATACCAAGTTGCTAAAAAGGTTGTTGTATATCATCTTGATTGAATCAATTTTGCTGTTATAAAAATGCACAAGAAAAACTTAAAATAGCTATTGAGCACCATGACTGATTAGCACAGCAGGCATAAGTCATGCAGAGCAGAGTATGCAAAGAGTCTTATATTTTCAGAACACAGAGCTGTAACTCTGGGACATCTTAATCAGCAGGTACTGCAAAAACATATGTGTCCCACTGGGATTTGCAGTTGCTGGTAACAGATTTAAGAGGGATACCAAAAGTGTATGCAACAACAGCAACAACAACAAAAAACAGCTACAGAAAGTTTTATGGTACTCAGGTTGGAGTATGAAAAGACAGGAAAGGACAAATATATTAGAGATTTGAAAGGGAATCTCTCATAGGTAAATGCTTTAGGAAACTGCAAACCAGAGCTAGCCAATAATCAGCAAAAGCACAGAAGTGATTGGAAGCAGTCTATCAACATTTAGTTGTGGTAGGGTCAGAAAAAGACACAAGCTTCAATAAAAGTTTTGGGAAGTATATAGTGGTATCACCGTATTATATGTGTATAAAGCATTCTGTGAGACAATCCCCATATTGCTCCTCTCCTCAGATATTAATTCTGATGCTAATTCTGCAATTTTAGAAGAGAAGAAGATGTTACCTGATAACAACTTTAATCAAATTAGAAAGAGCTCAGCTAAAGCTCACTGTATTTTAAAGTCAAGTAAACAAACAAAAAAAAAAAAACAATAACAACAACAAAACCTGTGTTCTGGCAAGGCTAGTATTCTCTGATCTGTAAATATATTGTTGGGTTGAAAATGAAAAATGGGGAAAGGATGGCAGTGACAAAGACAGAGGGAAAAAACCCTCAGGTTTCAGAAAGGAATGCATTAGGAAAAAGCTCAAAAGTAAAAAAAAATGTAAATGGGGTAGGAGAAAAATAATGTAATATTTTAATGGTAATATCACGATGTTCTTTTAAAAATTTATTTCTTAAAACCGTCTGCCTGTGACTGTTCCCTGCTGCTCAGGGAACAAAGCACTTTTGCTATAGTCCTGAGTTATCTTAAATTCTCTGTATCGAATGTGCAATGTTGTTATATCAGATTAAAAAAAAAAAAAATTAAATTTGTTGATGGTCTCTACTGGCCAAATAGAAATTTTCAACTTGAAAACTACCAGGTGTTTGGGGCTTTTATAGGAGGCAGAAATGGCTTAGCAAATGGTATCAATCACTTTCAGTGTGTCAAAGTAATACTAAAGAAAATAATAAGTGCAGACTGAAATGCCTATAATAAGTTGCTTAATAATGACAAAATATTGTCATTGACATAAAAAGAAATTATTTATTTTCTTAGGGAACGTCTTATCCTGGGTAATGGGTATGAGTGTTATGGGGCTATTGTATAGTTATGCAGGAACATCTCCTTTGGCTTTAGGGAAAGTTTAAATTGCAAATCAGAATACTAATCATTTATTTTAAAGTTTCAAGAGAACAATTTATAATTCAAAGTCAATTATAAATTATGTTAATAGTTTTTGTTTGTTTGTTAGTTTGTTTTTATAATGGATGCTTTGAAGGAATATAATCCAAAAGGTATTAGTCAGAGAATAAAATGTTAATGTTTGTATACATCTATATTGAAGAATGCTTTCTGTCATCTAGATAAATTTTAAATAGACCAGCATACTTTTATTAATGTGCAGTCAAACTGAAAGCTTGCTGTGATAGACTTGTCTTTTTTCTTTGTCTTCAAATTAAATGAACATTTACATTTTAAATTGTGGCCTGTTACGGTCTAAATGGCAAATGCAGCAGAAGAACTCTTAATTAATAGCTGCATTTATTACCAATTTTTAACTTAAAACCACTGCAATTTGTGAAAATGATTATAAATCACTTGAGTGTATACTCTGCATTTGGCAGCATGAAAATGCATTTAACTTTCAGTGATGATCAATTTTTAAAATAGTTTGTTCTACTTTAAAAACCCAATGCTATGGACATTCTCAACCTATTGCCTCATTAACTGCATTCATATTAAAATACCACTCCATTTAAATGAGAAGATAATTATAATACCTTGAAGAAAATGAGATGTTATTGCAATAATTAAATCTGAAATGAGATGCAGATAGTTTGGACCTGCTGCTTTCCCGGCTATTTAGTGCTGAATACCATTTCCATTGGTCACACTGAATTACAATATTGCATACCAATAACAGTGTAATACCTGATAGATTAAAATTGCTCATGGAGACTGTAGGACGAGAATTTACTGACCTCTGAATTTTTTATTAACCATTCATAATATGTCACATTTTTTTCCTATGTAGATTTTCAGTTGTATGCTCCCTTTTTGTGTAAAACAGGGAAAAGAAGAAGGATGCAGAAACATTCATCCTCTTTCTTTCATTTCTATAATCATAGTGATGCAGCTCTGCCTTGCATGTCTAAGGATGAGTTTGTAGGATGAGCAAACAAATAAGTCTCTTAATATAGGTTGCTCCCACTGCATTGTTTCAAGACAGAATATACTAATCATGTCTAGCACAGGCAGCATTTTTTCCTGCCCCACTTTATCAGCTTTTAGGTACAGCAATATGGGGTTCAGAGTCAAGGCCATTTCTATGTATGAACAGTAATCCACATATATTTGCAATCAACTGTCACCATAAATTTGGCAGTTCTTTTTGCCCATCTTAAGGATAAATGGCTCCTTTCTTCAGGACAGGAAGTAGCAGAAGGTATTTTTGCACTGGAACATGAGGAAGGGAATTTCTCATTAACAAAACCTGCTGTCACCTGTTTCTTATGCTCTTACTTATACAGCATACCGTTATACTCAAAAGTACAGAGAGGTATGTTATGTTCTGTATGTTTGTTGTTGATCATAATTCTTGCTACTGATCAGCACTGAATAAAGCTACACTTTAATTTAAAGCTATCACTACAATTTTACAGTCTTATTTCATACATATCCTTGTAAAAGTAATGTTTGTAAATCAATATCCTATAAGATTATAATAGCAAACATTGTAATAGTTTACAATAGATTATCATAACCTGATTTATTTACATGACTGGTTATTTAACTTGTTCTACATGGAGGCCAAACACATCAAATCAAAAAAAAAAAAAAAAAAAGTTTGTCCTTGTATTTCTTAGTTTGTATACAGCCTGTTGCCGGATGTCTGTCAGCATTATCTTTTGATGCTCAGAGCATTATTGTTTAGCATGAAAAATTAAAAAAAAAAAAAAAGCAACAACACAAAAGAACAACAAAAACAAACAGATTATATGGACAATGCAGAAGGGGATTTTCAGCAACAAGATTTCCATTTGGCAGAAGGCTATTGCCTTAACAAAAGATATGATTTTCCCCAGAGGCAGTTTGCTATAAAATAAATGTTTGTAAAAGTTTTATCATTTCCCAGTTCATGGCAGAACTGTGAATATGCAGGTGGTATATAAACTGCATGTATCACATTTATACTGCTTTAACTAATAAGCAATCTGGTAACTATCAAAAAAGAATTTGTATCAGGTAGGCAAGTGCAGCATGCCTGAGTTCCCTGATGGCACAGTACAAATGGCACATTGAGACATCACAGAGAATTAGCTTTCACGGTAGAAACCAGTTACTCTAGGTTTAAGAATACATCCAGAGAATCCAAACACCCCTGCTCAGCAGCTGCCTAACCTTGGAAGTGCTTAAACCTCATTACATGTCCTTCTGGTTGGCGTTAAAATTCTCTGGCAGTGGATCTGTCATTGGGTTCTGCTGTCTGGCTGAACATCATCATCTGGCATGGTGAGGCCTTCTCCTCCCACATGAACTTCATGGGGATCCATGGGATGGGCAGAAGACAGCTGCTGCTCTCTGGTCTTCCAGTAGGATGGGACCCCTCCTAAAATTCACCCAGAGCTGGCCTTTTATTGCAAATTGCACAAGAGGGTAAGACGAATTTGCTATGCCCATATTTGATTGAAAGGATAAAAATCGTAATGTTTAAAGGTCTCCCAGGCTGAGAGGACTTTCAAGCAGGGCTGAAGATGCATCCTAGAGGAAAACAAAAGCTGGCCATGGCAGCATGGAGCACATGCCCCACAGGTGGGCACCACCTATCTGCCCCTGGGGAAAGGAGGATGCTTTGCAGAGTGGCAAAGAGGGAAGACACGAGAAGGCATGACTGTGCCTGGTGCTGCAGGCCATGTTTGAAAATATCTGCAGAACAGCTCATCTTCTGCTGTTCTTGGTGCCTTGAGAGTATTTATTTAGGAAATCACTTTTTTTTTTTCATTTACACACTGTTAACTGTTTTTTGTTTGTTTGTTTGTTTGTTTTAACCAAAACCAAGAGCAGACAGTGACATGTATCAGTTACATGGAAATATGTTTTTAATTGTGTTTTGTTTTATCCTTTGTAGTATTTTTACGGAGTCTCTTCAGGTTTCTTCTGAACCAATGGCACATATATGACAGGCTATATAATACTGCACAAGGCTGTAATCTCCCTTTATTCTTCCATGAATCTTATATTCCTTTCACCTCATTGCTTTAACAATAAATAAATTTTTAAAATGCAGTTTTATACCTAAAACCTTAGGCTCACTTGGTAGAAAGTTGGTAAAATGGATTCAGACCTAAGTGGACTAAAGCACCTATATTCAGCGCAGGTCAACCAAATGAGTAGGAACACAAGCAGGAGATAAGAAACACACCTGCAGCTTGAATTTTTTCCTGCCTAGAAGAGAGCCCTCTGAGTAGTGTGCTGTTTTTTCAGTACAATCTTCTGAAGCTGTTGGATCTCCCCTTCTGCTTGTGGAGATGCTCACCAGGTAGCTCTGGAAGCTCAAACCCACTTCACAGTTTCAGTGTCTGACTGATGTTGCAGTTTCAATCTTGCAGGAACCGTTTATTAGATCTGTCTGTGTATCTCAAGACAGGGTCAACATAAAGATTTCTTTCATCTACTGGAGAGCTTAATTGGATAATCCTTTAATGATGAATTACATAATAGACTGACAGGGCTCTCTAAAATCAACTGCCATTCTTATTTTATCCTATAATGTGGTGTGAGGATTAAAATTTCAGATTTTATGGTGCAGTTAAAATAAAAGAACTCTACCAGAGAAACTGTACTCCTTTATTTGCAGTATGTGGGCAACTCACAATGGTTGGAAAGGGATGGTAGAAAACTTCTTCATGTCATGTTTTGATTCAGATGTCTTTGCAATTGCTTCTTTTTGCACCTCAAGAATCTCAAGACCTCAAACGTTGAGGCCAATTACCTTTCATTTTTGATGTGCATAAATATAATTTCTTTTGAACACAGAACTAAGTGAATACATTTGCAGGGAATAGTTAAATTTCATGTAGCATTTAGTATTTTTCTCTATTTTTTAAAGTTTAAAAATAATACAGTGTGAGTTCATTGTAAAATTTAAAAAGATACTGACATTATTTATTAAATTCAGATGGGAATGTTAGGTTTACTTTTTTTTATTATTTATTTTAAATTGTAGTAGAGGCCCTATGTAAGGCAATTCTGCCTAGAAGAGATTCATGAAATCTACTTTTCTGAGGTGGTGGCATGTTAGAGGTGTTTCTTTGACCCAAACACATACAGCACATAGACAGTATTAAAGGAAGGGAGGTAACCTGTGCTAAACTACAAGACTGTTAGTGGCATATTAAAAGTTCAAAGCACATGAAATATATTTTTATAGTAGACTTCATATCTTCAGTCTAGCATGTAGTAGGATAATGAAGACTAGAAATGAGCTTTTAAAGGAGTTTTGGGTGTGATAATAGGTCTTTTAGTGAGAAATGTTTACTAGAATAAGGTGCCTCACTCTTATTTTGAGGTGTCACATTTTGAAAGTTTTGATAATTCATGTACCTGTTTATGCTATTTTGTTAGCTCACAGTTGGCTCATCTCTACAATCCTTAGGATTTATGCCTTAAGTAACTGATGGAATTAGAATCTCTGAACATTCCCTCAGTGAAAAATCAAGTGTAAACAACTGTTACTTTTAAAAATAGGATTTACATATATTATGATAGACCTGATACTCTCAGGAAGTAACTACAGGAGGGCCCTATTAATTCTAAACAAGCATTTCCTGTTCCTCTGTCCTCATCTTCCTCCTGGCACCCTTGCCTTCCTCTGCTGCCAGACAAACAACAATAAAATGAGATTTCAAAGCTAATTGTGGTAGGACTGAAGTGCATGAATTGCTGATGCCAGGAAGGTTCCCTAGGCTTCATGATACAACCGAGCTTGTAGCCACATTGTATGCAGGTCTGGCAGGTACTGTTGGCACCCAGGCTTCCTCACAAAAAAAGATTTGTCTTGGGTCAGAGTGCAGAAACCAACAAGAATCCATGTTGCATGAACAACAGCAGCATTAAAACCCCACTGCAGAAGTGTGAAAGCTAACTTTGCCATATGGAGGCACCTAATGAAGATTTACTGAGTCATTTAATAGACCTACAGAGTCTCTGTAAGTGTTTTATTGATCCGTTTTGTGTTCACAATAGCAATTTTAATTATTTTTAACATTTTTGGAAATTAATAATTACAATAGTTTACCTGCTGTGATTTTTAAATTAACAGAATTCTTTTACTTTGGGCTTTAAATATCAGCAGTAGCTTCACGGATGGAAATATTTGGCAAAAATATTATTCAAAATTTCATGTTTCAGAATACCAGATGAAGCAAGAAATTACTCAATTGCTTCTTGGCTTGGAATTTAAACTCTTTCTCAATGTACATCTTTACCTTTTGAACACTATCCTGTACAAAACAGCTGCCCTTTACAGTGAAAAATAGATGTTCCATAGTGCTTTTCTCATGGGACTTTTTTTCCTTTTTGTTTTTCCCCCTTAAATTGAAATCAGTAATTCAGACATGAAAGCATATACTCTTTCTCTGTATATATGGAAAAGAAGAAATAAAGGAAAATCCCTCCTCTTTTCACATAGCAAATGCCCCTTGGCCATTGATAATTGATTATTTTATTTCAGCCTCGGTCTTTTCTACTCAAGTCTGCTTTCACTAGCTATTTCATCAACTGTTTTTTGCTGTCACCTTTTGTTCTTATTTCAGTAACTGTTTTTTGCAGCTAAACCTCTTACTGCTCAGGATATAGCTGGCTTTTTGTTTGTTTGTTTTTAATTCTGAGACTGATAAAAGCATATTAAGGTTAATGAATGCAAAAATTCTCCATCAGTTTCCAGAGATGAGAATGTCAGAGGTTCAAATTGGGTAAGCTCCCTAGTAACAGAGACATAATAAACAACATTCAGAATAATATAATCTGAGGTCAGCGTCAATAATGATAAATTCATTGCAGTGCTTTAAAGTGTAATCTTTGTTTTTTTCACTATCCTGGATATCTTTTCTTTCTCCATCCTATTTCCAGTTATTTGTACTTCATCATTCATTCCAAATTATGTTATTCAGTTATTATTGCTACCTTTGTATGAATGTAATTTGAAGCTTTTTCCCGAGCCTTTGACATCACTGGACACATTGTTCTGGAACCTGATAATACTGAAATCTTGATGGCCATAGCTTCTGCAGGTTTTGAATGTATCTGCTCTTTGACTGGCTCAATAGTTCTGTGGCCTTTGTATACAAACATATTGTAGCATGAGGTGTTTTGAATAACATAAAGTGTAAGGAGTAGTTCTGAGAGGGTCCACTGAGGCAGTGTTGTAACTATGTGGTTTTGTGAGATACGTATTGATATGTATATACCAGTTAGTCTCAGTTTAAATCTTCATTTAAAAATAAAAGTTATGTTAACTGTGCTTCCATATCTGTCTGATGCCAATATCCTTCCTTTTCCTGCCCTAATTCAATATTAATTTAATAATTAATATTGATCAATAATTAATATTGATCAATTTTCAAACTTGTAGAGGTCCAACTGAAATTAGAAATTAGTGAAATAATTCACAGTTCAGGAAGGCAGACATTGGAGAGGATGAGATAGATGGATTTTTTTGTTCTGCTAGTTCTAGGCTGTTGGTAATTGAGAAGTAAATGTAATTTGGAGAACTCAGAAGGCTTTACAGGATAAAACTATTGAAGGCTCCCTCCCTGCCAGGTTATCTGTAGCACATCACTACAGCTGTATCTCCAGGTTACATTTTCTTTCATTGTATTGTTCTCCCTTACAACTGTTCATCACCATTTGCAATGTGGGACTCAGAAATTAGTGTTCGATTGTGCCCTAGAGTCATCTGTTAGCCAAAGTATTGAAATTTGGAACCTCCTTTTATACTGGTAAAAACCTTTTAACTGATATATGAGAACTGGAACGAGAGTGAAAATGTTAACACTTGTGTCGATATAACCCATGAAAGCAGCTGTTTCCTAAATGCATGCTACATTTCACTTCTGGCCAAGCTGTAAATAGCAAGAATTAAGGCTCTCTTCTCATCCTGTGACATACTGTTTCAAGACTAGGATGAAATTACAAGATGTACAGATGTGCAGAGTGAAATGTTTCTGGGACTCCATTTAAAAAAAAAAAAAAAAAAAAAAAGGCTTTACTGACTTTCTTTATGCAAAGATTTAAGCATGAAAAAGAAAGGTTCATATTTACTGGTTTTAATTTTCTCTTACCTTAATATTTACATCTGCACTGTACCATTTTTTGTTTGCTTGTTTTCATGTATATACCTTGTGAAGACATATGTCTCACAGTAAATATCTGTCATTAGTTATCTGATTTCAATCATGTTTACGTAGTTATCACAGTTAAGCAAATGTATGAAAAGATTCATCTTTCTTTTTACTTTAAGTTTTCTCTTGTTATGGATAATAAGAGACACATGCTATTTAGTCTTGTTGCCTGGGCTATCACTTTATCTATATCTTTCTAACAAACCTCTTTTTACATACCTAGATACATAACAATTTATTTCAGTATATACATGTTTACTTTATTAGAGATGTAATGGATAGACATAAATATTTTTGAAGAAGGCATCAGAGCTCTGTAAGTTTGAACTAGCAACAACAAATAACTTAGTTCTTGCTGTTCTTATTTCCTCTGAAAGGAAGATTAGCATAGTTACCACGTTGTGACAACAAAGTTTGTTCCTCATCATGTAAGGCATTTTCAAGATAAGTATCACTGATCCATTGCCACTCAAGTATGACACCCTAACCTTGAGCCGAAAGAAATTTTAAGCCTGAAAAAATTGTTGTACCACCTCAGAATAGGCTAAAGAAATTAAATTGAATTCTATATCAAAAGCTGTACCTTGGTCCAACACCAGGTCAATGCCAGATCAGCTCCCCACCTCATTATGACCTGCTGTCACAGAAAAGGCATGCTCTATTCTGAAAGGTGTTTGAATCCACTGGCCTTATATGAGCCAGTCTTTGAGTCTTTTACTGCAGTGCCAGTAATTGTCAAATACAGTCCTTTGAAGTACTGAGAAACAACAAAATGTCTCACTGTGTTTTATTGATACAATTTAATGCATAAGATTGCTTTTGTCTGGTTGAGAGGCACACCTGAATAGCTGGAGTTAGGTTTATTTGGTTTAGCTTTTTTCTATCATTGTGTAGCAGTGTGACAGAAGTGTCCGTCCACCCAGACATGCACACTGGGGTTCAAGAATTCAAGATATACAATAAAGGTGTCAGTGGTGCCTCTGAAATAAGTATCACATGGTCAGTTGTGGCTGTCAAATAAAAAAGTCTAACTTGATAGTGTGTGGAAGCAGTGATATTTGGTTTGTATTTTCAAGACTTTGGCTGATGAGAACAAACAATAATAACAGAAGAAATACATAATATTTAACTGTGATGCATGTGTATTTGCGACTGCATTATTTATATTTTAACTCAACATGTTATCTTTGTTGTTAAGATTATTTTAAAGTGAAAAACTTACTGAACTCAGACCTGGAGAAGTTACATCATACCGGTGTATTTATGTTGCTTTGAGATGGTCATGTTCCTTGACTCCTTCCAAGGAATATTATTAAGGAGATGTAACACACCACCAAGAGCTCTGAGAATTTACATAGCATCGTTTTTTCTCTGTATAACACTTCACGCAAAGGTCAAACTAGGTATGAAGAACTGTAAAAGCACTAAGCTATCCCATTCATAAAAACATCATTTGTCTGTCTCCATGCATGCAAAAAAAATAAATACAGCATCTTTCAGTATTAATTTATTCAGATAGTAGTACTCGCTGCACTCCTGGTGCCTTTCAAACTAATGTGTCTTTTCAATACTATAAGAAGGAGGATTATGATAAGCAATTTTTTTTTAAAATACATGCATGTAATCCAGAATATAAGTTTTAAATTTTCTCAAACAATTCCTTGCAGTTCCTAGATAGTATTGTAACTCAGGACTGAGATCATTTCCTTCTTTCAGCTGCATTTTTGTATCTTGATTTGTTCAGATTCCTGTAAACACAATCATTATTCTGCTTTGTAATGGCTGACATTGGGATGATTACAATATAACAGTAGTATTTTTTCCTCTATATTACTGATACTTTTATGCCTATTTTCATGCAAATGCATGTTTTTACTGAGAATAAATTACAGGCATGACTAGGTAGATCAATAATCATCTAATGGTTATAACTTTATATATTATACAGGCTCTGGCTGGGATGGAGTTAATATTCTTCATAGCAGTCTGTACATTGTTGTATTTTGGATTTGTGACTAAAACAGTGTTGGTAAAACACCAGTGTTTTGGCTATTGCTGAGCAGTGCTTGTGCAATATCAAGGCCTTCTCTTTTCCCATCTGTTCCCCAGCAAGTAAGCTGAGGGGGTACAACCTGGACAGCTGACCTAAACTGACCATTCCATGCTGCATAATGTCATGCTCAGCAATAAAATCTGAGGCGAGAGGGTTTGGGAGGATGTAGACTTTGCTCAGAGAATGGCTGAGAGGTGCTGAGTGATTGTCTGCATTAATAGCTTTGTGGGGGTTTTGTGTATATGCATTTTTTGTTTTATTTTACTCTTTGTTTTATTTTACTTTGTTTTATTTTATATATTCATTCCTCTTTTGATTCACCTATTAAATTATTATTGTCTTGACCCAGAACTCTTCTCACTTATGCTCTTCTTCACTCACCCCAATCCTACTGCAGGGTTGAGTGAGCGAACAGCTGTGTGGTGCTTAGCTACTGTCTAGGGCCAATGCACTACATATATAAAAATTGTTCTTCACGAGAAGTTAAACTATGAAAATAGAAGCTATGAATTTAACATTAATTTAAAGGTAAAGTTAATGAATCCATCTATCTAGCAGAAATACAGGAGTCAAAGGGGCATTTGTAAATCCATGTAAAGAAGCATCTGCAAGGTGAAACCAGAACTGATCTTTGAAAATATACAGTTTGATTTCAGGTTGTGTGTTATATCCATCTTTATGAAAACACAGAAATTTACTGAAGATGTGAGTAGACATCTAAGATTTAACCCTCCCAACCACCCCCTCCCCCCATTAAACTCATAAACACTGGACACCAAAAGACTGGATTTATAGCAAATAATGATTTTCATCAGAGAATAACAACTGCTTATCATAATAATTTTCCAAGATGATGACGGATGGTTTTGGACATATTTAAGTGGGCTTTCTATAGCATGACTATTTTTAAGTATTCAAAGGAATGCATGAAAGCAAGCAATCAAAGGAATGTGTCTGTTAGATCGTATTTAGGTATGCAGAATGAGATTCATCTCTTCCATTCAAAGATCTGACTTTATCTTCTCCACCCATTTTGTTGTCATTATCTTAGAGAAGAGAAAAATCTAAAGTGCACTTCTTCCAAAACAGACATCTAAAGTAGTTAAGATGAAATGTATTTTTGAACAGCTTCCTTATCTTCCTTGATTGTAAAGGAAGTCTAGGTTTGGAAGTCGAAATGCAGCTATCTACAACCATTTAAAGTTAGATGACATGAATCCTGTCTTTAATGATAGAGGGCAATGACCAAGGGATTCTGAGAATTATTCATGTGATTTGGTGGTGAAGGAAAGATTCAGATTTTTATAGCACCTATCTGGAGTCACTGTTCTTTAAGTATGCTTTTGAAAGCTACAAAGACTAATTTCTTCTAGAGGTTCCTATTTTCTTGTTTTCTTAAATGTATTTTCCTTTTCTTTTTTTTCTTGCTTTTTGATGCCTGGTTTTATTTATTTATTTATTTATATATATATTTTATATATATATATTTTTTTTTTCCAGCTAGGGTATAACAAATTTTCTCAATGCAAAATTTAGGACCACAGAAGAGAAGAATGTTATTTTTAGCCTACTTGTAGAGTGCTAAGTACAATATTAGCATTTAATAATATATATATATTAATAATAAAAAGACATAACCCTTCTCATTCAAGAATACAGAAATATAACTATTAAAGTGGAATTAACAAGCCAAGTGACATCATAATAAGAGAAAAGCTGGTTGCTGTCTCATTCAGAGTTCTTCAGGTGTGACTTAATTGATGTGATGTATTACAGCTGCATTATTGATGGTTCCCATCATCTGCACCAACAGAAAGAGTTTATAAGATGGTGTTACAGATAATGTTTTCCAGTAGGAGGTTTAAAGAAGAGAGCAAATTTAATGGAAACAAAAGTATCTTAAAATAAAGAACAGTCTACAGACAGCAAGAATAATATTTGAAACATCTCACAAAACCTTTCTGAGAAAGCAATTAAAAATAAATGTCTGATGTGAAAGATAAAGGAACAAGAATAAGTCTTGCAAACTGCTGTCAATCCAAACTAATCAAGATGAGACTGAGGAAGCTAATTAATCTGGAGCAAAAGTTCAGATGTTTACTATTGAAAAAGCTTAAACAATAGGGGAAGAAATCCATCTGAGCTTCTGATGTTAAAAGCCCAATGGTTCATTGGATTTTTCCTCAAATTAAGTTATGAGATTGATTTACAGAAGCAACTTTGGAGCAATAGTTACTTTTTTTTTTTCCTTTTTAGTTTAATTGCAAATAAATAAAACTTCATAGAAATAGATATTTCTAAGACATTGCATGAAAGTACTTTGACTTGCTTAATATGGTATTTTGATAGGCTTATATGAAGTATTAACTCCTCCCTAACATTTAAAACAAAATTATATCTGATGATAGAAGAGAAATCTTTACATTATAACTATTTCAAGAATTTTGTTCCATGAAACTTCTTTTATCTTAAATTGAAAAATTTCTTGCGTCTTAAGAAAAAATAAAAAAAAACACAGATGGAAACAGTGAGATGAATGTTAAGATTCTTTCTTGAAAAGAAGATCTAGTGTATTCATGTTGTTATCTTTTTATTTTAAATTTCTACTTTATAGTAACTTCAACCTAACTGGATGTGAAGTGTCCAGTAGGAAAAAAAAAAAAAAAGCTATCATTCTGCCACAGCACATTTCAGCTCTTCAGCTCAGCTGTAACAAAAATCTAACAGATCATGACTGTGCAGAAGTATCCTGAAGCACTAGCCGGAGCTACATGTTTTCATTAGACTTCCATCGATTTTTTTATTTTATTTTATTTTAAGCATAATGGATTGAGGCTTATGCCTTTCCTTTCTATATTGCATATGTATCATATATATATATATATGATATATGAGTTCAGCACTTTGTGGGACTTAAGGATAACTACTGAAGCATTAGTTTATCTGGGCTTTAGTTACCCAGGTCATGACAATAAGCCTGTTCATCTTTACAGCACTTGTTGGAGCTCATTTTATAAACTGAGAAAGTTCTTTTGTAGGGATATATCCATACCACCAAGAAAGTGGAGCAGGAGCCATTCTCTGACCCTGAGGCTGACTCATTTTGCACTGGTCATGTTCATAAAGATAAGCCTCTTAATCTATAAAACTTGGTGGATGCATCAAAAAAGCACATAGAATCATCGAATCATACAATATCCCGAATTGAAAGGGACCCATAAGGATCATCGAGTCCAACTCCTGGCACCACACAGTTCTACCCAAAATTTTAGACCATGTGATAAAGTACACAGTCCAAACACTTCTTAAACTCCAACAGGCTTGGTGCAGTGACTACTTCCCTGGGGAGCCTGTTCCAGTGTGCGACCACCCTCTCAAACACAATGAGAATATCTCCTGAACTAAGACAGGCCATTCTTTATGTTGAACCAAAATAGTACCAGTGCTGGTAGCATCATTATGGCAGTATAGATAACCATGGTCCTGTGCCTTTTTAGTTAGTTTAACTTTTGTTTAGTTTATTACTGTAGGTATCCCTAGTAGCCTCAGTGCTTAACATAGTAGTGGCCACTCCTCTGATGGGACCTTTCTTTATTATGATTAGCTTCTTTCCAGTCAAAGTAAAGAGAAGTCACTGGTACTGACAGAATTAAACCCAAGAAGTATCAAACTCAAAGCACAGATTTGCTTTTTCCTACTGAGAGAGTCAGGCTAAAGACTTTTGTTGCAATGGTCTGAGTGAATAAAGGAGATAATGAATATGAATTCTTGTCAACATAAGCTACGTAATGCCAACTACATAATCTTTTTCTTTAAATCACATGGAAAATAAAAACAGATCTTAACATGTACTACTAACCAGATTTCTAATGGAGGGTTGACTATATATTATGTTTTTAATTGATTCAAATGCAAAATGACTTGTTTACATAGTTGCTTTTATTATTATTATTTTCTTACACCATTAGATTTGAAGTTTCATTACAAAAATTTTGTTTATGTTTTCCCTGTTACACATAATTAAAATTAAGCCTTCTTTCAATAAAGGATTAATCTGGAGCAAAAGTTGAGATGTTTACTATTGAAAAAGCTTAAACAGTAGGGGAAGAATTTCTGTTACACTTACCAGAATACTTATTCTAAATTTTATCCCACTTGTGAGATTGATTGTGAATTCAGGTATTTATTGTGATATATAGATATTAAATTAGATCCTCAAGAGGCAGTCTTGCTCTGTCTTTCATGCTTTATTGGTACTGGTTGACCATCAGATGCAGAAAATAACACTATTATCTCTTTTTATGATTACAAGTACTGATGCATGTATGGAGTTTTCTCCCTTAAAAACAGGACATTACTTATGAATGAAGGTCAACTCCCCTTACCAATCTCTTTCTCCGTGACCTGAAATCTAAACTCATTCCCTGGTTCTTTTGACTTTCTAATCAACTAATAATATGGTATTACTCTCTAATCCTTTCTATTATCCTTATCTCCATTCTTCCATCACATTCCCTTTGGGGTGCATGTAAGCTTTTCTTCATTGCCTACAACAGAGGATAGACAATTTGTAATGTTTTTTTTTTTAGACAAACAAACACATGATTTTGATATGCATTTATGATCTTGAATTACAGTCCCATCCTTCAGCTTGTGTTGGTCTACCTAAATCCTGCTGAAGATTTCTAAGTTCAAGATATCAGCCTATCTGCCTTGTTTTCAGGGCTGTGAACTGCTTGCATTCCTAGACTCTATTGATACAGCTCCACTTAATTAGAAAATGTTTCATCCAGGTCTGATTTTGTTTTGTATTTAACACTGTGAAATACATAACTTTTTGGAGAATAGAAGATCTGAACTTTATATCCTCCCATAATGATTACTCTTACCACTAGATTAAGACTCAGGCATACGGTGTCTGGGCCTATGATTCTGGAATTTTTGGCTGCACATTTCTGTAAGTTTCAACAGAAATGAGAGAGAGAGCTCTCATGCAAAATTCACATGGATTTGTGTTTAGGTACTTAAGGAAAATGGAAGGTGTCATTTTAATCTATGATTATATCATAGACAACAGGGCATCCAGCTCCATAGGTGAGTCTAGGATCAGACACTGGATTTCAAGAGGCTGGAAAACCTCCTATTGACTATACTAACTCTTGAAGAAGCTAGCACTTCACTTACATGGATTGGGATTATATCTGGAAATACCCGTATAATACTTGAATCTTAAATCTACAGTCATAAATTTTCTGGGTTTCTCCTCTGACTGCCCAGGGAAATTAGATGATTAGATTAGGCAAATGGAATGCCCCCTTTTATACCTGTAAGTCAAATAATTTAAGATCCAGATGAAGTGCCAGCTAAATTAGATACTACCTGCTTCCTTCAGGGAAAGCTTCAAAAGAAAAATACCAGATTTGATCCACGAAGTTAACATTGCTATTCTAAAGTGGTCATTATTCATTTATTTAAAAAATACTGTTTTGTAGGAAAGTTGTAAATAATTCAGTTTCTTCCAAATTAAAAATGCTAACAAAGTTCTTGTCTGACTGAACATTCATTCATTACCCAATAAATAATTTTAAAGGGATGGCCTAGGTTACAATTCTGTTCAGCTCATATTGCTTTACCTTTAACTTATCCTAAAATTCAGCAATTAAGAAAAGTTGTAATATTTGCAGTGGTCTATACTACTGTGGTTGTTTTACCCAGATGGGTAGCTGAGCTCCACCACAACCACTCTCTCAATCCCCCTTCTCAAAGGGAAAGGGGGAGAAAATATGATGAAAGAGGTTCAAGCGTTGATTTAAGAACAGGGACCTCACTCAACAGTTATCGTCATGGGCAAAGCTGACTCAGCATAGGGAGATTAATAAAATTTATTACCTATTACTAACAAGCTAGAGCAGTGAGAAACAAACAAATAAACAAACAAACAAAAAAAAAAAGCAAACTGAAAACACCTTTCCCACCCCCATCCACCCTTCTACCTCCTCCCCCAGAGGGACGCAGGGGAACAGGTAATGGGGGCTGTGGTCAGTCCCTAACACTTCTTCTCCACTACTCCTTCACGGTCACTGCCCCTGCTCCACGTGGGGTCCTTCCCATTGGATGCCATCCTTCCTGAACTGACCCTGTGTGGGCTTTTCACAGGCAGCAGCTCTTCAAGAATTGCTCCAACATTGGTCCGTACCACAGGTCCATACCTCAGAAGCAAACTGCTCCAGCACGGGTCCCCCATGGGCAGCAGCTCCCCCCAGACCCCCTGCTCCTGCATGGACTCCTCTCCACGGGCTGTGGCTCTGGCCCGAGGCCTGCTCCTGCGGGGGCTCTCCATGGGCCGCAGCTTCCTCCAGGCCACAGCCACCTGCTCCACCGGGGGCTCCTCCACGGGTTGCAGCGTGGAGATCTGCTCCATGTGGGACCCGTGGGCTGCAGGGATGCAGCCTGCTCCACCAGAGGCCTCTCCACAGGCCTCATGGGAACTTCAGCTCCAGCACCTTGAGCACCTCCTGCCCTCCTTCTGTAGGAGGAACGTTGGAACCTGAATAACCTTGGTTTCTGCAAGGCTGTTTCTCACCCCCCTCTCCCAGCTGTTGTGTCATAGAAGGTTTTTTCCATTTGTTAAATCTGCTCTCCCAGAGGAGTAAACAACATCACTTATTGGCTTGGCTCTGGGCAGCGGCAGGTCCCTTTGGAGCCACCTGAAACTGGCCCTCAGAACCTAACATGGGGCAGCTTCTAGATTCTTCTCACAGAGGCCACCCCTGTAGGCCCCTACTACCAAAACCTTGCCATGTAAACCCTATTTTTTTTATTTTGCCTGGCACCAATGGTAGAATAATCTGAGTTAATTAGAGCTCATGACAAAAATCACTTGCTTTGAGCTACTCTTTCTTTCCTTTGAAGAATGATGGTGACACTTAGACTCAAAAGGTCAACTTGATGTGGAGCTAGTTCTTCACTACAGATCTGAAAATCCCATAAATACAGGGTTGGATTGGACCTTGAACTATGATTGCCTGTAATTCTTACAACATACTTTGTCATACCACTGAACGGGAGGAAACTCAGTTGAAGTTGTGGTAAAATGGCAATGTTTTTTAAATAATTTATAGAAACATATTCTTAAAAGAGAAGAAAGCTTTTTAGGCTGATATGAATGTATCTCAGTAAGTGGAGCCCACTGGCTGAAAGAATGAATCACAGTAATGAATCACCTAGAGCATCCGTTTTCTGTGACTCAGGCTTTTGGTGTTTCTGAGAATAGTAAAGGTAATAACTAAACAAGATGAGAGATAAATATTCATAAGATCATCTGAGAATTATTTAAAATATATATAAAGCAATTCATAGCGTTGGACATGAAGTTCATGTGCAGTGTTTTTATATTGTTACAGAGGTAGAACAAAAATGTTTGCATTTTACAGATCCATTCCCATTCTCGTTTGCAGAATAAAGACGTTACATGCAATGTGCAGACTTCTCCAGTGATGTACTACATACAGATGAGATTACAGTGACTATTAATTACTGGAACCGTTACTTCACTCCACAAATAGTCAGAGCCCTTTCTCAAATGACAAGATTTCAGATAAATTAGCACGTTAGATGTCTAAGTAACCAAATAACTATTTGTAAGCTTCACTAGCAATGATGTGCTGTATAGTTGTTTTTGAGTATAAAGGTGTTTCTATAGGTAATGAGTGCCCTATTCAAAATTTAATTTATCTGATGGTGGGGAAGAAAACTGCCACTAAAAGTAGGAAATCTTCACAGCAATATAGAAAGGTTCTTCTCAATTGTCTTATTAAGAATACTGATTATTCTGGAAATCTTTCATCGAGGAAAATTTGAATGTGATAAAAAGGCAAAGCCCTTCATTTCTCTGATTCTTTCAGACATTTTTAAAGATAAATTTGTATTGATTCTTTTTCAACTGTTTCTGTACCAGTCCCTCTCTTTCTTCCTCTCTTTCTCCTTTTTAACAATGTTGGTGGCATACACTTCTATTCCAAAATAAAGTAGAATAAACACCATTCTTGAGTGGGAGTATGCTATCCGTCAGGGTTAACAGCAGTATTTGTGGATCTGGGATATTCTGTGCCCTTTCCTGTAAATCAGCAACCTCTCTTATCTATGTTTCAGAAATTATGTGTATGTGATAGTGACAGAACAAAGCAAAAAGGGCATGGCACTTTTGCATAATTCAGCTTCCAGCAAAGGAAGCAAATCTGGCCAAATCACAAATATACAGTTATGCTCAGCACAGGACTGCTGATCAAAATGAGAAAAATAACAACTGGGAAAAATCAGAATATCTTTCCATATACAGGAAAGATACTTAGCAAAACGTAAAATCTTCACATCGCTAGACAGTCTGAAGAATAGTGTTGAATTACTAATCTTAACCTAACTAATCTTGTGGGGACTTAAGTGTCATGTCAAGAGCTCATTTGAATACCATTCAAGCCATTAAATAGTTTGTGTCATCATGCTGAAACTGTTGAGTGAAGAATCTGCAAACAACAGTAATCATCTCAATATGAGAAAAAATCCCCGAAGACACTGAGAACTCGAGAGAGAAATATAAACTGAGGATCCAAGTTGAATCTTAGAATCCACTGACAGAAGCACGGAAAGAACTGCTTGCACACATCTTGGACAATGTTGGTGTCACCAAATTATTTTCTTTATTCTTTCCCTTTGCTTATCATTGGAGTGGGCCAACTAGATGCTCATTCCGATGGAAAAGCTTGTTACCAGCTCCTTTTATGATCTACGTTTTCTTCTTTCCTTTCCTCAATCCTTTTATCTTCCTCTTTGCAGTCTTTTAGAAACTCATAGTTTCTGAACTATGTGCCTAAAAAGGAACTTGTGCAGGTCATCTATTACAACCCTTTGCTCAAACTTTGATTGATAAGCTCTAATACAATTTTGAATACATTCTGTCCTTGAAAATGAACTTTGATGGACAGTCCACACCTACTGACTGTAACAATAGACTCAGCCCCCCATCTTGTAGAAAACTGTTTTATTTTATTCAAAATGAATTTCTATTCATGTGGCAATGCCTTAATTTTGTTTCTTTTGCTTCCTACCTTTTCACATAACATTTATTAGTCAATTTTCTCAAAGTCATCACTGATAAGTGTGTTAAATAGAAGAGAGCCTGAATGGTTTAAATACTAAATATTGCGTTATTTTTGAAAGCCTGTAAAATATAAAAAGATCAATACTTGCAGAATGACTTGCCAAAAACAGTAATGACAAGTTTCAGCACTTGAGGATTTTGCTTCCATTTTGTAAAAATTGCATTTTTCAGTTTTACGTTTTTATTCATGCTGTTGTACCCACATTAGTGAATTACCGTAGTGCTGAATTAAAGTGTTTTAAAATGAATACATTGTGATATAGTTTGAAAGAACGTATATTAGCCAATTCAGCTGAGATAGTAAAGGAAATAATAGTAGTACAAAAAAAGCACCATAAATCACTGTAATTTAATCACTGCAATAAGTTAACGTGGTCTTTTGTGGAAGCTTCTGCATGCTTTAAAGAAATAGCATGTTTAAGACTTAGCAAAAACTTATATTAAGAGTTATGCAGTAATACTGAAAATGTAATAAAACAAATCTAAAGGTCAACATAATGGTATAATGTTGAACTAAATCTTGAATCATCCTGGTTTGTGTCAAATAGATGGTGCGGTTGCAGATGCAAAATTAGCATGTGTGCACACCATTTATAATGAATAAAATCCAAGATATCCATCCTTACCACACTGGCAGTCACTTCCAGGAAAAAGATAAAATAAAAAAATCCCTGAAAGTACTCAGCAACAGAAAAGAAGGATAGACCATGTAGCTGCAGAAAAGCGTTTTTGCAATTCCTGTTCTTCCTGCAGAAATTTGTTCAGACAGAATTGTATTTTTATATTTTTAAGACTGTCTGATATGTTCCTGTTACAGAAGATAGTTAAGGCCTTTGGAGATGTTTATATTTTACCTCAGATATTGCTGCTGTGACTGGTAATATTGTCTGCCCCTATAAGCACAGAACTGATGAGAAGAAAGGTTTAGCAATGGCAAGTTTGAAAAAGCTTATAGGCTTCTAGCTTTATCCTGGGCTGCTCTGTGTCTTCTGTCATTAACAGAAGATATGAGTATTCTGAGGTAGGAAACGGAGTATTTTAGGAAACTACAGGAAGAAGAATTAATAACTGGATCACCACATCATTCCTGTTAGCGGGAGAGATGGAGAGAGAAGGTGTCAAGGAAGGAGGAGAGCAGTAACGGTCTTCTGTATAACAGAAGAACAACTGCATAAGCCCTTATGACAGTCCAGGTGCTAAATTATTCTTCAGAACTGTCTGAGGAAAAAGTGTCATTTCTCTCAATTTGGGAAGTAGATATGATTTTTTTAGCCATCTGGAAAACTGAGGGGTTGATGAAGGCAGCTAACTGAATTTATAATTCTTCCTGATAGCAGCTGTCTAGTGCACTGGCCTGCTCATGACACCCTGATAACCTGCTGCTGGATTTAGGGAAAAGGGAGCACTTTCAAATAGCTGCTGTTTTTCTGTGTAATGAAGAGGGAACTCCCTTTTCCCTGAACCATCACGCAGAGTGAGAGCAAGAGAGCCTCGTGCTTGCTGAGACCAGTTATGGATGGGTCATGGGCTGATGACAGCCTCTAATGGAGAGGATTGATGATTTGCACTGTACAAGTTATTGCTTGCTAACCCCTAGATGAATTAAGTTAATAAGGTTATGAACCCAGTTAAACCACATCTGTATATGCTGTCTGTACTTTGTGTGTCAGGTTCAGTGATTAAGTTGCCTCTAGCATTTCATGGATTTGGATAGCCTTTCATTTTCAGCTGGTCTGTTTCCCATCAGCTGCCACACAGTGATAGGTCTCCCTGTGCAATGTGCAATGTTCAGTGTAATTAACGAATGCAAGATAACCCTGTATTTATTACTGCAGTTTGTAAGTAAAAGATTAATGAGTGAAAAATGCAGAGACTGTTGTGCTAGGCCATTGCCCCACTAAGATGTCCCTCTGCATATGCAGATTTTCATGTTGGCTTTGATTTGAAGGGAAGAATCCATGCCTTTGGTTTTGAAATACAGCTATAACATGCTCTGCTATCTGTTTTTGCCTAGAATAGTGACTATTCCCATCATTAATGACTAACATTGCATATTTATAATTTTTCTGTTTGAAAATATGTAAAAACACTACAGAAAGGATTTCACAACTCAGAAAAATTTTGTTTAAATGATTTCAACTGAGTTGCATTTCATACTGGATTGTCTGCATTTAAAGTGTTTTAATTATGTGTATTTGTGCATGTATATTTTTTCCCTGAGTGGGACACTATAATTTCATTTTTGTTCTGGTTTGCTGACAAGAAGTGAACAGAATTTGTGATATTGTAGGAAAATGTCTACTTCCACTTAGAAAACTGTCAAATCTATCCAATTGCTGCCTACCACTTTAATATAGATGTTTCATTAACTGTAGTTCTGCAGATGTCTTCCTGTTAGAAAAGATCACATGTCTAATGCCAAGAGTGCCTGTGTACTTGGTAGAACAATGATGGAGAAAACAAATTTTTGAGAAACCGAGCCCTCTGCTGCAGACCTCCTCCACCATCCCCACAGAGCCACTCCTCCCCTCAACCTCTCAGGAGATGCATTAGACAAATAGCTGCTGCATTTCTGAATGCAAAAATAGAAGCCTTTAGTAAATCAACAAGGAAATAAAACCTTGAATTTGAAGAACCGTCGTAAAGAAAATCCTCCTTGTAGCACCTTCATAATAGAGTCAAAGGACTTTGAGAGTTTGTGCTTCTGTGACTAGATCCTGGCACTGAGCGCTGCTTCAGCAGCATCCTCTGTATTGCCAGTGAAAATCTATCTGTAATTCATTACTCAGCTACTGCTGCATTTCATAATGAGATGTTGTTCTTTTTGTTTTACTTATTGTAAAATAAAATGCGTTCCCATTTATATTTATTTAAAGCATGACCAAAACAGAAAAGACTTTTGTAACCTACACTTATGCTACTCCCTTGCAAAATAGTTAGTTACTTGCAACGTTTGCTTGTACTGTACACACACACACAAAAATAAAAAAAATAAAAAATTAAATAAAATAAGAAAAATTATAGCCCATACATTTCTTAAAATTCATTCACATATGAAACAATTCAGGGAAATAAGTATGATTGTCATGTCAAAAAAACAAAACAAAACAAAAAAATTATATTTTACCCTGCTTATAATATAATGACTGCTGCTACTGTTGAATTAGAACATGTATTAGAAAATACATTAATTCATCTTTTCTTCCCTTTCTGCTACAGTGTGTCAGGCTGCAAGATAGCAATTTGGCCTTTAATTTTTTTGCGATATTTTAACATCTTATAGAAATTTCTTAAAGCTTATGTAGTATATTGTAGTATATAGTTATAAATAGTTCAGGACTCGTTACACCATCAAAGTTGAGAAGATAAACCAAGACACATGCATTAAGTTTCCTTGACTTTTTTTTTTATAAAGCTGCTTGTTTAATGTGCAAATCTCAAGGACATGCATCCCCAGGGGTGGTTTTCTTATGCTCCAGTAATGGAGATTAAATTTGTGGTAGTTAGCTAGCTAGCTCTTTTTCTAACAAGGAAACTAAAATTCATTAAAAACTAATTAGGAATGTATAGGAGGTTAATACTCCATGTTAAGCCTTATTAATGTGAGATAAGTAATTCATAAAGTATCAAAGGACTGCAATGGACAGAATTAAGAAGAATTATACCACCAAAAACTACATTAAAGTAACATTAAGGGTCTTGTTTAAGCCTGAAAAAGCCAGGAAATTCAGAGTTAAAGCTAAATCCCTGTCTTTAATTCAGTTGTGTTTTTTTTTTTTTCTCTTTTTTTTTTTTTTTCCCTGCTGGGGAATGTACATGATGGTCCTCCGTTAAGACTCAGAGCACATCATTAGGTGATCTTTTTCTACAATTTAAGTTTCACAGTTAATTAAAATATAAATAATTCTCAAAGAGTATGGATTATTGACCAATTGCTTTCACATTCTTAAGATGGTTAACATAAAAATAATTTGCTAGATCTGAGAAATATATCTTCAGAACATGCTATTACAGCTACTTTCTAAGCCATGGTGACTTGCAGTTTTAGCAGTCAAAAAAGCTGTTAGGCTGTAATATTTATTTTCTGAAACATAGCTGTTTGAATCTCAACAAATTTCTAAATTAAAGAATTAATTATTTTAATCTGTTTTGAATATTGCTTTGTTTAATAATATATTTCTTTCAGTCTGACTTGACTGAATAATTGAAAGTGAAGAGTATTTAACAAAATCATATGATAATGTCTATACAATTATTTTTATTGTAGTGTTCCAACCTCAATCCATACCCAGCTCCATTCCAACTTCAGTAGTGAGGGCATATGTGCTGGTGCCCTCCCCCCAAGCACTTGGATAGAATGTAGGGACACAGCTTCACCATTGCTCTCCTAATCTGCCCTCTTTTAAATCACAGAAGGTGCTGACATACATGCCAGCCACGGTCCTTGAATGCAGTCCTATCACACTAAAGCACTTAACTAGAAAGTCTTGTACAAGCTGTCTTCAGCAGTATAAGAATTACTGAAATGGTATTTGGCTAAAGGATTAGAAAACGGCATTTGTGGCATCCTATACTTAGTGAATCTTCATGCAGAGTGGGAGGAGAGTGAGGAAGAACAAGGAAAAGAAAGTATGTGCATAATGAACCTTGCATATGTTCATTATCATTCTGGTAGCAAATCCTGAAGAAGAAAGCAGACAAATCCAAATGTTTTTGACCCCAGCAAAAGGTTTTTTAGATTGTGAGTCAGTCGAAAGAACTATTTGCTTCTGCACATGGGTAGAAATGAGAGGGAATGGTCCACCACAGGCTATTGTATAAGGAAGATTCAAAAGGGTATTCTACCCTAGCAGCTGGCTCCATTAGAAATGATGTGCAGGCAACAGATTTTTAATTGAAGTGAATTAGTGTTTGTGGGTTACACTACAAAAGTGAATTTTATAGTTGATTTGAGTGAAAAGAAAGTAAGAAGATTTGACAACTTAAACACATGAGCAATACTAATACCTTACATTTTAAAGTGCCTTTTTTTCCCAGAGGAACCCTAAGTGTTTTATAAGCTACATAGATGAATTACTTCATCCATCACTGAAATGCAGCTACCTCTCAGTGCACAGAGTGGCTTTACAGTGCACAGAATTATGATGCAGTATTGTTAAGCAGGCAATGGAGAATGCTGTAATGGCTTTGAATTCTTTCAGCCATTTCTTGACATTCTCTGTCAAGTCAGAGAACAGCTTTCACACTTTTTTGCTTCCATCTCCCAAACAATAAAATCCAAGGCATTTTTTTTTGGATACCAACAGCAACAGTTGGGCCAGTGGATGTGCCTTAGCAGAGAAAATTCAAAATGGTATTTCATTAAGAACCTGATTGACAGCTGCCTGTAGAGGTATGCAGAGGCATACCAGAAAGCATACATGAAATTGTCTGAACTTATGTTGATTAGCTGGAGCCTCAGCTATAGACAATTCTGACCTCCTCTGAAGGCTCCTCTAAATCTAAAGATTCCCAGGAAAGCCATGTACATTTTTTTTTAGTATAGAAGACAGGTAAAACAAGATGCAGGGATTTTCTCAGGAGGACCTCTCTGCTTCCAATTTATTTCTTTATACCATGAATAATTTTAGCCTTAATGTACGTTCCTTAATTTTATCTGTAAAACGTTTCAGTATATTGACACTATGCTGTGTGACAAATAGAAAAATAAGATTTCTTTAGATTTATGAGTAGGAAAATCATAATCCAGATCATTATGACTTAAAAATAAGCATATTTATAGTCATTATAACATGTCAAAGTTCTACACGTACTAAAGAAACAGGATTTCCCTTACCACTGAATTGAAAATTTTAACTCAGAGAATTTGTGGGGGCCAAACAGCATGTGTATTTCCTTTTCAAAAGAGTGCAAGAATGTTGAAAAAATCATTACAATATGTATGTTTTAGTTATTACAAAGATGAGAAGACATAATATTTATTTCATTAATAATGCATACAGCACACATTGTTCATTGTCTAGTGTTGAACAGAATTTTTCCAGAAATTGCTTAACAGAAAACCAGAAGGTATCCACAGGATTATTTTGAGAAAAATTTTGCAGAGGACAGGGAATAGCATGTTGCTGTTGTTCCTGCATTAAATCTATTAATTAGCTGTTTAAGTAATGTATGTGTAAGAAAACAAAACAAAACAAACAAAAATAAAAACAACTTAAACCTCATTTAAAATCCTCCCTGATAATCTTAAAAAAAAATATAATAATAACATTAAAAAAAAAAAAAAACTTAATTACATGATCACGTCTCTATCCTGGATTTACAATTTAGACAAAATATCCCTCACGGTCTTCAAAGACCAAAGAGACATTTATTTTATCCCCCTATAAATCATAGATTCAAAAATGGTTTGGGTTGGAAAGAATCTTAAAGATCATCTAATTTCAATCCCCCTGCCATGGGTAGGGACACCTTCCACTAGACCAGGTTGCTCAAAGCCCCATTCAGCCTGACCTTGAACACCTCCAGGGATGGGGCATCCGCAGCTTCTCTGGGCCCTTGATCATCATGATCAAGTCATCTTTCAAATGACATTTCTCAACTTTTTAATCTGAAATATTTTTATTTCTTCCAGATCTGAAGTCATTCTTGCGGCATTTCTCTAAACCTTGTCCAAATTTTTAATAATCTTTTGCAGATGAGACCTCAGATTTGCAGACCAGATATGAGCTCACTAATTATGTGTACAATAGTCTCATCTCTCTTTTTCCTTCATTACTTTATCCCTTTCAGCTTAGATTTCACACACAAAACAAAACAAACAAAAAAAAATGTTTTATACAAACAGACATGCACATACAAACACATGCACAAACTTTTGTTGACAAGTAATTTTGCTCATCTTCTGGAAACACCTTTATTGAAAGTATAACCAAACAAAAGACTACTCCTGAAGTTCAGATCTTAGCTGAGAGTTTTTCCAGCATGTTGTAGAGCTCTCAAGATGACCCAAAAACAGTATATCCATTTTTCCTCTCTTGCATATTCAGAGATTTGTCTTGAAGAATGGCTGAATGATGCAGCACGTAAAGAGGTCTCAGAGGATTCTGTCTTTTAAAAGCTATTAGGCTGGTATTCGTGGGGTATGGTAGGGATATGCTAAGTCAGACCTGACTACAGAAAACTAATATTCTCCTTGCAAAGAAGATGCCCAAATATATTTGTTTTCAGGAAACAACAAACAGTTGAACAGCTCATCATACTGAACAGTTCATCATATGTGTCCACTAAATATCACTGTTAACAGAAACAGATTATCTTAAATTTGTAGCTTTGGGTGTGAAACATAAATGTTTTAATTTTTATTCTGTCTTAAAAATGAATGAATAATTCAAATAAAGGCCATAATCAGATTGTTAAAATCCACTTTTGTTTTGGTGTATGCATATAAAAAAAAATAATTTACTTACAGCATTTTCGTAGATTTTTACTGTAAACAGTACAGAATTTCAGCAAAAAGATAGAGAAATCCCACTGATGAAATATGGTAAACAGTGCTTTGTTTCAGTCGTTTGTGATACTTCCAAGTAAACTCAAAAAATCTACTGTGGAACATAAATTGTGCATGGCACTGTCTAGCTACCTGAGAAACATGTGAAGCAAAATGCACTTTTAATATGTTTGAACTCTAAAACAGGGGAAGTTTACAAATTTGTAAAAGGTGCTTAAGGATGCAAGTAAGCACTTTTCACAGTCACATTGGGTACAGCAATGAAATAGGAATTCTTTCAAATTGTTCAAGGGCATTTGTCAATCTCACTGTGGCCTATCTACAGGTGCATTAATAACTTTGAAAAACAGTTCCAACTTGAAAAACAGTTCCAGAATAAGCTATTGTGTCAAAAAGATCAAAAATTACGAGGATTTCTATGCCAGACTTTACTAAGTGCCCACAAGACACTCTCATTCAGTCACTGGAGTAAAAGATTTTAAGAGAGAGAATAATGTGAAAAGAATATTCCAGAGAAAATTTAATCTCTCCCTTGGTCACAGAAAGCAGACAAATTAATATTTTTTCTCAATTTTAGATAAGATATAGACTTCAAATTAGCTAGAAAACTCACTGGATCTTTGAAATCCTTGTGAGAAGCAAAAGATGGGACAAATATATTTTTGGGAAAGAAAGTTAAAAAATTCTTCTTTTTTACCATGAAAGCCTTGCCCAAATTCACATTCATGGAAAAAAAAAAAAAAAAAAAAAAAAAAAAAAAAGCTGCCACAAGAGTTACTGGCTGGGTACAAAGTCTGAAATTAATTTTCTATCATGACATTCGCACAATGTGTTGTGTGAGTGTGAGTGGTTCTTACTGCAAAGGGTGTTGGCAGAGCCTTGACTGCCTCATTTAATTGCCTCTGCATCAAGGGCTTTTGGTAACCCTGTCACAGAATCACAGAATCACAGAATTGTCTAGGTTGGAAGAGACCTCCATGATCATCTAGTCCAACCTCTGTCCTAACACTAACAAGACCTCCACTAAACCATATCACTAAGGACTACATCTAAACGTCTTTTAAAGACCTCCAGGGATGGCGACTCAACCACTTCCCTGGGCAGCCCATTCCAATGCCTAACAACCCTTTCAGTAAAGAAGTTCTTCCTAATATCCAACCCAAACCTCCCCTGGCACAACTTTAGCCCATTCCCCCTCGTCCTGTCACCAGGCACATGGGAGAATAGACCAAGCCCCACCTCGCTACAGCCTCCCCTAAGGTACCCACAGAGAGCGATGAGGTCCCCCCTGAGCCTCCTCCTCTCCAGGCCAAACAACCCCAGCTCCCTCAGCCGCTCCTCATAAGACTTGTTCTCCAGACCCCACACCAGCCTCGTTGCGCCTCTCTGGACTCTCTCGAGCACCTCCGTGTCCTTCCTGTAGCGAGGGGCCCAAAACTGAACACAGTACTCGAGGTGCGGCCCCACCAGAGCCGAGTACAGGGGGACAATCACTTCCCTAGACCCGCTGGCCACGCTGCTTCCTATACAAGCCAGGATGCCGTTGGCCCTCCTGGCCACCTGAGCACACTGCTGGCTCATATTCACCTGACTATCAACCAGTATTCCCAGGTCCCTCTCGGCCAGGCAGCTTTCCAACCGCTCATCTCCCAGCCTGTAGCTCTGCTTGGGGTTGTTGCGCCCCAGGTGCAGGACCCAGCACTTGGCCTTGTTGAACTTCATACAGTTGACCTCAGCCCATCGGTCCAGCCTATCCAGATCCTCCTGCAGAGCCTTCCTTCCCTCGAGCAGATCGACACACGCACCAAACTTGGTGTCATCTGCAAACTTACTGAGGGTGCACTCGATCCCCTCATCCAGGTCATCGATAAAGATATTAAAGAGGACCGGCCCCAGCACTGAGCCCTGGGGGACTCCACTAGTAACTGGCCTCCAACTGGATTTGACTCCATTCACCACAACTCTTTGGGCCCGGCCATCCAGCCAGTTTTTAACCCAACGAGTTGGGTTAAAGTTCATCAAGTTGCTTTCTATCTTATATGGAATATATCACCATCCAGTGCAACAACTCTAGTTCCAAGACTAACATACGATGTCTTTGACATCTCTATGACTAAAACTCATTTGCTCAAAATGTGAACAACACTGCAGAATTCCTAAAGTGAATATCTCTAAGATTTTATTTGTATTTTATTTTATTGGTATTAACTTTAAGCAGCAGTAAAGGTATTTTGTTGTTAAGCAAGCAGTGATATACTTGGAAGTTAGTCATCTGCCTTTTGAATGGAAATTACAGTACTGATTAATGAAGATTCAGAGTCGAAATTGCCTAAACTTTGCTTGACAAAGCAAACTTTTAACAAGTTGACTTGTTAGCCAGAATATTCATAATAATGTAGCCTGACATGAGGTAAGTTAGTCAAACAGCTCACTTCTGGCAAAAGAGAAATTCTCCTCTTCTCCTGTCTTTTCTCCACTCCTGACGTACTTTCTGTCTTCTCTGTAGCCCATAAGGCACCACTGTGATTTCATTCACTGTCCTGGTAGCAAACTGATTCAGCAAGAGAAGTCCAGAAGTTTTATTTGTAGTCAGTGAGTTGAAGTAGCTAATGATGGACTTCAGTGAAAACTCGGGCCACTGTGAGGGAGGAGATGTGGCAGCACGGCTAGGAGAGAGAAGGGATATGAAGATCAGCTGGTGTGTTCTGGGAGCCACCCTACATACCCTACCTAAGTCAGTCAATGAAATACTCATGTCTTTCTGAGAGTTGGGTTTCCCATCCAGGGCCACAGTAACACACTTTTGTCAAAACCTGACAGAGCTTAGTTACTACATCATTTTTATTTTCCTTTTTGAAATACAGCCTAGAAGGAGGATAGAGCAGTTGTGATTTTGATGTAGTTGGATATGTCAGCTCTTTCACCAGATATAGGCATAGGAATACCTCTTTGGATAATCATGAACAGTTTAGGGAGTAACTAGACTCTGTAGATAACAGTACTTCCAGACAGAAATATAGTTTTAACTTCTTTTGAAAAATTATGTCAGTTAATGTAGATATCAGTGGATTTCAGGAACCTAAGCGGTTATGAGCTCCCTCCCCCCCCATCCCCTCCCCCCCTCCCCCAACCCCCCAAACCATTTTCTTAAACATTCTGCCAAAAATAACTTTAGTAGCATCTGCTATTTGGGTCTTGGCCTTTGCTCTGTTAATAACTCTCCTGAGTTGTAGTGTAACAGGTAACAGAATGAATGTCATATCCTAGAGGCCTTTGGAAGGTGAAAAAACAGTTCCATATTTAGAAAGTATCCACCTAGCCTGGAACATGAGGCCTTGTGATAGCAACTGACCAAGCAGCTCCTGCTCCTTACCTATTAAATAGCTTCTGGGGGAATTTAGTTGCTGATAGCATGGACATTTCTTATGTGAGCAAGATTACCTTTTATTCTGAAATACTTAGCCTCATCTTTGGGTACAGGAGCCTACAGTTTTATCTGTACAAACTACAGAGTAATTTCTCCCATGCTTTTAATCCCTCTCCCTGTAGAGTCTCAGTAAAGATCACAGCCTTTTGAGATGAGCATGTTAGGTATCATGCAGGGTTTCTAAGCTCACAATTGCTTTTATTTGAGAGAAAAGCAGAAGAGACCACAGAGCAGGATAGAACTGGAAGAAGCCTCAGTGCCGTGACTGAGGCAGCCCAGGAGGCACCAGGACAACCCCTAGAGGCCCTGCACAGGGCCTCATAATGCTCTAGATCAGTCATTTCCCTGCCAAATTTCTCCCTCTACACTGAGGAAAAATAGTTGCTTATCTCAGTAGACACTTGCTGTATTAGATGCCCTCAACTTAAACCATAAGGGCAAATTGCTGTTCTTTTATAATGATCCAATCTTCAGTGTGACTCCCTGATCAGCTTTCATCAAAGGATAACAGGCACCTGCCAAATGACTGTTACCAGGCAACCTCCACACTAATAAACCAGTTCTCCTCAGCTGAAGCTTCTATATTATCTGGGGTGATTATATTTCAATGGTTTAGAACATAAGTCAATGACTTTCCTTTGTTAGCCTGTACCAAGACCCTGTATTAATTTTAGTCCAAAATGGAGAGGAAAAGATAGTAAGAAGGACCAATCTTGCAGTCCAGGTAAAGACTATGTTTTCCAACAGGACAACATACAAATGATGCTCTTCAAAGTGGCAAAGGCAATATGTAGAACTAATGTGATTAGTATGTGCTAATTCTGATGGCAGTTCTGCTTTGACAGCAGGCATCAATTAAATTAATAGACAGTTACAAAGTAGAGCATATTGTTGTGCGGTTGACCTCCACATTTTCTGCCTTTGTTTACCTGGAACCTCTTTTTCTGTGTTTCTCTTTCCATAGACAGAGACAATCATATTATTGTGGAGGACTAGAGACAACCAATGTTGTTTATATTAGATTAGGGAGTAATTATAGTTAAGAATAATTCATGCAAAAAAAAGCAACAACAACAAAAAAAAACTGATAAAATTCACTAATAATCCATGTGACTCATAGCTCTGCAGGCACTGTATTTTGTTTTTGGAAACTACATGGCAGGCTGGAAGCTCATTTTTGGACTCACTAGCTGTCTGACAGCTGAAGACACATGACCTCTGCATAGGTCTGTGTTGCCTGGGCCCGATCATTTCCATATCTATTCAACCTTGCAACTGAAAGAAGCTAACAAGTACCATTTGCAAAGGATTTGTGTGTAATTTGTGAAAGCCTGTTTCCTAGGGTCTGAGACCACAGTCAAAGTTCACAGTATGAACTGCCTTCTAATAAGAAGCAACTTTTGGTTATTACTCATGAATCTACCTAGAAACAAAAAATGTAAAATAATATATCATCAATGCAGTTGCATCTGAGGGAAGCATGGATTTTTTTATTATTTTTTTTTCCAGACACAAAATTAGACAAACTAATAGCATTTAAGTGAAAGCATTCATGATTCAGAAAAGAATATATCGGGAATAGGAAAAAAAGGAAAAAAAAAAGTCTAATAAGGGAGTTGTGATCTAAGAGAAGTTGAGGGGGGTAGGCGCGGGAGAGAAGGGGGTGGAGAGAGTAAGTTTCAATTCTTCCTTTCAGCTCTGCCAGAGCAACAAAGACCACTTTATCCATGATGGTAGGGCAGGGGCTGAGGTTTAGTTGCTGATTTAAAAGATAGCCAACCAAGTCTGAAATTTGTGCCAGAAAACACTTCTTTTTTATGGGAAAAGTGGTTCCCTGTATTATAGATGCATGTTTGGAAGACTGCCAAAGCATTAGATGTCTATGAACAGATAATAAAGAAAACGCCTGTACACTCTACCGACTGTAGATCTCTGTCTTTTCTGTAACTTTTACATTGTTCATTAGGAAGGGCAGAAAAGTAAGCTGAATTGTTCCCACTGCCAGTTATCCACTTTCTCAGCAAGTGCTTTCATTGTTAAAAATACTTATGTCCTCTTGTTTGCAGCCAACTAAACAATAAACCTCAGAAATTTAGGATATTGCAAAAATGGAGTGAGATGGAGAAATGGAGGATTTGAATCCCAATCCAAATGGTGACCATTGTACACAACTGAGAACCAAACTGAAGCTGAAAACTGTAACTTCAGTTTTATCAACCTCATCTCTATGTCTTTAGCAAAGGAGCGAGCTTCAGTTTTTTTCTTTCTCAGTTATTTTTATGCATATTTAAACAGTTCCGTGAAAATGCCTACATACTTGAGCATGCACATTACCTATAGCTGCCTATATTCCCATAGGTAGTTCTGATCATGAAATCTGTTACATCTTGTAGTTTGTGAATAAAGTGATTAATAAATCACTCCACAGAGATAAGGCAGTTTCTTCTCAGCAACACAAAATATTAAACTGAAAAGAAAATTAAGGAAATAACGTGCTATAAGCAATACCTTTATGTTCAAATTGCCATGCATTATTTTGATCAAAATGGAATCTTAATTTTTTGTGTTTGTGCACTTTTTTAGGAAAGGGTGTAAAATGCTTTACAGTATAGTCCTTTGCCCTCTATGCTGGAGTGTAAGTTGTTCAAATAACATATCCTGGCAAAAGTATTCCTTATTACACTTTATTTGTGTTGAATTTGTCAGCATATTGATTAATTAATTTATTTCATTTGAGAAATAAACAGCTAGAAACAGAATGAAGCATAATAAAAATATATAAAACAACAACAACAAAAAATCTTTGGTGATTGGTCATTAATTTTAACAATAGCATTACACTGTTTTGACTTGTTTCCACAACTGCTTACATGTTTCTAAAGCTATAATTCACACTTTTCTAAAGAATGCATTTAATATGTAGAAAAATTATCACATTTAGCTGTAAAAACCTCCTGTAAGGATTTCTTGTGATTGTATCACTTTACGTTGAGGAAGACAGGAACTGGATGACATGATCAGAATTCTGCATTGCCCAGACAATTACATTGTATCTGGCACTTACTTTTCTTGCTTCATCTCTCTTTTTTAATTACCAATGTGATCTTAAGAATGAGATGGTATATTTATTTACTTACCTGTAGATTTATCTGGAGTGGAAAATTGTTTCAACATACTACAGTGAAACTACAAGCTGCTTGAAGGAGTATTCAAACTTAAAATAAAATTTATTTTAAAAACATATATAGATTGCATAAAAAAGAGACAAAAAATAAAAAATAAAAATAAAAATGGCTCCCTCTAGCTTCACTGTGTAATGCTAGAAAATAGAATGGAGCGTATCAGTTGTTTGTCTCTCACTAGCCATCTTCCAGACCTGAGATAACAAACTGTAAATTCTTATTAAATAGAGTATGGGAAGTGACCATCTCCAGGTAGAATACTTGATTATTTTTATCTACTTATTCATGTATTATAAAAACAAAACAAAGTAACAAAAAACAACCCTCAAGCTTTGTGGTAAGGCATGTATCTGTGTGCATGATGACTGAGATAGCTCCACACTAAAATAAAATTGAAAATAGAACTTTAATTTAAAGTGATAGCACCAGTTATCAAGTGTCCACTTCATAATAAGTTGGATCAGTTTAGCAACAGACACCTTTTCTTCCTGATGCTCCATTATATATTACAAGTGGGAAGAAATCAGCAGTAAAATATATCTCCTTCAAAAAGGGAAAGTTAAAATGCCAGTAATACAGTACCAGGAGGAGAATAACAGCTGCTATCTAAAGGTGTTTTTTCTGCCTGTCTGTTGCCTGGGAATTTTTGCATTTCTTTTTCCTTTCTCTATCATATGTAAGATATCAATGGAAGAAAACCAAGACAGACTCTAAATCTTTTCATTCAAAGTCATAGCAAACAAAGATAATGTTTTCCTCTTAATGAGATAAAGCAAATACAGTTGAGACAAGTAGATATGCTGCAAAAATTACTTCTTTTAAACATGAACATGTTTTAAGTAGGATGTTTGTCCAATGTATGAAACAACAACATGCTATACTGTAAATGCCTTTACAAGCAGCTTCATAGTCCTCAAAAGTACTTGAAGATAGTGTACTTGGATGTTTTCCTCCCCTTCATCCGTCACACCATCAATCCTTGATTTGTATGCAGTTTTCCTTTTAAAATATGACATCTAATAATGTGCCACTGGTTCTTCTGATTATTAAAGAATTTAGCAACACAAAAGTAAAGCAAAACAAACAAAGTAGAATAATTTATTTCAAAGCAGAAGATTCCAGCAGATATGTATACATATGCACACAAGTGTTTTCTATATTTGAACATCACATTCATGACCTATCCTGACTTTTTATTCCCCAGAAGTCAAAAATCCCTCAGATCCAGGCCAAGAGGCCCCAGCTGAAAAACTTCAAAGGTGCAAACTACCACCTCTAAGATTCAGAAAACATGAATTGCTGAACTGTTTTATTCTTATCAAATGCAAATTTTCTCTCACTAAAACTTTTATATGTGGTTAGCTTTTTTAGGAGCAGAAACTATTCTTAAATTTGTTACAAAGAGCAGCAAAATATAAGAAATTAGTCGCATTTTCTTCAGGAGCAAGACAATAACTCTTGCTTAATACAAGATTTAAAAAATGTGTTTTAGGTATTGGCCTGGAAATGTTAACACATAACTGGTCAAATCAAGAGAGAAAGTGGGAAATCATGCTCTTAGCTTCCTGTAAAACTGGAAGATTGTACTGGTTAGATTCTTGAATCTTGAACTGACTGAGCTAACCAATGGCATGAGAAACAATTTAGTTTCTTGTTCTAGAAGTTTTGTGTAGAACTAGAGGAATTCCTAAATTAGAGATGTGTATTACATCCATGGGAGAGCACCTACATCAAGCTTCCATTACACAATCTCACTGACCTCTTGTAGGACTCCTAGAAGAAGTATTTATTTTGAAATAATTTCTTGGACATATTGATTAGCAGATTACCTCCATAAACAGAAAATTTATAATATAATTCTTAGGAACCTCTTCAAAAGTAAGGAAACAGCAACATTTCTGTAAAAGAGAGATTAGGAATTCCATCCATAATGAGTGGACATTTCAATCAATCAGTCAGTGGATCTTCTTTATGCTATTGCTGGATTTGTATCTTCTGGAGATATTCTTTATTACAAACCACTGAAGATGTCTAAATTTAAATATCTGATTAATTCTATTCCAAGAGAAACAGTATTATTGCATAACCCCTCAGGTTTGTTTTATGTTAAATAGAAGAGATGGGAACGTTAAGCCTTCAGACTGAAAGTCTATCTAATTTTGATATAAACTTACCTCTTTTTCTTACTGTTTAATGCCAGAGATTTCAACATTGATTTAATGCCAGCCCTTGACATGTGCTTATGATTATTTGCCATACAGTGCCAGTTCCATATTAAAGCATAGTGAAAAGAGGCTAACAGTATAAAGATGTAGCTTACGCCTTTAGGTTGGCACATTATCTGAAAGTCAAAGAAGTCAGAACTTGAATTTAACATTCTGTCTGACAAGCATATCTGCCATGTCGTGTACCTGCACATTTTGCTCTATATTAATTAGAAAGAATGCTCTTCACAACTGAATTCCCGATACCAGTTTTGAAGACTGAATGGAGGTTATCAAAATGTCTAAATTTTCTCTATCAGTTGCTCTTGGGATTTGATAATATCTATGTACAAAGTGAACTAGTTACTGCTGAGTAACAGTAAGTCCCCTCCCTCTCTCCCCTATAATGAGAAGCTGATAGAGCTGGGACCGTTCAGCCTGGAGAAGATGAGGCTCAGAGGGATCTCTCGTCAATGTCTATAAATACCTGAAGGGAGGATGCAAAGTGGATGAAACCAGGCTCTTTTCTGTGGTGCCCAGTACCAGGACAAGAAGCAATGAGCACAAAATGAAATACAAGAGGTTCTGTCTAAACATCAGGAAGCACTTCTCTACCGTGTGGGTGTCAGTACTGGAATAGGTTGCCCAGAGAGGTTGTAGAGTCACCTTCCTTGCAGATCTTCAGAAACTGTCTGGAAATTGTCCTGGGTAACTTGCTCTAGGTGTCACTGCTTGAGTAGGCGAGTTGGATCAGATAACCTCCAGAAGTCTCTTCCAACCTTAGCTGTTCTATGATTCTATGGCTCTTAAAGAGCCATATGGCTCATTGCTAATGTATTTCATTGTCTCACCATCACCTTCACTAACACTGTATCTTTCTCTTATTGATATTTCCTTTGTTTTCACCTAAGCACACACAGCAGAAGTTGCTAAGCAAAAGATTTTTTGCTTTTTACTTTTCTTTCCTTCTGCTAATTCTATAGTTTTAATAGGGTATTAAAGTAGAACTATTTGAATTCTGCAGCTTTACATTGTTTCATTTTGTTCACTACCTCGTACTTTGTTCATGATCTTGCCTTGTTTAGCAATGCTGTTTCTGAAATAGATCATACTAACAGCCTTAAGCCGTGACATTTTATGAGTGGAATTGTGCTGTGATAGATGATACATTATTTAGTGAATAGTGGTTGCTAATATTAAAAACAAACAAAAAACAAACAAACACGTTTTCTGTTCTTTCTGTTCTTAAAAATATTACAGTTGAAAACAAAAAGTTTCCTTCTTTTCTTAATATACTGTTTCTCTGCACTAGTTTAAAGAAATGTTCGGATCCATGGACAGAAATACTTCCAGACAATACAGTAGCTTAATTTCAGCCCCACTCTTCTAGCTTCATCATGTCGTATTACTCTATCATTCAGTAAATAGCTGAGTCTAGCTAGCTAGTTTTCTTTTGCTGTCTTGTTCTTTAAATTCTAAAATCCATGTGTCTGTATTACCTAGGATTAGGAAACTGTCCTTTCAATACTGAGGTTCACTTTCAGGAACCTTACAGTTTCAGGAGAAATTTAGTCTGTTCTTCCAGTAGTGATGTCTCACTTATTTTTTTTTTCATATATATACACACTATATATATATATTTTTATATATATTTATATGTATATATATTGTTGCAGCTTTTAGGTAGGATAATCTTTATAGATTTCATCATATATACTTCAGTGTACTTTACCTTTAATTCAGAAATTCTTTAGAGTCATTTAAAAGTAAGATCCCTTGGTTTCACAATTTATTTCTACTGACAAGGATTGCACTCTCCATGCAGATCTCTGTTCTTATCTTCAAGCATGAGAACGTTGGAGACATCACATTGAGATAGGAATATATCCTTGTTTCATTCCTTCATGCACTGTGGAGGAAGGAAATAGCAAATTATCTCTGGCAGCTGTAGTTGAAGGAAGTAGAGGTCTTTGTGAAATTACATATTTATAGTGGTGTGTCAGCTCGCCAGAGGGCCTGTTAGTCATGTTCATCCCAGTGGTCAGATCCAGCTCTCATGAAAATGTACAGAAAGGCCCCTATTGGTTTGAGACGGAGCAAGGACTGCCGTAAGGACAATACTGACTAAACAGCCATGGTCAAATTACCAGGAGTATGTGTAAAAGAAAGAAAAAAATATGGAAAATCATGATCCAATGTGGCAATGAGAACTTTTCCACAAAGTGCGTACCCCATTCATAAAAGTTGTGCTCAGTGACAGCACTCTTAGAGGTACATTGATTTCCCTGTGAACTCCAGTGGTTCCCAATCACAGAAAATTTATTCACTTTCCTCTGTGACTAACGTAAATATGTGGGAATAAGATTAAAGAACTATATACATAGGTAACATTAAGTCAAATTTTTAAATTGCCCTTGAGCCAGTAAGCTAATAAGATATAGTGACCCACTTAAGCAGCTTGTATGAGGAAAATCCTGCATAAAGCCAGCAACCCATCCTTTCTTTGCTGAGATAGAAATTGGGTGTGCTATACCTACTTTTTTCAGCAGCACTGACTTCTTTAAATGCATTGGTTGACAGTCTACAGAAGCTATGGAGTTAGGCCATCTAATTTACCAGCTATGAAAATAGCATATGAAAACGCACAGGGCGTCCAGTGCACCCTCAGTAAGTTTGCAGATGACACCAAGCTAAGTAGTGTGTGTCGATCTGCTCAAGGGCAGGAAGGCTCTGCAGGAGGATCTGGATAGGCTGGACCGATGGGCTGAGGTCAACTGTATGAAGTTCAACAAGGCCAAGTGCCGGGTCCTGCACCTGGGGCGCAACAACCCCAAGCAGAGTTACAGGCTGGGAGATGAGTGGTTGGAAAGCTGCCTGGCAGAGAAGGACCTGGGAGTATTGGTTGATAGTCGGCTGAATATGAGCCAGCAGTGTGCTCAGGTGGCCAAGAAGGCCAACAGCATCCTGGCCTGTATAAGAAGCAGTGTGGCCAGCAGGTCTAGGGAAGTGATTGTCCCCCTGTACTCGGCTCTGGTGAGGCCGCACCTCGAGTACTGTGTTCAGTTTTGGGCCCCTCACTACAGGAAGGACATGGACGTGCTCGAGCGAGTACAGAGAAGGGCGACCAAGCTGGTGAGGGGTCTGGAGAACAAGTCTTACGAGGAGCGGCTGAGGGAGCTGGGCTTGTTCAGCCTGGAGAAGAGGAGGCTCAGGGGAGACCTCATCGCTCTCTACAGTTACCTTAAAGGAGGCTGTAGTGAGGTGGGGGTTGGTCTGTTCTCCCACGTGCCTGGTGACGGGACGAGGGGGAATGGGCAAAAGTTGCGACAGGGGAGTTTTAGATTGGATGTTAGGAAGTACTTCTTTACCGAAAGGGTTATTAAGCATTGGAACAGGCTGCCCAGGGAGGTGGTGGAGTCACCATCCCTGGAGGTCTTTAAAAGACGTTTAGATGTAGAGCTTAGCAATATGGTTTAGTGGAGTGCTTAGTGTTAGGTCGGAGGTTGGACTCGATGATCTTGAGGTCTCTTCCAACCTAGAAATCTGTGTCTGTGTCTGTGACTGGTAGTGTTGAAATCAAAGGGGGTTAGGCTTGTTTATTAATAGTCCTAAAAAAATAATAATAATTAAAGTCTGACTGACTGTTGTATTTTTATAATCTTTTCATCCCTTAACACATGGAAAGAGGATTACAAATAAGTCTTCTGGTCAGAAGTGATAAGTGATCAAATAGTTTCAAAAATATTTAATATAAAGATTTGACAGCATTGGGCTAGTTTATATTTAAGTGCCAGACAAATAATATGAGTAAGAATGTATGATTGCATGTATATTTTTTAACATACTTCAAAATACAAAAAAAAAAAAAAAAACACTTCTTCACCCCTCCTATAAACAAAGCTAAAGAAGGTTGGGAATAATTGCCGAGGTAATTTTTTTCTGAAAACCAGTGCAGCAAAATGTAGTAGTACAGTAATACATGCAAATAGGTATTAAAACTGCTTAACAATAGAGAGTTTAATGTGATTGCTGAAAGGCCTGAACTTTACGTAGATTTAATGGAGAAAACTCAAGAGCACATATGGGCTGGTCAGAAGTTGAAATGCAGTATTTATAAGGCCTTAATCTTCACAGTGAAAAGACAAGTGACAAGAGGTGGACTGTGGGTTCCATACATAAACCAGATTAGTTGCTATCTCAGTGAATTTAAGTGTTATCTAACATCTCTTTTGAGCACCATTTGTGTAAGGAGGAAGAGAAATCTCTATAAGGAGTTCAGGTGCCTAAAGTAAGCACTGAGGTTCAGTATTTCAGCTTGGCAGTGAAAAAGAATCTCTCCTTTGTGTACATATAGCGAAGGCAATTTTGAAAAAAAAAAAATGTTAACACAGACAGTTTAAATGCAGCAGTATTTTCCAGGTGGTAAATTACAAGCTGAGAAGACCTGAGAACTACAAAAGGACTTTAAAAACGAGTAAAATACAAAGTACTTAATTAAAGAATATTCAAATAATAATACATGGGATAAGCTACAGATGTTTCTAGAACACACATATCCTCTCAAAAATTATCTTATTCTGCAGCAAGAGATTTGACAGCACTTTCTTTAAACAAAGTCTGAGGTTTTTACCTTCTGCTCAATGCATAGAGACCAGAGCATGAAAATTACGATATCATTAATAGGAGCTTCTGCTTCTTCATAAACAGCTTTGATTATTAAATACTCTTTAACATTAAGTTATGGGTTAGTATCACCTCCTTTTTCTTAAATTACAAAATGCTCTCCAAACCAACAGAACCTTTAAAACACTGTCCTGTACTGTTCAAAATATGCACTTATGGGTAACTTCATTTCTACAGTTTTGTGTGACAGGCATTAAATTATAACTTTAGATACTGAAGATGGGTAATGTAAGGACTGATGTAAAGTATGGTCATGTTGAAAAGCTTTGGTTAGTTTTTTTGCATCTTAAGCACTAATTAATTTGTTACAATCTGTTTTCATTTAAGAATGTTTTTAACTTCATTTAGTCATTCAAAATTCTGTTTCACAACAGATGAATAAAATCTTTGAAGTACAACTGTAAGCCTCTGTGTGTACAGAAAAGTATAAATTTATTATATCTATACCCTCTTGTTTTCAGCTATGCGCTTGAAAAATATTTGTCTCTTCTGGAAGTGGAAGGAGTGCTTAAAGATCTAATATAGTCTTCCTTAGTCACCTATTATTTATGAGACTGTTTTAAGCAAGAGTTTTCAGACATAGCTACCTAGAACTAGTCGTATTTTCTGTATGTAAGCACCTTGACTGAAACCTTGCTTAGCAAAGGGGCTGCAGTCTCCCTTACACGTGTTGCTTTTGATGCAGAGGGAAGTGATTATTTTCTTGTCTTCAAGATCTTCAGAGAAAGACCTTGGGCTTCTAGGTCCCATAGGGAAATGTATATGTTTAAATATGTCTGAAAAATTCACTGCAGTTGTTAAATTCATTCCCATCATTGTTGCAAATATTTGAAATAAGAACTCCTATTTCAAACTCCTGTTCTGTCATTTAACGTCTGAAAAATTTATTTGAATATGAATGCCTGAAATCGTGATAGTTACGAAAGGCATAACCATCCAAAAAGCATCCAACTGAAAGTTACCCAGTCAATAAAATATAAGTGGTTGTAGTGAACTTTCCTAAGAGAAGGGCTACATAATACTGCATCATAACAATGTCCCCTTTTAATAACAAACAATGTATTTTCACATAAAATGGTGAGAAAAGGATTAATGTGTTAAAAGACTGTTTTGCAGCCCATAAAGCAATAAAGTATTTCTTTCAAGGGTCAACTTTATCTATCCTATATTGTGATAAGATTGCACTGATCTTTTATCTATAATGACAAAGATTTCATCCAAGAGAACTGATTTCTGACTTTCATACTTGCAAAAGTTTTATACTTTGACACCACGACAATCAGACCTTTTCATTCCAGACAAAATACACAGACAGACTGGGAAAGGTGTTAGGTGCTCTCTTTGAAGATCAACAGAGAAATGCAATTTCGAATATCAACAGACTTCCATGCATTTCATACCACTGTGGTTTTATTCTAATTGATCTTTTCAATATTTTACTTTTTCCAAGTAGTGCATAAATATAGTAGATTTATCAAGTGTTATACACAACTTTGAAATCCCAAGTTGATCTGATTTTTATAGATCTATAGGAAAATGGCTAAATGTTTCCTGCTCTTTGGATTTATTTCTCAGGTTTTCTACCAGATGTTTTTTTTTTTTAAACTGTATTAAAAGCATAATTAAATTGTGAACCAGAGAACAGGCCGATACTATCATCCATCAACTTGTCACTAGATTCCAAGCAAAGTTTAAATATAATCTACTTTACAATCTCACTTGTCTGTTGTTAATCCAGTACCTACATATCCTATATTAATGAGTCAGATGAATCCCTTCCTTTTATGATAACTGGTAACCTGTATTTTCACTTCCTATATACTTTAAACATGTATTTTAATACTATGTAGATTGTCCACTTTCCTGGAAAACTGTTTTAGAATAGAAATACTGTGTTTAGTATTTGTCATTTTTATGTATTTTATTAATAGCCAGGAAACTCAATTTCTATTTCTCCCTTCACACTGTGACCATAGATTTAGAACTGAACTACTAAATATTTCAGTTTCCCATCTTTGAAAAGGAATAATTTTCAAAAAGTGTTTGTTACAGTACTTTAACGTATATAGATTGGATCTACCATAGAAGCACAAGATCTTAAGAGTAGTTAGTTTCAACTCACAGACTAGACTGGGAAAAAATGTGCATTAGGAATATTATTTGAAGCAAAGTGCTGCAATGACAGACTTCTGAACTGTAAAAGTGGTTTTGGTCACTTAGTGGTTTTTGTTGGTGTTTTTTTTTGTTTTGTTTTGCTTTGTTTTGTTTTGTTTTGATTTGTTTTTTTTTTCAATCTTTCAATAATTTCTACTGTGTTTCTGAAAATCTGTTCTCCAGTTTCACTCATTTGAAACACTCACACAGTAATTTGGGAAAAAAAAAAAAATCTGATTTATATAGATATTTATTATCTCAAAAGAAAATGATAATTCCATAATTTTTATGGCTTTACATGCTTTAACACTTATGACCATACATACCGATTAGTGGAAAACACTCTAGGATGCAGCTTAACTTGGCATATGCAGTGGAAACTTATGTTAAAAACATATTATTAGTCTAGGCCTTTTTTACAGTCAGATCCTCAGCATAAGAATATTATGTAAAACAGGTCAATTGTTTCCAAGCAGTGAAATCTAATGTCAGAAAATACATATTTTAGCATAAATTATTTAGTGAAAAGTTCAGTTCCTTTGTAGTACTGTGCCTGAAGCATTTGAATATGGGCATTTTCTCTGGCCATCATTAACACGTGCCATAGGAGACTTCAGTACCTCCCAGACATTAGTTTAAAGATTTTTGCCAGTTTACATTGCTTTTTTGTAACACAACATTTTTTCCATTATATTTTCCTTTTCTGTCAACAGTCATGTATTGGCATCTTGCAAAATATATATCACAAAGTGTATTGGCAATTGCATTTTAAAATTTTCAGACGTTTGAAAGTTGCAAAAGCACTGTAAGCCTTTCTGGGAAAAGAGGAGAAAAATGGAGGAAGGGGTCACCGAAGAGTTTCAGGGATGATGTCTGCCCTTCCTACTGTCTCCAACAGGAAACAAACAATCTTGGCTATATGCCAAATTTTTAGTTTCACAAGTATATATAGAGAGAAAAGCAATGTACATTTGTATTTCCTCTGCATAAATAACTTTAAAATGGTCACATACTTGTACCTGGGAAGTTGTTTTTATTTGCAGCTGAAGAATTCAATTGACAGTTTTAGCCTACCAGCAACCTTTAAAAACAAAACTTGGGTGGAAAAAAATCCCTTGAATTATTAGGGGTTTTGGCTCTGGAGAAATAAATATAATAAATAAATAAATAAATATATCATATATTCATAATATTGGGGCTGGAAGAGACCATGAAAAGTCATCTTCTCAACTTCTCCACTCCAGTCTGGTATCAATTATGACTGTCATGCTTGACAGGTGTTTCCTGAACCTGTCCTTAAAGACTCCCCCACTTAAAACATCCATGGGCAACATTCAATGTCCTTATCATTATATCTTTTTTTCTAGTTTTCAGCCTGAATCCTTACCGCTGTTTGATTTTTCACTGCAATATCAGTTACTTCATTTATCAGCTATGGGCAGAGGAAAAAAAATATATTTCCTCTTTTTTTTTTTTTTCTTTTTTTTTCAAGCATTATTTTTACATCCTTAAGCACTACTATCATATTCTCTTCTTCCTACAGTTGAGCAAATTTAGTTGTCTCAGACTTCGTTCCAAGATCCTTCTGACCATTTTAAATATCATCCTCTAACTGGTACAAATATCTTTTTTTGAGACATGGTACTGTAGTTGAGGTCTTTCCCATCTTGAGTAGTATGATCCTACCCATATCACTAGGATGGTTCCATGTGCTGTGCAAGTTATATTCCAGCTGAAACAACCCAATATGGTGACTGCATTCTTCAAAACTGTATGATACTTTCCATTCAGCAAAAGACCTGTTTACCCCTTTTTTTCTCTGTCATGTGGTGACATAGTTGTTTTTTTTGTTTTGTTTTGTTTTCCTGAAGTAGATCATATTGCATTTCTCTTTTGAATTTTATCCTTCTTCTAAATTCCTACAATCTTTCAATACATTTTTGAATTCTAATCCAGTTATCCGGTGTACCTGTAATCTCTATGCCCTTGCTGTCTATGCTGTCTTAATAAGCATATTCACTTTTCTGTCACTAAGGTTATTAATGAAAATATTTTCAAAAACAGGCATAGGTCAGAGTGCTTGAGAACTCCTTTTGATATTTGTTTCCATGCTGATAATAGACCAATGATACTTAGCAGGTATGGCATCTAAACAGTTTTGTATTCACCCATACAGACACCTTTTTTCAATCCATTAGCCATTAATCTCTTATTTATTCATATTCTAGATATACAAATTGTTCATAAGCAACTGTTATTTCAGTTAGGTCATTGCCTAAATCATTCTTGTTCTTATGATTTCTCTGTAGGCATACCAACATCTAAGGCTTTGAAAGAATTGCTACTGTCTTCTAGAAAAAGTCTTATTTTCTGTCCTCTTTCTGTTTTCTAGGCCTATTTCCAAGTTTACATACTTTACACTTAGGAGAAGTAGGGGCTAATATAGAATATAATGAATTATAGGTACATACTCTGTACAGTAAAAGCATTCTTGGGCAGTATGGAACTGTAGAATAACTCCATCACAGAGAAGCATGTTGGAAGGGATCTCTGAAGATCATCTAATGTAACCTCATGCTCAAAGCAGAAGTATCCCTGCTCTACATTTCAAGCCTCTATCTGAGGCTTGAAAACCACCAAGGGTGGAGGTTTTAAAGCCTTTCTGGGCTGTGTGTTCTAGAGATTTTGATGTATTTTTTTTTTTTTATTTTGTTTTTTTTCATGTCCAACCTGAAGCTCCTGTTTCAATCTGTGGGCATTGTCCCTGGCATAAAAAGGAGTGTGTTCCAGCATCCTTCTATCTATACTTTTGGTGACAGAGACCTCTATCCCTCAAAATATTGGTATTTCTACTAGCAGAAAGAAGATACTGGAATAAAATCAATTACAATTCCATGTGTTAAAATGTTGCTGTGTTGTAAAATCCCCTAAATCTGTAGCTTATAGTTTAGATGTACCTCCCATTGCATTAATTGGACAATATTTCTGTTCCTTCCTTCTTCTACAAGGGAATGCAATCTGCTGTGAAAGCTGAAAAGGAGACGATTAAAACTAGGCTGAAAAATAGTAATGTAAAAATAAATGAGCATGAAGAAGCTCCACTCTTCACTGGAAAGTGGTGTGTAGATAGTGACTATGGTTTATTTGTTTGTTTTTAAAGGCACAAAAATTACAATTTTTTATTTTGAATTAATTCATTGCTTTCTAGGGATTAGGTTATTTTTTTCAAAGTAGACACAGGTTAAGTTTAATTTTATAAACACATGTGAGATTGTCATTATAGCTGTAGCTAAGATGTAAAAGGAATAAAGAAAACTTTTCCACTCAGGAGGACTATAAGGATGTTGCGAGGCTGTGCAGGGACAAAATTAGAAAGGCCAAAGCTCATCTGGAGCTCAATCTGGCTACTGCCGTTAAAGATAACAAAAAATGTTTTTACAAATACATCAACACAAAAAGGAGGAGTAAGGAGAATCTCCATCCTTTACTGGATGCGGGGGGAAACTTAGTTACAAGGGAAGAGGAAAAAGCTGAGGTGCTTAATGACTTCTTTGCCTCAGTCTTTAGCGGCAAGACCAGTTGTTCTCTGGATACCCGGTACCCTGAGCTGGTGGAAGGGGATGGGGAGCAGGATGTGGCCCTCACTATCCACGAGGAAATGGTTGGCGACCTGCTACAGCACTTGGATGTACGCAAGTCGATGGGGCTGGATGGGATCCACCCGAGGATACTGAGAGAACTGGTGGAGGAGCTGGCCAAGCCGCTTTCCATCATTTATTGGCAGTCCTGGCTATCAGGGGAGGTCCCAGTCGACTGGCGGCTAGCAAACGTGACGCCCATCTACAAGAAGGGCCGGAGGGTAGACCCGGGGAACTATAGGCCTGTTAGTTTGACCTCAGTGCCAGTGAAGCTCATGGAGCAGATTATCTTGAGCGTCATCACGCGACACTTGCAGGGCAACCAGGCGATCAGGCCCAGTCAGCATGGGTTTATGAAAGGCAGGTCCTGCTTGATGAACCCGATCTCCTTCTATGACAAAGTGACACGCTTGGTGGACGAGGGAAAGGCTGTGGATGTGGTCTACCTTGATTTCAGTAAGGCTTTTGCACCATTTCCCACAGCATTCTCCTCAAGAAACTGGCTGCTCGTGGCTTGGACTGGCGTACGCTTTGTTGGGTTAAAAACTGGCTGGATAGCCGGGCCCAAAGAGTTGTGGTGAATGGAGTCAAATCCAGTTGGAGGCCAGTTACTAGTGGAGTCCCCCAGGGCTCAGTGCTGGGGCCGGTCCTCTTTAATATCTTTATCGATGACCTGGATGAGGGGATCGAGTGCACCCTCAGTAAGCTTGCAGATGACACCAAGTTTGGTGCGTGTGTCGATCTGCTCGAGGGAAGGAAGGCTCTGCAGGAGGATCTGGATAGGCTGGACCGATGGGCTGAGGTCAACTGTATGAAGTTCAACAAGGCCAAGTGCCAGGTCCTGCACCTGGGGCACAACAACCCCAAGCAGAGCTATAGGCTGGGAGACGAGTGGTTGGAAAGCTGCCTGGCAGAGAAGGACCTGGGAGTACTGGCTGATAGTCGGCTGAATATGAGCCAGCAGTATGCTCAGGTGGCCAAGAAGGCCAACAGCATCCTGGCTCGTATAAGAAGCAGTGTGGCCAGCAGGTCTAGGGAAGTGATCGTCCCCCTGTACTCGGCTCTGGTGAGGCCGCACCTCGAGTACTGTGTTCAGTTTTGGGCCCCTCACTACAAGAAGGACATGGAGGTGCTTGAGAGAGTCCAGAGAAGGGCAACGAGGCTGGTGAGGGGTCTGGAGAACAAGTCTTATGAGGAGAGGTGGAAGGAGCTCTGATTTTTCAGTCTGGAAAAGAGGAGGTTCAGGGGCGACCTTATTGCACTCTACAGGTACCTTAAAGGAGGCTGTAGCGAGGTGGGGCTTGGTCTATTCTCCCATGTGCCTGGTGACAGGACGAGGGGGAATGGGCTAAAGTTGCTCCAGGGGAGGTTTGGGTTGGATATTAGGAGAAATTTCTTTACCGAAAGGGTTGTGAGGCATTGGAATGGGCTGCCCAGGGAAGTGGTTGAGTCACCATCCCTGGAGGTCTTTAAAGGACGTTTAGATGTAGAGCTTAGTGATATGGTTTAGTGGAGGACTTGTTAGTGTTAGGTCAGAGGTTGGACTAGGTGATCGTGGAGGTCTCTTCCAACCTAGATTATTCTGTGTGTGATTCTGTGTAAAGAAAAAAATAAATTAAAAAATGCAGTATTTAGAGCTCTGAAATTTTTTTTGAAATCATGACAAAAAAAATCATAAAATGCATTATGATAAACAGGACAGGGGATTTTACTAAGCTAAAATAGTGCAGTGTATAACTGGCTACCTGCAAGGTGGTGATAAAACTGAGCTAAAAATTAAATTCTAAAAATATAGGTGTATGATATTAATATTTATACTGATCTTACTCTCCCTGAGCAAAATTCCTGCTTAAATTTTATGTCATAAGAAACTTTCAAGGTAGGGTCTCAGACAGTACTTTGAGTCTACACTTAATGACTTTAAATGTGACAGAATAAATTACATCTAAATCTGTAAAAATATAGAAATACTTAGTGTATTGTAGCTCTCTTGTTGATGTAAATCAGAAGAGATTCCACAGAGGATAGCAGACATACATCAGTGTGAAAACAGTGAAGAAACATCAGAAAAATTTCTGGAATTTACATGGTAAATATTTTTGCCTTGCAGATTTTTTTCTCTGACTTGCTTTTGAAATATGATGAAAGTAAAAAGAAAATAATAATCTCAGTTGCCACTTATTTTTTGTATTTCTCTGAATGCTTTATACTCTGTCTGCAAACATTATTTAATTTAGAGAAAAAAAAAAGATAATGGTGAAGCAAAATATTTTCAGGAATACATAACAATGTTAAGCCATTTGAAGTGTAAAATATTTAAATTGTATTGCAGGAAAAAAGCTGATGGTGGCTATTTTAACATCAGAAGCCTACTACACGATCTTTCGCCACAGTAAAATAATGTATAAAATGATAATGATAAAAATATTTTTTAAATTTTCAAAAGATGAACAGGAATTTGGTCATGGTAGATGGAGCTGCAGGAATGAAGCTTAGGCTCTAATGTCTGATGATAGAGTTTAGGTGAAAGAAAATTAGAAATAAATCATACCTTCTTAGAGTGAGAGTAATTAATCTTTGTAATGGATTATTGAACAGAGTAGTGAATTCATCACTTGGAGTCTTTAACTGTAATACAATTTATTTCTAAAACTGTGTCGCAAGATGCTGGACTTGATAGTAGTAGCAGAGTATTTTCTTACTACACAAAACTTATGAACGATGAGAAATGTTTTGTGTAAGAGGTAAGTCTAAATAAGTATGGAAATTTTCTTTCTCATTTAAATTGTGCTATTCTGAGTGTTTTGGTCTGAGGAGAATAAGAAAAAAATAAAAATATGGGTCTTAATTGCTAATTTGAATCTTTTATTGGAATTATGCTAAGGTATGAATATTTAAATATTTCATTGTCTGTGTTTTTTTCATGGTGATATTAGTAATTACTTATTATGAATGTTACTCGTTCTCTGAACAGTAAGTCATCTAGCTGTTGGACTTACAGTTTCTGTGTCCATGTATATTTGAGCAGGCACACATATATTATACGAACTAAGGGAATAAAAATGATAAGAGTTTATGATTCTTTGCCCACTTTTTTGGTTTCAGATCAATGACAGCTCTGTCTTCCTGAAATAATTAAAATTTGTGCTTGCCTTGGTGCATGACTCAACTCTTTCATGCTCTGTAAATTAGATAAAGGTTTTCATGATTGCATTTAAACCACCATGAATAGCACTATTTACAATCTGTGAAGGAATCTGGCAACTTTCTGTGTGATTTGGAATGAAAATATAAGATACTGATATTAACACGTTTTATCTTGGTTATTTGTTTCAGTTTAGAGCTGTGACAAATTCTGTTATTGTTCTACAGTGAAATTCATGTACAAATTCATGCAGAGGTTCCTCATTTGCCTCGTCACTCAAATGCAAAATTTTACTTTTTAACTTTGTGATATGTGTAGGGGATCTCTCACTTTCTCAAGTTTGCAGCCTGAACAAGTTAAGCAGAGCACAGAAAGTGTCATGATGTATCTCATCAATCATTGAGTCAAAGTGGAATTCTGCGTGATCAGTCATTGTGGGGACCCAGAAACATTTCACAGTGCAGTTGTTTTTCCATCTAATATTCTCAGTAAAAACATCTTTCACTCTTCTTCACTTCTCCTTCTGTTTTGCTTTTGGCCTTCTGTTCCTTTTCTTATCAGCTGCTACAGCATTTTTTTCTTGGTTTATTCTCCACAGCGTACTGTGTATCCAGTCTTCAAAACCACAGAATCATAAGAACAAACAATAAAACCTTGAAAAAATAACACTGTAAAAACTGAGACTTTCACAGACCCCAGTGGACCTTCAGATCCTAAGTAGAGCTGAAAGTCTCTGTCAGGTATATTCCTGGCTTTCTGATGAAGCAAACAACTCTAATTTTCCTTTGACTACTCTGGATATGAAGGTCCTAGCCACTTTATGCCAGCAAATGTCACCGATGATCCTATGTGTCTGAAAGAACTTTTGTACCTGAGCCTTTTGCCAATCAATGAGGAGTCAAGACCACATTCTTGGCCTTGTGTTTCCACAGACCACTTTCCTACCAGTCTTAATTTACTGCATAAAACAATGTGTATTTTCGTCAGTTTGTTCGTCCTATATATCCATTGTTCCCACCAGTCATGATCATGTGCTTATAATTTCTACACTGAGGTCTCACAGGGTGCTGGTTAACCTATTACCCCAACAGCAATTCTGTTCTGCAGAATCTGAATCTACCCTCAGAGCTCTTAACACCTCTCTCTTTGAGTTGCTGGTACTTGGTCCTTGTTACTTCTATCACTGAAGGTATGCTTTCTGGTTGCAGTTACTGCTGCCAAAAAGATCACAGAATATCCAGTCCCATGGCTGAACCTTGCTGAAGGCAATTATCTTGAGATAGGAAATTCTTGCAAACATATCCACAATTTTCCATGAGATTTTTGAGTTTAACATTAAACAAATTTTCAACTTTTTTTTTTTCCCCCATGAAACTTCTTCAGCTAAAACTGCTGTTCACACTCTCAGTATGCCACTTGATCTAGTGGGTAGCATCCTTACCCATGGGGGGGGAGGGGGAAGGAGGGAGGAGATGAACTTTAAGGTCCCTTCCAACCAAAGTCTTTCTATGATTCTATAGTTCTATGAATATCAATAGATTTTTTTATATTTACACAATATTCATATAACAAGTATGTACTGAACTCTATAAGAAAAGCTATGAAAGATGTCAGCTAAACATCCCACTGAATTTTAGGCTGTGTCTATGGCTTTCCTAGGAAATGTTTTGAAGACTGATATTTGTCTGGTGATACTTGGAGCTCTATCTACATTCTACATCTTAACCATGTATTATGCCTGTCTGTAGTATATGAAACTGATGCAGCACTTGGTAAAGTGATCCTATAATTGTGACTTACATGAAATATTAGAAACTCTGTTACTGAATGTATCAGGAGTACTGCTGGGAATTTCGCGTAGTCTGAATGGAGCTGTGGGATGGTAAAGGCTAAAACACAGAAGGAAATCATATTCACCTGTAACACTACAAGACATGTTCATGTGTCAATTTATTTCCCATAACCTCCCTCCCAACCTTCAGTATTCTGCTCAGAATTTCTCTTATATTCTGCATTTGAAAGGAAACTGAAGTGGCATTGGCCATGCTTTGCCTTATGTGGCTGTATGTCTCCAGAGGGGGCCATTGTTTCTGAGGAAAATCTGCATGTTGCTCATACCTCCCATATGACTCCAGTTATAGACAGTTTAGATGACATCAGCCTGTAGTTTATTTTTTACAGTGCATTTGTAAATGCTGGGATAAGAATACATTTGTACTGTGCTCTAAATTTTGAAAACAAGATTGGAATGATTCTATATGATTAATGTGCACCTGAACTCTTCAGATAGCTTCAAAAGTATATATGAAACCTGTTTTATTATTAAAGTTTTAATCTTAAGGCCTGATTCTTCTCTGCTGTCTAATATTTCTTCAGCAGGAAATAAGGTTGTTCTTGCAGGATTGCAGGATCTGGCCTCAATTTCTATCAAGCAATGATACTGTTAACTTAAGAATTACTAGAAAATATTGCTGAGGATATTAATATCTAATTATACTAAATTGATTAGTAATTAACTCCACAGAACCACTAGAATAATACTTGCAGAATTAATTAGGATAATATTTAATAGAAGACATTTTTCTTTTCTATTTGTTTGGTTTAAGAAACTGATATATTTATTTTGGAAGATTTCAATGTTTTTATGTCTTTAAGCTTCACAGAGATGCAGATTCCTCTATTTCTTTTCTCCTTCTTTTAATCCATCCATTTTATTTATGCTCCAGTTTGGAACCAAACAAATATAAGGATTGCAAGGCAGGATTTATTCTTCATCTTAATTAAAGATTCTCTTAGTCCCTTAATTTGTCCTATGTAAGATAATGACCATTTAGGACCTTGGCAAACTTGAAGGGTTTTCCAAGCTGTATTTTGTGCTACGTAGTTTGATACAAATGCAGTTAGGCATGACCTCATTTACCTTTTGTGGAAACAGATAATAGTGGCAAGGTGTCAGAATTTTATTTAGCTGTTTTTATGCCAAGGTGTTTTTTTGTTTGTTTGTTTTTGTTTTTGTTTTTCCGTGCTGACCTTCAGGATATGCTTCAAAGCCCTATCTATTTGCCAGGTTTTCTATAAGGGTTGAAGTGGGAACATTTAAGAAAGAAGTGATGAGGATCTTCATTTCTATGTATTAAAGAAGGGCTTAATTGATATTGTCTCAGCTCTTTATCTACAGCTGGAGGGATCGCAGCACACAAAAGAGGATAAATAGTTGAGACATAGATCAAGGCACCTCTGTGCTTTCTAATCCCGTATTAACTGCTGTAATTTTTCTCAGGCTGCATGAGTTTCAAGGGGTGTGCACAGTGCACACATATGTCCTGATCACCTCCCAGTGCCCACTTTAGCGTAGCCTAGTTCCACCTGAACAACAGAAAGAGGTTGTAGAACATCCCAGGGTCTTTGCTGCATAATTAATTTACATACATTTCAGGTTTTTTAAATGTGTTTTAACACCTCTTGTTCATTAATGTAAATCATTGCAATACAGATTTTCCTATAACAGTTATTTATCTGTATTGCTATAGTGCACAGAGGCCTACTCTTCACAGAACCTCAGTGGAATATGTTGATCTACACATGCAGAGTTAGGTGAAATCCTCACATGAAAGATTTCCCTCTCAAACAATAATTGCCATATTCATTTATATTTAAATGTGAAAAAAACTTCTCATACCTAAGCATAAATATTTCTTTGCTATTTGGCAGGAGACTTTATGTTCACACTTATGCCTTTGAGAGGTCCATGGATGAGATGTTTTCTTAGGCTCTACTTTCTTTAATAGGAAAGAGAGCAATGGTTTTCAAGCTACACAAAGCAGTTGTTTACAGGCTACACAGTTCTTCAGTGAGATACGGCTGCTTCAGACTAATTTTAGCCATTTAGAAATGCTTTGTCCACTCTTGTCTGAGAGTCCTTGTGATTTTCAATCTACTACCTCCACAGTCTCAGGCTGTTTGGATCAATTGTTTGTCTAGAAAGGTAGCCAAAGAATCCAGTTTTAATGGAAATTGCTCAGCAAGGAGAATGAAGATCAGAAAATTTGAATAAAGCAGATAAAGAATGATTATTGTGTCATGTCTTTTTATGAGTCTTGGAAGGTGTTTGCTACTTGCTGTCTCTAGCTATTCGGATGAAGAACTTCACCCTTGGTGCTTATAAGTAACTGATCTCTAATGTACAATCATATTTCCATTCTTTTTAAGGGTATTTTCTTTCCCAAGCTGATCATGTCCCAGCTAGAAAATTACATAGCTGCCTGGAATTGAATGGTGCTAAAAGGTAGAGAAGTTGTTTATTTTTGGCATCTTTCGGTAATATAACTTACAACACAGAATTCAAAGTATATCTCAGAGAAGGATGGTAATGTTTGCCTTTCATAGATGTTATAAGCATTAGTTGATGTTCTGAAATATATTGCATATGAGCTATCCATAGCACCCTGCTTCAAAGAGTTCTTAGAATATGAATTCATCACTTTTACAAACTATAGTGATGACTGCACTAGCTACTACAGCTCAAACTGGTTGATGTAGCACATTTGAACTGCCCCAAAAGCTAAAGTATTTAGATATCAGGTAAAGCAGTTAAAAGAATATTTGTTTTCCATAACTGAATGCTCGTTTATTCCTCTATTAGTAGCATTATTAGTAGCTTATGTGAAATTGCATTGCATGTATTATTAACAGAATTGGGAGCGAGGCAGACATAAGTGTGCAAACATATGTATGTATGTATGTGTATATATGTTTTCACATGCATATACATCTCTTCTAAGAACCCCACCTACTTCTTCCCCTGCTGCAATGCCTCCCAGCTGTGCCATCTCCAGAGAACACACTTCTTCTAGATTACTTTAAATAAAGCGATACCAAAAATAAGGGTAGACTGACCCACCCAGGACTTTCTAAATGAATCTTCAATTTGATACGGATCTGATTATTATAAACTTTGGTATTTTGTATCACTAAGAGTTTCCTTGGATATGCTTGGATATGACTCTGTCTTTTAGACAAATAAAAATGTACTTGCACAATAGAAAAAGAGGGGTGTGCTACTGAAATGCTGTTGCTGTTTGAGCACTCAAAAGTTGGACGAGGTTCTCAGTAAATGTCTTTGCTACAGAACAGAGAGCCAAGCTTTCTACTAATTTATGGAAACGTTTTCCCTTGACTCACATTCTCTCAAATCACAGAATAACTAGTTTAGGATTAGCTTACATGAGCACTGGCCCAGCTTTACAAATGGTTTAAACCTGGATAGAGATATTGTATGCCAATTAAAACTGATGGTGCGAAAATCACAGTTGTTTACATTAACAAAGTATTTGTGCACACAGATCTGTTTTTTGGTCAAGCCTCTAAATTCTTGTAATAATTTCAGAAATTAGTCAGCTGATTTTGTCAGTAATTCACTTTTATTGAATTCCATAATTTTCTGAACTACAGGCCAGTCATTCTCACCTTGATCCCTGGGAAGGTGATGGAACAGCTAATCCTGGAAAACAGTTCCAGGCACAAGAACAAGAGGATGACTGGGAGTAGTCAGCATGAACTCAAAAAAGGGGAAGTCATGTTTGACTAACATAATAACCTTCTATGATAAAATGTCTGTTTTTGAGGGATGAGTATTCTACCTAGACTTCAAGTAAGACTTTTGACATGGTCTCCCATAAGATCCTTATAGAATAGCTGGTGAAGTATGGGTTGGATGAACATACAGTGAAGTGGCTTGAAAACTAATGCAAGAGCTTGGTCCAGAGAGGGATGATCAGTGGTACAAAGCCTACTTGGAAACAAATAGCTAGTGGTGAATACCTTAGGGAGTTCAATACTGTGTCCTTTTGAATGTCTTCATTAATGATCTGGATAATGGGGCATAGTGTACCCTCAGCAATTTTGCAGATAACGTAAAACTAGGGGGAATGACTGATATACCAGAGGGACGTGCTGTCATCCAGAGAGACCTGGGTAGACTGCAGAACAAGCCGACAGGATCCTCAGGAATTTCAACAAAGAAAAAACATGAAGTCCTTCATCTAGGAAGGAGCAACCCCATAAATAAACATATGCTGGCTGTCAACTTACAGAAAAGCAGCTTGTCAGAAAAGGATCTTGGGGGGGTGGGGGGAACACGATGTCCAGGTAGACACCAAATTGACCATGAGGCCATGAGGCAGCAGTGTGCCGTTTTGGCAAAGAAGGCTAATGGTATTGTGAAGTGCATTAGGCAAAGTATTGCCAGCATGTCCAGGGAGGTGATCCTTTCCCTTTATTCAGCATTGGTTAGCACACTCTTGGAATACTGTGCCACATCTGGGCTCCTCAGTACCAGAAGCATAGACATACTGAAGAGAATTCAGTGAGAGGCCACCAAGATGAATGATGGAGAACCTCTCCTATGAGGAGAAGCTGAGAGAGCCGGGACTGTTCAGCTGGGAGAAGAGTAAGCTCAGGGGGAATTTTATCAGTGTGCATAAATACCTGAAGGGAGTGTGGAAAGAAGATGGAGATAGGCTCTTTTCAGTGGTGCCCAATGACAGGACAAGAGGCAATGGGCACAAATTGAAACACAGGAGTTTCTCTCTGAACATTAAGACACACTTCTTGACTGCAGATGACAGACCACTGGAACAGGTTGCTCAGAGTGGTTGTGGGGTCTCCTTCCTTCAAGGAAGACATAGTCCAGGGCAACCAGCATGGATTCAAAAAACGTATGTCATGGCAACTTCCAAAGGTTATGGTGACTTCCTGCTTCAGCAGGGAGGTTGGATCAGATTTCTTCCAGAGATCTCTTCCAATTTCAACCATTCTTTGGTTTCTGTCATTTGAAGTAAAGCAAGTTTCAGAAGACTAAATATAAATGGAAGCCTCTTCAGGTAGCCATTCATAAGACTGCACTTTATATATATGTTTATTATATATATATTGTAATTATATTTTCATGTATTTTAGATGTATTACCTCCATTACCACCAAAGAACTCCAGAACTGTTGGTGGTGCCAGCTGAAGCGTAGTGATAAATGAGGTAATTCTGACTAGCTCAACTTCTGGAAGATGTCTCAGTTCTGACTAGGGCACAATAATTGAGACTAGGACCCATATTGTCTTGTCTAGACTGCTTTCTAAGATAACTATATTTTGTGTTGTACTTTGTGGTTCTTGCGTGTGGTGTGTTTAGCCACTAATTATTTTTTTTCTTCCTGGTGTATTTTTCTGGATTGCATTCATCTTTTCTGCTTGCCAAGACTTATTATTTCTTTTTCTTACTCTATCTAAGATGGCTGTTGTGTTCTTTGGATTTTTTTTACCCTGTAAATCTAAACATAGTTTGAAAAAATGTGGAGGAGATTTGAGACCTGCAATGAGTAGCAAATTGCAGGATAGATATGATAGATGCTCTGTATAGATGTTCTGTGTAGATGCTCTGTGGCCTATTTCTGTTTTTAACATTCTATTACACAGTTGCATAACTGGTGAACTCAATTCTCATGTCCAGTTGTTTTGTTTTTTTGGAGGCCTATGTTTACATGTTTGTATTTGGGGAAAAAATATAAATGTATTTAAAATATTGGTAATTTTCATATACTAAAAAATTAATTGTGGTAGAAACTTGGAAATAAAGATATAACCGAATTCTAAATATCATTCTTGAGGTTTCAGTAAAGAAATTGATTAGAAAATTATAGAAACTTTTTTTATTATTACAGTAACTGTGTGGTTTGACAATTTATTTTTTCTTATCCTTCAGTAGTCAAATTGCAATGTGCCAGCTAAAATTAAGCAGCCATAATTCAGTGAAAGTAGGATCAGATTGGTATGAGTGAAATGTGACCAAAATACCAACATACTTATGAATGAAAGAAAGAAGTGTGAGCAAAAAGTTTGGAACATCTCTAAGCCATTTTTTCAATTCATATAAAATATATCCTTGCTCTGTAATAGTTATCTTAATTTGAAATATGATTTTGAAACACTGACAGAAGTTGTATGGTGTTTTGTTTTCTTTTCCAGCCCTTTTACTCTGTATATTTTTCAGCACTTTCATATACTTTTAAATTTCTTTTTTTTTTTTCTGCAACTGTTTTCACCACTTCAGCTTTGTCCTGTGTGGCTGTTCTTCCTATAATCACTTTGCATTTTCCCTTCTCCAGTTACAGCTGCAACCCATACTGATGCAGACAGCAGTGTGTGTTGTTAAGCTTCCTGGTAGTCAACCATTCTTCCAAAATGCTTTTTTTTTTCTTTTTTTTTTTTTTTTCTTTTTCAAGTCTTACTGGTAAAAGTGAAGTCAATTGACACAGGGTCAAGAAAAGAGCTAATAGAGTTTTATATTATTTTCTACAGTGTTAATAGAAAGTTTGGAGTGATTTTGTACTCTTCTTTAAAGCAGACTGTTGCTTGTGGCTGTTGGAAATGAGAAAGTTAAAACTGAGGATGACAGGGAAAGGAAAGAATAATGTTGCCTGCAGTATGTATCAGTATTTTTCTTCACAGGATGTTGAAGGCACTCCTCTAAAGCCTTATCTGATAATGACTACTGTCAGCTACAGACTATCAATTTATAAGGACCCCTTGTCTGGTGTAAATCACTTCTTAACATTCAAGTTTTAGAACACTTCATTCTCTGTGTTGCAATTTCTAGGTGACAAATACGAACTATCTGATTCTGGAATTTAAAAAGTGGTGGTATGGGGGAAAAAATGCTGAAAACATATTCCAGTAAATTATGTACTACATACTATAAAACAGGTCAGATTTATTGATGGTGGACTCAAAAAAAATCAATGATGTTACATTTCTGAGTTTAATATTTCAATAGTTTTATATTTTTCTAATCTATAAATGCCATTGCTAACCTATAGTAGAATTCCTGATCTGCTAGAATTTAAATATTCTTCTCAAAGCTCTCATGTATTCTTTATTTGAAATGTTTGGTTTATTAAGCATATTTCTAAATTTTGAAGCTCCTAGTTATTTATCTCAGCCTGGACTGCCGGCAAGCTATGAATTTATTCTGATACCCTAACCTTTACCTCATGTTCCTCACAAAGCTGACACAATAGCAGTATTCTCTGTTACAGTAGTTCATCTCTAATTTATGCAGCAAATCTGAAGCTGTATATTTTGGGGACATTTAGATTGTTTGCTTGTTTTGTATCTTGAAATAACAACAACCGTACTACTTTCATATTTTTTTATTACTTTCTCAGTCACTACAACAACCCCAACAACAACAAGAACAACCCCGCCAAAGGCTGGATCCACCAAAAAAATTCCAGCATATTTTAAAATCTCTTTGAAGAACATAATTAATAAAATATATATTTTAAGAAGACAACAGGAGATATATCCTCATGAAATCTTTCTTAGTAGTTGCTAAATCTTTTGACAAAAACAAATGGTCTAGGAACATGATTTTTTAAAGCACTTTAGTTTCCCTAGCTACGTGTGTGCTAGTAAATGAAATGGGCAAGGGACCACTCTCTGGCTGGCTGGTAAAACACAGCTCAAATCTGTACAGATGACCTACCTTACCCTCCAAAAAACAGTCATGCCTAAATCGCCTCTTGGAAATGCAATCTTGCCCAGGGTTACTCCCAAGCCTTGCTCTAGTTTCTCTGGAGAGCTCTTGTTGACCCAAGCCACATCATTCCCAAGAGAATATGTTAGCAATTTAAAATCAGGTTTGGCTCTATTACAGGGCTTGAGCCCTACTTTGATTATTGGTGTTGATACTGTCTCTATGGCACATACAGCTTTCAGTGATGACTGCTACATATAGCTCTTTTCCACGTTTTTTTTTTTTTTTTTCCCCAGTACTTTTTATCCTTCCAAACTATTGTGTCAATGATCTGAAAATTATTTTTTTCAGTATCCATTGTCTTAGTCTCAGGAAACATTCCTGAGAAAAATTCCAAAACACTGTAATTATAAATTAATGGTATGGATTTCATAAGAAGGTGGAAAGATTTATACATTTGATTTGAAAGGCTATCGTAGCTCTCTTTATAGTAAATACAGATTTCATTGGTCTGACCATACAAAGCAGTATTACAGTCTAAATGGTAATTTCTCATGTTATTTTGTAGATGCTTCTAAGATATAGATTAAACAGGTAAATCAGGACACTGTTTGACTGCAGTATGCAGTATTATCATTATCAAAATTACATCTGGGCTGCAGAGAAGTACTCATACAGTGATGATTGCTTCGCTGAGATAAAAACACATTTCTTATTTTCTTGTCCATGTGCCTGAGGACCAACAACTATGCTTAATAGTATTGTTTTCTGGACAGAATGTACAATCTTGGCAGATGCTAGACTCTTCTTAACTTGCTATTTCTGAAACTTAGCACAGATTTTCAAAACCTTTAGATGGGTTGAGAGCTCAGATACATCGGTAGCCAATTGCTTTAACCCCTGTTTATCAGAGTATGTTTTCACACAGAGATCCCAGATTGTAAATTCTAGATGAGTGTGAACCGAAAAGAAAAGCACCTACCACTCAACGAGAGACAGATTACTGTGTGAGCTTCTCACTGTGTGAGCAAAGGGTTGGAAGGAACTTTTAGACAACTGCAGGTTGTCTAATTCAATCTCCAATCCCAGGCAAGGCCAACTTCAAAGTTACATTGGTTTGTCTTAGGGTCTTATCCAGTCAACTTATTAAATTACATTCCACGGCATCCCTGGGCAAACTGTTCCTGGGCTTTGCTATTGTCATTGTACAGCATTGTTCCTCATCAGAATTTACCTTGTTGATGGTGACCATTGTTCTTTCATCATGTATCTCTGAGGTCCACCTCCACCTCATCTATAAACTCCTTTTCAGTAAGAAGAAATCTATTACCGATTGTCATTTACGTCTGTTTTATGCTGAATAAATTAACTGAAAAACTAGAAGTGGATGGTTTGTTTGTTTGTTTGTTTTAATAATTTTTCAAAAAATGAATATGACAAAGCAGCCAGAATATTATAGAAAACCGTAGGGTATACCTAATGAAATTCAGATACAAAATAATAACACTGCATAGGAATGAAAATCAAGAGTAGGAAAAATATAAAATATTTAAAGAGAAAAATAGCAATGTGGGAAGAATTTTGAAGAAAGAAAGAACCTTGGTCACCTCAATTGGAGGTGGGGAGGCTGGATTATTACTGGATATTCTCTTACAACAGAATTAAGATGCAGTAAAGATTAATTTAGAATTTTACCCAAAGTAGAAATTTAAATGAGAAGAAAATAAAGTGCATCTTAAGTTTCAGAATGTTCCTAAATAAAGATGATCTGAATCTGTAATCCAGGTAGTTTAGATCAACCAAAAAAATTCTGTGCTTTGCATATGTATTCTATTCTAGAATTTTCTTGAATTTATTGTTGCCCTGTCTTTCTTATTTTTGGATGCATTTCTAACATCAAAATACAGGAGTAGTTGAAGGATTCTTTAAGAGTTGAATGGCATCAACCCCATTTTCTTCACTTTTAATTTTACCTACGAGCTTTCCTTATTTTTATTTTTATTTGTATTTATTTTTATTATTTTTATTTTTTCTTTCATCTGTTCCTCATCTTCAGAACAATTCTCATTTTGAGTAAGTGCATGTTGTGGTTTAACCTGGCCGGCAGCTAAACACCACACAGCCATTCGCTCAACCTCTCCCCTCCCTCTCTGGGATGGGGGAGAGAAACGGGAAAGTGAAGCCTGTGAGTTGAGATAAAGACAGTTTATTAAGACAGGAAAAATAATAATAATAATAATAATAATAATAATGTACAAAACAAGTGATGCACAATGCAATTGCTCACAACCCGCTGACCGATGCCCAGCCTATCCCCGAGCAGGCGGCCCACCCACCCTGGCTAGCCACCCCTATATATTGTTCAGCATGATGTCAGATGGTATGGAATACCCCTTTGGCCAGTTTGGGTCAGCTGTCCTGGGTCTGTCCCCCTCCCAGCTCTTGCTGCACCCCTAGCCTGCCCGCTGGCAGGACAGAGCGAGAAGCTGAAAAGTCCTTGGCTTGGTGTAAGCACTGCTCTGCAACAATTAAAACATCAGCATGTTATCAGCGCTCTTCTCATCCTAATCCAAAACATAGCACCCTACCAGCTACTAGGAGGAAAATTAACTCTGTCCTAACTGAAACCAGGACAGTGCAGTTCATTTCTCCTTTTATGGATCAGGCTCTCCACCTGCATGTCAGACCCCAGAACAATTCCCAGTTACCCAGCTACTAACATACAGCACTGTTTGTGCACCAGAGGAGGAAAGTCTGTCCCAAAAGATTTCCTCACAAACTAATTAGGAGAATGAGGTACTTAAAAACTTTCAGTTAATGTTTAAACTTTAATTATTTTCACTGAAAATAAATAAACTTACGCATGGGGAAAAAATTAGTTGTGATAAACTTGATCCATTTTATCACTTGGATGTGGAAATGAACTAGTTCATCATAGTGATGAACTGAGATGTCTTTACCTTTATTTGTATTAGAATTAAGTGCAGTGAAAAAAAAAATCACTTATTTTTGAGGGAATTTATTGTGAAATCTCTCTTTCTCTTTTTAAAGGTTTGATTAAGAGAAAGAATAAGGAACACTCAAAGCTTTTTTTTTTCTTTTCTTTTTTTTCCTTAATGTAAGGTTCATATCAAGTGGTGATAATGCAGAAATTACAGCTATGTTTTTAGAAAGCTTTTGACTCTACCTTCCTGACACAGGTAGCATGACTCATGGTAGCAATTTCTGTATAAACAACATGAGGAAAAAATTATGGAAAAAATATCCATGCATTTATAGGAAAGGATAGTTTTTAGTTACAACCTAAATAAAAGTGAACTGTACAGTTGTGTAATAAACAAATTTCAGTAAAATTGTTTAAGGCATAGCATTGTAATTGAATATAAACTTTTTATTCTTTGTAAACTCTTATGCCATGTCCATCCCCTCTAGTGATCGTATTTTCCAGTAATAATGTGTTGAATGGATTCTCGTACTTTACTTATCTATAAATTGTACAGGTAAAACAGTAAGTGTTTTTATTTTATTTTATGTATCATATAAACACATGCACCTGTAATATATATAATGCTTATATTCATATCCGTGTTAATGTTACAGAAGACAAAGTCAAAAGGGCAAAGTTTTTTTATTATTTTTTATTATTATTTTATTACAACTTAGGACAGAAAGTAGCAAGTCTGTTGTGATGCTCTTTGCTTTCTATGGGAAAGGTCACGCACAGTGTTAGGCTCTGCCCTCAAAAGGGCTCTAGTGTAGAAAATTCCATTATGTCATTCATATTTATCATCTATGGGCAATTTGAACTAGAGGTTAATGAAACAGTGACTTTATTTTGACAAAAAAGACAGAATCTCTGAATGAGATTGAACATAAGTTAAAGCTGAAGCAGAATTTTGTTGGAAGTAGTACTGCTTCCTATCCTTTATTAGGCTGGAATACAGAAGTTTTACTATATTTTGTCCAAAGCATACTTGAGGAAAAAAAAAATTACCTTGCTGAAGGTCAAGAAGTAAGCAGTACAATCACTGCCAAGAAGCACACTGAAGAAATAGATGTGTTTAAAAGCACTTAAATACTGACCTTCAGAAAGAATAGTGGCAGATGATGCTTTTATTTAAGACAAAAGGCTTAATCTTATTATGAATCAGATGTGTTATCATAATCAACATCAGTTAACAGTCTCCACAGACAAATATTATTTTTGACATTTCCAGACCTAGCCTAGTTTCATTACATAAAGAAAAGACCTTGCCCTTCACTGCCTTTGGAAGAATAAAATATCAAAGGAAAAATAGGTATAAAAAGTTACTTAATAAAGAAATGAATTAACTTTCAATGTACTTCCTACTAGAGCATCTATTTCACATCTTGTGGTGTACTACTGCAATTCATACTAGCCTTCAGAGCAAAGACTGTAAACTGCAGTCACTCATTCTTAAATAATGGGCTTTAAAATGCAGTTTTTTCCCTGCATGGTGAATTTTGGTGTGACCACGTGCCACTTGGAAACTGCAGTTAACCACTGTGATTTCTAAATGAGCACGTGCTTAGTTCTTTAGATTTTATATCAGCACTGAAGTTTAGCTTCGTGCAGATCAAGGCATGTGTCTTTCTTGTTCAGTTTCCTAACTGACAGTTTTTAGTCCACTCTCACTTGTTCCCAATTGTATGACAGAATGTTAGAATGCAAAAAGTGAAATATGGAAGTTAGAGTTCAGGTCGTTCTGCCCACACAGACAAAAGTACAGTAATGAGACATGATGGCTCTGTACCTTTCCTTTTTCACATAAGGAATAATTGACCACCCTAACTAATAAAGTGAACCACAACTATGCTACTTTGCCTTTCTTTTTCTGTTCTACTAATACAGGCATTTTGTACTAGAAGAGACTGATAAAGTCTGAGTATTGCAAATTTATAACTGTTTAGTCATGATTATTAATTCCTTCTTTCTTTCATCTTCATCTGCTGGCTGCTGCTTCTCTATTTCCAAAGGCATAAATGTGAGCAAAATCTTGTACCATATTTGTTCTCACAGCTGTGTTAACAGCAATGGTGCAATTACAAGTTTGGGTTTTCAGAGGTGATATAACTAGAATTCTGGAATACATAATCCAGTGTCTCTTTAGCTGCACTCCTAGAGACTTGCAGTGTTCAGATTTCCCAGTGGCTGTTGGGCTTCAAGCATACCCTCTGACTCCTCATTTGGGAAACCTGACTAACCTTGAAAACTGAGCAGGTCAGGGCTAAAGACTGTCTAATAGATAGGTATAAACCAGATTTATAAGGGACCGAGCTTTCTAGCAAAATTTAAATGTCTGTGGACAAACTACCAGTCCTTTCTAGCACCAAGATACATCAGGGAAAAAGCACTTCCTCCTGTTTGTTTTTGTTGTTGTTGTTTATTTGGTTGTTGTTGTTGTTGTTTTTCTAGAGTCTGTAATCACATAAAAATGCTTTGATTTGAATTCACATATAAAGAAACGCGTTAGACAAAATGACAAATAGTGACAGGGACTACACAAGGCTGGACCTGGAAGATAAATTTTGCCCTGTGTGAGGTAGCTTGGAATCATCATTTGTTTTCAAAACAAAACACCTGAACTGCCCTCCAAGTGGCTTGTTGATTAGCAGACTGTTTCAGAGAGCAGAGTCAAGCCCATGGAAAACAAAGCCGGTGAGGAACACACATATGTTCTTTTCTTAGTTTGTCAGAACTTTCTTTTTAGAAAGATGTCACTAGAGTCATTTCTGTTTATTGTTTTTCTTGTTTCTAACTGTTCAGCTTGCCAGGTGAACATAATTACAGACAGAAGATTACATTTATTTGAAAGTAAAATTGAATTAACCCTAGAATCTCATCCCAATATACATCTGAAAGGATTAAAAGAAGGGTGTAGATTACACGCCACTGTACCATTAGAATAAAAAATTCCATATTCCTTCTTCTGCTTCTTCTTACAGATTCTCCCTTCCAAACATAATAAAGAGATTCCATTAATTGATTTACGAGTCTAGTTGTTCGTAAATATACTGCTTTCCCCACTAAGGGTTGTTAAATTCTGCATTCTTGGATTTGACAGATGGACCACTCGGTGGATAACGAATTGGCTGAATGGTTGCACTCAAAGTGCTGCTGTCAACAGCTTGATGCCCAAGTGGAGATCATTAACGAGTCATGCTCCTCAGGGCTTAGCATTGGGACCAGCTCTGTTTAACATCTTTGTTGGTGACATGGACAGTGGGATTGAGTGCACCCTCAACAAATTTGCAGATGACACCAACTGTGCGATGCGATCAATGCAGTGGAGAGAAGGGGTGTCATCCAGAGAGACCTGGACAAGCTTGAGAGGTGGGCCAATGGAAAGCTCATGAAGTTCAATGAGGCCAAGTACAAGGTCCCGCATCTGGGGCAATCCCAAGCACAAATATTGGTTGGTTGGGCAGAGAACAGATTGAGAACAGCCCTGAGGAGAAGGACCTAGGGGTGTTGGTTGATGAGAAGCTTGACATGAGCTGGCAATGTGTGTTTGCAGCCCAGAAAGCCAACTGCATCCTGGGCTTTATCAAAAGAAGCATGGCCAGAAGGTCAAGGGAGGTGATTCTCCCCCTCTACTCTGCTCTTGTGAGACCCCACCTGGAGTGCTGTGTTCAGCTCTGGGGCCTCCAGCACAAGAAGGACGTGGACCTATTAGAGTGAGTCCAGCAAAGGGCCACGAAGATGTTCAGAGGCTGGAGCACCTCTCCTATGAAGAGAGGCTGAAGGAGTAAGGGTTGTTCAGCCTGGAGAAGAGAAGACTCTGGGGAGAACTTATAGCAGCCTTCCAATACCTAAATGGGGCCTACAAGAAAGCTGTGGAGGGACTTTTGTCAATGAGTGTGGTGATAGGACAAGGGGTAATGGCTTTAAACCAAAAAAGGGTCGATTTATATTAGGAAGAAATTGTTTACTCAGAGGGTGGTGAAGCACTGGAACAGGTTGCCCAGAGAAGCTGTGGATACCCCACCCCTGGAAGTGTTCAAGGCCAGGTCGGATGGGACTTTGAGCAACCTGGTCTAGTGGGAGGTGTCTTTGCCCACGGCAGGGTGGTTGGATCTAGATGATCTTTAAGGTTCCTTCCAACCCAAACCATTCTATCATTCTATGATTCTTGGCAAACCCAGTTCTAACATCTGCCAAACGCACAACTTGCCTGAAAACCAGCTAGCATTGCTAGGTACAGCATTCACCTGCTTTGTGAATCTGATGGTGCCACATCTTATCATGCTCTGAACATTTGTCCAAGAGGGACAGATAATAATTTCCTGACAGGGTATTCATTCTATGTACTTCTTGGCCTCAATAACTTTCTCTGTGTAAACTGTCTTTTGCAATTCCTATGTCTTAAAAAGAGATGGTATTGACTCATTATATAAAGAAGAAATATTTGTAAAAACAGAATGCTAATTTTTAGAATGGAAGCTTATGCAGAGCTTTCTTCCAAAATATATGCACTGGTTGAACTAGCAGTTTTCTTTGGTGGAGAAAGTATTATTATTATTATTATTATTTATTAATTAACTATTTTATTGCCTTATTGAGCTTCTTGTGATATGGATTTTACAGGAAACCTTTGGGGGAAGTCTGCAGTTCCTAGGTTGTTCCCAAAAGGTGTTTTCATAAACCAAAAAAGTTTCCAATACAGTGGCTCACATAGAAGTCCTCTTCTCTAATGCACAACAAAGCCAGGATTTCCCTTTCCTCTCCATTAGGATTTGGGATCCAGCCTAGCTCCAAGCAGGGATGATACCTGGTCTTTCTACCCTGCAATTTCCAAAGTATTCAGGTTTATAGCTTTGACTCTAATAGCTTAAAAGTCTTTCCTTTGAAGTGGAACAGAGAATAATGTAGACCGTCAGCTAAAAAGATCTCTATCAAAGTAATTTGAAGCATTCAAACCTGGAAATGGAAGAACAGAGATCTTGTTCCAGATATGGCATGAAAGACTAAACTTGAGAAGAATGTCAGGCCAGCCACCCTTGTCAGAGTCTGCTTCTTGTTAGGGCATAAACAATGGAAAGCTGCTGTGCTCTGAGAAGTCTTTAATCTTGTTGTGATTACATGTCAAATTAAGGGGTTAAGAAGGTAAACCTTTCTACTTTGAATTTATTTTTTCTCCTTTTCTGAAATCAATTTTTATATCAGAAATTATTCCTTCATGGTTCCAGGGCAAAGCAAATGTAAATGCCTTGGAGCCAAGACAATGAGTTAAAGATGTCCCATAATTAACTTTGTTTTATTAAAGTAATGTTTCAAATATTTAAAGTAATTAGATTCACAGAAGCAATCTCACTATATTCTTAAAATAAGTTATAAGCATGCTTGAAATGACAGAAAAAATCAGTCTTCCACTGCAGCAGCTTCTCAATTTGGAAAACGGTAAAACATGGAACTGTGTTTTTGTATACTTCACACTTGACTTGAGTGATGTTGCCCACATCCTCAAGTGCAAGCAAACGCATGATTTCAGGAACAGGGCCTATGGATTTGCCATGAACAGGAGTTATACCTGACTGAAAATAATGACCTTTCAAGGTTAACATCTTATTTAATAAAAGCACTTCTAATTGTGCAGGCTATTTACTATAACGCATATTGCATGTTCAAAGTAAATATGTAGTAGATAGAAATGATGCAGAACAATAGCAACATGCTTATTGCCTTTTTATGCTCTTTGTCTATACTTTGTCTCAATCTTTTCAAACTAAAATCCTAAATCCTGTTCTGAAAGTGACTGAACCTTTTTATTTATTTATTTATTTATTTATTTATTTTTATTTTTTTCCCAAAACAGTTGTCAAAAGACTGTGTAATGTAGTGGTTAAAAATATTAACTGAATGTAAATGTGCTTATCTTAGGAACATCTAAATCAAAACTGCAGTAATTTAAGTGATGCTTTGATTAGACTTCTTTTTACAGAAAATAATCAAATTCATAGAGAGAGGATATATTAAACAAAAATAGCCATTAGCAAAGGTAGAGGAGAGGTCACAGATAGCTGTGTAGTTAATCAGAAGAATACACCATTCTACACTTTAGATGGGTAAGGTGAAAACATTACCAGATAAAAATGTGAATTCATAAGTCATACGATAAAATAGGGGTTGAAGGGATGATTCCACAAAAGGAATATCCACAGAAAGTAAGTGCTACTTGAAAGTAATCCAAGTTTATAACATAGCCCCGAGATTTGATTTAACTCTCTTGCCATCAGTCTCTGTATTTTATAAGAAACTTCTCTAACATTTCACCCTACGTTAAAAGAAACTAAGTTACTGTAAAGTATAGTAATGACCTACCTTTCATTAGTGATGCTGAAAATATTATATTATCAACATTCTTGACTATAAAATGTTTATATTTATATGAAGCATGGTGTGCACTCCCTGTAACAGAAGAACAAATCTTCCCTATGTAGATTTCTACAGAAGCAGATAAATTTGCTCAAGATAATTTCTGCATTAATTACTCACCTTTTAACTGATAGCTTTCAATTCCTAAATGATTTTTAGAGCTAATAAGTGTTGGGCGTTCTTTGGAAATATCAGGCAGAGCTGAAGTGTTTGGGTCTGGAGTTACCTGAACAGGAAATTGCCTCCATCTATTCTAAAGTGGCATTTGTCATCTGTTTTTCATCAAGATCTGTTCATTTCTGTTGCACTGATAGTACTCTTCTGCAAGGGCTACTGGAGAAAAACAAATTAATGATGCTGGATTGGTACTTAAATACTGCAACAACTGTGGAATCAATGCAATTTGTCTGCTGCAGCCATGTACCAATGCTTTCTAATCCATTCAGTCTCGTTTGATTTATAACCTTTGTTTAATCACGATTTCATTCTGTTCAATCTTTAAGATATTGCTCTAGGACATATTGAAATGATTTACATGATTTTTTTTTTGTTGTTTCAGTGAGATTCTTATTTGAATACGTTGTCTTTCACTCCGTTTTCAAAAAATATGATAGTGATGTCTGAAGAAAATCTAGGAGCCCTAAATCGTTCATATTTCTAAAGTTGGTTTTATTGAGGTTGTATTATTCAGAAGAAAATGTTTATTTTTCTTGAGCATATCTGTTAGCATCCAACACTAAAGGTTGGACTATATATAATAGAGAAACATTTTTGATATAGTAGTACCAGGAGCCTGAACACTGACTTAGCAAATGAACTGCTGATTTGTCAAGTGAAAGTGACTTCTGTTTATTGGATAGAATTACGGCCTATAAAACACTGTTACATTAAATAATATATATATTAATATTTGCATGTGTTTGCATCATATCTGAAAGTGATTGGATTGCTGGCAAAACCTCTCTGTTTAACATCATCCTTTTAATCACAATCAGCAATCTTGACATTTGAGGCAGGACACTTATCTGGGAGCAGTGACTGTTTAGAGAGAAAAACTAATCAATAATGATTTTTCAAAGGAAATTAAAAAATACATAATTCTAAATGATTTTCTATCTTTCTACTTTGTGTTTTGCTTCTGGAACATCAAATGTTTTCCAAATGATATTTTTTAAAGTTCAGGTCTTTGAAGATATACAGAGAAACTTTCCTGAAACTAATACTGAAAATAGAGATTTAGAATGAAAATATCCATAAATAATGCAGTAGATGCTTTCTGAGAAAATTATCACTATATCTTCTTTCTCTTAACACTGCCTTTGGAAATAAAAAGCATTTCATATATGAGAGGCAGGTCAGACTTAAATATATTAACCAGAAAAAAAAAAAAGTCTTCAGGATTGACTTTTCTTTTCCAGACAGTCCAGATTAATTTAGTCACTTTCCATCTACTGATACAAGTTATACCTTGTCTGCATTGCAATGCAGTGCAGATGAGAGACAAGTGTCTAGACATTTACTAGTCTGTCAGTAGGAGACCATTCAGTGCATCAGAGCCCTGGTCTCTGATTTGTCTCTCCAGTAAAGGAGAAGGGCATCATTGAAACCTGTAGGGAATCAGAGAAGAAAATACTATGGATTTCTGTCTAACATTATTGATGAAAGTTAAATGTCTGCCCAGACCCATAATCAAGCTCAGGAGGTGACAAAGCATTTGTGCAAACTGTTTAAGTAGAAGTAAGGTGAAAAGGAACCCTGTTGCGAAAAACTTGGCTATTTTGGAGTTTGGATCTGACAAATACCTGTTTCTTGAGAGAAGAAAAGAAAGACTGGAAATCACTGAATGTCTCAAATAAATTAACTTCCATCAGGAGTGCCTTGTAATTGTTTGTTTATTTGTTTTTCTTCCAAATGTCTTGCATCAGCTGTAAAAGTTTTTAACTCAGGGTTCAAGAGACTAGTCATCAGAATCAACCTGGGAAGTACACCTGAGTTTTTAAAGTCAGTATTTTCTGCAACATTTTAAGCAGGCCACAATGGTTGGTGTTCTTTTCTTGTGCTATTAATTTTTGGTTTTGTTTTGTGTGTGTGTGCACGCGTAAGGGGTGGGGGGGATAAGGGGAGTTCATAATCCAGGGTGATTTCCTTACAGAATTATATGCTCCTTTAGTTTGCCCCCCTCCCCCCCCCCTCCTTTTTTTTTTTTTTTTTTTCCGAGTCTGATAGTTTGCTTTCAGCCAGATAGGAGTGACTCTCCTCCCATGACAGGAACAGTTTTGCATCAAATTTTTGGCAAAAAGTTCATATAAGCCTTGTACTGACTGATTCATCTTCATATCGGCCTCATAAATAAGGTATACAACTAGTCTCACTGCAGTCAATAAATCATGACCATCTTTTCTGTATAACTCATATAGACTCAGCACTGCTGTAGTATACTGATACCCGCAGGTATACTAAGAAGTAATACAGCTTGTGATCTGCTAACGTCAGACTATGAAAACTTATAGCCAGTTATTATAAATTAAAATTCATAATATCCTGATTTAAAAGAAAACATGCGCTTGTATGAGATATGTCCATCACTGGGAACAGAGGAATCTAGGGCTTGATTTAAATGAGTTAGTCAGAAGGAGAGAAATCAGCTACATAGTATATTTTAGTCTCAATTTTCTTCTTGTGTTCTTCAGGACAAATATGAGAAGGTATTATCTTTATGAAGTTCTGGAACACTGATAACAAATGGTACTGCCTACTAGACTGAAAATCCACTATGATTCAGATTGGAGAATATGGATAGACCACAGCTCATGACTGATGTTACACTGAAGGACTTCAATTCATCTGCTGGGCATGATAGAGGCACAAGTCTCCAGAAGTTGTAGCTTAAAAAACTCACAAGAACCATCATATGCACAGTAAAAATTAATAATGTTGATAATGCTTCTAGAGAACATGTTCTGTAACCTATCCAGATCTTGAAAGGTTCACTTAGCCCATAAACAAATCTTATAATTATATTCTAGTTCTCAAAGACACATATCTGCCTTGGAAACTTGCAAGAGGTATATACCATGTCCAAAACTTATTTTTTTAAGAACAAGGCTTTTTAATTTGATCTACTTTTTCAGATTACTATATGTTGTTGTGTTTCATAACACCTGGGAATTAAACAGATTTGCCTCTTTCTTTTGAAATGATTTTGAATAACATATTTATCTCCCTCTTGGCATCTGTGGATATGGCCAGATTTAAGGGAAGATGCATTTAACAGTGTTGGGAGTTCTGAGTCCTGATTGTCCAGATCAGGGAATGCTTGTCATTTTCTTCCAGGTTTGGTTTCTTTCCTCCTTCCCAGGAAAGCCTGGGAGATCAAGAGTACTGGTGCATATTGATGTCTTGTCCCATCATTGAGTTGGGAACATGGCTTATGGAAGTCAGTCTAGACCTGAAAACTGGGAAGTACTCATATCATGTGTCTACAATCAATAGTCTCTCATGTTAGATCAGCAGTCATTACTTGTGTAGAAATTGGGGCCAAGACCCCGCAAAATTTTCTTTCACGTGAGGAATGTCTATGCAACAACATCAAGGAAGTCAAGGAGCTCTACAAGAACATGAGCAAGAGCAAAATACTTTGCAAATAATTCAGTATGTCATTTCGGAATTCTGTCTTGTCATTTTAGTATTGTTTCCCACCTTGTTCATGCATCATTTTTACCTTTATAGAGGCAGTTTGAGATAATTTTCACTTTACATTTCAGTTCACATACTTCTTTCAGCTCACTGTTGATAAATGAACTCCTCGTTCTTTCATTCTTTCGTTCTTTCGTTCTTTCATTCATTCTCTTTTATTAGCATAATAATTTATTTCATGATGATGCCGCTGAACTGTTTTCATGTGCTATCATATTTCATTTTCACATATGTACTGCCAGTCTCTACTTTTCTACTATGTAAGATATTTTGGCTCTCAGTTGTGTAGGCATGTCCACTCTTCTGTCATAACTGGGGGATCTGGAAATAAGATTAGCTCCAAAGTTTGGGGTTTGCAGCATGCCTTGTCGTTCACTTACTCCAAAACTGTGAACCTGTGACTAATTTATAGCATACAATAATAATAATATTAGACTAGGGAACAAACAGACAAACAAAAAACAACTAAACTCTATTACTCATTTAATAAACCTGACACACAGCTCACAGGAAAGATATTGACCAGGCAACCCTACCATATTACCCAGATCCAAAAGAAATGAAATAGAAGCATAAAGTATGATTTTGTCTATGGCATGTGTAGACAAACCGTCCATGAGCTGTCCAGGCTGGTAATTGGTGTCATAATGGGAGGTAATTTCCTGTATTTTGTAGAGCAATAAAGGTTGTTTTCTTCTTCATACAAATCAGTAAAATATTGGCTCTCACTCATATACAATTCAGACTGAACTTTTCTTCTGACATGATTCCAGCAACATCCTTTTAATGAAGTGTTAGAACTAACAGTTTTTGTACCATCTGAGAAATCGGAAGCTCAGTTTTTCAATTATATTAGTTCTGTATTGCTATTAATATGTAACTTCAGATGAGTCACAACACATTGTTTCAGTTTCCATATCTGAATACTGGAATAACAGCTTCAGAGGAATGTTTAGAGATCTGATTAATTAGCCAATTGTTAAGTGTAAGCATTATGTCTCCTGTGCCCATCTCCAATAGTTGAATAATTCCTTCAGAGAAATAAAAATTACATTACTCATGTTACAGGGTAAATTTAGGTTTGCAGATGTTACAATATCAAAATGTGGTCAAGATGCTATGAAGACTTCTATTTAAATATATATATATATAATTGTAATAATCTTTGTTTTCTTATAACTTGCCTTCATTTCACATAATACATACTCATTTCACAGATTATATAACATGCTGGTCTATCAATGCATCATTAAATATGAATCTACAGATAAATACATGAACATATATCTTTTACTTCCTATTCTAGTCTAGAAGTTATTATTTTTTTTCTAAGACAATAAGAAAATCTAGACAAAAGCAATTTGTATAGTATTTTTGTTTAGATTACATAGGTAACATTTTTCAGATAAGAATCTTATCTTCAGTGAGATCTTGTGCCTTTTCCACTGAATTGATTGAAACATAAAAGAATAAGTTTTAATAAGAGTTGCAGATCTTTTAGGTTTTTTTTGTTGTTGTTGTTGGTGGTGGTGGTAATTGTAGGTTTTTGTTGTTGTTTTTTCTTTTTTTTTTTTAAAGTGAAAAATCTGTTGAGTAAATCCTCTGTTTTAATACCAAATCTTTCAGTGATAGTGACATAATTTTACTTTTCAGATAACATTAAGTGTCTATCTCAGGAAGGTAATAAATTGCTAACATAAAAGATTATATTTTTATTATTGATTCACTAGTTGCAATTTGGCTACATCTGTACAAAACATTTGAGAATAGCTGGAATAGTAAACCATTAACGAAAACACTCTAGTTGTCATTTTTTAAAGAACATTTATGTCTTATTTATGCAACATGCACAACAGTTATATTCATGTAAGATATAAAATACTCAAATAATTTTGCTTTATTGTTTTTCATATCTTTCTTCCCTTAAGCAATGATGGCAAAGTTTGTAATATTTTATAAGGATATTTTCAAAAATGATGCAAAAATATATTTGGTCTGTAAGAAGGAAAAGTACAAATATGAAGTTAATTAAATAAGTTGATTAAATTAGTATTCATTTTCAAATATGTTGTATGTGTCCATTATTTATCAAGGTTTACTTTAGTTTTTTACAAGAGAAAAAAAAAATTGTCACATGGTTGCCAAAAGAATCCCACAATAGCTATAAGGAATTATATTTCAATTGAGTTAAATACAAATTTTTAACCCTTCCTCAGAACTGAGTGGTATGGATTTTCTTTTAAGGAAATTTGAAATGTAGATAAAATTCACTTGTTCTAGGGCCAGTGCCAAAAAAAATGAATAGTGACATCTTTTTAAAGTACCCTGCTCTGTCCACAGTGCTGTCTGTTCATATTACAAAAGTAAAAAGCTCCCCCCCCCCCTTTTAAAAGAAAAAAAGAGTACTCTTGCCTGTAGCATTGCACACAGGAACAATACAAGCTGTCAAAAACCAGATAACCAATTTACTTGGAAAATGAATTAATGCATTCCTCATCTGACATTAATTTTGTTGGAATTGTGTCTCAAGTGGAAAATGTTGGCTTTGAGTGCAGAATAATAACAGTTCCTTCTTTAGACTCAACAGGCTGAAATGCCAGGAATGGGAAGCCGTGTCCCCAGCGTGACTGGAATATCAAGTGACAGCCTTGGTGGGGTGTTCTCCATGCACTGTTCAATCCTGTGTGGGAAAGGATGAACAAACTCATCAGGATTAAAATTTGTGGTGCATTAACAAAATTTAATGATTAAGGAATCCATATTTACATATATATGCATGTTGCTTCATAGAACCTAGGACATACTCACTAGACTGTCACTAATATTTTGTTGTAGGCTTCCAGTTTGCATGAAGACACTTCTATTCATGAGTGAGTAGCTGCTGCTAGCTCTGTAATGTTACAGCTAGGCTAGTCTGTAATTGGTTTATTTTACATTGTCCGTTATTCTACGAGTAGTGCAGCAGCAGTGAGTGAGGGGCAGTTTTTCTCTACTGCATGTACCTCTGCTGGAAATATATTAGGTTATGGCTGGAAATGTGCATTTGAATCACCATTTATTAAGCATTTTCATCTGGAAAAAAAAATAAAAAATCCGTGTTTTTTCAGTTTAGCACTTGAAATCTTATTTTTACACAGACTGGCTTTTTCAGTACTAAATACAATAAGTTTTTACTGTCACAGCCATGAATACTGGCAATATTTCTGGGGCTATTTAGCAATGGGAAAGATGACAGTGTTTCAGAAGTTGGGCAAATTGGAAGTAGGAGGCTTCAAGTAGCAAAAGGAAACCAAGGAAGGACTACAAATTTGTGTTTATAATATTAATCAACTGTTTTTTATGTAGGTAAAGGATAACTGACTTTCTAGCTAACATCCCAGTCTTTCAGATACTTACTCTGCCTGAACTGTTTTTCTTCCAACTTTGACTGTAATAAAGGCTGTGCTTACTCAGTATATTGGGGCAGCCAACAAGGTCAGTGAACATGGGTGTCATAGGAACTACTTGGGGACTTTTAGGATCTAAATTGGGTGGGCCAGAGAGCTTAGGAAGTAAATAAGAGAGGGATAGGAAGCTTATTTGGAAAGCTCCTGCAATTTTCTGTTCATTTATTATCTCAATATATTCATTAAAACTATAGTATTGTCATTCTTACATTATAACTTGTGACATGGCAAAACTTTAGAAAATTCCTGGGGATATTTTAAATGGGAGAATACAGTGTAGTTTCACAGAATGATTTCCTCCAAGTGCCTTAGAGCACTATATAATTGCAAAACATATAAAATTAATTTTGAACAAAATGGTAATTAAACTGCAGCAGACTTAATTTGACTTTTGTAAGAATAAGTTGGTGTCTTGATTTTGTTTTGTAATAAATAATGTATTTGAAAAATGTGTGGGTTATAGTCACCTGTAAACCACAGATGATTCATAGAAGAGTTTCAAAAAAAAAAAAAAAGAAAAAAAAAAGTATCCAAATGAAGAAGCCAGTGTTTCACTTTTTATTCAGTAGCGTATAGGTTAAAAATTTTGTTCCTTCCTTCTAAAGGGTTTTAATCTATCTTGTTTCTACCTTGTTTTTTACAGAATTACACTAAGAGAGTACAAGAAGTTGTGTAATACTGCAAATGTTATTACAGTCTAATAGGCTTTAAGTAAAACAGTGACATATACATCTATGTAAACATAATAATCTATAACATATGTCAGTTGTCTATGTGCTAGAATTTAGATTTACACTTAAGCCCTCCAGCAGTTTTTTTGATGATGTGTGGCTTGCTTTTTTCAACACAAAATGAATCACAAGATGAATCAGGCCCTACAAATGCCTGTTTCTCTCCATTGATTATGAAATGAGTCCAGTTGTCTAGCTCATTTCTAGATATCTACTTCATATAGGTAATCCACATTTAGTCAGATGAGTCTTACTCTTGTTTCAAGATCAAAATGTAATACATTTTATTAATAAATATAGGTTAAAGTGTCAACTTGCTTGATTTTCTGATCAAACATTTTCCATCACTGGGATGTTGTCTTGGTGAATTACTTCAGACATTAAAAAAGTCTTACAGCTGAAAAAGAGTTCAAATCTGTGAGTTTGAGCAGTCTGGATGCTTACTTTTATGCTGCTATCACTTTCTTGATGTGTTTTTTCTCACTGTTCATTCTTGTTTTCTGGGAACCTTCACGCATAATAAGTAACTCATAATCTTTTTCTTTAATGAAGCTAAGTAAAATAGATGAAGTATACAGCAGTATTTTCAGCAGAGCTTGTTATTTCTTGGAAAGTGAAACAACTGTCTACTTTATTAAAGTTGCATTTCACCTTACAACGTACATCTGTTTAACTGTTTTCATATTTGCAACAGCAGTGTATTACAATTGGAAGTAACGAGCTAAAGAAGCTATTCTTAAACCTTGAAAATGACAAACTCGGAGATTTGTTTAGAAATTGTGGGGTTTATTTTTTATTTTTCATTTATACCACAGTGACTAAGGTCAACAAAGAAAAAAGTGATTTTCTTAGTACTTAAAGACATGACTTTTTAAAGTCTGTTTGGCATCAGAGCAAGGTGTGAGACAGCTTTCATTGGAAATAGAAGTTTTGTATTGTATATATCATAGAATTGTAGAATCATAGAGTGATATAATGGTTTGGGTTGGAAGGAACCTTATAGATCATCTAGATCCCTCACTAAGGGCAGGGACACCTCCCACTAGACCAGGTTGCTCAAAGCCCCATCCAGCCTGTCTTCATAGGAGAGGTGCTCCAGCCCTTTGAACATCCTCATGGCCCTTCTCTGGACCTGTTGGTCCACATCTTTCTCATCCTGGGGGCCCCAGAGCTGAAAGCAGTACTCCAGGTGGGATCTTACGAGAACAGTGTAGATGGGGAGAATTACCTCCTTTGACCTGCTAGCTACACTTCTTTAGATGTAGCCCAGAATGCAGTTGGCTTTCTTTTGCCAGCTCATATTCAGTTTTTCATCCCCCATCACCCCCAAGTCATCTGCAGGGCTTCTCTCAATCCACTTATCCACCCGGCAATACAAATTCATGTTTGGGATTGAACTGACTCAGGTGCAGGACCTTGCACTTGGCTTTGTTGAACTTGATGAGCTTTGCACAGGCCCACCTCTCAAGCCTGTCCAGGTTCATCTAGATGGCATCCCTTCCTTCTGTTGTATCAACTGCACAACACAGCTTGGTATCATTAGCAAACCTGCTGAGGGTGCACTCAATCCCATTGTCCACTGACAGAGATGTTAAATAATACCATTTCCACTACAGACCCATGAGGGAAACCACTTGTCACCAGTCCCCAACTGGACATCGAGCCACTGACTGCTGCTTTCTCAATGTGACCACCCAACCAATTCCTTTCCCACCAAGTGGTCCATTCATCAAATCAATGTCTCTCCAATTTAGAGACAAGAATGCCACATGGGACAGTGTTAAATGCTTTGCAAAAGATCAGATAGATTATGTCAGCTACTCTTCTCCTATCCACCAATGCTGTAACCACATCGTAGAAAGCCACCAGATTTGTTGGGCCCTTAGAGAAGCCACATTGGCTGTCACCAATAACCTCTTTGTTTTCTATGTGCCCTAGCATAGTTTCCAGGAGGATCTGCTCCATGATCTTGCCTGGTACAGTGGTGAGACTGACTGACCTATAGTTCCTTTGGTTGTCCTTTTTCCTTCTTTAAAAATCGGGGTTATGTTTTCTCTTATGCTGGATAGTGGCTTAGCAACTTCATCTGCCATGTCACCACAACAGACTCTGCACAGCAATGCAAATTAAGATACGTTTCCATAATACTGCATCTCATCCAGGCCCTTGAAAGATTATTACCCTCACAGAAAATAATTATCTTTGACAATTGAAACATTAGACCTTTTAGGAGAGTGACTGTTTAAATGTGGTTTATACTGACCTGATTATCAAGTAATTTCAGATAGTAACATGACCTATTCAGAAGCATATGTAGATAATGTACTTAATTTCAGGCATATGTTTCAATCCTAGCCTCTTTCAGAGGAAATGAACACATGCTTGAATATTTTGATAAAATGGGATTTTCTCAATACTGACCTCAGTGAGCCACCAACCATCAACCGGAAATGGGGAAGGTGCCCTGTCACCTGCTCCTTCAGCTCACCACACACCACTGCAGAACACACTCTGTGCTTCTGTCATCTCTGCTGGGAACTGTGTAAGCACAGCTGAAGGTAAAGGCATAAGTAACATTTGGGCAGGATGTGGACCTTTTTCACAATATTAAACCCTTTTATTTATTTATTTATTTATTTTCACCTGCAGTACTCCCCAAATTGTTTGAAACTGATGCCTTTTACTTTAACAGACACCAGAAAAAGCCTCTGAGCTCATATTCAGAGTATTTTTATTTTTATTTTTTTTTAGTGATTATTAAAGCACAGTTTTAAAAAACTGTAACTGTCAAAAAGACTTTGCAAACCAAGCTAAACAGTTTTGGGCCCCTCGCTACAAGAAGGACATCGAGGTGCTCGAGCGAGTCCAGAGAAGGGCAACAAAGCTGGTGAGGGGTCTGGAGAACAAGTCTTATGAGGAGAGGCGGAAGGAGCTCTGATTTTTCAGTCTGGAAAAGAGGAGGTTCAGGGGCGACCTTATTGCACTCTACAGGTACCTTAAAGGAGGCTGTAGCGAGGTGGGGGTTGGTCTATTCTCCCACGTGCCTGGTGACAGGACGAGGGGGAATGGGCTAAAGTTGCTCCAGGGGAGGTTTAGGTTGGATATTAGGAAAAACTTCTTTACTGAAGGGGTTGTTAGGCATTGGAATGGGCTGCCCAGGGAAGTGGTTGAGTCACCATCCCTGGAGGTCTTTAAAGGACGTTTAGATGTAGAGCTTAGTGATATGGTTTAGTGGAGGACTTGTTAGTGTTAGGTCAGAGGTTGGACTAGGTGATCGTGGAGGTCTCTTCCAACCTAGATGATTCTGTGATTCTGTGATAGATGCTTACTTACACTATACTGTAAAGTCACTTCCATCTACTAAATATTTGCATTTTGACATTTGGCAAGATATGTTATTTAAGCCACAGTTTAAGAGTCATGGTCATATTTGTGCGTTCTCTTCGGGCCTCACTAATTGTTATATGCAAAGTGAAATAGCCTCAGCAGTTACGTTTTTTTGATTTTTTTTTTCTTTTTTGATTTGTTTTGTTTTGCCTCTTGGTTTTGTTTCCTATTAATATACAGATACTGTTTAAGACACAGGCATGAATTCATATCCCTCTGACAAGTATAGAAAAGTAAGCTTATGTGTACTTTATTGTGACTGACTGCTTTAACCCTTTGAACCCCACCTCTCATATTCAACTTCCTTAGAACAACAGAGCACAATAGGTCTTCTCTGGTAGTGCCTAACTGACAGTATCCTTTCTGCAAATACTGTAGAGAAAAATCTAGTTTTTGAAGCCTGAGAGGGCTTAGTCTAAGATCAGTGCTTCACTCATTAGTAAGTCCCAAAGCAGAACTTTAGGTACCATGAGAGCTTTAATTTTGGAAACTTAGAGCTCTGCAGACTTCACGTGTGAGTAGGCAGCTGCAAAGTAGATATTTAAAGCATCTGTGTTTTGTATTTCAGTTCCTAAATGCTGGTTATGTCCCATTTTAGATGCTAATGCCCTTTTGACAATGTCATCTATAAAACTGAAATCTCAAAGATATAGAGAGCTCTGTGGGAGTGTCAGTCTCTCACTGGGTTAAACAGAAATTTTCTGTCTTTGAGTATTACAGCTTTAGGATGCTAGATCTTATTGAGAAGCATGGCACTTAGATTCTTAAATACCTCAGCGTTTCATAAAAAGAGAGTTTAACTGTGCAAAAAATTGGGGCTAGTTTTACCTTTTTAGGTATTCAACAGGCTAGCAGAAGCAAATCCTTGGAACTGAATTAGATGCCCAAAGTCCCTGTAAAATGCTGTGTAGTAGACAGGCATCTGAGGGCAAGGTATGTCTGTATTATGTTTGTTACAGAGTTCCATAGTGTAGAAATACCAAGCTTGGGTACTGAAGCAGCCCGCTGTATGGCATGTTATTCTGGCTAATGTACCTTGAGAATATAGGCTCTCTGCAGTAGCACACAAGATCGTTTAGAGTGTACTTTGATATCTTCACACAGCACTGTTGGACTCTGCACTAAAGCCAGATCCTGTAAATGGGACTGAAAAAAATCCACATGGTTCTAAGTAAGAACCTGATTAAGCCACTCTATAGAGAACACTGTGAATAGAAGTGGGAATAAACTCTCCTCCTTGAAGGTCAGAGTAAGGCATGTATCTTTACTCAGGGCTTTTGGATTACACATGAAAGCCAGGTCAGGTCTTTCCAGGGAAAGAGCTAGTTCCTACCTTTTATATCCAGTGTTAGATGATTTTGGTTTTCAAATCCTTCACTGGCCTGTTTTCAAACTGATTTGCAGCCATCAGACAGCTAAACTATTTAGTTCCATGGGGCCTGCTTTTTCTTAGTCTCCCTTGTTTTTACTCTGCTGTTTCTTCTTGCACAATTAGCTATTCATTGAAGCAAAACTTTGATTCTGATTTTCATCCCCCACAGCTATGAGGTTTAACAGATGGATTAGAGAGTTAGGCAATAGCAAGATTTGAACATTTCTGTACAGCAAAATGTGTTTTAGGAGGTCAGCACAACTCACCTTTTTTTAGCTGTGTTTTCTCACCCATGTTCTCCAGTTTACCCCCTCTCAGTTCTCCTTTTGCAGTTGTTGGATGGGCATGCAAACCATGCAACATTCCAAAGACTGGTGCTTCTAACTCCTGTAATTTCAGCTCTGATGAAATTCTGGGACTACTTTGCAGTCCCAGAAACAGTTACATCAGGATGATGGGGGGGGGGGGGGGGGGGGGGGAACATAAAGGAGTGTGGAACAGGCTGAATGAATGCCTAGAGGCAGGGACCTCTGGGTTATTCATGGGAAACATATTAATGTGGGACTAAATTAAGAGTGCCCCTGCTCCCTTGTATTTTGGCTTGATTAGTAGTAAAATGCAGAAATGAGTCCACACTAAAATGCTGCAACATTTCATCCATATCAGTACAGTCAAAATGGTACAAAGTTTCTGTATAGAGTAGCCCTAGAAATTTACAGGCTTGTTCATTTAACATGGTCCTTACAGAACTGGTGTCCATATCCAAAAATCTTTGCTGTTGGCAGACTGACAGAGTGATCGCAGTGGATATGGAAAATGAATTGACTCAGTACTACAAGGAGTGGTTTTCCAAGGTCAATATTTGAAGTGTATTCCTGGAGAAATGTATGCTCCCACCACTGAGAATGAAATTTTCTGCTGATGAATAAGAAGACCTTGCTGCCCAAGGCTCTCAGTTCACCAAATTTCCATGAAATAATAGGAAAAACAAGAACAAAACAAAACCACCACCACCACCAAAAAAACACTGTGTTTCTATTTTTAATGGTGGTCACTTCAAGATATATTAAATAGTTTTCAGGGGGTTGTTGTTATTGTTTTGTTTTTAATATAAAAGAATGCTTGAAGCTATATTGGTATCAGCATAAGCAATATTAACATCTTTTATATTTTTTTATTAGTGCTTCACAATGAGTGTCAACAGACACCTATATCACTAGTATATACTGTAAAAAATCACTATACTAAAGAGCTAGTATAGTGAATAAATTATATATTATATATTAATCGGTCACAGTTCAGCAAAGATGAATATGAAGTTCTACATGTAGGCAGGACTCATCAGCTAGTTAGTACAAGACAAGAAACAACTAAGTGGGCAGAAGTTCTGTAGAAAAAGATCTCACATTTGGAGTGAATGACAAATTCTGCATAACTCAGTGTTATTATGCTACTGCAAACAAGACAAATATCCTACTGGGATATGTCAACAGGAATGTAACCTGTAGGATTAATTCCTCCATTCTGCTTAATACGGGTAAATCTTCAGCTCAAGTACTCCATCAAGCTTCAAGAATGATGTAAAGCAATTATGCAGGGGCCAGAGAAAAGCAATGAAATAGGTCAGAGGTCTAGAAAATATGGCCTCTGAGGAAGGTATCTAAGGTTATTAAGTCTTGAAAAAAAAATGGTGGAAAAAATATCATAGCAGTCTTTCAGTAGGTAAATACATGCTATGATGAGAAAGGTGATATACTGCTCTCAAACAACAGGTTTCGAAGGCAGCATGGGACACTGGGAAAAAACATTCTAAAAGAAAGATTGATTGGGTGTTTGAGCAGAGTGCAGTGATGTTGAATTTCTGTTACTGGATGTTTTAAAGAAAAGGTTAGACAAACACCTGTCAGGAATTATTTAGGTCACTAGGATAGATTATCTGAGTATACATCCAAGAATAAAAAAAGCTTACACAGCTTTTTGCACTGGGAACAAATACATACATTTCTGACTTGCAGTATTAAATAACAAATGGAAATCTCACAATAATGTTCTGGTCTGTTGAATAAGACGAGAAAGACTACACTTGAATGAGTCATTCTGTATGCACTAGAAGTGTGGAAAAGCAGAGTCAGTTCTTAATATACCAAAAAAAAAAAAAAAAAAAAAAAAAAGTAAAGATAATTACTGATATTGCATTCAATCTGCAAAAGATTTGTTTTTGTTTTTGTTTTTGTTTTGTATTGGATGTATTTGACAAAATAAATTTTCTAATAAAGAAATATTAAGAGAATATGTAAAAGGAACCAAAATATTAAAGCATGGTACTGAAGACTGTATAATATTCTTTACATTGGGATAAGAATGATTATTTACTACTTGTGTAAAAACTCATCAGAAAAAGCTTAACACCATGGCACAGACTTTGGAGAAGTTTAAATTAAAAATAAAAATAAAAAATAAGATTAGGTGAATATGAAAGAAATGTGTTAAAATTGTGTATGACATGAAGACCAAGATCAACTACTGTGTGCTGCAGGAGACTGAGTGAATGGACAGTTAAGCATAGTGATGTACTCTTAAATACCCTCAGCAATATAGGTAGGAGAAGATTTGTATTTCATAATTTGTATTCTTGAAAAACTTATAAAAATATCTGGGTATTTTGTTTGTCAAGATTGAAAGACTGAGCTATATTTCCTTTATTTTAATTTGGAGAAAGATAAATACAACTCATAATTATCAAACTGAGTATCACTCTAGGATATAACCTTCCGCAGTTTGATTATATCCTGTTGTATTTGGTCTTACATCACTTTGTACTGAAATAAAAATCAGAATGAGCTAGAAAGGAAACAATGAAAAATAAACAAAGATCTATTTCAACTTTAATTTATTCATAGCTATGAAGTAGTGATAACAAATGAGGGTTTCAGATGTTAAGCTGCATGTGGCAAAGCACCTTAGCAGCCTATTTAATGTGTTAAACAAAAGAAGCAACCAGGAAGAACCCCGGGGTCATATCTCAAAAGCTAGGTTAGCTAAGATAGCCCATTTGGGTTGGCTGTTTTCTTGGTCAGTACTCAGTTGTCTCAAAGCTTAATGACTGTTTTCAAGATGTAGGATTCTTCTTATGTAATACACATATTTATATGCATCTAGAATTAGTTATTTTTATTGCAATGACCTATCTCCTTGAGCATGCCTAGAAGAGGGAAATGCTCATGTTTCAAACCCGTTATGTAATACTTCTCAGCTAACATAAATTTAAATATAGAGTGATTTTAGGATGTACAACTTAAAATACTAATCCAGACCATGTTAGCCAGTCATTGTGATGATGTCTGCAGAAGTAAACTCTAAAAAAAATGGGTCTGTCTGTTCTGTTGTCCTGAGTGAAAGTGGTAAGGGGATTCATATAACGTTCTTCCCTTCAAAACTGGGATTCATGCAAATGGTGGAGGGAAAATCCACCGGGTGACAAACCACCATCAAGCCAAAGGAGCTTGAATCCTTGCTCACCAGAAGCCAGGTAACATCATGCCATAAGTGTAGTTTGGAAATTAGGAGACATTTCTTCTCAGAAAGAGCAGTCAGGCATTGGAATGGGTTGCCTGGGGAGGTGGTGAAGTCACCATCCCTGCGGGTGTTTAAGGAAAGGTTGGACATGGTGCTTAGAGATACAGGTTAGTGGGTGATATTGGTGGTAGGGGGATGGTTGGACCAGATGATCTTGGAGGTCTTTTCCAACCTTAATGATTCTATAATTCTACTGTAAGTTTATGCACATCCCCAAGGACTGAGGCTGTGGACAACCCATGCCAGGGCAGGGACACCGAGAAGAGAGCATCAGAAAACCACAAAGCACAGGGCAGCAAAGAAGTAGTAATCACAGAATGAAAGAGCAGGTCCTAACCATAGGGTGGAGGAAAAAATATTTTGCTCAGAGCAGCAGAAACCTGTTATGTATGTACCACCTCAACCTACACTCCTCCTCATCCCAATTTTGGAGAACTGTGTGCAACCAGTGGATAAAATACAGAAAGCTGAGATTAGGATACAGGAGCAATAGGTGTTTGTTAATTTGTTTGTGTTCCCTACTTGACACCTAAAAGGGTGTTCAGTAGTCTGCATTGGTTGGCAATGGATTAACTTGATTAAAATTTCCCAGCTGGTGACTGGTTTCCCCATGACACCCTTGTTTTTCTTGTAGTTGTACCCAAGTGACTGGGTGAGCACTCTCCAGCTCTGGCCAAAGTCACGCCAAGCATACAGTATGAATGTTCATAGGACAGTGCTTGATGCTGTGTTTTGGCCCTTTTCAGTTGATTAGGATAGTCACCAGTAAACACAGAAGGCTGCAAATCCAAGCATAATATTAGTTAACGGGCTTTTATTCTGGTACTACAAGAACAAAATCATATCTAGCACACCATGGCTGAAGTGGAATATCTGTTTTCATCCACCTTGTCCTTTGCCCTAGTTGCTTCAGATGTAGCTCTGTCCAAGAGACTTAGCAGTGAAGAATAAGTCACAGCTCTGTCTTCTACCTCGGACCTAGTAGTGAGGCATATTCAGCTACTACTGGTACACAAAGTCTCCATTACCAAAGGGCAAAGTAAGAAACATGGACCGAATTTTCTTCATCTACTGGGAGCTCCAGAAGACAGTGTACTTCACTTCTGCCCCTTTAGGACATGACTAAGAGGTCCATTTTCACTAATTATATCACAATGCTTTATCCTTGCTGAAGACAAACTCTAGTTACAGCTCAGTAGACATTTAGTTTAGGTTTTCCATGAAGCAGGAATTGTTTAAAATCTCCTTACACCAAGAAAATGCAAATTCTTCAATCACTGTGATATTCTAGTAGCTCTCAAGATCATTTCTTAAATATTTCCCTCACACAGTTCTCCTTCATTTACTGCTAATGTATTCCTGATTTTTTATTTTAAACTGAGACATTATGATGTTGCTTTTTATTCTGCATGCCTTCTATCTCCTCATCTCTGCACTGAAATCCCCTATCATCTTTCTATGTGCCCCGCATCCCTGGACTTTCCTTCTTGTAGTTATTCTTGCAACACAGTCAAGCTGGTGTCTCTTTAGCATTTTCTTTTAAAGAAATCATTCTTTACCTACATACATTTCTGGTTATCATACTGTCATTCTTTCATTTCTTCATTAAATTCACTTAATATATTGTCTAAACAAATTCTGTAGTATTATACTTGAAAGCTTATTTCATTGGCAAAAAGGAAACATGCTTTATAAATATATGGAGAAATACAGATGTAGATGTGTATACAAATTTATTGCTAGTCTAATTCAAGAGTCATTATTAGCTTAAATTATTACCCCCTTAAAAAAAAAAAAAAAATCTGCTATATGGACAAAGTCTTAATAATAGTGATAATACAGTTAAAGTTGTAGTACACACACTTCTCTATTTCCACCCTTTTCCTGGCATTATACTCATCCTTCCACCTCTCCTCTGGGTCCTAAGGCCAGTGCCTTCAACTGGGTGGCTCTGCATGGAGGGAGCAACTCCTCGTTCCTTTTTCTGTATGAAACTATGATCGTGCCATGGAAAGATAAACAAAAATAAAACTATTTAGTCATCGCCAATGGATCTAGCAGAAAAATCACTGTTAATAAAGCCTGCTGCAAGCGAGTCAAGGAGAGTTCAGACTCGGTGAGCCTCAGGCCTCGCAAACTTGCTGCAAAGCTTGTGGTCTCTTACAAGCAATAGCAATACTGTGTTTCAGGGCTACATGGTAACAGTAGCATTTAATTCCTGTACCCTAATTCTGTTCAGGCTCTTTTATACATGCAGTTTCTTCTTCATACATCCTACTGAAAGTTTTCTCAACAGAAGTCCCTAACTGTCTCCTCTGGAAGAAATATCACAGCCTGGGACATGCTTTCTTTTTCTAATCTCCCCAGGCTCGTTTCAACACATCCTTCATTCTTTTTTTTTTTTTTCTTTTTTTTTTTTGTGTCATCCGTCGTCTTCCCAGCTCCATTATCTCTTGATTCATCCCCACTTCTGATCATTCTTTTACATTTAAGAAAGTTTCAAATTAAAATACAAAAAGTAAAAAACAAAAAACAAACAAACAAACAAAAAAAACAGAGCTCTTCTATTTGTATACTAGCCACATGCTTGTGAAAATTGGTAATAAGCCCTTACATTACCATTTTTTATTCCTGGCAAATGTATTAATGAGGCAAATAGCTGAACATGAGTTTCAAAATAATATTTCTCATGAAAATGTTAAAATCAAGTGCTGCAGTTAGTAGATTTGATTTCTAAAATACATTATTGGAATAGAGCACCTGAAAGCCAGCTTGTGTTTTTATGATTGCGGATTTTATCACGGGAATTGTGTTAAAATTTATATTAAGCAATTGGGCTCATGCAGCTCTGGCTGTGGTTGTACAGGCTTTTATACTACATCTTTTTCACAACTCCTACATAAAATCTCATAAGGGTTTTGGGATGAGTGACAGTATAAATTAACAAAACCTTTTGCACATACTGAGGACTACATAGAGCATTTAATTTGGAATGTCCTTTCAGTATCCTTTGTAAACATCAGCTGTCATTCTATTAACAATTCAGAAAATTAACGAAGTATTAAATTAATTGTGGACCAGATTCTGCGGTGAGAAGACCAGCTGGAGCCTCAGAACTGGATCTTTACCGGGACTGCTAGCACTCAAACTAACATAGTGGCTCTGGGGCACTGAGATGCTGTAAAACTGGAGTGAGACTAGGAAAAAAAAGAAACATCTAGAAAGCACTAGACCATGCTGACTTAGAAATCACTGTCTTGACTCATATAAAAATAAAAAATACAAAATCCAGTTGTGAGTTTTTTCAGGCCATAACCCTGTAATTACGAAACAGTATACAGTATTTTCCTCTCCCACAGTTCCCGCAATTAGCGCTCTGAAGCCAGTGACACCGCGGTGAAAAGAAGCGTTTCGTGAGATCATTTTCCTGCCAGCCACGCACACAGATGCTGCCGCCGCAATCTCGGCGGCGGCCGTGCGCGATCTCCCGGCTCCCACTAGCGGCGGCCCCAGCGGAGGCGAGAGCCCTGGCTGGGGGGACAGCCGCGGAAGATGCGCGGGGGCTGCGCTGCCCCGTGCTGTCCTCTGCTCCCCGGCTTGTATTCAGCGCTTCACGACGGTGCTGGGTGGCTCCGGTCGAGCCCTTTTCTGCTCTTGGTTTGCCTGTAAACCAGTTACAGAGCTTTTTCATTCCCAAATTGTTCGGTATATAGATTACACAAAAACATTTCAAGATTGCGCGTGTTCACAGCTGATTGTTTGGTGTATGTTATTTATTTATTAGAATGGTTTCTGAGAGTCATGCTCTCTCTGGTTGGATGGTCTAAGATTACCAAGTAGAAGGGAGCCTTTTTCTATTTCCGATTGAACTGAATGTTCTTAATCAGCTAATGAATTTATTGTACAAATAATAAAAGAGCTTTTCAATATGCTAGTATACTAGTGCAAATGCTTGTACATGCACTGGTTTACAGTGCTTTTGGTAACCATGAATATTCTTTTGAATAAAAGTTTTTTACTGAATATTCATGAATAATGGCAGGAAAGCGAGGTCATGAATATGAACAAGCCTAACTTGGTGGGTTTGCTTGGCAAAGAAAAAGGCATGCATTCACATTTGCTGTCATCACACACCCGTATTTTTTCCTCTTATACTGACCTTCACATTTAAATCAGCAACTAAAAATTTAACTGCAAAGCTGAGTTTCGGGCAGTTACCTTCACAGTAAATTATCAGTGTTTCTTTACTTAAGGTCCAGCATATATGTGGCATTATGCTGTTTTTATCAGGGAAGTGAGCACATTGTGTTTGATAAAAAATCTTATAATCTATGACTTAGATGAGTCGGTCATTTAAATAAAACAAAAATTTTGCACAAGATGAATTCTTCCTTAAATGTGTTTACTTTTCTTAGAACTTTTTTTTTTTTTTTTTAATCAGAACTTTGTCCCTTTCTCCCTTTTCCTTAAAAATAAGCTTTTATCAAGTTACAGCTGAAAAAAAAAATCTCAGTTTGGGAATTTAATTTTCGCACAATTAAAGAAAATAACTTTTGATCCTTCCTGTCCTGGTTTCAGTTACGACAGAGTTAATTTTCCTCCTAGTAGCTGGTAGGGTGTTATGTTTTGGATGAGGATGAGAAGAGTGCTGATAACATGCTGATGTTTTAATTGTTGCAGAGCAGTGCTTACACCAAGCCAAGGACTTTTCAGCTTCTCGCTCTGTCCTGCCAGCGGGCAGGCTAGGGGTGCAGCAGGAGCTGGGAGGGGACAGACTGACAGCTGACCCAAACTGGCCAAAGGGGTATTCCATACCATCTGACATCATGCTAAACAATATATAGGGGTGGCTAGCCGGGGTGGGGGGGGGGCGGCTGCTCGGGGATAGGCTGGGCATCAGTCAGCGGGTTGTGAGCAATTGCATTGTGCATCACTTGTTTCATACACATTGTTATTAGTAATACTATTATTATTATTATTATTATTATTATTATTATTATTATTATTTTCCTGTCTTAATAAACTGGCTTTATCTCAACTCACAGGCTTCACTTTCCCGTTTCTCTCCCCCATCCCAGAGAGGGAGGGGAGAGGTTGAGTGAACGGCTGTGTGATGTTTAGCTGCCGGCTGGGTTAAACCACAACACTTCCTTTCCCAAAATTCCAAAATTTATTTTTCTTCCCTATAGAAATTATGATACTTTTCATATTTACAGATATGTATAATTTATGACACTTTTGTAAAAATTCTAACAACATAAATATCCTACTGTTTTAAAATGTGAATACAATATGTAGAAGTTCAGTGAAAGAGAGAAATGAGTTAAAAATACTCGATGTGTTAGAGAAGGTTATCCTACTTGTGTATAACATATCTGGGATGTTTTCAAAACTCTCAAATCAAGGTATTTTAACTAATAGGGAAGACATTTAACATGATTAATGGCATCACTATTTACATCACTAAGTCCTACTCACTTTCCATGGCTACTGGATGCCCATGTGTGATTTTGAAAATGTCTGCCAATCTGTTTAATTATTTTTAGCAATTAAGGTTGTAATTTGTGGATGTTGCTTCAGCTTCTTGCCATGTTGACTGATGTCTCAATGTGTACATTCTATGTCATGCCATATGTTCCTTGCTAGCTCCTATTATGCAGAATGATATTTTTCCTTTCTAATCAGGTTTTTACTGGTACATGTTTCAGGAGAAAACAAAAATCATAATGTTCTGGGTCTGTTTCTCCACTGCTCTGTCCCTTGCATCTCTTCTACTAAATATGGCAGATGAATAAGAATTGCCAATGAACTGAGAGCTTGTTTGCATGTTTTTCTATGCTCAGTTTGTCCAAGTAAAAATGGTTCAAAAACCAACCCACTGAAAGATCAGACCAGTGTGGATCTACTTGCTTTGATTACTCCCAAATTGCAAGCACAAACAACAAAGTTTACTGAATCCACAGGCAACAAGAAATCAGAACACTTTTATGTGTTTTCTTTGTTTGTCTGTTTTTGTTTTGTTTTGTTTTGTTTTTAAATACCCAATTTATAACTAAATTAATGTACATTTTCCAGGGAGATATGCAGGTTTATTTGACTGTAAAATGGAAACAATGTGATGTATACCTGCCTGTGGAGTTTGCTGTGGATAAATGAGTTTTCTAGAGCAAAACCATGTTAGAAAGAGAGTGGTTATAGGAAGTTTGCAATGATATTAGTCCAGGATGCTTTTTGTCAGTGGAATAAGTAATCTTGTTCCCCTTTTTAGCATATTTATATAGGAAGGGAAAAGGGGAATATAAAACCTGTCTCAGAGGTTTTGTTATTATTTTTCTGCTGAAGACTAACCATATCTTTATATGTTGATACAGTTTCTACAGTTACACAGATGGTTGCTAAATTAAATTTACTTGATGGGCTGCTGTTTTTATTCATATAATAGTGCTTTTGATCAAAGACACAAAAAAGATAATACACATCATAATTTTGATTGGTGAAATATGGGAGGCACTTCCAAATGGTATTCAAGCACTGTTTGAAAATATATATATATTAGTAGCACTAATTAGTCACGAGGATCCTTGAATTTTCTAGGGTAGAAAACATTTTCAGCAGTTGTTCAGAAGCTTCAAAGCCTGATTTTAAGTGCTTAACTTACGGTGATAGGAACTGAAAGGTGACAGTGACAAAGAGTAAACAACATTTGCATACCAAAAACAAATTGAAAACTATATTTATAAATATTGCAAATGAGGGAGAAAGCTAGTTTCTTTTTTAAAGCAAAATTTTCACAATGACTTAGTTCTTTTTTTCCCCCTAATTTTCCATGAAGATGATTTGATATTCTTCTTTCATTTGAAACCATCAGATGTTTTATTTAATAACAAAAATAAAAAAAAAAAACTTAGGTACTGAACTGTAACATGGATCCATAACTCTTAACTCAAATACGTATTCTCTGTTTCATGTAATAAATCTATTTATCTCTCATGTATGTTCTACACATGTACATGCAGACTTTCCAGGGAATTTAATTTAAAATCCAGTTCTATGATACCAAATCAGACTAGAAGATCTACAATGAAGACCAAAGAGCGCAACACTGGTATGCTCTAGCAATTACTTTGGCTAATTATGGGCAGCATAAAACTGTGAAGTAGAGGAGTTAGTTATTGCTAATTCAAGTTACTGTTAATTCAACACCTGTAGACTGAAAGAAGCCTTAGATATTTTTCAGAAGTCATTAAAAAAAAAAAAATAGAAATACAGTTATGCTGCAATTTGAACAATAGGAATTATAATAGAAGAACTATAGATATAATTAGTTAATAACATAAATATAATAATTCCAAGGGATTGCACTGGTTTTGATTCAAAATACACTCGAGGTGTACAGAATCAGTCTAGAAGTCCCCTGACTAGTTTGGCATATGAGGTCATACTTCCAAACTGATAGCAAAGTCTATACTGTTAAAGTCAGCCTGACTCAAGAGTTCTCTTTGACAGAACACTGACATTCACACATAAAAAGGCTCTTGAAGACAGCTTTGACAACAACTTCAAAGCTGATAATACTTAAAAAGACAAAATGCCAGGGTTATCTTTCTGTTGCCTCTTGACTAACATGTATGTTTGATGCCATCTCAGGCAAAAACTGTTATTGTTGATCTGTGGGTCAAATTTCACTGGTGCCCTTAGGCTAGCATGAACTATAATATTTCTGTTTTCATCTCTGCTCCACTAAATCAGAATTACTTGGGCAGCTATAAAATGAGCCTAACACGCATTGTGGTAATGGTTTACTATTAATCAAGTGGATCCTGGTATCATATAAGAACAACTGAGAATCGAGCCCCACTATTTAAAGCACTGTGTAGTTCTTAAAGATGGTTGTAGATGGATTTTTCCTTGTAAAATCAACTGTGCTGTTACCACATCCATGCTAGTTCCCCTTTTTACCGTTCTATCCGTCATTACAACTTCAACTCTTTGGCACTTGAACTTCTAAATTCATTGTGTGAGTTTCTGTCTGCTACTTGTTTCCTGAAACCATATAGGAGGCAGGAGAGATGCTACTGCAGGATGTATATTGATTTTACCTATCTTAAAATTCTGATCCAATTTGAAATCTTACTGTAGTTTTAAGCAGCTAGCTCCTTCTATGTGACTGAACTTTTTCAAGGAATAAAAAGTTGTCTCCTAAGGTCTACTAGATTTACTCCTTTGTGGTGCATTTTGGCAGCTGGTATCATTGTCTGCAGGAGGGATGCTTCCACAAAAGATGCCATGTTCAATACATTTTTGGCACAGTCAGGTGGCCATCATGAGTCACTAATGCACCTGCTGCAAATCAGCCTGTTATACTGGCATTCTCAATTGCCCATGAATTCCAGATCTCACTTTCTTATGTTATCATTTTTTGGCAGATAACTATCAACAGGTGTGATTATCAGTGACAGGGAGCATGTAGTGATGATGGTTAAAGGCTTTCACAAAGTCCTTAAAAGGACTTCTTTCAAAGAGGGTGAGATATTTTATGGTTAACAGTTGTTTTTGATTAGAATCAGACTCCTTCCTCCTGCTGTTACTCTTCCCACTCATCCGGAATCTGAAAAATAAGATGAAAACTGCTGGAAGAATATTGACTCTGATGTTATTTTCATGAAATACTGTGGGAAGAGTTCCATAATAGAGCAAGTGACAAACAGCCACATTCCAGCTGGCAGGAGGAAAAAAAAAAAAAATGATGGACAAGAAGGGAGGCGGAATGGCTTGAGAAGGAAATATTAAGTGAAGAGGGGAGAATAGAATAACAAATCAAGTATGAAATGTCAGAGGGAAGTTGAAAGACATAGCATATTGAGAATGGAAAGAAAAAGTTACAAGAAAAATGAAGTTAGAAGTTAGACAGGTAATGGTGGAGTTTTTTTGATGAGAGTCTATGACATTCAACAGAACCTAAGAAGAAGCAAAATTAGGTGTTCAGAACTAAAGGAAAAACATCAAGTTTTTCATGCAAGTTTCTTAAAAAGTGAGGACAAAATGTAAAAGAGGAAGAAAAATTCTTGGAAAATGTCTTCTAAACAGCATTTGAACATAATCTGTATGTAAATTAATAATAAATTTAGAAGACAGTTGCATATTTTGGGGAGCTGTCATAATTACTAACTTAAACCAGCTATACCTCACAGCAGATGAGAAACTCTTCCGTTCTTATTCATTACTTCTGAAATGTTTCCCTTCTAAACAGATCATTCACTGGCATCTAAGCAGTCACCTTTCATTGCTTGACACCTATATCCCGGGGGAAGGGTTTGATGAACTTGTAAACAAGCACTATGCTTTGAAGTTGAGATGAGTATGAGGGTAGACAGCAGACATTGCATATGTGCACCAACTGTAAGAGTTCATAATAGGACTCCTGTCCAAAAATGTGAGTAACTGCAAGGATGTGCCATTTGTACTTTTGCTTTCAAAAGCATTAGTTTTGAAAACAAAATAAAACAAAACAAAACAACTCCCCCTCCACAAAACAAAATATCTATTCTGTGAAGCCAGTCAAAGCTTTATTTACCTCCATTTCTTTAGAGTATGTTGGGTTTATGTGGCAAGGGTTTGGTGGCAGGGGGGCTACAGGGGTGAGAACCCAGGAGCTGCCCCATGCTAGATAAAAGCCAGTTCCAGCCAGCTCCAAAAGGGACTCACTACTGACCAGAACTGAGCCAGGACCTCTGGAAGAGCAGATTTCAGAAAGGGCAGAAACGGCTGAGCAACAGGAGCTGGGAGAGAGGAGTGAGAAACAGCCTTGCAGACACCAAGGTCAGTGAAGAAGGAGGGCAGGAGGTGCTCCAGGCACCAGGGCAGAAATTCCCCTGCAGCCCATAGGTCCCACAGCGGAGCAGATCTCCATGCTGCAGCCCATGGAGGAGCCCCCGGTGGAGCAGGTGGATGTGGCCTGGAGGAGGCTGTGGCCCATGGAGAGCCCCCACAGGAGCAGGCCTTGGGCCAGAGCTGCAGCCTGTGGAGAGGAGGAGCCCACACAGGAGCAGGGATATGGGGGGAGCTGCAGCTCGTGGGGAACCCACGCTGGAGCAGTTTGTTCCTGATGGATGGACCCCGTGGTATGGAGCCATGTGGGAGCAGTTCTTGAAGAGCCGCTGCCCGTGGGAAGCCCCCACGGGATCAGTTCAGGAAGGACGGCATCCCATGGGAGGGACCCCCAGTGGAGCAGGGGCAGGGAGTGACCATGAAGGAACGGCAAAGTGTTAGGGACTGACCGCAGCCCCCATTCCCTGTTCCCCTGCACTGCTTGGGGGGAAGAAGTAGGAGAGCATAGATGGGTGTGTTTAGTTTGCTTTTAGTCTCTCACTGTTCTAGTCTGCTAGTGATAGGCAATAAATTACATTAATTTCCTTCTGTTCAGTCTGTTTTTTCTGTGACGATAATTGTTGAGTGATCTCTCTTGAACTCTTTCTGTCATATTTTCTTCCCCTCGTCCTTTGAGGAGGGGGAGTGAGAGAGTGGTTATGGTGTAGTTTAGTTGTTCATCAGGGTGAAACCACCACACAGAGCTGTCAGGTGTATCTACATCTTGTTCCTTCAGAAAGGTGCATCCATTAGCTGACCTTCAGTAGTAGTACCTGACCACACAGTCTGACCAGTGCTTGCCTAGATATTCCAGTGGGCATGCAAATAAATCTGTGACAGACACCTCTGACACCTCAACATGGTGGATCCCTTAGCCAGAAAGAGAAGTTGTGGTAAGAATTTATTATTGAAACCTGGAATGCAGACACAAACCTACTTGAAATCTTTCAGTCAAGAAGTGCCAGAATTTGAACTACCTTGAGAACATATGGATTCATTCTGGTTGTGTGGATCAGTACGCAGTTGTAAGTCTAGAGGCAAAAGTTAGTCCTGTAGCTCACTGTGGTATGTGGAAGTTGGGGGGCTGAACTTCTGAAGGCCCACATGTAGTATTTGCATGAGTTGCAACTTTTTCAGGGTTCTACGATGGTCATGCCAAGGTTTTTGGTTCTGAAACAGCATTGAAACTCCACAAAAATATATTTCTTTGTAAAATTTTCTGTGTAATCCAGAGTCAGCATAGCTTCCCTCATAGGTTTTGTTCTTGCTTTAGGCTATGATTGAAATTAGTAAGATAGAAGACATGATAATTTTGAAAAGTTACATTAATTTTACTGAAGTTCAGAGGTTTCAAGAGAAGCTGAAGTTGCATGCAGAATTTTCTGGTTGCTTTGTATTTTCTTTTGAATTGTTTATCATGCAGGAATAGGTGATTATCAGGGAAAAGTAATTGGGTAATGCTTATTGCAGATATAATAAGCAGAGGCATCTTCAACCTTTAAAAATTATGTTGATTTTAGACTTCCCTTCTCTCTAATTCTCAACTTCGTTGCCAGGAACTGTAAGTCCACACTACATGATATGACTGAGTCTGTAGGAATGCAAATGAGAGAGAACATGGCTCCTCTCCCTGCTTTCAGTGTAATTAATATTTACCAATTTTCCATCTGCCATCAAATACTAAAATGTATCTTCCTAAACTGAGAATACCTGCTTTCATGGCTAAAATATACAACTTAGTAAATCTCTATATAGAAACAGAGAGTATTTTAAAGATTTTTTTTATACTGAGGTAAATATATGCGTTGTTTTGAGAATGATAAATAAAAAGGAAATATCATAAAGAAAGAAAATAATGAGTTTTACGGTTTTACTAGGGGTTTTCTCTCCTCTCCTCTCCTCTCCTCTCCTCTCCTCTCCTCTCCTCTCCTCTCCTCTCCTCTCCTCTCCTCTCCTCTTTCCTTTTTTACATGCTTTCATAAAAACTTCACTCCTGAAAAACTATGTGTCAAGGGAAATAAGTTGATGTTATTGATGTTGTCAGTACCTATTTGCAGTTTGATTTCTTACAATGCTATAACTTGAGAGGAATTCAAGACTAACAGTTTCAGTATTGGCCCCAATATCATTGAAGTTTGGAGCACTTGTTTCAGAGCTTCATTTGCTTTATAAAAGAGCTAGAGCTTCTCTCTGCAACTAAATCTGCAAAACTTCTCTGGAAATTTAAGCAGAATTGTATTCTACTGGAGTATGCTTCTTCATCTCAAGTGGGATGAGATCCAGTCAGTTTTCTCAGAATTACTTGGGAATGAAATGAGGGAGGCAGCTGATGTCCAAAGACAGTTCCCCAAATTATTTTTTCATCAAATTGCACAAGAAGTGCTTTCAATTAAACCACTTTAAAGCAATTTTTCTCAACGGAGAACTTGGAAATCTGTTACTTTGTATTCTGAATTTCACTGGTCAGATTTTGAAATCTCTGGAGTAAGATGAAAAGGAACCTGAAGGAATTGGAAGCATTTCATGGATCACTGAGCCATTGCCCTGTCTTCTTAGGCTGTACATTTTATAATCCTATATGAAATAAAATTTCCATCCTTCACACAGCTCTGCCCAAGAGCATTTCTGGGTTCTGCCTCAATTCTAATAAAATGTGGTCAGGAATTGTAAGACAGTGATTAATCCTTCAGATCTCTGCTTGATGGAAGGAAAAAAAAAAAAAAAAAGGACTAAAGGACTATAAGCTATGAGAAAAACATAAAAAAGAATGAGGAAAAAGGAAAAAGGTAAAAAGGCTAGTATCATAGTAAGCTATTACCTTTATTCTGTTAGTTGGGATGAGACATTGGTGTTCTGCTGCTTCTGCCACTGCAAGTATTCTGAATGGTAACGGTTTTGATCCCCGAGGGACAGAGTACAGCAGCTGAGACAACATTTAATCCAGCAGATGAAGGTACAGTAAATGCCACAGGCAGTATTCAATTTTGTGTGTTAGTAGCAAGGGATAGACATTTAAAAAGTGGAGAAATGGCAACCTTGTGTGATGGGATGTGATGAGAAAACATTGCATTTGTCCTGAATTGGCCTCTTATGCAATTAAGTACTCTTTCTTTTGCTGCTTCTTTGTGATGGAAACAGCTAATGAGTAGAAAAAAAATAAATTGACAGTATAAGCATGTTTCTCACAGAACATAACTAGAAGGGTATTGCATGACACTTGGAAAAGATATATAAAATAATTCTACAGGAATCAGGCGGTAGAAACTTATTATTAGTGTTAAGGGCCTAAAACAACATTTCTTCTAGGCCAGAATGCTTATCAGAATGTTTATGAGACTTTCACAGTCCATAATCAAAGCAGCGTTTTACCAAAAAAAGCTTATGGGATAACATCTCCAACTGCAACATAGTAAAGAACACTTCTTTTCAGCTTTGCTTTGTTTTTAGTCCTCTGTTAGTTTTAGGAACTGAAGTCTCATGATTTTTGTCACAAGAAGGAGTCAAATCAGAACTATTTTTTTAGTAAATTCCCAGAAGAACAGATTAAGCCTTCTTATTCTTTCCACTAAATTCATTAGATATAGGACACATTCTGGAATATGTTCTGTGGTCTATGCTATTTGCTGTGTCCAATTATTCTTCCTGAGCAGCCTCATTATCAGAATCAGTAGAGCAACATTCATAAAGCACCCAAACTACTTTGCCTAATAAAGGTTAAAATGTCTTTAATTACATCTAGACCAACACCAATGTATCTATATGAAGCTGTATATCTATCTAGTGCAAGTTTACTGAGCAGGAGTTTTATTAGGTTGAGGATATACACAGTTCACATCATGACAGGCTATAGAAATGCCCTGTGCATTAATAAATCTTATATTGGTATAATATGAGTTATCACCTCTATCTATCTGCAGAACTTGCTTTACTTTTATTATCAGATCATGAGGATTTTAGTGTTACATGAATCCTACAGTTTTGGACTTCTCATCCACTCATTTGTTCCTATCACTCAGTGGAGTTTTATTCTTTTAATACTGTCTAGTGATTACATACAGTTAATGTAAAGAATTAAAATCTGCAAAATATTGTATCTGTCAATTATAGCAAGGCTTTTTGATTTTAAGGTAATGTAAAGCATAGCAAATACGGCTCAGAGAATTACTTTAAAGTAAATTTGGTTTAGTTATGCTTCCTATGACATAACATACCTTTTATCAGGGTAATGAAAGGCATAGTTAATTTTACTGACTGTTTTAAAGCCTCTCTCCTAATAATTACCTTATAGGGAAAGCTGATCTAGCTTTAACAAAAATCTGTTAGACTGAATTTTCTTTTACTTTTTTTTTTCAATAATGATCTTGAACTTGAAAAAAAACATAGAGCTAGATCCTCACTTTTTCTAACTTATGACTTTTTTTTGCTCATTTAAGAGATAAATTAAACTACCAGTGTTCAAAAACATTTTACATTTTTTTAGGGAGTTCAAACAAATGAATTACATGTGAAAATTACAGGAAACGTATTTTGAAATAGAAAGCAAGAATGGAGATTTTCAGTGGTATCATAATTCCAATTCATTCAGCTCATATAAATAATTTTGGTTTTACTGCATGAAATTTTGGTTTGTTTGCTTGATTCATAAATGTAATAATATTTCACTAATATGACTACTAAAGCTGAAAATTTTATTGTTGACCTGTACTTTGGAAAAGTTATATCCCCAGAATATTTTCGGATAATTATCCACCAGGGATTAAATATGAATAGATTTGAAACTGATATTCAAACAGCAATTCTGCAACGTTGTATTTTGTGTTTACCTTTTGCACAGTTGAACCATTTGCCATTTGCTTTTTTGCTTTTTTTTTGCTTTTTTTTTTTTTCTTTGTAGTTAGACGTCTCTATAGTTGTACTTCATTTTAGCCTTTAGGTGGCAGCATTTGAGAAGAGTTGTAGTTTTGGGCTTACAACCTTCTAGAACGCAATTCATGAACAAGAATTATAAATAGATAGGACAAGACATTTAGGTACTCTGCTCAGCATGCTATTCACAGCAAACTTTATTCAGAAGCAGTCTCCCTCTATATATATGTATAGGTATATATATATATATATATATAGGTATGCAAGACCATAACCTTCTTAACACTTCTCTCATTCATACTTTTTTATGTAGAAAGATATCTACATATATATGTATACATATATATTTTTTTGCAAATGCTTTGAATCAAAATGGAAATGAATGTCTCTGTTTACTGAATGTGAAAACATTTATTCCTTTTTGTTTGTTTGAGTTTTTTGGAGTTTTGTTTTGTTTGCCTTTGTTTTTAATTTTGTTTTGTTTAGGAAAAAAAAAAAGTCTTTTATCTAGGAAACGAACAAGAAATAAAGGGCCGTTTGTTCAGGTTCCCTGTTATACCTCTTTTCAGTTATCTTTCATTCACTTCAGGATGACTAACAACAAGTGATCAACAGCAGCATTTCAAAAGATTTATCCTGGGCTTTGAGACTGGGTTGTCCATGTGTGGTGCAGAGATATTGTGGGATGTGTAGAGTGAACATCAGTACAGCTACATTCTGTTCTACAGATATACTTCATAATAAATATCAGAGTAATTTTCAGTTTATACATTAGTAGAAAAAGTGCTAAAGGTGTGCTAAAGTGCATGAAAGAATCTTGTGGCACGTAATTTCCTGCACCAAGGTACTTAGATCATTTCTCAAATATTTTAATGGCAAATTACATTTAATTGCCTAACTCTGTGCATCTAATGCCACTTGCACCTGTTGTACAGCCTCCAAGACATCCATATGGGACTAACAAACATGTACAGGTCCTGTGGGAGCTCTCTACTTTTTAAATTGTGACTGTGTAAGGCATGTAGATGCCTTAATTTTGGATTAAACTCCACAATAGGTATTCTGTTCCAGTATTTATACTTCTTCATAATATCTGTCATAAGCCTGACAAGTGTTAAGCTTAAGTCCATTAAATTGCTTCTTGCTCAATACCTGATAAACATGAAGGCAAATGACTACTGTCCACTTCATACAAAGTTTATATATTTCTTTGTAAGTTTTACCTTATTATTTTCCATCTTCGTTGCTGTGCTACTTTAAGTCATGCTGAAAAGCTATCACCGATGAGTTACTTTATTTGGATATCAGAAGAGAGGTTTTAGGACCATGACAAAATTACAAAATTGATACATTCCTGTTTCCCATTTTATGTGGGAACATGTTTCTGAAACAGGGGAGTTCTAAATATGAGCATTGTGGAAGTAGCAACAAAACCAGATTTGCAAGGAAAAAAATAAATATTTCATTCATACTTCTTTGATTCTTAGACATTAACATTGTTGTTTTATTTTACTTGTTTCACAGAAACTGAAAGACAGGTAGTGTCAGGTTGCTCACCAGCTGTTGGTTGTCTAGGTCTGTTACTGCTTTGCAAATTACAGAAATTTTAAGTCTGTCATTCAGATGCCCAATAGTTATATATCCAAGAGAGAGGGAAAACAGAAGGAAAACAAACAAACAAACAACAACAACAAAAAAACACTAAATGTCTAGCTGAAAGAAATAAGAACTGTACAGTGACATGAGGAGAGAGATGTCAAGTTACTGTTTGTCAGAATGTCATAGAAAATTCAGAATCTAATGAAGGTGTGACCCTGAAATAAATGACTTATTTTCTTGGACAAGTGGACAAGTCTCATTCAGACTTAAAGTGGCCTTAATTCTTTTTAGCTTAATTTACCAAGTAAGCTAAAATGAATTAGAGCCACTTTAGTTCTGAATGAATAATTTAGTCCACCAATTTAAGTAAAGTGCTTTGATAGTTATTCATGAGCTATTTCAAGCCTAGCATTTAGACTGTTTAATGGTCAATGGCTTTAGCCAGCAAGATACACAGTGTACTTGTCCCTTTCATTTGCATTTGCAACCACAAAAACAATCTAAAGGAAGTTGCAGAGTTATCCCTTCTGAATTATATTTTTTCCACCAATGGTTAATACGTATTCCAGATATATACTTAACCAAGTCTAACATGCTTTGAGGAATCTGCTACACATGATTTAATAATTAATATAGTTGTAAGAGCCAACATTTTATACCGTTAAATATAGTACTTCACATTCTCTCTGACTTCATGCTCAGTATGGGAATATATTATTATTATAAGGGAATGCATAATTATATATTTAGACAGAAAGCTGGGATGATAACTTAAATGGAGTTATGAGAAGGAGTAGTGATACAAGGAGGATCAGAGCTGCATACATATTGGAATGACAGTATACAACCTTTTTACCCACTTGGTCACACTGAGATGCACACATAAGTATATTAGTATGCATATTAGAAGCTCTCTCTTTAATTTAGATGTTAGCTTTTCAGAGAACAGAAAATGACATTGATGGCTTCATTGTCACGTAGAATATGCTGTGTCTTGACTCCTCTGGCAATTTTAAAGATAGACTAATATAGAGTGAAGATGGAAAACTCTCCTATGAAGGAGTAAAGGTTGCTAAAGAATTTAGCTGCAATATGTGCATTTCTCTTGATTACTTACATATTTATAAAAATATCCATCAGGTTTGGCATTAGTAGACTGAAGGTAAGTGGCTTATTGGCAAGTATGACATAGAGTCATGCTTACTGCTTTAATAAAATGTAATTATGGTTGTTACTATATGTCACTTTTTATCCTCTTTATCAAAAGCGTCCTATCATCTGTTCAAAGCATAGAATTATTCAAAATGTGTGTGTCAAAGAATTGGTCCTGAAAATGTATGCTGTCTGTAGGCAAACATCTGCCTATGAGGGCAGGTTAGAGGGAACAGAGATGTAAATGAAGCCATGATTCAGTTGTAGAAGTCTTAAATATGTTTCTACCATTATTTCAGTAGAAGACAAGATACAATAGTATGAGACATTTCCAGTATGTGAAAAAAAAAAGTCACTAACATCTTTCCAAGTCAAGTGAAAGCTCTACCTCATCACCTACACAGCTGCTGTGCAGGAGATTTTGTTAAGCTTACTGTCAAATCTTGCTCACATTGTGGCATACATATTTTGGTTAATCTTAAATGATTAGTGTGCTCAATGACCTATAACATCATACGTATCATATTTATATTATGTCTTTGTGTAACAGGGAGGTCCAGTAAAAGAACCAAAAGTATTGAATTGTTACAAACATTTTAATTGAAATGATATTGTGGATTCTTAAAAGAAAAGTCTTGATTTTCTTTACCTTTGAAAAGAGGGCTTTTCATTTATTTCTTGATGGCAAGTTAGGAAAAAAATATAATAATCAAACAACGGTCATGGGATAAACTTATAACGAATAAGAAAAAACAGATAAATTTTCTCATAGATATGCTCTACTTTTACAAACCATGAACAAAATACATGTAAATTGGAAGTATAAATTCTGCTTGTAAGTCTAGCAAATGTGCATAAAATGTCATAAAGAAAAAAAAAAATAGATCACAAAAACATGTCATTGTTGCAAACCAACTGACAGCTTTGTTACTATGAGATTATACTAAGATGACTAAGAGAAAAAGGAGTAATGATCTTGACTAAGACAGGTTGAGAGTGGGCAACAGAAGAGAAAGGCTAAATGTGAGGCTGCACCTCAAGTACTGTGTTCAGTTTTGGGCACCTCACTACAAGAAGGACATCAAGGTGCTGGAGCATGTCCAAAAAAGGGTAACAAAGCTGGTGAAGGGTCTAGAGAACAAATCTTATGAGGAGAAGCTGAGGAAGCTGGGGTTGTCTATCGTGGAGATAAGGAGACTCAGGGGAGACCCTATCGTGCTTTATATTTACCTTAAAGGAATCTATAGCAAGGTGGGGATTGGGCCCTTCTCACAAACACCAAGTGAAAAGACAAGGGGAAATGGCCATAAGTTGTGCCAGGGGAGGTTTAGGTTGGATATTAGGAGAAAATTCTCTATTGAAAGGGTTGCGCAGCATTGGAATAGGTTGCCAAAAGAAGTGGTGTAGTCACCATCCCTGGAGGGCTTAAAGAATCATAGAGTTAGTAATATAGTTTTGTGGTGGACTTTAATACTAGGTTAAAGGTTGGACTAAATGATCTTAGAGGTCTTTTTCCAACCTGAATGATTCTATGATTCTAAAGAGCCTTCAACATTACATTCCAAACAGCTGCATTTATCTGCTTTAAGTGGTTCATGTTGGAAAAGATCTCTGCAAATATGTTGTAAACTGATATCTAGCAACTTTAGTGTTTCAAGATGGTTCTATTTTTCAACACTTTCTAGTTTCTTGCCTGATTTATACAAACATTCCATTATCCATTTTATCTTACTTTTATGGCCCTATTTACATAGCATTTTAGTATTTATACTTCGGAGTAATACAAGAGTAGAGAACATAACTCTTCCTTCTGTTGGACACAGCGCTACATAGGAATAGAGCAGGAAATACTCCACAAATTAAATTCTTCACATCTGAGCTGTGCTTCTATCTCAGACTGTGACAGACTGTGAATGTATATGCTTCAGTACATGTATACTGTTAGTTACTGAGAAGCTGAAGATAAAGTTACAGCATGGTCTAAATTTTCAGTACTGGCTGTTTTTCTATTTTTGCCTATTCTTTGTGCACATTACTGTGTCAAAGTTGCAGTATATGACCTCTCTATCACATGAAATAATTATTTAGCAGGACAGTTCAGTGCATGTTGAATTAAGTAAAAGTGACAACAAATTATTTTCAGATGAAAAAAAAAGGAACAATCAAAAGTGTTCTGCAGGTACAATGTATGAAACCTAGGACTATTTAAAATGTCTGGATATATGTTTCTGAATGTTTACAAGAACTGTTTCATATGACTGAGATCTATATGTCATATGTTAACCATGTGGAGCCTTCCTTTCTTTTCCTGAAGCTTAACAAAGTTAAGTGGACACGCAACTGTAAGCTGCTTTCTCTACAAGGAGATTACAGAAAGCCTTTGAGGAAATGAAACTGACAGACCAAAATGAATTTTGGCTTAATGTCTAGTGAGAATGTGTCCTAATTCTTATTTATAGATTGCTAGATGAGAAATAATAATTATTAATGAATATATTGAAAATACTGCCATTGTTAGTATAATGGTTCTGGAGTAAGTAGGAACTTTTTGAGTGACAAAAGAGAAGAAGGATATAAAACTATTAGTGTGTTCAAAGAAGGGCAAAAAAAGAAAGTGTAGGATCTACAGGGGAAGACGTGTGAGAAGTGGCTGAAGTCACTTGGTTTATTCAGCCTAGAGGAGGTTGAGGGGAGGCCTCATGGCAGCCTACAGCTTCCTCATGAGGGGAGCAGAGGGGCAGGTGTTGATCTCTTCTCTGGTGACAGCAACAGGACCTGAGTGAATGGCATGGAGCTGGGACAGGGGATGTTCAGGCTGGATGTTAGGAAAAGGTTCTTCTCCAAGAGGGTGGTTGGGTACTAGAACAGACTCTGTAGGCAAGTGGTCACAGCACCAAGCCTGCCAGATTTCAAGAAGCAGTTGAACAGTGCTCTCAGAAATATGTTTTTTTTTTTCTAGGTAGTTCTGTGTGGAGGTGGGAGTTGGACTTGACAATCCCTGTGGATCCCTTCCATCTCAGGATATTCTATGATCCTGTGATTGGGACTGAAGTTTATTTAATGGATTCTGGCATGGGAGACTTCAAGCATATTTACATGTACAGAAAAAAAAAATAGGCTATCATACATTCCTTTTCATTCTTATTGATACTGATAATCTTTTCTCATCCTCTTCTTTCACACCCACTTCTTTCACTAACTTTCACAGTTAGTGAATATACAATTAGGCTTTCTCCATTTACTGCTCTAGTAAAGTGATAGTTCCTATTCTTTTCAGAGAGCTTGTGTATTCCTACTAGTTGATTTCTTGCAGTTTGGCTGTCTTATTCTAATGCAATTGTTTGTACCATTTAAGACACTGTGTTGACTTAAATGTTCAGGTTTTGCACATTTTTCATGTGAATATTTACTTCCAGTATAAAACATAATTTCTATCTAATACATTATTCTAATCCTCATGTATATTTGTAGCAAAAGTACTTGCTCCCAGTGTAAAAAAATAATTATATATTATTAATAAAAAAGAATAAATAAATAAATAAATAAACCTACTTCGATACAGATATTAGAGAAAACATCTATAACAAACCTGAAGAAAAAAAAAAAAAAACATTTTTGATACTATACTTCTTCAAATTTTTCATAATTTACTAACCAAGTTTTGTTCAACCAAAGTGTCTACCTGAAAATATTAAAGAAATGTATTTTTCTACCCTAAATACAAATCATATATTCAAAGAAAAATGTGGAAATTAATACTGTTCAACAAAAAAAGATAATAGATACAAAGATTTTCTTATTTTTTTTCTTAGTTATCCATTCTAAGATACTTCACATGTTGATAAAGATAAGTGTATTGATACGTTTAAGTTAAACGAAACAACACTTGAACCACCACCAGATCTTAAAGTCTTCTTAGTCATTGGCGTATTATTAATATTTGGTTTCCCCAATGTTTGTTATGATCTCAATCTTTTCAGTATTTCATAAAGAGAAAATATAAAGCCACAGCTGACCCCTAAAGTATTAGAATGGCAAGTAATTCTAAGGATGAGGCAGTCTTGCTGAATGACTTCAGTATCTTGGTATGCCGAGCTTTAAGAGTAAATATTTACATGTCCTGCTTGTAGTTGTGTCCTGAGAATGCAGAGAGATTAATAGATTGATTAATTACATTAATAGAGAGATTTAGAGAGATTAATATGAATTCAGTATGATGTTGGTGCATAAATGGGGAAAATAGACTAGGTTACAGCCAGTCAGGGTGTAGATAAAAAGTCAGAGCTGGTGGACATGAGGTATTTTAGTGGCCACATGTAGTACTAGGGCAAACTTTGTGCAGCTAAGAGGCTCTTACTTGTCAAAAAAAAAACCCTGAAAACTGGAGAGGAAGCAGAGAAAAGCCTTAGAAATCAAGTATTTCTTGAGGTCAGTAACAAAAAATTACAAACAAATATATATACAGATGGGAAAATAAAGCCGAGGAATTCAAATATAAAATGAAGGTCCTCCAGTTCACAGTAATACATGTAGCATGTAGAGCAATAATTTTCTTAGGTGGGCCCGAACCTATCACATGAATAGATGCACGACATTCATCAAAAGGAAAGATTTCTAAATGATACTAATGAATCTTAATCACTGCTGTTGAGATAATTTTCTTCTTAAATAAGGAATCGAAAATATAGAGCTAAACAAAAACAAGCCTCCTGTCACTCTTAAGAAAAAAATAAATAAAAATAAAAATAAAAATAAAAATAAAAATAAAAATAAAAATAAAAATAAAAATAAAATCTTCCTTTGTCTTTATTTTTTCTGAGGTCCATCTTATATGTTAAATGTCTTATCTCAAAACAATATTGTCTACTGTTTGTTGACTTACAGTAAACACCAATGAGCAGCTCTAAATTTTGCCCCTCCTAATACCCCAGGGCCACAGTAGAGGCAGCTTCTTGCAGATGTGAACATCACTGGAAAGCCTATTTGTTGCCATGGTGCACCTGCTATTCAAGCACCTTCAATAGCCAAACTGCCTGACTTGAGAGAAGTGAGAATGTAGCTCTTTTTTCACAATCAGATTTGCTTCCCTAACCTTAATTGTCTCGGTCCAAATGAGATTGTATTTATTTGAAAGGGAGAGAGCACTCTTTTCCAAACCTTGAGTTGTCACTCTGTCTCCAGGTGAAGGCCACTGAAATCACCAAGCTATAAGCAGGCGCACAAGCCCCCATCCACAATTTTCAGACAGAGCGACTAATGAAGAAAAAATCTTGTTACAGTTTTACCATGACACATACAGATCTCCAGAACCTTGCTGTGCTACGATTGATCAGACTTTGAATAAAATATCTACCACTGGCACTCTAACAAGCACCCCACAGGCCTCATCTGTCACTGGTTATTTATATCAAAGTGACCTTAGAGTGAGATACAAGCAGAAGATGCTTAGGGAACATTATATTGATGATCAAGGAAAATGTCCTATGAGGCTGTCACTGGCATAGATCTCCAGCTGCAGAACAGGCTCCTACAGGGAAGGCTGGCAATCAGCCAGCAGTCTCCCCCCATGGAGTACTGCCATAAGTATTGTGTGGTCCAACAGGAGCATAGGTCAGCTCTCTGCTCTAGTCACCAAAGGAAAACGGAGCAGTGGAGACAAACATGCACTATTCGCCCTTACCATTACAAAATCATTCAAAAAACAGTGTTCAGAGAGATCTCACTGAAAGGGTTATGAAGACGTGGAGTTCCTGGTTAGGAGCAAAAGTTGAAGAGCTGGATCATTGCTGTGCCCTGGACAAGATCAGGAGAAAAAAAAAAAAAAAAAAAAAAAAAGCCATATTTCATCTCATAGTTTGTATTCTTTTAACATGTTCAGTCATCATGTGTGAGTCTAATAGCTCTATAGAGTCGAATAGCTCTGCTTTCATGTAGGTTCAAAAAAAAAAAAAAAGCAGCTAATATGTTTGCTTTTAGTTTGTTGCAGCAGTTATGAACAGCAGCAGAATATTTATGAACGCCTGCATTATCAATTGTAATTCCTTTTACCTAATGAAAAGCAATTGATGCTGACAAACAGCATCATTAGTAGGTTGGACATGATAAAAATTCATAGCCATGAAGTATTATGCCACATCTGAAGATAACATGACTGCTTTTAGGTACTCATTTTCCAGGTACCTCAGTTTATTCGTCCTCAACACATGCCAAAAACAGTAATTTTTCCATCATGATGTAAGTACGTGGAATAGGAAATATAGGCAGATACATTGGTTTCAAAGATTCTTAACTACTATTTCATACTTGGTATAAAGTTTGAAGTTTTCATTTCTTACCATTATTATGGGGTGGGATGATCAGGTCTCAGACTTCTTTATGTGGTCATTGCCTTTAACATTTTATCCGTATATGTTCTCTATGTAATTATCATTCTTGGATTACATCTCATGTAATTATGATTCTTTTATTTCTTTTTCACTAGGTAAAGTTGTAAAGTTGCTATTATTTTTTTTATTATGAAGAAGTCTAATGTAGGTAGTCGTAATTTGCTTTTACTGTAAATCCTAGTGTGCTTGAGTACATCAATTTTTTTCTTTTTTTTTTCAAATCCATTCACTGATAATTTCTAGAATAACCGATTTTTTGCTTCATGGGATAGACAGTGATATTTGAGACTGAATGAAATGTGTAAATCAAAAAGGGCTTTTGTTTTATTTTCAGCATTTTTTGTTGTTTATTAGAATTCAAATTCAAGATGTAGCAATAATTAAAAAAATCAATTTTTACAAAATACTATTCTTTTTGCTTTTTGTCTTCAACAATTAGCTTAGTTCAGTGACTGTCCTTAAAACAGCTTTTTTATTAAATAAGCTCTTTGTATGACAAATATCATCTACTGCCCACTGGAATGCACTGGTACAGTACTAATACAGTCAGTCCTGAATTATGTTTAATATGTTCATTTGCTTTGTATTGTTACAGTGAACCAAAATAATCACCTGCAATTGTTAATGACAATTTTTCTTCTAATGGAAGTTAGTTAGCTTAGAAGTAATAGTGAATAATTATGTAATGAGAAATTATACATATATATAAAACATACTAGAATTTTAATTAGACAGGATGGTTAAAAACTGCTGTTTCAACTTCATACTCTGAGTATGCTCTGAACTAAGTTCAGATCCAGCAGAAACCCTGTTCCTCTGTCTTTCTTGAGCCTACAGAGTCCTCCCACATTGAGCAGAACCAGGCTGACCCTGATCAGACATGTACGTGTGTGTGATTTCTTTCCTTCTGAAGAGTTTCATCTTTGTTTCTTTCTTATTTCTTTTTTATTTTTTTTTCTCTTTTCATTTTTTGACTAGGCTGACATTCTTCTTTAGATGACTTCAGATAATAATCATAAGACTCCTGCTTTTCCTGATGCACTGAAGCCCGCAGCAATCTCTTTTCTGCTACTCCAAATTTTGTCCTACAGGTAACTTTGTAGGTTTTCCAAGACCTGTAGGCAGATCTACTCCTTGAAGAGAGCATGAAAGGAACCCAAGGGAACTCTCTCTCAACAGTTTGCAGCTAGAAATAGCTGGTTTATTACAACTTGGTCAGAAACTGTCCCTAGACCCTCAATTTTTAAGTCTCTTTATTTAGAATCCCTAAACTATATTTTGTCTACCAGAGTTTGGGAGTTAAATGGCTATAAAAATAGCATTTTTTTCTAGCTATTAGCTCCATTTCTAGATCTACAACTAGTCTGTGGGACTGGTGTGGGACTCAAAACCTGTATCAACTGTAAATAAGAGCTCAGGGTTATGTCCCTTACACGGAGTTATCTCTAGGCCTAGCAAGAATTATCTGATTTAAAAATTAATAACTCATTTATGTACTTCAGATACTGTCTTCTTTTCAGACTAATGTTCATGCATTTCCTGATTGCTATTGGCATTTGTCTAGAAGACTACCAGTAGTCTAGAAATCACATATAGTTATTTTTCTCTTCACAAGTATTTTACCATTTTTAATTAATTCTTGCTTTTTTAACAAACAACCCAGATCATGTCACAGAAAACCAATAAAACATTCCTAAATTCAGTTTTGCATGTACCTAGTTCATACAACCATAACATTTCATACCAATAATGATAATGGTCTTTGGGGTAATAAGAGAACAGCAGAGGGCAAGAACAACAAATTATTTTCTCCCAACTGGCACTTTTTCTCCTTGATTATTGCACTGTTACATCTTTTAATATTGGGCGTAATTTATTGTCATTGACTTTTAAAAGACATAGAGACAAATCTAAACTGACCTCAGCATGAATGAGGATTTAGTGAGATCATACTTTAAGCAGCTGTATTATTCCTATAATCTAAAGGATTAAATTGTATGGACGTAAAGGAGTCTAACAGACAGAACATGGAGATAGGAGCTAGAAAATCATAACTTATTATTCTAGGTCTGTCAGTCCTGTATGCTGCTCCCAAACACAAGAATGACTTCCTCTGGAGCCAGTGCTGCTCACATACGAGTTACACATGCACATTTAATTCCATTATTTCATTAGTTTTGATTTATGTGGGTGGAAGTGAAAGCATTGAGCCATTTGTAGGTGATGTTACTTTGATGCTCAGTATGAAAACCACAACATGACAGAATGAGACGTCTATTCTTTTGAATTTTTTGAATTGAAATGCACCACATAAAATAAGTAAATTATATGTAAGTGCTAACTGTGATTACCAATATAAGGGGCTGCATATTAGCTTTAATGACTTATTTTTTGATGCAATCTAGTACATAAAATATTGGATATTTTTGTCTGTTGGGAACTTGTAATGATTTTTAAAAATATATAAATTACATGGAAGAAAGAAGTGGGAACAGCTGTTCTATGGCCTAAACTCTATACATGTGCTGTCATGTGGCACCAAGCCCTTTTCCCAGAGGTAGATCTTGTGCACCCAGACTATCCTTTTGAGATGTTTTACATATGTTAGCGTGTGGGTATTTGTATAACCGCGTCTTGCATCAATGGGTTCTGCAATTATCCTGGGAAATAAACTGCTCTGACTGTAGATAGAACTACCTCAGGGCTCCAGAGTCAGTTCTGGCACAAAACACTCCAGTTCAGTCAAGCTTTGCAGAGCCCTTGCTGCAACATTTTCAAAATCTTCATTAAAACTAACAGAATGTTACTTTTGAAACCAAGGATTCCTTCAGTAGTTTTTAGTGGAGTTTACTACTTACATATCAAGCAAATAATGTTTTTTAAAACCAGAGTTGTATTTTCATCTGCCAAAAGTTGTTTCTAAAATATATTTTATTTTAATATTTTATATAATATTTTAGTTTTATTTAGTTTAGTTTATTTAGTTTTATATAATATTTTAGTTTTAAAAAATGCTTTATTTATGCTGAGATGTGAATGAATACCAAATTGAAGTAACCTGTCTTTGTGTAAAAAAAAAATAAATAAAATCAAATTCAAATATATCCCAAAAAATTAAAAAAAAAAAAAATATTCCACAGGATCAATACAGCATGTGTAGTCTCTTGTCTCTTGTGTTAGGTCTAAAACTAGGATTCTTTTTCAATGATCTCAGAATAGTAGCTTGTCAAGCTTATCTTTTCAGGCTACTCTAATGTAATATTAATACTAGAATGAGGCATATAATACATACTGTGTAACTTTTGTGGTTGACATAGTCAATGTTCTTTGGATTTTTTGAGAGGCGTTTATAATCCTACCTGCCCTATTCAGTCTTTGAAGTTAATTGTTAACTACTTAACTGAATGTGAAATATGTTTAATTTGTTTGTGTGGTGGTGGAGCCAAGACAGCTTAAAGACATAAGCGATACAAGTTTTGTAGATGATAGTAATAAATCTCCTAGGAGCTCTGAAGTTTGATGCTTCCATTTCAGAACGGAAAGATTGTACACCCAGAATCTGACAATTTTTCCCCAATACTGCAGTTATCTAAAACCATGTATTGCCTTCATCTACAAACACTGCCTTCATTCCTCAGTACTTACTGTGTTTCATTTTCAGCCTATAATGTATATTGGATAGCTGTGACTAGACATATCATTTTTTAGTTCTGATTCTGATTCCTGATTGGACAATCTGAATATATACTGTTAGGTCTGTAGTGAGCATAATTTAATTTATTGATTCAGAATTTGTTTACCATAAATATTCCATTATGCTTGCTTACAGTAGACTGTATTTGAGAACACTTCTTTTAGGTAACTAAATCATCAGAATATTTTCAGAGAGCCAACACACAAGAGGCAAAATCATATCTTGAAGCAAATTAAATTTTTATGTTTGAGAATATCTTTGTATAAAATATATTCTTGTAGCTACTTTACTGAGCTCCCTAGAGACCCCATTCTTTTCCAGCCTAGATCTCTTTTTTTTTCTAAGAGAGTAGAGCAGAAGCAATGGGAAAGAATTGTAGGATATTTATAGACAGATGTGCAAAGTGCACATAACTGCAGAGAGAATTCAAGAAAAAGGTTCATACCAGGAGCAAGATGATGAGATTCCAGTCTTAAACTTCTGTTAGGCAGCCACAATCCACATACCAGTTGTAGATCTCCAGTTGTTAAGAGAAAGTCTGTTTGCATGAAGTAGAACACCACTAACTGCAGAATTCTCCATGCCATTTTAGTTCATGTCCATAGGTCATTTTAAGTATGCGTTTACATAAGCTATGGTCAGAGTTCACATCTTAAGTAAGTAGTATTGCAAGCTTCACGGTTCCAAGTCCAGAGCTAAGCATCTTCCCTGAAAAATCTATACTTGCAATCTCCAGACATTCATATATCTTGACTATCAGCACCATTTCTTCAGATGGTGGACCATGATGACACAAGACAGGTAGTAGGTAACTACATCTCATGTTATACTGACAAACTGAAATTAATTACATTAAATGTATCTTGTGCAGCAGTCAGGGAATACACATTTTTCAAGGATCCTCATTATTGACATCTGTAAGGGAAACAGCCACAGTTCTCCGTAGAGTACATTTCCATTAATCATAATGGAGGTCAAAAGGTATGGATGGTTGTTAGTAACATTTGCAGGAGAAACATGTGAATGTTAAAAGAAGTGATTCAAGTCTGTGACATCAAGTAGGAATGTAGAAACAATGAGGATACTAAAAGCACTTACTTTGATACTTATTGATGAAAGACAGGTTTAACCTTCGACCTCTGAGGTTACCATTTCAGCAATGTCATTCCCAGCCTTCCCCTTAATTTGAGTATCAATGTCATATTGACTAGATTGTATTTTACATTGCTTTCTAATCTAATCGGAGAACTGGTCCAGAAGGTAGTTTGCCATGATTAAGGAGAAATCTCCATCACAGCTACAGAACAGCATTTTTAAAAGTTTTGGTTTGTTCTGTTCTTTGTTTGTTTTTGTTTACTTGCTTGTTTGTTTATTTAGATATGTATACTGCAAAAAAGCAAGTACAGTGAATGGTCTCAGAGTACTCTATCTTTTTTGAAGACCTGTAGAGCATCATTAGAATTACTTTCACTATTTCTAATGGATTCCACTTAAGTGCTGTTTTTCCTTTTTAAGAAGACTACATTATGGACTATTCTTAATTGTCATTTTTCACATATTCAATTGTCATTCACACAAAAGACAGATTGTGCCCATCTAATAAGTCTGCTCAAAGTTTCTGCGACTTTATATACATATATATATATATATATGTTGGCATTAGGTATTTGATCTAGTGTTGAGGAGGACAGAAATCTTGCATCTCTTCTATTCTTTAATATAGACTTCAGGATGAACTTTCCTAAAAGGTGGTGGACCAACTATGCATTTCTTAGCTCAAATCTGCAGTTGAACAGTTCATCTGCTTTTGCAGAATCATTGCATAGACAACACCGATCAAACAAGCCAACTATGTGTTCCTCTCTGAATCAGTGGGCCACAGAAGTAGGAAGGATGTGCCAGCAGATGACCTCAGATGTTTTTTCTTGGAGTTGATTATGCAGTAAGAGTCAAGGAGAACACTGCATTTTACCCTCAGTGTGTTATCTGAGTCTTTAAACCTATTAAATAAATCCCTGAAATGAGAATCTCAGAGACCTAGAAAAGTGTGCTTTTACTAAATCCAGTGAAAATATCTACTGGATTTTCAAAAACACTTTGCACATCCAGGTCCAACTGATTATTATTGATAATTTCTGGCTAAATGTCTTATGAGCTTTACTTCTTAAAATCCTGTGCATATATTTCCTGAAGAAAGGATTTCATTATTTCAATGATATTTCAATGATGTTCTTAGGTTAAAATATTTATTATAATTTTCCTTTTTTTTTTTTTTTTTTTTTTTTTTTGCACTAAGGTAATTCTGTTGATTAGAAAAGATTTGTTTATGCATCAAACTTGTTGGGGCCATTGGAATTAACATAGGAGTTCAGAATTTTTAAGAGGTTCTAGGTGCATTCTGGAAACCATTGCAATATTATGCCATGCACACACATCCCAGACTGAACTGGGTGGAATAGCGTGTTTGAAATTGTGTGTGATCGTTAGTCTGCCACTGCCAGTTAGGAAAAGTTATGCAATCTTGCAAACAGATTATGAAAACATCTTAGCTCGGAATAGGTCTATGGTTTTGAAAAAGACTTTCTAGACCACATCCTCAGCTGACAGAACTTGGCCTGGCTGGGTGGAACCAGGCCAGTTTACAGCAGGCAAGGCTCTCATCTGTTCTTCTTTCTCGTGAGTACATACAATTTAGCAGCTACTTATGATGTCTGTATAGGAACAGCCAGCTTTGTGGCACCACAAATTGTAAATATGCACTGTGCAAAATTCACATTCGGTGAAACTTCCTTCATTTTATTCTTTTGTAAAAACAAATTAGGAGACTTTAAGAACAGAAAAAGTACTCTTAAAAAGGCATGCAATATCATTTAACTTCAACTAGAAGCTCTACCATCCAAAAAAACACATTCAGTTTAACTGTGCTTAGTGAGTAGTTTTCAGTAGCTATTTAAAACACTGATTCTTGTTCCTTCTTTTTATACATCGGAATCTTATGCAGACTGTAACTTTCCTGTCATATATTCTTAGATAATTCAGCTCAAATTTGAATGAATGCCATCGTAATTTAGAAAGGATTAAGCAACCGTCTGTAGGAATGTCTGTGATAACTAGTTATAGGGCAAGGAAATAGATGTCCTTGTGGATCTTGTTTTCTACAATTACCCTTTTTATTTTTCAGTGTTTCTAGAACAAAAAAGAAAAAAGAATGAAGTTACTGAATTCAAAAATAGCTTAGAAAATTACAGTTTATCCTCAGTGATCTTACCTTAAATACATGCACAGGGCAATAAACATGCATGTACTATTCTGCATGTAATACCGAGGTAACTTGCTGCAGTGTTCAGAAAAAAGAGGTTTCTATTATAAAAATGCTATCATTCTAAAACAACTACTGCACTGACTAACCATATCAATAGGTAATTTAATTAAATCTATGACTAAAAAAATATACTTAATGCAGAATAAAATAGCATGAAATGTAAAAAAAAAAAAAAAAGGAATGAAAAAATATCTTTATGATACTATGATTTAAATATTTAAAGGTTACACATGAATAAGTTATTATAGCAGAAACATTAAAATGACAAGAATACTACACAAGACTGCATTTAAGGTCTGTCATTAAAAAAAAAAAATTGATGATCTGTGTTCTCATTCTTTAATGTGTTACTTTCATTAATATGTTTAGAGAACAACAGGGTATATGATAGAGTAATATACTGCTGTATGTAGAGGATTTAAATGTTAAACTTGACAAAATAAATTCTCTTTATTAGTTTTATTATCTTTGTTTGGATACAGACATTTTGGGATGGATTGCTATGGAAATGAATGTGAAGAATCTGAACTGCAGAGTGTCTTCTGCATAGGGGCAATGACAATTATAAAAAATGTGTCAGATTTACTAGGGATATTAATGGGTAGGTCTGCACTCTGAGATTTCATTCCCCACCACCACCACCACCACCCCTTCTGTTTCCTTCTTTGCTTATTTATAATTTAATGTGAAAACACGCTATCTGCTGTGGTGACATTCTGCATTCATTTTGAACATGTATGAGTCACTTCATTAGATTCACATGTTCATTTTATCCTGCCTAGTTTTAAGATAATGAGTAATTGGGCCCAGGAATGCCAGGAGTAGAACTTCCACTGTTTTAACATTCTGTGTACATACACAGTGAATAAATATTACATCCTTATGATATCATTCACTGACCAAATTTGTAGCCATGGAAAAGCAGGTTCAGATTCCAGAGAAGATGAGAAGATAATGGCTGGTCAAGGGAGAGGTTGCAGAGATGTGCAGTAAGGCAGTGGATGAGATTGCCATGAGAAAGTCTAGCTTTTCAGGCTTAGAGTCACAGTATATATTTTAATGCAGTAATATTCGATTTCTTATGTCATTACAAATGGCAGCATGAGTGTTAATCCAACATTACTTCCTAGGAGCAAACAGTTGTCCCTAGAGACAAACACAGGCTAATTACCTGTGTACAATATGTTGACTGGTTAGAATACATAATAATTTTTCCTAAGTTTTGAAAGATGAAAGAACGCATATGTATATTTATTAGTCTATGTATGTGTGCAAGATAGAAGAAATCTTGCATCTAATTTCTTACAAATGTTAGCCTTTTACTTGAAAAAAAACATGAATGTATTTTATAAATAATAATATTAATAATAAACTTTATTAATACAAATATTATTCCCTTTCATATTTCCTCTACTGTTGAAATCCTTTTTATATTTTCATGAACAATAGGATATCTTTCTCACTGTGTTCATGAGTTCAGCTCAGTTCAGATTTAATTTTACTCTAGTGAAATTATTTCATTCAGTTTGAAACTGATCAAAGCTCTTCTCTTCTGCTCTGGAGAGTCAAAAGAGGACTTTTTTATGGAGCCAGGATCTACGTAGGAAGTAGGCAAAGATTGTTTTAAGAATGTTTTTCACATTTCCTCAGAAAAGGTTCCCATGGAAATCTAACTCAACTAATAGCTATGTTACAATTTTGGCAACTTGCCTGCCTGGTGAGGAACTATCATTTTAAGGTGTTCCAATAGGAAGTCATAGCCTAAGTCTGTCCTGCAGAGCGATGATATGCAGTAATGCCCTGAAGCTCTGTGTCTTGTCAGTGCTTCATTTTGGGGGTCTGGATGCCCTGCTCCAATGAAGCAGAGTTGGAGACAGGGTAGGAAGTGCTCATGGGATTTTATTCTCTTTTCTCATGTCGTTTGCTGTAAGGAAAACAACAGCAACTCATGTTTTGTTTCTTTCTTTATTTTTTTCCATTCTGACAGAAAAAGAAAAAATAATAATAATAATAAAGCAAACTAAACCTCCTCAGTCCTTTGACTGTAATGAAAATATTTGGCTTTTGTTATGGAAAGTAATTTTATAATCAAAAAGAAGTAGAAAATCCTGGCTTCTCAATCCAACACAAAATTGTGCTTGTAAATCAACACACATTCTGCCATCTAGTGACCAGAATAAATTGTGCTGACCAGCTGCAAGTACAAATGAGAAACCCCAAATACTGCTACTACTGAATATTGCATTAGTATCTCTGTGGGAGAAATTTTAGAATGGGCTACAAAGAAATTAAACATGCAGGAAACTTTTTCAAACACCTGGAAGTCTGCAATTAATTACATTTATTGAAATCAGTTAATAGTCCTGTCCAAAAAATAATTGAAACAAATGGTTCTTTATATATTTCTATAGCTCTCTTCTTTCTCTCTTTCCCGCCTGCACTCCCTCCTTCCCCTTCCTCTGGGATTTACATCAGCATTTTGCATAATTTCTGAGAAAAATATTTCTGCACTGGCATGGAGAGGATGCCATACAACTGCTACATGAGCAATCCAGACATTTTGCATTAATGCACATTCTGGCTACAGGGCCTTTAATATTTATTCCGTAGTCAAGACCAATTGAAAACATTCATTTCACTATTTACAGTTCAGGATAGGATAGGATAGTAGGAAGAACACTGCCAGAGTGCTGTGGGTGAGAAGAAAATTACTTTTTTGTGTAATGTCTTTTCTGGGGAATCAATTGCCTCTTCTTGCTGCTAAGGTTCTGGTCAGCCTTGAGGGTACTGCTCACCATCTCACTTTCCTCATGGGTCAGTAAAAGCTGAGGATGGTCAGCAGCTCTCAGAGTTTGCTTTACGTTTTACAAGCCTTGAAGAAATAACCCCAAAGGTCTCAGAATCACTTGGTTTTTAGTTCAGTGGTTCATGTCATCACCAACTATCATGCTGAAAAAGGCTATTTTAATTCTGGCGTGTTCTGTGCCATTAGAAACAACACAATTCACACTAGATGGTACACCTATAACCAGACCAATATGTTTACACTGTGAAGTTCCATTGAAATATGACATAAAAATAAGCATAAGGGCACAAACAACATTGTCTATATCATCATTTAATAGCTAAGATTTATATGTAATAACCTTACAACTATTATTAAACAGCCTAGGCATAAAATCTGCTTGACGTATACCTTAATTTTAATGATTTTTATGATCCATTTGTCAAAAAGCAAACATTAGCCATTGGTGAGTAAAGCCTTGCAAAGCTGGTATTTTTCTTTTGTATTGCTCAGTTTTCCTACTTTGCATTTTTATACTGTTAACAGATGTTTTTTCTTCTTTGTTCCTACAGAGAGCACATGGCACCTCTCTTCTCTCCTAAAAACCTACATTGGCTGCAAGATTTTAGCTTCTCCTTTAAAAACTAAAAAGGTTACTCAATAGGAATAAAAATTCCCATAACATAACATAAAAATAAAGGTAAAGCCAATGGGACTACAGATAAGAGTTGCTTTAAAAGATACTCAACTGTAAACTTTGCAATTCCAGAAAACATTGCTATATTTTTTTTAACTCCAAAAAAGCATGGAATTAGATAACATGTGTCAGAGTAACATATAAAATGAAATGATAAACCTTAGCCATATTAAGACATATGCATTGCTAAAATACTTTTGAGTATCTATCTATTGTGTACAGCTGAGGAGAGAAAGGGTATGCATCCTATTGCAGGAAATTATTTTTACTTTCATAGCCACCAGAGGACCACTGACAGCATAAATCACTGATAAATTACTTGATCAGATAACTAAACCACAGATTTTCTACCACAAATGCTTGGGATATGTTATGATTTGTTTTAATTTAGTCTGGTTAAAATAAACCATTCAAGGTTCCCCATAATGCTATGTGTTATTTACATGTAGGGTATTTCTGTATAAGTTTTATTCTGATGCAGGCAGATTATAGCATTAGCAGTGTACGGGAAAAAAAAAATAAAAATAAAAAAAAAATCATTTTCCAGTCCTAACTTACAGTCATATGGTGGGTTCTGGATCAGGCCACGTACCTGTCTGCTGATGAAAAGATTCATTGTCCCTCTTTATTTAATGCAACAACCTGGTTAATATCAACAGATTGCAGTTTGAGGTAAAAGCAGAAAATGACTGTCCTGTTTCATCCAAGGGAGTTAGGAGAGGCATCCCCCCAAATATTCAGTTTGGAAACTGAAAAACACCTTTTTTCTGGGTTAGAAAACTTTTTCAGCAGCAGGAACTAGGTAAGAAGAGTGAGAATGAGAACAATTCCTTTATTCATAACCTTACTTAAAATGCTGAATATTATATTCCAGACATCATGTCTTAGAATCATCCTGACCTGACCTTACATGACAACTCTATGGCAGAGCCTGTCTGAATAAGACGGTCCATCTCACCATTCCCATACAAATAGGTCTTACCATATCATTTAGTCATATTTCAGACTGACTTGGGCTAAAATGCTTTCCCAGCCCCGAAAGCATTGAATTATTTCTTCTTTGTGAAGTGTTAAGGGAAAACAAACTTGTAACGGGTTCATCTTCTACATTAGTTATTGAGACAGGCTCTGAAAATAAAGGAAAGTTTTATTCTATTTAGTATTTGTTGTAAACTACAACAGTCTCTTAAGTAAGATATTTCATTATAAAATGTTTCATAAAAATGCATTACTGTTGAGCTTTATAGATGAAACAATTTTTCAAGCACTGTTTGTACTTACACACAGAAGCTGGACACTTCTGATCCCATTATGAAAATATACTTGACCCTTATTTTTCTTTTCTTGAGGCCTGAATTTTAATGAGGCCTTTGAAGTCCTCACTCATACCAGTGCAGGACATTAGGGAAGTTTAGGCTAGACATCAGGAAGAGGTTCTTCACCGAAAGGGTGGCTGCACACTGGAACAGGCTTCCCCAGTGAAGTAGTCACTGCACCAAGCCTGTCTGAATTTAAGAAGAGATTGGACTGTGCACTTAGTCACATGGTCTAAACTTTTGGGCAGACCTGTGCGGTGCCATGAGTTGGACTTGATGATCCTTATGGGTCCCTTCCAACTCGGGATATTCTATGATTCTATGATTCTATGATTTCCTGTTACTGTTTTTGTTCTCATGTGGCATTTCATTAAACACTTTGGCTGAATATAAATATTGAGAGCGCTGCATGAGTCTGGTTACATTTTTTGACAAAAGTGATCAAGAAATGTTTTTATGTTTCTTATGAAACATATTTTATACGTTTATATATTTACTACATAAATATGTAATATGTTGGACGTAGGTTATGAAATGAAAAGTGCATCTCAAAGACCATCAACAACAGTTGAACTGATTTAAATGTTCAAATTAAAAATATGTTGTTGCCAAATGGGAAAATAAAAAAATTAGGGCATAATTAGTTCCTACATGAACAAGTCTCATTTTATTTGATATTCATGAGTAGCTTCATTGCTGTGAATGGACCTTTGCTGGGTATAAACCTGCCAACCGATCTCCCAGAGTTTCCTTTGCCTCTTCCCTTGGAGGGCTCAGTCCCATGGGACACTGCATGTGCCTGCATCCAGCACAGAGTGAGGCTAAAGCATGCACCACCTCCCTGTATGCCTCTGGAAAGCCTTCCTCTAGCAAAGATCTCCCACTATTGCACTCTTTTTGTAACCCAAATGATAAAAATGTCTTCTGCAAAAATGGTGCCAGACCACCTAAATTGCCTGACAAGCAGGCAGTGTTCAGACAACAAACTAAAAGCAAATACACCTTGCTTTCTCAGCCTTGTCAAGGGAAAAAAATATGTAAAGCCTCTTGTTCTTCACTATGTGGTTAAATTACAGTTTAAATGGTCATCCGTATGGCAGCTTGTAAAAATTGTTAAAATAACATTATAATCTCTATTTGCATTATAATATTAATTGAAAAACTTTTATTATAATAAGATAGTTCCAACAGAATAAAGATCTATCTTAAATTAGAGGAACTGTAGAATATATAATATATATTTTATAAAAATATATTAATAACATTTTATAACAAGTATATACATATATATACATACACATGCATATGTATGTAGGTATATATAATTGAATGTGTTTTACATGTGTTCCTGGGATGTATTTAAAAATGACCAATGCTTAATTCTGAAACTATATTTTGGTAACTAGCTTTTTTTTAAAAAAATGTTCTCTTTAGAATGCCAACTTCATTGCTGTTCTCAAATGAATAACTAAATTTGTATTTTATGTGGTGACATCAATGAATATTTTCACAATGAAGCACTAATTTATAGGAAAATATTAATAATTTGGCAAAAATGAAAAAATAATAACCTTTCTCTGCTGATTGACCCCTATAAATTATATTTGGCGTATATTATTTTTCTCTAATCAGAAATAAGATTTGTTGTTGATTTTAATGATTTATTAAAATAGTATGTCAATACTATTTATAGTATTAATTAATTATCTTAGATAATGTTTTATATCTTTTGAGGCAGGAAGGTAAGTTTTATTATCTTCACAATTTTACAAATTGGGGAGAATTTTGAATTTTGCATTTGCATTTGCCATGTAACCTTCCAGCAGAAGGGTATTTTTTAATGTTTCTATTCCTAGTGCTTCAGATGCCTTCTGCCTCATCAGCAACTTCATGTAGCTGTAGCTGAAGTAGTGTCAATGTTACCCCACAGTTCCAAGCTCATGATACTAAATTAGAGTTCCACCAGAAACTGAATATTTAGCACCAAGCTGTGGACAGTTGTGTGTGCTTGAGAGGACCAGAGGGAACTGTGCAGAAGAGTCAGTAACTCTTCTTTAAGTGCAAGGGACACTCAATTTTTCATCAAAGAAAGGAAAACGGACTCTGAGGTAGAAGATAGGAGGTTTGCACAAGACCAGAGAGGGAAAATGACAGCTATGATAGGATAAAAAATGAAGTACTCTTGTATCCCACACTATCAGCCTTTCTATGTCAATGATTTTTACATAGATTTCCCCATTAAAATCAATGAAGAATTCTTTTTAATTGCTGAGAGCAAGATATAATCTATATTCTGTATAATCAAGAGTTTTCCAGAAATGAAACTGTCCTCAAACACTTCTTTTGTGGGATTCAGCCTAAAAAATGAAGCAGTTCATTGGCTTAAGTATTACTTTGCATTGTCACCATTCCCAAACATGACTTGTTATCTTTGTTGAAGGCTTCATCAGCCTGAAAGATGAATGCAGAAATAGAAGTCATCTGGAGAAACAACAGGCTCTGTTGTAGAACAGCAATGTCTAGCTCTGTCACCGTCATTTTCTGGTGTGGTTTGCACTGACTCAAACTATAAGAATAAAATGTCTGCATTTGAATAATTGTTTTTGTCCCATGTCATACAGCTGATTTATAGTATGTGTCACTACATTGACTGTTGGTTCGTACAGTAAATTCATGTTTGAAAATCTGCAGACACAGATTTAAGTATTTATTAAAAGCTGAGTGTAGCAAAATTAAGTTGATGTTAACTGCCATGATAACTTGCCTGAATCTTACCAGCAACTTCCAGGTATGTTTAGGAACATATTGCATGAGACAGTATGTGACTTTTGAAAAATGTCTACACACAAGCTTTCATAAACCTTTATTCTGTCTTTAGAATTTGGAATGATGGGAGATCATACAATTAAAAGTCAGCGACCTCGATCTGTTCATGAGAAAAGGGTCCCTCAGGAACAAGCTGATGCTGCTAAATTTATGGCACAAACTGGTAATACATCAGTTACATTTTTCTATTTACTGTTGTTAATTTTAGCAAAACCACTGCATGTTTCCATAATCTTTTGCTGCATATTTGTCAGTTTTCTAAGCTGATACTTTTTTTTGAATCATTTTTTTTTTTCACCAGTTAAAGTCCATAAATGAAGTAGCGGAGAATTAGGTAGATCATACAAAAACATGCACTGTGAATGTGGATACTGAATTGTTTAGTGTAAGTGTGAATTTATTTAGTAATAAAAGCAGTTTCGCATGTACAAGAGACAGGACAGTTTACACATTATTTTTTTTTTTCAGAGAAAATGTTAAGAACATGCTCCAGAATTTCTGTATAAATAGAGTAAGGTCTAATCCCAGCTTTAGGCATTTATCAAATTATTAATTATTAGGATAGTTTTAAAGTCCATACATCTGACATTTACTATCTTTGGCCCAGCACAATGTTCTATTCTCTAATTTCCAGATTCATAATTGCTAAATGAAATTGGCTGTAAGTTGTTTTTGATTGGATGTGCAAATTATCTAACATCTTTTCATCTTAAAAAAAAAAAAAAGAAAAAGAAAAAGAAATCTAATTTTGTTTGAGCAACTACATCTTCCATCTTCTTTAGATAAAGATACCTAAATAATATTTAAAATCTACAGCTAAAGTCATAGGGAAAAAAAAAAAAAAGTCCCTTTGTCAACAATTACCACAGCTAACTTGCTAACTTTAAAGTCAAAGTTCCAATGGGGGAACTTCCCTCCAATGGGGAGGTGAATTAAGCTCTAATACACCAATTTTATTTCCCCTTTTGCCATAGTTAATGATCTGTGTATCTGTTGGCAAATGACTCTCTAATGGTTCCCTACATGCTCCATTCCAGTAAGCTATTGCATTAAAAAATCTTGTGCCCCATAATTATTGTATGGATTTGAAACTTTCTCTGTATTCCATAGTTACTAACCTAGCAAATAAGCCTGCCTCGATCATACATAATGCTTCCAGTTTTATATTCACTTTAGTAAAAGAGCTATAATTGCATCTAGTTATGTTGCTTGTTGACCTTCTTAGTAGTAAGGTGCTTTACTTAACAGATTTGCAGAAATCAAAATATTAAGTAATATAAATACATGTATAACCAATCAGTGTAGATCTGTTTGGTAAAGAATTTGGATAAGGAAAAAGTCTGTTTCTCTCCTATTAATCTATAAAACGACTTTTATGGCTAACTTCCAGTTGATACTGCTGTAAGCAAACACTCTTATATGGCACACATAAATGGAAGAATGGAGCCAAGAACCCCATTGGGCTTCATGAAGTTATTGTTTAGGCAAGTAGAACTTACTACTTACATACCTAGCTCAGACTTATAATGTTAGTTGCTTACTACATAGAATGACACTTTTGCTTTTATGCTGCTTCTTAAATTCATACAATTACCCTAAAATAAGTAAGAGGATCTGTTTTATTTCCTCATATAAATCCCTAAAACTTTCATATGATCAGGTAAAACTTGTATCTGATAATTTCTAGTCATCCATTGCAGTGCATCTATTACGGGTGTTAGAGAACTGCATTATAAATGCAGTACTTACACGATCACCTTCTGATATATTGTGTGTGTGGAGTGGGAGATGAATGTACAAAATTACACAGGCTTGTACAAGGTCCTGTTCTGAAAGCAGGTGACATGTATCAGCAGAGTATATAAGTTTACATGCCAAACTTTGAGGAAGTGTATCCTTTACATGCTGTAGGTTAACACATTTTAAATAATACTGTGCTCTTTTTGAACATACTAATTTTCATCTCTTCTTCATTTTGATTTTCTCTGTAGTGACCATTGCATATTTTCTTCACCTCTAATGCACTCATTTTCTTGTGATATAATTAATGTGTTACCTTCTTAAAATGATTCATAAGGTTATTCTAACATATCTCATGAATTTACCCATGTACTAAGAAGTCTAGTAGCTTTTAAAATACCTTGTAAATTGATACTCTCTGAGTTTTAAGCTTCCTATATTTTAACCTAATTTATTTTGTGTAATAATAAATCAGATGCAAATGTACAAAATGTTTGTATGGTCTAAAAGTGCAGAGAGACAGGAAGGTAGAACTTTTCTGGAAAAGATTTATGATAAGTTTTTAAGACCAACAGAATAGTGGACTTAATCCACTATTAAGTGGAAATTGAGGACTTTTAAAATGTGATATTAGAATATGCATTCTCCTTTTTGTTTGTGAGCAATATGAGGCAGTAAAGAAAACTCTTTTTTTTTTTTTTTAATATTGTGTAAATAATTTATTGTCCTATATTTGTCATTTTATGTGTTTGGACTGATCCTTCCCTTAGGTGTTATGGGATTTAGAATGTATAATACAGGTAAGTGTTACACAGGTCAATGAGGCCTTCCATACAGTAAATTCTGCTTCCTCTTACATATTGAGCAGCAGGGCAGAATAAGGGCTCTGTACCCTGTCAACTGTTAATTTGAGAATGTAGGTTTAATATAATACCCCTCGTAATCTTAGTTCTCTGAGGGAAAATAAAAAGTAGCCCTTTTGAAATTTTCATTTTAGAAAAGAAAAAAAAAGGTAAAGAGATAAAGAAAAAAAAAAAAGATCTATTTATGTATTGAAGGCATTCTAGCAATCTAGGTTTATTTTAGAAAATAGTCTCTATTTGCTCATGGTTAACCATGATTAACCATGGCATATATGTGCAAAGATGTTTTTCTCCTTTAAAATAGGTAATAATCATACAGGCAACAGAATGAAATACTCTAAAAAAAATAAAAATTTCTAAAAAATCAAAATACATTGAGCAAAAGGAAGTGGAGTAGTTGGTAAGATATTTTTTTTCCTCTAATTTTACTCTTTTTGCACAAAAATCATGTTAGTATGGAGGATATTTCTCCAGCCAAAATTGAAACTTTCTATCCTTTATGTATGTTGATGTATATTGACAGATTCTTCCTTTTGTGAATGGACAGTATATATATGATCAGGACTTTTAATATGCAATGTTAATTTCAAAATTCGCTCATTATAATCATGCCTTTTGCTATCAGATTAGTGTTATTTTCATCATATTCTGAGGGTTAAGAGCAACTTTTTGTCACTAAGATCTCTGATATTTTTAATTTTTAACACTTCATTTCTATATTTATTAGGTATACACTGTCAAAGGTCTGTGTAGGACAATGGAAAATTTACACTAAGTATGTATGATTATTTTACATAATGAGGAACATCTTGAGAAACATAGCTTTGACTTTTTCTGCTGTTTGACCTTTCATCTAAACCACCTAAACAAAGGCAAAGTCAAGCTTCAAAAATGCAGCAAAAGAAAAAACCAAAAAAAAAAAAAAATTTACTAGCCTGGAAATTCGTAGGAATACAAGTATTTTATCACGTACATAGGGCTTATAGTTCACATTGTATAATTGTTACTATCTACCTGAATATTAGCTGCTATTACTATATTATATCCTTTAACCTGAGCCCAAGTCATGTAACAGTCTAAACAAAAGGCTAAATACAGTAAAATGATTAAAACAATAATCAGTAATTAAATTTCTCCTTTGTCCTCCTAACAAATAAAGAAAATGATTTCACAGATCACTTTGGTGAACTTTTGTATTTAAAAAAACTCATCATTTTATGCTTGCCCATAGAAGTTATTACAGTTATATACAATTTTATGAAAAGTGGTGGTATTTGTGTGCTAATTATAAAGCAAAAAAAAAAAAAATCAAACAAACAAATCAGAAATAATATAATGTGCTCTGCTTCAACAGTAAAAACAACAACAACAACAAAACACAATTCACAGGTACAATAGTAATAAATTGCATTCAATTTTGCACACTTTATGGAATAGTACTTTCTGCAAATTAGTTTTATATCTTTCAGTATGACTACATGAACACTAAAAAAGCACATGCCATAAAACAGGAATTAAAACTTTTTGTAGTTGTTTGGAACAGCCATTGAATTTTAAATATGAAAAAGATTCCAAATTACAAGCAAGTAGCTCATAAATTTCTTGGATAAATGATTATTTGAGAATTCTTCATTCATTGTTCCTTTTTGACAATTTTGAACATAGTGGTAAGTACTATACACAGTAATGAGGTCTAGCACATCTAACAGTTTAAGACATCTCTGAGTCAAAAGCAAGGAGCAGAGAAGTGCTCAAATCAAATTTCCTGTCCCACTGTTCAAGTTAAAATCTGGTAAACAAAGTGCACCTCTTTGCCAGGGAACTTCTCTCAAATACTGTATGACTCTTCTTCACTCAAGAAAATATAAGAAATTAAGTGGTTTTTTTGTTGTTGTTGTTTGTTTGTTTGTTTGTTTTTTAATCTAAATTTCCTTACTGGCAGAGTTCCTAAAAGCTTAATTCTAGAGTGAAAAGTATAAATATCAAAGATAAATCCTTTGCTATTATATAAAAAGAGTTGTCTATGTTCTTGTAACATCCTGAGGGCAGTGTTGTTCCTAAAATGTTGAAGGGCACTATTTCTCATAAATTCACAAATGATGCCAAGCAATCAAAGTGTTTCCTTCTGACAGGCATTATGTGACTGCAGCATTGTAGGTGTCTTTATTTTCTATTCATTGCATATTTTCACAACTGCTTTACTCCACGAACTTTTAAATATTTATTTTGGTATGATACTTTTGTCTTTAATTTATAAGGGCAGACAAGCTTCAGCAATAAAAATGTCTCATTAATACTTATGTCTATATTCATGTTTGTTTGTTGTCTTGAATACAGGTGAATCTGGTGTGGAAGAGTGGGCCCAGTGGAGTACGTGTTCAGTTACTTGTGGTCAAGGGTCGCAGGTGCGAACCAGAACTTGTGTATCACCTTACGGGACACACTGCAGCGGCCCTTTAAGAGAATCAAGGGTTTGCAATAACACTGCCCTCTGTCCAGGTAGTGTTAGCAGCCAATAAATAAAATTGTGGATGTTTTTGAACTGTATAATGATAAGAATTTGAAACTATATATTTTTTATTATTATCATTTTTTATTATGAATTTCATAAGAGCATTTCAGTTGGAACAGAGAAATGGAATTCTATTCAGCTATGAAATTTATAATGTAGGTTGTTATTTTTACTTTCAGAACAGCCAAGACATGGAACAAGAGTCCTTTTGTCTAACAGCTTCAATTTTTTTAATAAGTATTCCCAGCTATTCACTATTTTCACTATTAAAAAAAAAAAAAAAAAAGAGAGAGAGAGAGAAGGCATAGAGTAAGTACTAAATACAAATTAGAGAAGAAACGCAGATCACCAATATACTAAAAAGCAGAGACTGATTAACAAGGTGGGTTAAGTTAACATATATAATTTGATACTGCTACAGTTTAGCCATTTAGAGTACTGTCTTCTAGGCAGTGGGACAGACAATGTCCTTTGCACAGTAATGTCTTCTTTTATATTGTGCTGGCAAGAAAGGGCAACAGCTACCCATCAAAGGAAGAAAGATTGGACAAAAATAACCTTCTTACTACAGACAAAAGGTAAAGGTCATAAGTATCTTGCATTACAGTTTTCCTACTACTTTTTTCTAGGAGATCTGGACATAGTCAGAGTTCAGCAGTAGTTATGCTCTAAGGAGATGAGACAGGCATATCTGAGTTAGTTGCTGAAAGGGCATATCTCATTTCTTTAGTTTGCTCATGGATGTGTTTTATCTGGGATGGGAAAGAAAAAGGAAGGCATATGGCCTGTGACTACATTCATTTTCCTCTGCTGTCTCTGAAAAGGAAAAATTCCTTCCTGCCTCACTTCAGATGATCAAAATCCTCAGCTTTTCTGTAAAACTTGATTCTAGGAGGGTGGTGAGCCAGATACTGGGGAAGCTCACTCCATTCTGAAGTAAACTAGACTGTCTCATACACAGAATCCCCTGGATTTTATCTCAATGAGCAGTAGCGTATAGAATCAGATTCAACGTTGCTACTGCATGTTGAAAAAATATCCAAGAGAAAATGCATACATGACCACCTCAGAGTTTGTGTATCGGAGCTATAAGCCTTTACAGAACCTCTGCAATGAAAAGCAACTTAAAATATTGTATTAGATAAGCCACCACTGTAATAAGAACAGCTATCATCACTGAATGCTTTACCATTATGCTTTAGATAGACAACTCACATGTGATTTCCTAATATTTCAGGGTAGAAAACCCAAAGCCACTATTTCTAAAAAAGCTGGGGTAGCTTACAGTCTACTAGAGGTTGGATTCTTTCCAAAACTAAACTCAACTTGAAAGTATGTAGTACAAAAAGAAAACTATAAAATAAAATAAGAAACCTTCCAAACAATCAAAGATAAACTTAAAGATTCCTTTGAAGCAACGTGAAATATAAACATGAAAACACATACTCCAGCATTCTCAATGACACACAGCTCTGCCACTTTCATGCTCATTTAATAACCTAAGAAAAGGCAAGGTGTTTAAATCACCTAATTTTGCAAAATTTTATCCTCATTCTCTCCAGTTAGGAATGATAAATTTTCACATAAAAACAACAAGTCTATGTAAAGCAACAGCCAAGATAATTTAGTCAAAGTAATCTGGGGGGGGGGGGGGAGGGAGGGAGTTAATTTGTAAAATTTACATTGTCTAGCAAACTTCTGAACAATGCTCACACAGAAGGACTGTTCCACATGTCTCAGTGACAAAGGAGCTCTTTCCTCACACACAATGCCCGCTTCAGAGTATGGCTTCTGTTTCCAGTTATTCAGTGTGAGCAATGTCTACCACTAGATAACAGTGATACTGCCAAGATATTTTCATTTTCATATCACCACAACTGATTCTGATAATCTTTACATATGTTGTGTTACCTTTCCTAAATAATTAGTCCTCTAGGCATAATCTTGCATGTTGTTTCACATAATTGCAGTAACCTTACTAATTTATGTTGGTCTTTGTCTGGCTAAAGGGGTCACTATGTGTGGCAGTGTGCAGGATTAGCAATTTAGAAAGATGCTTTTCATAGTCAGAGCTCCATTAATTTTTCAAACATGCTTTTAATTCTAGGCTAAATATCCTCTGCCCTCATTATAGCATGTATCCTGTCTCAGAGAGTTGCATGATTCAGGATTATCCCTGGTTCATGCATAAGAAAATGCACAGTTTGTAGACTAGTATAATTAAAACACAAATTTAACAAAAGAATGCAAACATACACATCTGTACTTGGGATATGGCCTGTGAACCTGGACCTGAACCACTCATTCCACATAGCTTTTGGACTCAATTAACACAGAAAACGTTTACATCTTAGAAAGTAAATCAGAAGCAATAAAAATGCAAAAGTAAGTGTTGTCTCCCCTTGCAACCTATCTGCTGGGGGGTGTTCATTATACATTTGTATAACTAGTAAAAGTGAGGTCATTTTGAGAGCTATGTTAACAATTTCCAAATAGCAAAGCAGTGACTTCAAAATAAACAATTATGCAGAGTGGCTTATACTTCAAACATCTATCGACAAACTTCAAGAGAACATGTTACACTTAAAAATACTAATGCAAGGCTGTATTGATTTCATACAGTCCCTTCAGCGTCCACTGGGAATGGACATCACTGGGATGTTAGAGAGTACATCTGTCTGTGATTTCACTGTCCTGGAAAATTTTGAGAATGGGATTCACCAGCTTTATCATTATGCAACAGCAGGCTATATCACAGTCTTTTGCATAAGTACATGAAAGCTATTGTATCTATCATTTTTAGCTATTTTTTTATTCTGCTGAATATATATATATATATATAACATACATATAACACGTATATAGTGCTACTGATAATTAAACTAAAATCATGAAGGAACTATTGTTTCCACAATTTTTAATGTATTTATATTTTTTCCAGACCAATACTATTTCAGGGATGGGAGTCCACTAGGTAATTCAGGCAGTGTCCTGGAATCAGGGGCCTTCTCAAGAAATGCAACATTGTAAGCAACAACATGTAGTTCGTGTAACCATTGTTACTGGTTCTTTTGTGAGCAAAGGCATTTAGGATCCAGTACTGCAGTGCCACTGATTCATTTCAGTTTAATTGATAATTTCTAATACAGCTAAGACTTCAAGGAGAAAGAATATTGCATTTCTATAACTGTAGATCATCTCAGTTAGTTCCTATTTCTCCTTCCCCATTGCCTTCAGCTACTTTCACCACAAAATTTAGCTGAAGCTCAGAATTTTCAGGCTTATGGGTAAAGCAATACATGAAAGGAGCAAGAATATCCTAAAACATTTCAAACATTTGTATGCTCAAAAGATTTTGTCTGGTGCTAAGTCTGCTATATTCCCATCATTTCTCAAGGCTTATGTCAATGAACTTTAGCCATATTACCGAAATTTTGCACATTTCAGTACGTTTTATGTCTGCACGGGTACACTAACAAAACTGTTAAAAGTTTTTAAATCCTACAGTTTCATTGTTATTAATCAGTGCTTTGGAACTTCAGGTCTTCACTTGAGAGTGGGAAAAAAAGAGTGAGGGAAATTTAGCTTTATAATTACTAGACATTGCAGAAATAGAATGGATGTGTGACTTAAATGTGAATGGTAGAGGACAGGTGTCAGAAAGATTTTGATTTTTTCTTATTATTACTAATTTAAGATTTTTTTTCAAATATACAATTTGAGCCATATTGAAGAAACAGAAACTATAGCACGTAAATGTGTTTAAATTCATGCATGAAATACCTATAATATCATTTTAACAATTCCTATAATGTAGCATCTGGTTTGTTTTAGTTAATCAGCCATATTAAACTTTACCAGAAAATGAAAACCATCAATGTCCATAATATTTTTTCCAATATCTTTTTAGTATAAAGATGAAAAAATCAGAAGTATTTAAACCCCAATAAAAATCTCCCAAAATATACTTGTAGGATGAATGCCAGTATGGCCTCACGCCTCCTCCCACCTCACACAAGTTGTGCATTGTGAACACTGTGGGTGTTCACTTCAACATGATTAGGTTCACAGAGTGGCAAAATGAAGGGAAGGATGCTATGCAGTAATCCAAACTCATTGTGCTAGCAATGATTTTGACAGATAAGTTGGCAATAATTTGAATATTTTTGTCCCAAATAATGAATCTTGCATCTGAAACTGTGTTATAGAAAACAGTAACTCCTCTGTGAGCCAGCTCTCCATCTGGTGTAATTTGGCATAGCTCATCTGGCTATAATTCATCAGATGTTATAGGGCATTGGGCTATTTTTGCATTTAAAGAATGATATTAAGGAAAATGTAAATGAAATATCAGGAATAATATTTGAAGGTAAGAAATTTTAAATTAAAATGTTTTTTTAAAGCTGATCTGGATAATACTGGACATAGCTGTGATGCATTCGACAGGTTAATTTTCCTCTATATTTCTATGCTCATAATTGTTGTTTACTTAGTGGTATGCCTTTCCCATCTTTATTAGTTATAGAATCATAGGATCATTAAGGTTGGAAAAGACCTCCAAGATCATCTGGTCCAACCATGTTCTACTACTCTTAGATATACAAGCCTATACATACAAGAAGGTACTATGAAGTTTTTACTTACTGTTCTAACTGTTTTCACAGAAGATTATTTTGGGCACATCTCACCTTAAACGAGAAACAGATAGAGTCTAGTGCAAGTCTGAATCCACCCAAAGTGAAACATATTGTTTCTGCTTCTGTTCAAATCTGAAATCACAAAATAATTACTCAATGTTCCTGCTAACATGCAGTCACTCTTGCCAGAAGAGATATACAACCTCTTGGCTCAAGACAATAGCTTTAAAGAAGCCCTTAGCTAATGGTTTGTGTTTGTTGTTGTGCTTTTTTATTATTACTATTATTCATTTTTAAATGAAGATAACAATATTTCGACAGCATCAAACTGAAACTCCAAATTAAACATTAGACTTAAACTCATATGTACCCTGAAAAACCTTATCACGTCTACATAGTGTCTAGACCTTTCCAACGTATTATTTTTATAGCATATTCTTTCTCTAATTTGGATTAATTGATATTTTTTATGTTTTACACTTTAAGTTCTTCTTGTTTCAACTGAGCATCTTTTAATCAACCATTGTTGTATCAGTAGATGAAATTATATCGCCATTACTACTGATTGCCATTTGGAATCTGATCTTACAAATTGGTTTCTCATTGATTTTTCTCATGTGTTAACAAATCTGGAGTCTTAGAGATATGACTGGACTCAGAATGTAATTCATTGCCTATGCAAAAAAAGTCTTCAAATGTTATGGCTGGGTCAGAGTATTCTTCTAATTATAGTACTTGTTGAAGAAAAGATGAAACATAAGGGGTCATATGCCAACGATCACCAATTTACTAGTTTCAGAAGACTTAGGTTTCCTGGTTTTGACCAAAATGGCAGAATTAATCAAAGTTTCTAAAATAACTAGACTAAAATCTGTCACTATGACATTAATTTGGAATGTCCCTGTTGTGTTGTTTTTTTTTTTTTTTTCTTTTGCTAATATAAAGCAGATTGATGTGATATTTAGAATAAAAGAATTTTAATAAAGCTGTCCATGTATGACATGGAATAATTACTCAACTTTTCAACTACTTGTATGTGACCAACTCAAAACCTTTCATCAATTAAGCTGTTATCTAGTAGCTGAAAATGTTCACTGTATGAAGCTTGGCATGTTATGTCAGATAGAATTTCTATGACATTACCTCAAAAAAATTTACCCTAGCAGTAAAATCTGAAACAACAATTTTCCTTAATTTTAATGAATGCAATAGAACATACCTACATGCAGAATTGTCCTTGATCTTACTGAATATTTTATGATAATATACCAGGGAGATGTACCTCCTTCCCCACCCTTTGCAACTGAATTCCACCTTGGAAAATGTTATTCTGATACTTACGATAAGGGTTTATTTGTAGAAACTGGGCAGGTGATATCTGCCTTCAGGGCAAAGGAAACCTAAAAATTAGTTCTTTCACAGTGATCAAAGAGATGTAAGGACAATCCAGAAAGTCTATTTTTTTTGTAATGTTGTGAACTATTACCAATGATACACTGAGGTGTTATACACTATTTCACCCTCCAGACACCCTTCAAACAGACAGTGATGCAGAAACATACACAGTTATATGATATCATCTATGATGCTCAGTCTGGGTACTAAGTCTCTGGATTTTCATAAATGTCTGGCATTACTATAGTTTTCCTGTTTCCAAACACAGTCTAACCAAAACCTGTGCAACTGCTTTTATTTAACAAGAATAACTACAGCATGTTTTGCGCTATTTCTCAATTTACAAAGAATTGTCTTGCCAAATCATGTATGGGGTTCTCTTAGTGTTACATATGGTATATAAGCTCAAATGGATAATGTTTATTAGCTTCTTCTGCATTGGAAGTTAGAAAAGATTCATATTCTATGATTCTTTATATTAATCTAATGAAATATATGTATACAATAATATTTATATATGTTTATAATTTATCATGTTCTCTGAAAGTATTTGAAGTTTGTTGAGTCAACATTTTTTTAAGACAGATGCATGTGTTACTATATATGTTTGATCAATGAATACGTTCATGTAAAAAAATATATATAAAATCTCTTTGTGTGCTCTTGGCATTTTTGAGGAAGCTAATCAAGCACAAATGCTGTCATGTTTCCACATTAATATAAATATGTGCAACAATTGTAAGAGCCCCAGTTTATCAGGGTAACAGTAAGAAATTGCCAGAGTTATGCCTTTATTTTCAAAAGAGAACTTAATTTTGATTGCTTCAAGTTTTTACAGTTGTGATGAGTCCTAAAGTGTATGCCTGGTTTTAACAAAGACTAGTCTTCTGAAAATCAGGGCTATTAAACATATCTCAGGTCATATACCAGAAAATCATAACCAGCTTTAGAAAACAGAAGCCATCTTTCTTAGAAGAGTAAAAGAAAAGAAAATGTGGTAGAGAGATTAGTTGAAAGATTAGAGAAAATGGTTCAAAATTAAATATAATTTATAAAGATAAGAGTTTGAAATTGAAATTAACCATTTTTTACAAAGAAGGTTTTATTTGCCAATACTAGAGATTACCTATGTACTGATATCCTTGAAGTTGGCAAAATAATTACCTTTTACGATATTGATCTTGTTTATTTTGAAATCCTTTTGTTACTTCTGTGTCTGTTTCTGGTTAAAATCTGTTTGGTTTGTTGCAGTACATGGCGTTTGGGAGGAATGGTCACCTTGGAGTCTGTGTTCATTCACATGTGGTCGAGGCCAAAGAACTAGGACAAGGTCATGTATACCTCCCCAGTATGGGGGAAGATCATGTGATGGACCTGAAACACAACATAAACCGTGCAATATTGCACTCTGCCCTGGTGAGCTTATATAGCAACTTTTTGCTTTGTTACAGTGCATTTGATGTGGGTTGTTTGTTATTTCTTTCACTGTGTTTTGTGCTCACACACACACACACAAATGGCATGCAAAGTGTGTAGGAAGGGTAATCTTGTTAATAATTCTGACTGTAGTGATCAAAAGGATATAATCAGTATGATAACTCTGTTTGAGATACTATACAAGCAGGCAATTCTTAATTCCTTCAAAATTCTCTCTCTATACGGCACTTATAAGAAACCTTGATTCAGGATGTCTCTTAGAGAACCAAAAGACAAGCAACTTTCTGAGTGTGGCTTAAAGGGAGACATTCAGAGGTTACATAGTTTGCATCTGCCATGTCTGCTTAGATTAAGTTCACTGGGACATTCGTTATAATTATTTATTCACCACATACACATTAAAAAAAAAAAAAAAAAAAAAAACATTTGAGAAACTAAATTTTTAATTGCTATTAATTTATTGAAACTGGATATCATTTACATGTGTGCAGACTGAAGGCTGACACAAGCTATGACACTATTTGAACCCCATTTAAACCCTTATGGTAAGAATTTTAAGTGCCTTATTTCTGGGAGTTTGTCACTAAACCTCTGCAAAAAAACTACCCCTAAACAAGTAAACAATGTGTGGGTTTCAGGCTTTCATGTTAAACCTTTCATTCATGGAAATTGAAACTAATTTAAAAAAAAAAAAAGAAAAAAAAAAAGAAAAGTTATTCTTTCAAAATTGATTTTAAAATGTCTGTTCACAGGTTATGATTAATTATGAAAAAAATTATTATATATATGGATATATACATATACTTACGAAAGGTTTTTCTTTAAAAGTCACCTTCTTTATGATTATAGAACTCATAGTTCAATACCTAGGAAGCTTAATACCTAGGAATGGAAAAAGTGTCCGGTAGCTGTAATGTGGGAACTTTCTTCCACAAGATCTGTCTAACACAGTTACGCTTGCCTTTGCGGTAGGCTTGTTGAATATTCACAGTTCACAGCAATGCTGTGAATGGATTCCCCATGACTGGAGCTCTTCTGGAAAAGGGTTGATGGACATTTCATTAACAAATGGTTGTTTGATGATTTGGAAACAGAGGAGGAGGAAAACATGGGTGGAACTTAGCACCTCACAGAAATAAAACTTAAAAAAAAAAAAACTAAACCCAAGCTTTGTTGTATTCTGGTCAGCAAAGCATACTCCAACTTTAGCCTTTTTTTTAAAAAAAAAAAAACAAACTTTAGTCTTGTATGCAGCTGCAAAAACATGACTTAATCCAGTTTTTGGCCAAGTTGGTAGCTGCACAATTTTACATGTGCCTACACAAAAATAATTAACATGATATATGAGCATGAAGCAGCATTGACAACACAAAAAATGCCAAATAAAAATAGCTGAAAAGAAATTAATGCATTCAGTTCACTTTGGTATTGAAAAACAGAACAAAAACAAAAACCACACAAAGATAGTGCACCTAATCTGTTAAAATAAAGGGTTATCTCAGAATTCTGGATTTGAACAGTGATCTGTACCTGAATGGCTTTCACCAGAGGAGATTGTATACTGGCTACATTTAAAGTAACAGCTTAAATCTTTGCTGAATGTGAAGACTTACTGTAATTTGAATGTTCAATTTTATAAAGGAATCTTCATGTTCAATTCATTAGCCTTTTAGCAGTATTTCTGAAATAGAAAAATCACACACTTTTTGCTCCTAAAGATAAGAATGGAGAACTATGAAATATATATGAGATACCACAGAATGAGTTTTCTCAAAAGACACTACAATAATTGATTCAATCTTTCCTACCCTAAATAATACTATATAGCAATGAATAAAACTGAAGAGGGTGCATTGAAATGTAATTTCCATAATGTTTTCCTCTTCACATAAAGCTTTTATGATTAATGAATGAAACTAGCTTCCATGTTTGGAAAGATTTCCTTTCTGCTGAATAAATTATCAGGGTACAGCTTCATAGCTTGAGAGGCATCTGCATTAAGAAGTGGTTCACAACCAGACATTACATAAAATCTTTAATATAGAACTTGAGGGAAAAAAATAATCAAAACCCTTCCTCCTTTAATTCACTGTTCTCTAAGATCCTGGGAATTAGAGGTACAGATATTATCTTTGAACTGGTAGAAACGCTTTATGATAATTTTTGGACAGCGGTAAAATAGTTCACCTCTGTATTTCACTGAATATAGGTGCACCCATTCAGACACAGTACCTTTAAAAAGAGCTTTTAAAAGTTAAATCACTAAATTAAAGATCCTGCTTCCTCTTTAATTCTTAACTCCACCAACTTCGAAAGCTACTATCCCAGCTGTCCTTCAGAAGAATCCTGAAATCAGGGATTGGCAAATGTAGCAAGTGAATTTACTCATTTTCAGCAATGATACTTTTATGACAACAGTAATTATAAAACCATGTTTTCAAGGAATAGTATTAATCAAAATTATATTACAACCCAAATTTTGAGTTTATATTCAGCAAATGCAGGTGCAACAAGCAATTGATGATTTTAAAGTCAATAAGAATGTGGGATTCTGAATTAGTACAATCAGTAATATCATTTCATAATGCTTAACCATTTTTAAGAACACTGTCTAGTCCCATTATCCATTATATACAATGTAAATTTTCACTTGTATGGGAACTTAATTGGTTTATATTTTCTATAATTTTGGTTTTTAATATTTTCATTTGCATCAATGAGATTTCTGATATATGAAATTAAAAATAACAGTCCTAAACATTTACCCATGGAAATATTCTTCCAAACCCAAGTGTATGGGCTAATACAAATTACTAAATACAGAATTCATCCCCGTATCTATATTGTTTAAACATTCATCTTGACAAATTCAGGAAACAGATTATTCAGTATGCAAAGAAAGAAAGTAGATTTGATGACCAAGACAGACCATTTCTGATCTCCTATATTTTATCTCAAAGACTGCTGAAGAACTGTGATGTTTTTTTGAGAAAGAAATAGAGAAAGAAATAAATTTATTCAGCAATAAATTCAATATTATAAATGTAGAGAACAGTCTTATGTTAGGCAATGTGGTAATTCTTGTTTTCCTTTTTCTACTCAGCTAACAGAACTAACTTTACAGTCAGGACAAAGAATCTTATAAGTTTACCTATGTAAGTGATAGCTGCAGCTGTAAAGAATTACTTTTAAAGGCTCAGAGCTTACAAGATAGGTCTCCACTTCGACCTAAAAAGACAAGTCTTTTAAATAATACTTTGTTTTAAAGAAAAAGAAAACTGCACAGCCTTTCAAACATTGTGGTATGCGAGCAAAGTCATAATTTGTCCTTTGTTACATCGGTGTAAAATTTGAGATGAAAAAGAGGAGATAAAAAGGAGAAAAAAAATAGTTTTAAATTATTTTAAAGTAGTTTGTAACAAGAACTTCTGTATTTGATTGCTATAAGAAGTCAAACTCTTTGGGCTCAGCCCAAATCTCTATGGCATCAGCCCAAAGAGACATGTTCATACCCCTACCCTAGAACAAACCCACAAGGCCTAGCATGGTTTTGGTTGTAACTCTGCTATGGCTATCTCTTTTGTGCCTCTTGTGGCAGTGGACGGACAGTGGCAGGAGTGGAGCCCATGGAGCCAGTGCTCAGTGACCTGCTCTAATGGCACCCAGCAGCGAAGCCGTCAGTGCACGGCTGCGGCCCACGGCGGATCCGAGTGCAGGGGACCGTGGGCTGAGAGCCGGGAGTGCTACAACCCCGAGTGCACTGGTAAGTATCCACCTGACCTATGTCTGGAGGAGGAAGTGAAGGGTTGGGCCTGTCTGCTGCTCTGAGTGCAGCTACTGTCACATGGGCATGCACTTACTCCACCACAGGCCCCAGTGGGCTGTGGAGGATGGAGCAGCCTCCCTAGAAGAAGAACTGGGGCCTGTCTCCTTTTTAATTTGATGAGCCACCTGGAGATAAAAAGAGTGCATCTGCAAAAGGCTGCATGACAAGGGCTGCATGCCTGCTTTTCAGTTTTATTGCCATTTAAAGGACATACAAGAAATAAGGGACTGTTTGAGGACTAAAATATTTAATATTTAGTAAAGTGTCTTAAGAAGCTAGGAAATGAATGTGTATGAAATGATTCTCTCTTACTCTGGGACTGTTTCATGATCCTCTGGCCAGAATTCCAGGGTGGGTAAATTAAATTTATACATACTTTTAGGCCTCATTCAACATGTCAGAGCACGTAAAGTCCTGCTTCTAAAATATCACATGCAAGAATGTATTTATTTACTTTTTTAAATTATGTTTACGTACACTGCAAATCATTATGTGCACCCCTACAATAGCACTATACAAGTGCATATAAAAATATGCAAAAGTGACTGTGCTGTGTGTTTTGCAACTAACTCACTGTTAAAACTCACCAGTCTTTTTTTTTTTTTTTTTTTTTTTTTTTTTTTTTTTTTTTTTTTTTTTTTTTTTTTTTTTTTTAACCTTGAGATGCAAGTCATTTAAACAAGCCCATATTTAGGAAAGAAGTAGAGACTTCCCCCATGTTTAGAGGTTCCATGGCCAGTATCTTCTATTTCTTGTCACTGCTAGTTACACAAACGCATCTAATCTATTTGGGGGCTTTCTTCTCTTACCTAAGTAAAGAATAACCTCTATGTCATCCTTTATTACTGTCATTATGTCATCACTGTAATTATATTTTTCCCAATAGCAAATGGCCAGTGGAACCAGTGGGGCCACTGGAGTGGATGTTCCAAGTCCTGCGACGGTGGCTGGGAGAGGAGAATAAGGATCTGTCAAGGGGCTGCTGTGACTGGGCAGCAATGCGAGGGAACTGGAGAGGAAGTTAGACGGTGCAGTGAACAGAGGTGTCCTGGTGAGAAGCAGATATAATCACTGTTATTACCTACACTGCAGTATGGCTTACTTTAACAGTCACCTTTAGGAGAGACAAGATCAACATCTGTAAAGCAGTAGTCCTAAAGAGCCATATCTGACCTTGCTTTAGACAAGTCACTGTTGTTTTTCTCAGTAGAGTTGTGTTTATGTAGCAGGGTGTAAACTAGTCCAATTGAATATATGAGCATCATGTTTGAAATAAATCAAAATGCTGTATTATAGAAATATATCAGAAAAATATTTCATTGCCAAGGTACATCCACATTGGTAGAAATAATTTGCTACAGAAATTATCTCTGAATACACTTTTTCTAAGAATATTAGGCCTGTTTTGTAAATTGTGGAATTATTTTTATGCAGTGTACAAGAGGCCTTGATGTTATACATTTGGGGTAACTTCCAGTGCAGTAAAGATAAGAGAAAAGCAGTGAACCTTACTATAATGTATAGAATGAATGAATATATGTGACATTTCATAAAAGGCAAAGATTTAAAAAGAAAAAATATATATATTTCCTCCTTTAATGTAATACTTAAATTTATTTCTTTGCAGCACTTTTTACTTAGTCCTCACAATAGATTTAAGTCTTTCTAAGCGAGAGCTAATAAAAGTGCACTTTTTTAGCTCTTTCAGAGGTGAACTTATTTATCTGTGAAGAGACGTCCTAGAGAAAAAGAGTGCCCTGGAATAAGATAACAAAATAAGGTGCAAGTAGTAAGGTGTAGGATGATTTAGTCATTCACTTGGGAAATCCTGTGCTCTGAACTTCAAGCCAGGACACTTCAAAATTAATCTAGCAATCTCATTGACTACTGGAAAATTCCACTTCATATTTTGATGGCTCTGTGCTAGGGACAAAAAGACCTAAATAGCGGAGATACTTTGGGTCAGGAAATAGGAAATATATCTGATGTGAATTTCATGTTTTCGAGCCCAGGTTTTCATAGGCAGCATGCTTATCACTTGGCAGCCATCAAAGAACAGTTTTCAAGATAGTTGCAACATAATAGTACAATGAATTTCATTGCATTTGAAAAACAGTAAAAGGACTAATAAAATTGTAATACTAGACTGGAAAAGTTTACCAATTTTAGCTTTTCCAATAGTCTCTTTAATTTTAGTACATTATTTGAAAAGTAGGACAAAACAGAATCAGTATTGGGTTCCTAAATAAATTAAAATTTCCATAGCAAATAATTTACTTGGTAAATGTAGATTTTCCTCTATGAAAGCACCACATTAAGAGAAGGTTAATGGGAATGTTCTCAATAAACAGACATTCAGATAAACAAGCTTTTGCTTATAAAACCACTCCTGAAATGTTTTGTCTCTATATTTCAAAGTAAAACCACACTGCTGCAATTTTAAAAGGTTGCCACCTGCTGTTAATAAAATATTTTGCATATGTATTTGTAAGTCAAATGCACACAGAGCATTGTTTTCCATTTGCTATATGTATTTATTAACTTGATTAATTCCAGATTAGAATCAGTATGCTTGTAGAAACCATAGTAATCTTTTAACAGGTTATACTTGTGCAGAAGATTATACATGAATAACAGATATGTTTGTTTCTAGACTGATGTTTCCTAAAGAATCTCAGATTTAAATGTAGACATTGGATAATTTACCAAAACTTTTCATTACTAAAAATAAAATGATAGATTTAATTTTAATAAACACCCAGCAAAAATGAAAAGTACTGTACAGAAATGATGAAAAGATATTTTTGTCTAAGTCATTGAGAAACATGAGAGACTGTAACATTAATTTTTTCTTATATTAACAATGGTTTACCATAAGTTTAAGACCAGATCCTCAGCTCTGAAGATGTGCATAACATATTTGTTAAGTGGATGAAGCTGCACCAGTTTGTACAACCCAGATTTCTAGACTTACAGAAGATGAAATTATATATTGCTGACTTATAACTGTATAAACAAAAGGAGAATAAAACCTTTTTCTATTATGCAGGCTGTTGTTAATAAGGTACTTTGCAAACAGAGCTGTTCACTTGACTGACTGAAAATATTGACTGGACTTTTATTATTTGAGATCTGCATCATGTGAATGTTATTCAAGATCTTCATAGTCTTATCAGTGATTCTCTTCAACTAGTTCTGGCAGGAGCTGATTTACATCAGATACTCCTAGAAGCTGAATATAATCAGCACTAAGAAAGGCAGGCTCAGAACTATTATCTGAAAGTAGGTTTCTCAATTTACTTGGTTTCTAGACAAAAAATATCTTTCTGTGTGATTTATTTCTATAAACAATTAGTAATTTTAAAACTACGGTTGTTTCCTACTACCGTATAATATACTGGGAACAAAAGACAAAGATTTCATGTACTTTGGCTTCAGTCATTGCTCCTTTATTATAACCCAAATATCTGAAGTTAGATTTCATTCCTAACAGGTCAGCAGTGTTAAGGATTCAAGGAATCCTTTTACGAAGGATAACTTCAGAAAATTGTAAACAAATATGAAAAAGGAAAAAAAAATACTGAATTTCCTAGGCAACTAGTTGAGCAGGAATCATTGTGGAAAACTTATTATAGAATGACCAAACAATAGCTTCGGAAAGAACTGTTTTTTTTTTTTATGCACAGCTGTCCTTGATGCAAAAACAAAGTGTTGAGAGAGACAGAGGTGCACAGCACAGAGTCAACCAGGGTCCAGGCAAACTTGTTTGCCTGGGCTCATTGACATATTATCCAAGTTCTGACTTGCTTCTACATCTCTCTTCACATAATTCTGAGCTTTGGAAATGGTTTTTACTTTGAACACAACACAGAGGTACACAGTTATCTCTGGCAGTAGGCTCAAATTAAAACAAGTTTTGAAAAGTGTCATGTAAAAGAATACAAGTACTAACCTTCAACAGACAGACGAAAAACTTCTGATATTACCTGTAACTTGCTAACATAAAACAGAGAACATGATATATATAAAAGTGTGTATACGCATCTTTTCAGGAGGAAACAAAACAAAACAAACAAACAAACAATAAACAAACAAAAAACAAGCAGTATTTGAAGGGAAGTAAGATTTTTAGTTCTGAGAATCAGCCTTAGCAAGTGTTCTTAGTCATTTCTGTCTGAAATGGCCAGAGCTGCATGATAAGCATACTTACCAAAGGTCTCTAAATTTTTTCATATTTATGTAATTTATAATATTATTTCTGCATTATGTTAATCATACATTCTCCAAATCAGAACACTTCTTTTGTTTATAAGGTCATAATAGGATAGTAATCGCATTTATAACCAGATGGCATATGTTTCTCAAAGTCTGACTTTTTCCATTGTAACACTGGTCATGCACCCATTTCTGGGGCATGTCTGAAGCAGTGTTAGTATTCTAGATTAAGAATATAACCAAATTTCTTTGGGTTTTGCCATTAATGGATCACTTGCGTTTTTAGCAGCACAATCTGTCTTGATTTACAATTCAGGAATGCTGATGGTGAGGCAAATTTAGCAGGCAATTTTTATGCCCAAGTGTGATTCATATTAGCGTTACTGAACCATCTGCAAGGTATTCTTTATCATCTGCAAAGAGAGGGTACCGCTCCATTCCTTCCCTCACCTCACTCTTCTGTCAGCAGAAGTGCAAAAAAGGGAAGAAGGTGTATACAATTTTATGGTGTGTGCAATTGGATGGGTAAAATCTGGAGTCTGTTCCTGCATCTGATAGAGTTTTCCCATGTAACCATGGGAAAATCATTGAATTGTTTCATTCCTTACCATCACTCCATCTGTAAAATAATGATAGCGGTTCCTTTAGAAGTTACTTTCTCTTCTCCTTTTTTTTTTTTTTTTTTTTTTGGTAATGACTTTACTGCAGGGTTAGAATTTTCCTGAAATAACTGAAATAAATATAATAATACTTCTAAATAACTCATGATTTTTATGATTTTTCTCTTCTGAATTTGGAATGTTTTCACTAATTGGTATTTGTCCTTTAAGTTGTAAGATGACATCAGCCAGACATTTGCTGTGTTGATCTAATTCACTCAAAAATTATAAACTGGGAATGTACAGTAAATATACAAATAATATTGCAATAACCAATAAAAGTTCATTTTGTTTTATAGCCACTCATCCCCACATTATTGATTTACTTGCTTAATTACCAAATTGTAAAGAAATGTATTTCAAGGAAATAACCTGCTTTTTGGACTTCAGAATGTACAGTTCTCATTTTTTGCCCTTAGCACACGTGATGTTTAAACTGTGGCTTCAGAACTGATTCTTTCAGACACAGTTTAAAGTTCAGAAAAATCTGTAGAAATTTTTGTCTAAGGTAAACATCACAGTTTATAACCACCTAATTGTCAACTTCTTATAGATGCTTAGTATTATTGATCAAAATAGAACAATAAGAGATTCAAACCCATTAACATTGCAGTCACCATCTAAAGAACGTTGAAGAGAGTAAAGGCACAGACTGTGAAATAAATACCATCACAAAGACTGTTATACAAAAATTAATGCTGTTTGTTTATATGTTTCATTCTTAAAATGAAACCAAAAGATGGTAATAAATACATCTCAGGAAGAATTGGGGCAAGATGGAAGACTTACTTTTCTGATAAAAAATGTCTGTTTTACATTAATATTTATATTTATATTTATATTTATATTTATATTCTCATTTGTAAATGGCAGCACCTTATGAAATATGTCCTGAGGATTATTTGATGTCAATGGTGTGGAAAAGGACCCCAGCTGGGGACATGGCATTCAATCGATGTCCTCTCAATGCCACAGGTACAGTATTACTTTGAAATTACATGATAATAATAAAAAGGGAAAAATCTTTTGCATTTTATTCTAGAAATAATCACTAGACTCATACATATGTATACATGTGTATATATATATGAATATACATATAGCCTACATGTTTACATATCCATGTACATTTAGCATATACATGTACCTATAATATACCTTGTCTCATAGTATACATTTATGAATGCATTTGTGATGTGTATGTATGTTTATATGTACACACATGCATATATGTTTGTCTATATGCATTATAGATAGAGAGAGAAAGCTGACAAATCAATTTGATAGGACCTATCAGGCAAACTGATGAAAATGAAGCAAAACATAAAAATCTTTTTTATTAAAAAGCAATGCTAAAATCCCAGCAAGTGAACATTGAAATGTTTTTCAGAATCTTGTACAACTCTATATGCTGATGATCATTGAATGAAATTGTTTCTGTGTGTCCTTTTAAAATAACATGGAATGTAGTTTAAATATGCTTCATTCTTTCCAATTGGTCTCACATATATAAATATTTTCTGTCTTCTTTGTGACTTACAGGCACCACTAGCAGACGCTGCTCTCTCAGTGTTCATGGAGTGGCCTTCTGGGAACATCCAAGCTTCGCTAGATGCATATCAAATGAGTACAGACACTTGCAGCATTCAGTAGGTGCAAAGCCAGCTTTAGTACTTGCTCTGTTTATTCATTACTAATCGTTCATGTGAAAACAAGCTTACCTATTTACTCTCAAGTCAGATTTCTGATGAGAAATGCCAGGAGGAAAACAGACCTAAGAAAGAAACATTTCTATTCATATTTCATATCATTTTGATCTGACATATTCCTGGTGCTTGAGTGAAAGAAGTTTTATCTTACTGTAGAAATGGAAAAATGATTCAGATTCCTTTCTTACATGCCCACTCTGTGAAATTTTTATAGGGGTCAGAAGGTAAGACATATTTTGGTTTATTAGAAAATGAGATGTGAATAAATGAGATTTACTGGAAGAGTGACGCAATGAATAATTTTATAATACCTTGAATTCTATAATTGCACACAAGGAAGTCAGAAACGATATTTCTTCCTGCTATTGAATTTAGAACTTCACCTTCAAATTTAACAAAGAAAAATGATTGTATGGTGAAGCTATTGCAATGCCTTGGAAAAAGTAAAGTAAATCTAGATGAAGAAATATTATGTTTTTTTCAGCATGCTTAACAAAAATTTTTTTTGCAAAGCATATGGTACATACACTTAAATATACTATATCTATTATATACACTTATGTATGTTAAGAAGCAGAGGAATAGCACAAAGCTGCACCAGGAGAGGTTCAGACTGGATATTAGGAAAAATTTCTTTACTATGAGGGTGGTTAAACTAGAACTGGCTTCCTAAAGAGGTGGTTCATGCATGCCTGTCAATGTTCAAGAGGTATTTGGATAATGCCCTCATTAATGTGCTTTAACTTTTGATTAGCCCTGAAGTGGACAGTTGGAATAGATGATCTGAGAAGGTCCCTTGCATAAGAACCATTGTATATACTGCCTAAATATGCTTATACTTATGTACGTAATATATTGCATATACTACATTATAAATATACTACTATGGTATATGCTAGGTTAAAATAGAATTGTTACATTCTATTTCCACAAATGAGCCAGGTTAATATTTTGGTGGGAAGAACTCCTTTGAAAATTCTCATGGACAATGACTTTTTCTTGCATCATATATTTTCTGACATTCTTATATACTCTGACTGCTTTTCCAAAGGCCACTGCTCCATTAGTCATTCAGCAGAGGGGCACTAATACAGCTGTGTGCTTCATAACTTCCCAGTCTCATCCAAGTGCAACATTTGAGTGCCATGTTTAAATATCTTTGGTGGCTTGGAAAGTAGCAATGTTGTTATTCCTTAAATCTGTCTTGCCACTTGGAGGAGATTTTCATGAATTTCCTTGAGTTGCACTTCTGTTTCAGTAGATTCCAACTTTATTGACTCCCGGGATTAAGTTTCAAGCATTATTTTTAAAATAACACAGAATAAAGTGCTAAAGCAATTTTCTCCACTGCAGACATTGCAAAGAAACTTTTATATTTGCTGTCTGTATGTTGCTCTACCCTTTAAGAGTTCACACTAGGAAAAAAAAATTAAATGGCTGCAAATATTTTGGTTTTGATATTTTTTGATATCTTATTCTTTCATGACAGCTGCATGTAGCTTGTCTAAACATAGTCTTATATATGGGCATTGACAGAAATACATTTGTGTTTCATTTGTTTAGAAGGTGTATGTTTGTACATAGCATGATAAAGGTAGTGTCTGCAGGTAATATATATGCACTTTTGAATAATAATGATATATTGCAGAAAAAAATCACATTTTGCAATTGAAAAATTGAAATTTAATATTTCTTTTTGAGCTCGTATTTAAAAGCAAATTATTTTTTTTTTGTTATTTTTGCATTTAAATAGTACAGTCTTCAGAAATATTTTAAAGGATGTATTTATCTTAACATGGCTGATTATCCCTTTGGAGTTTTCCTCTGTTCTTACCATTTTAGGTTTCACATCCACATTTATTCACATCATTGATCCTCATTCCACTGATTCTGTACTGATATTCAGCCTTTACGTTATGTGGTGTTGGTAGAAGTCATTAATAAGCAACACAACCAGTGGGAAATACTTTTTCATGTTATTTAGTGGTATGACTTACCTGGCTGACTTTTGATCATGCATTGATGTTTTCTGAAGAGCTGCAAGTCTACCTGACAGAAAGGGGTCATTGTTGAACAATTGAAGGCATCCATATCTGATTTATCTATTCTTCTATATTTCCTTTTTCAAAATATTAAATATGATTAGACCACACTGTGAAATAATCTTTTGCCAAAGAACATTTAAAAATAACTAAAGCTTCCTTAAAGTTATGCAAGCATCTAAAACCATCTTATTGCTGTACAACATTTGAGACTAGTTTATATGCATACAAATTAAAGGAGAAAAAATGATTTTTTTTACACCTGGGAGTTGCTCACAAAGAAAATCTGCTTGTCTTACATCTTGCTGCTTCTCAAAGTGAACAACACAACTTATTTAAAGAATCATAGAAAAAATGAGGTAAAGACTTATAAGGTCATTGGCCTGCAATGTAGGCTTGTCCCCCCACGGTACATATGTCAGCTCTATAAATCCCTGAAAATAGAGCTTTATAAGGAAGCTGCTGACAGACGGTGTTGCTATAATAAATATATATGCTTATGAAAGCATTTATGAGATGCTTTGGTGTGCTTAACTTACAATAATGTTATTTTCTAACTTAGAACAGGTATAATGGGGGGTGTCACAGTTCTGTGCATGTTCCTATGAGTCTGAGATGAAAAACTTTCATTTCTTATCTGAAATGCATAAAATAGTAATGTCTTCAAATATGGTATTTATGAAGTTGGTTTAAAGCAGCTGATGTACATAATACACAGACAATACATGATATGTTAAAGGCATGCCCACCTAGAGGAATACAGACAGATCTCTTTGCCCTCCAAACACACCACATAGGATCCAGAACCAGCCCCAAAGTCACAGAGCTGAACTCACATAATGCTGTGCCCAAGCAAATGCTCTTTTATGAAAAGCATATAATATACTGGGATCCAAAGTACACAGATTCTGGACTGGAAACTTACAATTATACTAGTAAATAAGTGTCCAAGTGTTAACATAAGCATCAACATAATCCTTGCAGTCATCTGCACTGTTTAATTGTTCATCTGTTAGCATACTCCCTGACATGATTTAAGACCATACCAACCAGCACTCTTCCAAACAACAACTAACACCGTTTACAAGACAGCATGGCAGAGAGACCATTCCCAGTGGGTAATAATCCCATCTTTCTCTTGGAGAATGAAGAGAAAGAGAATTTAGCTTGAGGGATACAAGCTGGCTTCACTCATTGGCCTCAGTTCTAGACAGCATCCCTGAGGCTTTTTTAATCTACTTTTATTTATTATTTACAGTAAAAACATATTGTATTTGGCCAGCTTGGACTGGGGGCAGAAAATTTCAGAGCTTCATGTATTCATCAGTAAGACTACACCTGGAGTACTGTGTGCAGTTATAGGCTCCCCAGTACAGAGAGACATTCACATTCTGGAGAGAGTCTAATGAAGGGCCACAAAAATGATTAAGGGACTGGAGTCTCTCTCATTTGAGGAAAGGCTGAGAGAGCTTTTTAACCTAGATAAGAGGAGGCTCAGAGAGATCTTATGTATATTAATACCTGAAGGGAGGGTGCAAAGAGAATGGAGCAAAGCTTTTTTTTCTGTGGCGCCCAGAGACAGGACAGGAGGCGGTGGGCACAAGCTACAACACAGGAGGTTCTGTCTGAATGTCAGGAGACACTTCTTTACTGTGCAAGTGACTAAGCACTGGCACGGGTTACCCAGAGAAGCTGTGGATTCTCCCTCTTTGGAGATCTTCAAAAGCCAACTGGACATGGTCCTGGGCAAGAGGTTCTAAAAGGCACATTGCTGGCTCATGGTCAGCCTGCTCTCCACCAGGACTCCCAGGTCCCTCTCTGCAGAGCTGCTCTCCAGCAGGTCATACCCCAGCCTGTACTGGTGCTTGGGGTTATTCCTCCCTAGGTGCAGGACCCTGCACTTGCCCTTGTTGAACTTCATGAGGTTCCTCTCAGCCCAACCCTCCAGCTTGCTGAGGTCCCTCTGAATGGCAGCACAGCCATCTAGGGTATCAGCCACTCCTCTGAGCTTTGTGTTATCAGCAAACTTGCTGGTGGTGCACTCTGTTCCATCGTCCAGGTCATAGATGGATGAGTTGAACAATGCTGGACCCAGTACTGATCCCTGGGGGACACTGCTAGCTACAGGCCTCCAGCTAGACTCCACGCCACTAAGCACAACCCTCTGAGCTCTGCCATCCAGCCAGTTATCAATCTATCTCACTGTCCACTCATCAGGGCAGCACTTCCTTAGCTTGTTTATGAGGATGTTATGGGAGACAATGTCAAAAGCCTTGCTGAAGTCAAGGTAGACCACATCCATCGCTTTCCCTTCATCTACGCAGCTAGTCATCTCATCATGGAAGGATATCAGATTGGTTAAACATGATTTCCCCTTGGTGAATCTATGCTGACTATTCCTGATTACATTCTTATCCTCCAGATGCTTGGAGACGACCTCCAGGATGAGCTGCTCCATCACCTTTCCAGGGATGGAGGTGAGGCTGACTGGTCTGTAGTTGCCTAGGTCCTTCTTCTTGTACTTCTTGAAGACTGGCATGATATTGGCTCTCTTCCAGTCCTCAGGCACCTCTCCAGTTCTCCACAACATTTCAGAGATGATGGAGAGTAGCCTAGCAATAACACTGTCCAGCTCCCTCAGCACTCGTGGGTGTATTCCATCGGGGCCCATGGATTTGTGGATGTCAAGTTTGCTTAGCTGATCTTTGACCCAATCTTCTTCAACCAAGGGAAAGTCCTCCTTTCTCTAGACTTTCTCTCTCATCTCCAGGGTCTGGGATTCCTGAGGGCTGAGCTTATCAGTAAAGACTGAAGCAAAAAAGGCATTCAGCAACTCCACTTTCTCTGTATCCTTTTGTCACCTCTCATTCAGCAGCAGGCCGACATTTTCCCCAGTCTTCCTTTTTTGTAGTGATGTATTGGAAGAAGCCCTTCTTGTTGTCCTTGACATTCGTTGCCAGATTTAATTCCCACTGGGCCTTGACCTTCCTTGTCACATCCCTGCATACTCTGTATTCCTCCCAAGTGGCCAGTCCTTTTTTTCACATGCTGTAAACTTCCTTCTTCTGTCCGAGCTTTGCCAGGAGCTCTCTGCACATCCATGCAGGTCTCTTGCCCCCTTCGCTTGCCTTCTTACTCATAGGGATGAACTGATTTTGAGCTTGGAGGAAGTGATGCTTGAATACTGACCAACTGTCTTGCCCCCCCCTTAATTCCAGGGCCCTAACCCATGGAATTCTTCAAGTAGATCCGTAAAGAGGCCGAAGTCTGATCTCCTGAAGTCCAGGGTTGCAATTCTAATTTTTGCCCTGCTTCTTCCTCACAAGATCCTGAACTCCACTATATCATGGTCACTGTAGCCAAGGCTGCTTTTGACCCTCACATCTCCAACTAGTCCTTCCTCATTTGTTAGTACAAGGTCCAGCAGCACACCTCTCCTGGTTGGCTTCTCTACCACCTGTGTCAAAAAGTTATCAATACACTGCATGAACCTCCTGAACTGTTTGTGCCTAGCTGTGTGTTCTTCCCAGCAGATATCAGGGTGTTGAAGTCCCCCATGAGAACCAGCCTTGTGACTGAGAGGCTACTTGGAGCTATCTGAAGAAGGCTTCATCTACCTCCTCTTCCTGATCAGGTGGCCTGTAGCAAACACCCACAACAGTGTCAGCCATGGTAGCCTGCCCTTTACTTCTTACCCATAAGCTCTCAACTCACTCTTCATTCACCCCTAGATGACCTCCAGAGATCCCTTCCAACCTCAACCATTCTATGATTCTGTGATTCTGTGACTCTGTGATTCATTTGCTTGCTCATCCGAAATTATGATTCTAGTGACTTCCATGATTCCAGTGGGATTAGGAATTCACACAAGGCCAAAATTCTATAAAAGTAAATTCATAGTTTGTTACTCTAGCATAAATGTGATTTTTACTTTCTTTCTAAAGATAGCTTTTTTTCTACAAATGTTAACAAAGTTTTTCACCAGATGTCCTCATTAAGCCATAATTCTATACTATAGCATATAGAATTTTACCACATTACCACAGGTAATTAACGCTATAAGATCATTTCCTTAGTACATAAACACATATATGTACTGAAGTTGAACCAGGAGAGGTTTAGGTTAGAAATTAGGAGACATTTCTTCTCAGAAAGCAGTCAAGCATTGGAACGGGTTGCCCAGGGAGGTGGTGGAGTCACCGTCCCTGAGGGTGTTCAAGGAAAGTTTGGACGTGGTGCTTAGGGACATGGGTTAGTGGGTGACATGGTAGTAGGGGGATGGTTGGACCAGATGATCTTGAAGGTCTCTTCCAACCTTAATGATTCTATGATTCTATGATTTTATGATACTGTATATAGCTACAGTAGGTTCACTGTCTCATACAGAAAAATTTGTGTATTTTTACATTTTTTTCTGTTACTCACCTGGAAGTGACATAGAACAGATTTCAATCCTTAACAGGCAGTATTAAAGTAGCAGAAACCCAGCCATGCTGCATGTTCTTCATCTTGAATTGAGACTTTTATGGAGATTAATATGGTAGCTATGCAAATCATAGAAAAATGGCACCATATTTTCATCTCAAAATCCATTTGGAAGTCTATTTGCAAAACATGATGTGTCAGTAAAGTTAAAGATATACTCATAATGCTAAAGATAATATACTTTGTTCTGCCTGTGTGCCAGGCAGAATTACTGCTCTACTCATAACAGGCATGTACTTCAGATGTATAAGAAGGCAGGGCTTTCCACTGTTTAAATGAAATTGCCTACATATATGAATCTTTCTTTGAAACATGTATCAATATTTGTGCTGGATTTGGCTGAGATAGAGTTAATTTTCTTCATATTACCTAATATGCTTCTATCTTTTGGATTTGGAATGAAAATAGCATTGGTAACACATGAATGTTTTAGTTGTTGAGCAGTGCTTACACAGAGTCAAGTTGTTTTTTTTCTGTTTCTTAGAAAGCTGGGGCTGAGGGTGTAGAAAAAGCTAGGAGTGGACACAGACAGAACAGCTGACCCAAAGTGACCAAAGGGATATTCCATATCATATGGTATTGTGCTCTGCAATAAAAACTTTGGGGAAAGTTTGCCAGGGTTGCTGCTGCTCAGTGACACGCTAAGCATTAGCGGCTGGTGATGTGCAGTTGCATTTTGAATCACTTATTTTTCTTAGTTTTGTTTCTCTTTGTTTCTTTTTTTCATTTTTTTCCTATTAAACTGTCTTTTTCTCAAGCCATGAGTTTTCTCAGTTTTATCCTTCTGTTTCTCAGCAACTCAGAGGTGCATTAAACACTTAATACATCATTACAACAGTTTCAGATTGATTAAAAATCTTTAATTAATACATATCCTCAGCATATACTTGAGATCAGGCTCTACTACACCTCCGTTGTTTTTTTTTTATTGTTGTTGATGAGGAACTGAGGGGGACCAGTTAGGCAGAAAATAAATATTTCTGTACTTCCAAATTAATGTCTATCCACTGTTCCTTCTTAATGTTTATATCTTTTCATATCACAGCACAGAAAATCCCTGATATGTTAAAAATGTAACTACAGGACCTCTGAAGAGAATATGGAGCATGATGAAACAGCGCAGGGGAATGGTTTAGCTTGTGGTGTGGTGACTGGCAGTTGGTTTGCATCTTTGGAGGGCATGGTGTCCACCATTCATGTACAGGAGCTTGACTAAAAACAATTAAGAGGATGAAGCACCTAAGCTATGCCACAAAAGTACTTCTTGTACTTTTGTTAGTTTATTTTATCTTTTGTACTGTGCAATACAGGTCCCTTTTAAAACTTGGGATGATAACTAGATCTCTTTGAATAACAGAATCAATTAGTCATGAATAATTTATCCAACATTTGGTACAAATCAGTCATCAAATGAATTCAACAAATACTGTTTGACTAGCTTATACAGCTGGTTGGCTAATATGAAAAATTCTCCACTGAACAAATTAAGGGACAAAAACACCCAAATCCGTGAAATAAACCCTTGGGAAATTATTTGGTTAGCTCTAATAATAATACTTAAAGAACCAAATTAGGACTATTCTTACTAAAGCATTATAAGTGGAAAATGCAAAGCGATAAATAGGTATGCTTTGCCTACTTTAGTCTCGTGACCTAGGGGATCAAGTGATAGCAGGATGAACAGAAAAAAAACATCATAGACAATATATCAGGACTCCTCTTTTCTGAATTTCTTTTATTGCTGTAGTGCATTTACATTAAGTACATTTACATTTACATTTAGATTCTTTGCATTAAGAAAATGCTCCTAGTCAAGTAGTAAGACAGTTTCAAGACAGTCATCTGTGCAGCTAAGAACTGTTTTGCTCATTGATGTAAAATTTGTTAAATGTGTACTTGAGAAAGTGGAGGTTACAGAAAAAAAAGAAAAAAAAGAAAAAAAAAAAAGAAAAAAAGAAAAAAAAAGGATTACAAGTATCTATCTGTTTTATCATGGGTGGAGATGAAGGATAGCTAAGATCTAGTGGCAGAGGATATCCTTTCTTCAGTTCCTTTTGCATAGTTCTTGGGCACATACAGCTCATTAGATTTCACCTGACAGGAAGGAATTCCTCTGCTTTCTCTAATTCCAGATGATTTTCTCAGTTTTGTACCCTATATGGGATAGACATGGTTTGTTTTTAGGGACCATTTGTGCATTTTACCAAATCTCTGTTTCTGCCTTTAGCAAATAGTTTAAGCTGAGATCCTTCAGTCTCACTAACATATTTTATTTTCTTTAAAGGGTTTCTGTTGGTAGCTGAATGGACTGTTATATACAGGAAAGCAGATTAGTTGAATATCTAATGGCACATCTTAGACTGTATAATACAGAGTTGTGGTAAACAATTCTGCATTCAGGAGGTGGCTGGTGACAGATGGTATCCTTCTAGGGTCCATCTTGGAACTGGTGCTGTTTAATATCTTTATCAGTGACATGGACAGTGGGATCAAGCGCACCCTCAGCAAGTTTCCTATGATACCAAGCTGTGCATTGCAGTTGATACAACGGAAGGAGGTGATGCCAAAGGGACCTGGACAAGGTTGAGAAGTGGGCCCACATGAACATAATAACATTCAACAAGTCCAAGTGCAAGGTGTTGCACCTGGGTCAGGGCAATCCCAGACATGAATACAGGCTGGGAGAAGAACCCATTGAGAGTAGCCCTGCAGAGAAGTACTTGAGGGTTCTGGTGGATGAAAGGCTCAGTGTGACCCAGCAGAATGCGCTTGCAGCCCAGGCCAACTGCATCCTGGGCTGCATTAACATTGGAGTGGCCAGCAGGTCTAGGGAGGTGATTGTACCCCTCTGCTCTGCCCTCATGAGACCAGCATGAAAAAGACATGGACCTGTTAGAGCAGGTCCAAAGGAGGGCCATGAAGATGATCAGAATGCTGGAGCACCTTTCCCCTATGAAGAAAGACAGAGAGTTGGAGATGTTCAGCCTGGAGAAGAGAAGGCTCTGGGGAGACCACATTGTGGCCTTTCAGTACTTAGAGGGGGCTTATGAAAAAGATTAAGAGTAACTTTTTACATGGGCAGATAGTGGTATGCCAAGGGGGAATCATTTTAGACTGAAAGAGGGGAGATTTAGATTAGATGTTAGGAGGAAATTTTTACGATGGTGGTGAGGCACTGGAACAGGTTGCCAAGAGAAGATGTAAATGCCCCATCCCTGGAGATTTTCAAGGCCAAGTTAGATGGGGCTCTGAGCAACTGAAGTTGTCTAGTGGAATTCTTAGTGGCTGGTGTCCCTGCCCTTGGTGGGAAGGTTAGAACTAGGTGAGTAATGGTTTCTTGGGAAGACAAATGCCATCTCTCCAAACATCCTCCTCTTCTTCCTTCTTTACCCCAGCTTTTATTGATGAGCATGATGGCATATGGTATGGAATATCTCTTTGGCCGGTCTGGGTCACCAGTCTGTACTGGCTGTGTCCCCTCCCAGCTCCTGGTGCACCCCCAGCCTCCTCCTTGGCAGGGCAGCATAGAGCAGAAGCAGAAAGGCTCTGTGTAAACACTGCTCTGCAACAGCTAAATACATCAGTGTGCTATCACCACCGTATTCATCAAAAATCCAAAACACAGAGTTGTGTGACCCTCTACAAAGAAAATTAACTCTATCCCAGCCAAAACCATGACAAGAATGTATTTTCCAAGTGTTGGTGGGGGTGGTTTTTTGTTTGTTAGTTTTTGTTTGTTTGTTTGTTTTCATTTCTCGGTTCACATCTTCTTGCAAGTTTCAGTCTTTTTTTTTTTTTCTCTATACTTCCTCTATACTTTTTTTTCTCTATATTAGTCTATAAAATAATCAAACATCAAGCTAACTGAGTTCTGGGTGTTTTGATCCAGCTGAATTCAACCAGCACACTTCAGGTTGATTGTATGCTCTGCTTTGATGTTTGTTGTTGTTTAAATTCAGTTCTTTTAGACAAACAGTATAAAATCTTACCTGACCTGACCTGACCTGACCAGTAGAACTATTTGTACCACAACTGGATGTGAGTACTTGCAGGTTCAAGAATAAAATCGTTGATTAGGAGCCCACAGCCCTACTTTGAATAGTATCAGAGGATAAAAAAGTGATTGAAATAAGAGTTAATTGCATATTTGTACTCCTTTACAAGGAGTATTTCTTTACAAGGCTCTCAAAGTTTGTTATGCTACAAGTGAGAAGACTGAGAAGCAAGACCCCAGCATTACAAATATCCTATGTAATCTTTTGTATCAACAACAGCTTCTGAGAAGAATAGCTAAATATTCCTTCATCTATTCTTAATTCATTCTACTGATGACAGCAACCTTAATAAAAATAATAAAAAATAAAATAAATTAAAATAAATTAAATTAAAAACACAGACAAACAAAGCCAAACAAAACCAAACAAAACCAAAAATAAAAAAAATGAGTGGGTGCTAGTGCGGAAAATGGAAATGAGGTTAAGGTTTGGTACATAAGAGCAATGGGTAATCATAGCTTATGGGATCTGAAGACCGTATGACCACTTGTAATGAAAACAATAACTTAATGGAATAGAGTCAACATCATGTCTTGCCCCCCCCAAAAGGCTGGTCACCAAAAAGAGTGACTCCAGCTTTGAAATCCAGTATTTTGAAGTCCAAGAGTTGAGAGGTTTTTGAATGCTATGGGAAACAAGCTCGCTACCAAAATGTAAAGAATTTTATTCATAGAAGTAAAGTTTGAATTTTTGATCCAGACAATTTACATTTAAACTTTCAGAAACCCTTCTGCAGAGCAAGCAGATTGACTTTAAAGCACAAAAACTGGTTTACAAGATGAGAGAGTATATGAAGTTGTTGGATAAGATGCTACCAAGCAGTATTAGAAACTGATTTTGCTTAAAAGGAAAAAATACTTGCATAAATTGGACTATTTTTCACTCCGTTGGGAAAATCCCACAGGATTTATTGGGCCTGAAATGAAGATAGTGTTGTAAGGGATCTGCTTAAACGATATTGGCATCACTGCCTCACCTCAGAGTGGAACAACCCTTGTGCCTAAAATGAGACTTCCTCTAGATGGTTTTCAGACACTCTAGTTTGTAAGAGATTTATATTACACCCATGATTAATGAGGAAAACTAAAGCTTGTTATGAAGACACTTTTTTTTTTTTTCTTTTCTTAAGGTCATGTCTATATTATCAGAAATTCTCTATTAATATTGCTTGTCTTCTAAACCTGTGCAGCATAATTTTCAAAACTGGACGATGAAATTCTACATTTAGTGTATTGGATAAAAATAAGGTACTAATTTGTGCCAACTTCAGTGATGTAACACCTAAATCAGACATGCATTCGTGCAAATCTGGCTGCTTTTCTCTCAGAAAGAGGAAGCTGGAAAACCAAAAACCCTTTAACTCTTGAGATTTAAGAAGGAGAAATCTGCATATGAAATATCACACTGTTGTCAAGATATTAACACTTATGGAGCTTGGGAACTTATGCAGGTGAATCTTTGCATATCAAAATGATAATATAGCCATAAAAATGAATTTCTGCTGCTTCTAGTTCATACTATAATTTTGTTTCCCCTCTTTCCACAACAGTGTTATTCACAATTTTGCAAGTGCTTGGCTAAAATGTAATTTGATAAAAAGAACTCTGAGGTGAATAATGATTTGCTCAGCTGCAGCTCATTAGAGATGATTTTGGTTTTCCAAATTATATTACAAGGGCAGCATATCAGTCTGTCCGTGCACTCCTTAGTGAAATGAATGCTTTACTCTGGGGATTCAAAGTCTTGATTTACTGCTTCTTTTTGCTAGTTTAGTGCTTCATTTCTTTTTATATAGCTGCAGAGCAAAGCAGCCAGGCTTAGATTTGTAGATTTGAATGTATAGGCCACAATAACAATTTTTTTCTTCTACATCAGTCCATCCTATTGCTATATGCCAGCTCTTCATCTTCACCTTCACAGCCTTTGAGTAGTGGAGTTATATTAGTAAATGATTTGCTTTCCTTGCCTTGCCTCTCATGTAATCCCAGAATCTGCTGGAGTCAGCTCTGTTTTGTCACCTCCATAACTAGACAGAGGGATGACAAACTGGTTCTCTGTTTTCTCTCATCATAAAACAATTGATCATGTGATTGTGGCAGGCAACAGTTTTCCTCTGCTTCACTAACACATTCCAATTTTGCATAGGAGAAAATTCAAGCATTGGAAAAAAAAACTAATAACTTCAGCATTGATGTTTGCTTTGATGATAAAGTCAATCATTTGGTTGTGAGAAAGCTCTGTCTGCCCTGCCAAACTCATTGCATAGACTGAAATGTTGTTTTTCTGTGTTTTAACACCATGCTATAAAGTTAGTATGCCTTTCTCAGTCTCCTAAAAGATCTGCTTCACTTTCTGTAAATAAATAAGCATTTTGCCAAAGAGAGGAAATCATCTACTCCATCCCAAGTGAATGGTTGCTTTTTCATAATTTTCATATTAAAATAGGTACCAAAAATTAGCAGTTAGGATCAGAAGGACATGTCTTTGAAGCTACCACAGTACCTTCTGCATCCATGAAATTACAGTGCTTGATCTTACTAAAATAGATATACATCCCAAGCCCAGAGATGCTATACAGTGGGAGAAAATATTTACCTTCTATTCTGCCTAACTATATCACAATTTAATTAAATTGGAGCAAGTTGTTCTTCCTTTCTGTTTTTGACTGCTTTCTAGTACACAAACAATCCCACTTGTTAAATTCAAATAGAAGTCCCCACTATCATCTCAGCATCCTCAATCATCTTTCCACGTCTGGTTTATGAAAGAATAATCTGTGTGGTAAATTAAATGTGCTCCTGTGGTTGCTGCTGTGTTATGTGGAGGTCTGCTGCAGCAGTAAGCAACTGAGTGCTCCCCAATCACATTGATATTCCAAACCAAGCAACACTGCAGCCAACAGGTGAACTCCACTACAGTATGGCCGGAGGGAAAATGAGAAATGAAGGCCATTTAGGAGCTCAATAAAGAAAGCATTCATCTAATTTTCCTTTAAAGCCTACCAGAACTGCTGGAACTTTCATTCCAACACAGCTTGCAGAATGACTGCAGGAATTTATCTAGACAGGTAGCTGCAAAGCAGTGGCCACAGCGTGTTACACTTACTACACTCATTCCCCTGCTTTTTTTTTTTTTTTCTCCACTACTTCATTTGCTGCATTTCCCATCATGTCTAAACTCAGATTTGTTATGTATGTGAGATGCAAATAATTTTTCTCTTGCCTATTTCTTAATGCAGTGCTCCCATGCAGAATTTAGGGCTCCCAAATAATGCTAATCTCCATGAAAGAACCATTCTGGTTTGTCCTGGAAACAGAACTGAGCATGATTCAGATGGCTCTATAGAAACACATATTCAAATAAATATATAAATTCCATCAGTAAATCAGACCTTTGTTTTAAGGACACATACTAAATAGAATGACCATGTACTATAAAAAAAGAAAGACAAGTCATTTGTAGTATGTACTTTTGTGACCTCCATTCAGTCAATATGGAGAGCCAGGAGATCTTACCTCAAACAATGTTATGTCTGTCATAAAATGAAAACAAGACCCTCAGAATCATCGTTCTCTTTTTTTCTCTCAACTCTTGCTCTTGTCATGTTGCATTACACATAGATAACACAAATCTTGAAGACATGCCCTCTGGTTAAAAAAAGAAATAACAATAACAACAAGCTCTCTCACACAGCATGCCAACGTGAGCAGGATTTAATCACAGATAACTGGAGCATTTAATAGCAGTACGTAATAAAATAATAATATAAATCCTGGTTAACAAACATGGTGATCAATATAAGAAAGGAAAATATACACCCCACTCAAGTCAGCTATTTAATGATTATTCACTCTTCATCTTAAAGCTATTTGTCGCTCTACTGAAGAGGAGCTTTATAACTTTCTTATTCAAATATTTTGTTGACTCTATGAAGAAATATAAATACTGAAACTTTATAATGACTTTTCCTGTCACCTGTTTGGTGAATTAAAGACTAGAATAAGCGACAATATTAATGATGACAATTTAAAAATAAAATGGAATGGGTTAAAGTAGCAAAAAAAAATCTCTCAATCAAAATAATAGGACACTTTCTGTGAAAGACGTAGAGAAAGAGGGCACAGAAGGAACCAAGAATCCCTCTGAGTCACTCACATTTTTCTTCAAATAATACATTAGACTTCCACAGATGCTACATGATTTTTTTTTCATAGATACTTCAATATGCATTATCACATATAAAAGAATGCAGACATTTCTCTGGCATCTGTGAAGAGATGCCTTAGATCAGGGTCTAGAACAGCACAGGATTCTGTGCTGTTAAGCTGGCTCTTTTTCTCTAAAAAAAAAATCACTGCTTTGATGAATATTTTGCCTAAAAAACAGTTGGAGGCAAATTTGAGTGGGACAACTGTTTGTATATAATGAAGCGAACCTCATTTTCTTTTCATCAGTGTAAATTAGGAATAAGGTCCTTAAAGCACAGGGTTGCAGTGATTTGGGCTGAGTGCAAAGAGGCAGACTGAGGCACAGCATCTGCAGAAACTTGGTGCAGCAGATTGCATGTTATAACAGCAGATAAACGTAGGAAGGTAAAAAGTTCAGTTTTAAGTTTCTCCTCGTACTTTCATATTTCTGGTTGTGATAGTTTGGGTTTCAAATTATTTGCAGGGACTTATTACAGAACCATAGGAGAGAAAGGAAATTCATGAGGTCATCAGCATCAGCTATGCTTGCATTATTTCAGCTTTTTGTTTTTCTTGACTGTTACTAAAGCCTTTAGTGTGGAAGACTGCATAGTCTCTTCAGGTAAACTATGGTGCATCACTTCCTTTACAGTTGAGAAGTTTTCTTTAATATGTATCTTTAATCTTCCTTGACACAATGTATACCAATTATTTTTTTGCCTTTTCTATTATAAACAATATACAATTCCTCTCTGCAGAAACTGTTTATTTATTTATCTGTTATCATGACCTAGATTAAGACTGCTAACTAATTTCGCTGATGACAAAGTAGGAAATTACTTTGTATTCCTTTAGCAAACTCATTCATAAAAATGTGTGGAAGAAAGAAAGACTCTTATATGAAATTAGGTTGTAAATATTCAGGTGCATGTTTGAAGATGCATACCTTTATCTTTACACCCTACTCTATTTCTTTTAAAAGATGGCCGAAATGATATTCTTTAACCCTGAAACAGCCTTAAAAAAATAATAAGCAGTTAATTATGTTAAGGGAGAATAAATGAAACTTCTAGATTCTGCATTCCTGAAATACTTAAAAGACTGTCTGCTGATGATTAGTAAACATGTCCTATAATGATGTTTTCCTCAAATCTGAAAGGGAAAGCTTTCTCAAAATGACATCACATTATAGTTTACACATCAGCGTGCTGCATAAGTTCAGTTCAGTATTATACCTGTGGGAATATTTCAGCTGCCAAAAAATACATATTTTCTGCATTTTTATTTATATGCCTCACTTTAAGTGTACAGGTCTCAGTGCTGGTAACTATAAAAGTAAGTTTAATGCAAAATCATCACTTAATATTTATGGAGGGGGTACTACCAATTTAAGCCTCAAGATTAGAGGCCATATAGGCCAGGTAACATGATTCAGATCTTTTAAGATAGCATTTCAGGTGACTTGGCTTGTTCTCTAGAGGAACTTACACTCTCAAGAGCTTTAAGGTTTTTAATACAATTGAGTAATTCAGGTGACTTTCACAGGTGATCTGAATATTCCTTCCTTTTCCGTGTCTTAATAGCTTTATGAAAAATGTTTTATAAAACACTAGTGTTGGGTTGTGGAGGTGCAAATCAAAATGGTTTGCAGATTATGGGTAATTTCAAGACATATTTTTATTTCAAAGTATTTTTCCTCACTTCTGTCTAAGGCTTCCTAGTTAAGGTTCTTAGACTCCCCACATCATTAAAAGTATTAACGACATCATTAGTAATATCAAGACATGGATTCAACATCATATTAAAAAATAATGGAAAAAAGATATGGTGTAGTTATTCTTCAAATTAACCATTCTTTTCAATCTTTTATAGGTTTCTTGAGGGTTCATTGTTTTCTGTCCTTTCAGACCATGTCTAGCTGCTAGTTTGCAGTAATTATTATGCAGTAATAATTTTTTACTCTAAAGCTAGGGGCCTAGTAGCTCTGACTTTGTAAAGAGTCATTTTTATTTTGTCCTACTTTCTGATAAATGAGGAGACAAAGGCAGCTGGACCCTGAGTCAAAGTCCAGTTAAACATTTCAGTAATTTTTCAAGTATACAGCCATATAGTGCATGCATTTAGAGGTTGGACTGACAACTGAAGTATCACTTTAACAGCTGCTTCATTTCACTATCTCTTGGCTCATAAACTTTATTTTTAATGAGCCTGCCTGTAAGACCACTAAAAAATGACCTTCACAGAGAGCTACAAGGATCTACAGTGGTGACCAAAAATAGCTGTCTTGGAGAATGTGTAATATCACAGTGACCATAACAGGGAAAATAAGCAACATGGTGACAAAGACGTCATACCAACTACTGATGAGGAAATTCTGTATTTTCACTCTGAAATACTCTTGTGGTAGCTGTGCAAGTAATCCAAGAGACTGTACTTTCAACCCTTACTACTCTGGACCTCTTCATTAGCTTTAATAGTGCTACACCAGTTTACGTCAACTGAGTAATGGCCTGTGATTTTTGAAGTTGTGTCTATGAGCTGATAATAAGGAGGCTGCTTTCCTGCCAAGCCATTTTTTTTTGCATGGCTGTAATCCTGTAATCAATCTTTCAACTAATTGACTAATTTTCACCCACTTTCCCTATCTAAACACATAGTAAACTTCCTTTTTTTTTTTTTTCCCCTTTATTTTTTTAAATGCTACTGTAAGGATATGCTGCTGTAATATGTTTCTGTAGCTAAGGAACTTCACTGTTATGCTTCACTGATATGCTGTTGTTGCAGCTTGAGAGGGGGAAGAAAAGGTTCTCATCAAGCTGCGCAAGAGTGATGTCACCTAAGGGAGAGAGGGTACTTTTGCTGGGAAGCTGAGCTTTCTGGGTGTGTTATTAAAAAATAAATAATAGATTTTTTTTAAAGTTCCAAATTGAGCTGTAATTTTAACAGCCAATAATTCTTAGGTAGTTTAAAACACCTGCAGCACAACCCAATGAAGTAGGTGTAATAATTTAGTCTTGCAGCATTGTGGGCACTTGCTAGACCATTTTTACCACTGTGTCCAAAAGCAATCAAAATGTCTTGATGAAAGTACTAAAGGGTATACTATAGCTCCCACTTCTGCTGCTAGAAGTCTGTAAAATTTTTCATTGAAAACAGATCTTTACACAGCTTTTCTTAATCAAAAGCTTCACCCAGGAATATTTTAATTTATTATTTGCATTCAGAATGCGGCTGAGACCAAGACTTCTGTGCAATGAATAGTCCAAAACAAATAACAAATTGTCTCTATTGAATCATAGAATTGAATCATAGGCTTGGGTTGGAAGGGACCTTAAAGATCATCTAGTTCCAACCCCCCTGCCATGGACAGGGACACCTCCCCCTAGACCAGGTTGCTCAAAACCCCATCCAACCTGGCCTTGAGCACTTCCAGGGGTAGGACAAACATCTTTAAAATGTGAGTTTTGCTGTTGCTACATCTTTAAAATGTGAGTTCAACAGGAGCATGGAAAAAACAAGTTGGGGGTAGTGTATGTACAGATGGATGGAAAGGAAGCAAAATAATACTATATGAAATAGTCTGCTAAATAGTCCTGCAGCTTTCCTACTAGCTTTTTCTATAGGCATAAAAGTGCAAGAGAGGTTTTATGAAGAATGATCACTGTTGCTGTTACTTGAATTAAAAGAACCTCTTTGTTCTCTCTGTCTTTATATTGTATGATGCCTTTTCCCACATTACATCCTGAGGTACATGTTAGATTTGGGAGATCTGCTTTATGGACTGCCTTGTGCATTGTGTGTCTTTTGTGTCTGACCAAAACATGCTAACATTTTTAATCCTCAAAAGCTGCAAATATGCTTTGGAGATAGTGAACATCTGAACAGAGTTTCAGCAATAGTTCCATTATTCTGTGTTACTGTGGTAATTGATGCTCTTTTAATTTGCCACATAGACACAATGTGTGATAAGATGAGGCAAATGGCAGAATTTCAGAGGAAAAAGAAAAACTAAAATAATCACAAATCAAAATCTGTGTTGCTTCTTTCATTTATTCCCAAGAAATTAGAAGTCCATAATGTTATTTATACAGTATCAGATCCCTGAAGTTACTCTAAGGAATTCTTTTATTTTTATACCTTTTTCTCTAGTGTTATTTTCCTTCAAGATTACTTTCAAAGCCTCCTAAAAAAATGAATAGAAACTGCACAAAAGGATTGCTGCAATCAAATTTCTTACCTGATTTATTTTTTTTTAAGACTGAGGGTGGTATTTCTGCTGAAATATTTGTCAAAAAAAAAAAAAGAAAAAAAAAAAAGAAAAAGACTGACTTTATTCTCCTCACTGATTTAAAAAAAAAAAAAAAAAAAAACCATTTGATTGTAAATTGATGCTTCTAATTCCTTGCTCACGTAGAGTAGTTTCATTCCTTGTCCATTCTGCCACAGGCAGGTGTATATCCAAGGCAACCCCAGGGCTTTACAGAGTTGTTCCAAGTCTTAAGTATTTCTAGGGTGTGGACAAGATTGTTGTGGTCCATAACAATCCCCAGATGCTGTAAAGACAACTTAAGGCTGTAGACATAACTCGAAGCAGACACTTAGGCCAGATCCAGATGTGTTACAGGTATCTAGGCTATTTCAAAACCAGTTGAGAATGGAACTAAAGAATGTAACAGGTATTTAGATCATGTACGTCAGAGGATGACTGAATTTTTTACATTACTGTTGTGAAATTTATTTTGAACCCTTTCAATCAGTGTATTTTTTACTGCATTCTTTGGGTTTTTTGGTTTTTTGTGTTTGTTTGTTTGCTTTTTTTAAGTGAAGCCTCACATATCCACACCAAGTGGCTGGGGAGGTCTGGAAGTGACAAAAGGTATCTTTAACCCCTTCCTTCCACTTCACCACCACACTACGTTACCTTAGTCATCCTGTCCAGTAATAAGGCCAAGCTAAAAATAAATTTAAGTTACGTTTAAAGAGATGGTATTGGCAGTTGAATAGAATTTTCTCTTGAGCCTTCATGCTTATGTTGATGTCTCTCTTGGGTCACTTATCTTTTATTTAATTTAGCTACAATTTGGAAGAACTTGTGTTTATTTATGTAAGTTCTTTTAGCCTTGGCTGGTCTTGTGACATCTTTGTGATACACTATGCATCATCTCTTGATGTTGAGTCAATATTAAGAGCTAATCAGATCCACAGTTCAGTTTCTTATCAGAAGAACTCTTCTACCAGCAGATGCATTTTGGATTACCCTTATCACTGGCCCTGTACAGGTCTGCTGGGAGAACTACACCTGGAATAGGCTTCCTTGGCAGATATATAAAAGCAAATCATAACTCTGAGCTTTGTATCTCCTGAAAAAAAACAGGAACAGCGTTGTTCCAAGTTAGCACCTTTGTCCTGTTAGTACTAGAGAAGAGAGCACCGTCCGAACCTCCTATTCTATCCAAACCTTCACTCTTGTGAAGCCCACTAGCTAAGATGGGCTGGCAGAGGTGAAGGGTATACTTCCCCAGAATAAACTAGATTATAACATTTAGCATTTACCCCTTTCAGAGCTCTCAGTTGTTTAATGAATGGCAGTATTAGTTGTGCATCTGTTCAGAAGAAGACTAATTTCTTGAAACATCGCAACAGTAGGTTAAAGCCACAATCCAGCCTATGGTGTTCCTTAAAAACATGGATGTTGAGAAGTTATTGATGTCCAAAGGGAAGTTAATGGGTGAACTGTAACACCTTCAAATCTTTCATTATAAAATCCATGATTCTGTAACAAATATTAAAATTTCATCATCATGATCTGCTAGTATTTTGGCTACTCTTTAACTAGATGAACTATTTATAATTTCTTTAATATTTAACATATTTGGTTGTGTTTAGAATTTATCATATCTTTTTCTCAGTAAAGTAGGTTCTGATATTCATATTGTTCTTTTGCTACAGATTAAAGAGCATCTTGCAAAGGGACAGAGGATGTTGGCTGGTGATGGCATGTCCCAAGTAACCAAGACACTATTGGATTTAACTCAGAGGAAAAACTTTTATGCCGGAGACCTTCTAATTTCTGTGGAAATTCTCAGAAATGTTACAGACACATTTAAAAGAGCGAGTTATATCCCTGCTTCTGATGGGGTACAGGTAAGAGAAACATAGAAAGAAGGATAATGATTCAACTGATGGAGTTTGTCAGTATACTGGATGTCACCTATTTGTGCCACTGGGAAAATTATTTTTTCTGAATGATAGACATAAGCATTGGCCACTATAAAACTAGTATTTCTACTTAATGGGCTGGACAACTCATTTTGCAATGTTCATTAAAATAAATATTTTACAGCACTTCTGGATCAGGATATTGGTTTCATCTACATCTGGGAATTTTAGATGTTTTTAAAAGACCATAAATGTACTTAAAAATAATAGTAAGATGGTAAATGTATATATCATTCATGAAAAAGAGATTTTCATGATCATTCATAAATTAATAATGAAGATTTTAGTGAAGATCATGTGTATGTATTTGTTTATGTAAAGGTAAAAATATATCATAAATACACTTTGGAACCTATGCATGCAGATAAGTAGAGGTATGCGTATGTACCTTCGAAAAGACACGTTTTTCACAGTTAAGTTTTCAAGAGCTTGCTATTATATTTTCAGTTTTCTTGTATTTCTATGCACAGAGAAAAACGAGCTTCCATATAAAAGTAATGTCTATTATGTTGGCGTGCAGCTAGCTGAAGGTTATATATTTTGAACAGTGCTTCCCAAAACATATTTTGGCTGGACATGTTGTTGTTGTTTGTTTGTTTGTTTGTTTTATTATTTTAATGAGTTCAATATATTTTCCTACCTTACGCAAAATTTAACTATTAAATTGAGTATTATTTGCTGCAAACTTCTCATGTATTCTACAGTCTGACAGTCCAATGTGACTTCGTCATTCACAGGAACTACAGAAATCTTTGGTGGAACCAGGCTCAAGAATCTGCTTGTCATGATGGTTTTGCTCATGGTCTTAGCAAATCAGGTCATTTGGAATTTACATAAATTAGAGAGAATTTGTTTTCTCACTAATGAAAATGCCAAAAGATCTGTTCAGTTCAGCAACGTTTCCAAAATTCTTAACAGTGTTCTGGCAGGACTGCCTTGGAGAAATTATTTGTACTATTTACATAATTTTAAATTAATCATTATCAAGTGAAGAAAAAAAAAAAGAGGGCAAAAATTGTTAGGGCATATTATTAAAGATATAAGGAAGGATTTCTCAAATCAAAGAAATAAGTGCTTGAATACCAGCTCTTAAATCCTATCTGGGAAAATAAAAATAAATAAAAATGAATAAATAAAGGCAGTGAATTTCAAAAGGCAAAATCAAGAAGTTACACAAATTTAAAACTTAGGTAAAATTCTGAAAACTTGTGCAAAGTGTTCAGGAAAATATGTAAAATCGGAATGATTCACTTTTCCACAGGGAATATGTTAAGTTCTTGTTACTAACTTCTGACAATATAAAATGAAATCCTGACTCAGTAACATCAGTTTAAGTTTTACAGTCAGTTCCTGAGAAAGCAGGATATGCTCTTATGTAAACATGAGTATCTTTGTCATATTGCACCATAATCATATATTTCATTTTCACTGTAACATATTTTCATACTTTTTAGTCCATCATAAAAGTACATAATAAAAAGATGAAAATGAAATTATTTTCTCAAAAAATAATAATAAAAAAAAGATTCTTCATTCTGCAGAAGCTGTGTGGTGTTCTAAATCCATTCTACTTTTTGCACTAATAAAAGGTAGAATCTCTAGGTGCTTTTTTTAAAAGAAATTCTCAGAAAGTCAAAATTTATCATTCCACTTGGTGTCAGAAAAGTAGATTCTGAATTATGAGTAATAATATTTTTAAGGTCCATACAAAAGTAACAGCCTAAATCCTATAATTTCTTCTTAGACCATTATCTCTTTTAAAGCTTACACTTCGATTAAAACTGAGAAAAGAAGTGTATTTATCTGAGTATATTTGTTTTTTACAAATTCTATCCATCTGCATAGTCCCTCTACAGTCTTTGGTTTACGTCCAGTATGAATATTCATGAATACTGCAAATGATGTGATTCAGAGACTCCATAACAAAAAGAATGAACAGAAAAGGGAGATCAAATTTGAACAGCTTTTAGGGTTAATTACTCAAAATGAAGATTCCTCTACCTGACGTGCTGCATAGAAAGTGCCCCTTCTTTAGACAGACAGATCCTAAAGTATTTGTATCTAGTACTATATGACTGTTTTTGCATATTTTAATCTTTTTGCAATGAGTAAGTTTTGCATATATGCTGTGTATACAGTGTCAGGAAGAAAAATAACCATGCGTGAGGAATTTAAACAATATAGAAGGATCTCTCATCAGTGACTTAAAATAGCAGCACCATAGCAGAGGTAGCAGCAAATAGATTTGCGCAATTATTCTACAAGCAAGATCTTTCCCTCGATATGGGAGTTACCTCAAAATGCATCATGTGGGTACGCTGACACTGTTTGCTATGAGATGGCCACTGTGCAGTTACTTGTGTAAGAAATATGTTACCTAGACGATAAATAATTTTTTTAATAGTACTTTAAAAAAGTACATGAGCTGTCTTCTAAATTGTTTTCAGGACAGGATGGAAAGTTCAGTTGTACAATCCCTCAATCTAGTAACCAACAGGAAAAAAGGTTTCTCCTCAAGGAAGTTAGACCAGTCAGTATAAGTCAGATAGAGCCTTCCTGTACCTAAAGGGGGCCTACAAGAAACTTGGAGATAGACCCTTTATCATGAAGCGTAGTGATAGGACAAGAGATGATAGTTTTAAACTAAAAGAGGGTAGGTTTAGATTAGATATAAGGAAGAAATTCTTTACTATGAGGCTGGTGAGGCCCTGGCACATGTTGCCCAGAGAAGCTGTGGATGCCCCATTCCTGGAGGTGTTCAAGGCCAGGCTGAATGGGGCTTTGGCAACCTGATCTGATGGGAGGTGTCCCTGTCCAGGGCAGGGGGGTTGGAACTAGAGGATCAAAGTGAGAGTCAGCATAGGCAGGCAACGGGAAAAAACACAGACTTGCAGCTAAAATGCAAAAAGTAGATTGCCAACTGGGGAATCCCTGAAGCAGCACCTGAGCACAGGCACACAAGCAGGAATGCAGAAACCGCTAAACAGGGTTCATGCTAGGAGATCGTTGGCCTACTGGTCTCACCTGTTTTTATTAAGAGTTTGTACAGGTGCAGTTTTTATCACCATGCTGTGATTCTCACTGTGCTTCTTTGATCTTCTCTGTACCAAGGCTGGTAGCTCAAGCACATCCGATAGGGCACCTCCAAGTCCACCAAACACCTCTGTTATCTATGCGCAAATGTGCTACTTGTCAAACACACAGAGCGCAAACAGCAGCAGACATAATTTATATGTTTTTCTACATTGATGCTTCCCAAACTTTACACATTCCCAGCTGCAAGGTCACTTGAGCGTATTTACAATCCTCCTCACCAGTCTTCTGCATTTAACCCATTCCTTCCAACAATCTTTAAGGTCCCTTTCAGCTGAAACCATTCTATCACTCTGTGATTCTATGATAATCCGTATATGTTAACCACAAGGACCATCACTGTCAGTGAGGAATTAACAACATTGCCCAATGCTTTTTTCCTGCAATTTACATTTTCCGCACACACTCCTGATGCTGAAGTCTAAAAGTGGAGATGACTTTAGGCTATCCATTAATTCTTCCTAGGGAGGAATTCTGTAACCATATAAAAGGATTTATGACAACTTTATGCTTGCAGAGAGGGTCAAAGAATTTAAACTGGAACAGAGAACTGCATCCATTGTATTACAAAAGAAAAAGATTGAAAGGAAGGAAATTAAATTAGGAAAACATTATTGTCCATTCCTGACTGTAACTGGCATTATCCTCAGAAAAGCCTTGGCAAAAATAAAGGACTTCAAAATTTGGCTCTGGCTGTTGCAGCATTTTCTATAGCAGCCAGTTCAACAATACATAACCCTGCTATGAAAGGAAGGAGGAACCTGATGTTACAAGGAGGTCCAGTGTTTACAGCAGTAATACCATCATATTGCATCCAAATAATGCTTCCAAAATTTAGCCTTCATAGCTGTCAATCATTTTACTAAAGGGCAATGTTACTTCTCACAGCATTAAGGAAATGAATAAGAAAATAGTCAAAGTAGGTAAAAGACTTTTTAACCTCTATTCAACTGTCATATTTTGGATTGCATCTCCATGTCTTCAATTATAATCTTCAATTCATAGTTGAAGAAGGAAAGCCATTTAATCATCTGTTTAATTCACAGAGCACTGATATTGCTGACTGAAAAATCTTCAAATATCTCAGCCTCCACTGCTACAATAAATATGACATATTAGAAACTGGAGTAGAGAAATAAAAAAGGAACCTAAGAAGCAAGATGTTCTTGTCACTAGGTTCATAAACAACATTAATGGTTTATTAGCTAGTAACATTAGCACAATGTGTATCTTAGATCAGTTATTGCTCATCTCTTGTTTTACTTGAGTCTAGGATTATTTATAATCTTTTTTCATATATGTTACTATTAATTGATGGCTACTTTAATGCTTTCATGTAACTAATAATAAACACAAAATTTAACACATAGGATTATTAGCAAAACTGTATAATTTATCATCAGCAAGCAATGTATCATGTATACCTCCTGAGTGTTTTTCAGGCAATCTAGACTACTCTCAGATATATCTGTTTGCACGGACATGGATTCTTTTGCAGTTAGCGCTCATACTGTTTCTGCATGGGAACAGTGGTTGCAATGTAGTGCAAAACTAACTTTGAACTGGTTCCTTAGCATGATAAATTATCCCACACTGAACTTCATGTTAACGCATCTAGACTGCTACTGGCACCCTAACAAGTTAGCTAAAATTTTTGTCCACTGCATCTCCACAGTGTTACACTGGAAGAATGCAGAACTATCATGCTTTGAAAAGTATCTTCTGGGTGAAAAATAAATAAATAAAAGTGAATGCCAACTCTTCTTAGTAGAACTCTTTTCCAAAATCATAGTGTCCTAGAGTAGACATAGTGCCATGAAACTGCTTTGGCCAGTACAGTTTATTTTACTTGGGGGACCAATAAAGCTGTAATTCTTTTTTTCTTTTTTTCTTTTTTTTTTTTTTTAATGAGCATTTGTACAATTACAATTTGCCAACCTGGTTAAAATGGCAAATCCTCTGTAAGGAATATTAAGCTTAACTCTTCTCAGTATGTTTCATTTTGCTACTGAACAGGTGAAATATGTTCCTGGAATATAAACAATACGTGGCTACATTTTCATAGCATCACGGAATCATTCAGGTTGGAAAAGACCTCTATCATCCAGTCCAGCCTTTAAACTAGTACTTAAATCCACCATTAAACCATGCTTCTAAGTTCTAAATCTACATGTTTCTTGAAGACCTTCAGGGATGTTTATTCAACCACTTCCCTGGGCAGCCTGTTCAAATGCCACACAACCCTTTCAGTAAATAAATTTTTCATAATATCCAACCTAAACCTCCCCTGGAGCAACTTGAGGCCATTTCCCCTTGTCTTACAGCTTGGAATTTTCCTCTTCTTATCTTCAGCTTGACTGTAAAGTTGCCCTCTGTATCTGTGCAAATTGGATAAAATCATGAGAAAGTATTTTAATGTTCTGTCTTTAATATCCATCATTCCCTCCCAATGCCTACATGTCATTTGCACAGGAGCTTCTGAGCCATTTGCTTTCTTTCCATGAAATTTTGTTTTACTGACTCTTATGGATATTTTTCCACTGACTTCAGTGAGAGAATTGTGCCTTCATTAACATACGGGATTTGTTGCCCAAGTTCACCAAAACATCTCTCACTTCTATAAAAACTTTGCCAACTTAAAGCGATTTTTAGCAATGTAAATATTTTGATTAGCATAATTAAATTCCTGATGATGAGGCAAAGATGCATGTCAAGTAGTTAGTGTTAGGACTAGATTAAGCTGGTGAAAATAATTTTATGTAAAAATAGTTTTCGCAAGTTTTACTTAATTTTGTATTCTACAATGTTCTTCTTACATGGTTACGAGACACTTAAAATGTCTGCAATATGTCAAATTTTGAAATGAATGTCTTTTTAAGTACAAGCATCATATAGTTGGTATGGTAAGGTTGGAAGTTATTTCTGCTCTCATTCACTGTGCTATTGAATGCTTTGCACTTTCATTAAATAGTGTGTTAAAATTACTTCTTACTTAAACCTTTTTTATACCTTTTTTTAACCCCCAAAACAACTAAAAATTAAGTGCTGGTGAAGGAAATGAATATGACCAATAATATGAGTTCCAACAGGGGCCTATTGGTGGTATTCCACTTTCAGAGGTTGTGACGATCTTAATCATACTCTTCAGCTAAGGTCACTAAAAGTTACATGTATCTTTTGTGAAGGAATAGAAAAATTATAATTGGCAGGCTATTGCCAAATTTGACATTCTGCAAGAAAAGTGATACAGAGCTGAGAACAGAGCACAAACCTTTAGCTTTTAAGGATAAAGAGACTGGCAATAAAAAATGGGATAGGGAAGGGAAGGGAAGGGAAGGGAAGGGAAGGGAAGGGAAGGGAAGGGAAGGGAAGGGAAGGGAAGGGAAGGGAAGGGAAGGGAAGGGAAGGGAAGGGAAGGGAAGGGAAGGGAAGGGAAGGGAAGGGAAGGGAAGGGAAGGGAAGGGAAGGGAAGGGAAGGGAAGAGAAAAGAAAAGAAAAGAAAAGAAAAGAAAAGAAAAGAAAAGAAAAGAAAAGAAAAGAAAAGAAAAGAAAAGAAAAGAAAAGAAAAGAAAAGAAAAGAAAAGAAAAGAAAAGAAAAGAAGGAAGGAAAGTTTTCCACAAAAAAAAAAAATAGAAGAAAGTGATTTTGAATGTGTGATTTAAGAGCTAAATGCCATGGGTTTGATTTGTGCTTTGCTCAATTGTAGTTAAATCAATTGGACAATCAGATATAGAAAGTAACAGTTCAAGGCCAAAGAACAGAAATTAATTATTCCTTTTCTGACAAAATTACTAAAAGCACAGAGGCAAAAAGTAATATGCACCTAGGTTCAGACAGCATTTGGCAATGAAATACCACTGTATCCACTGTTTGTGGTCATTAAGGATCATTTTCATGTTTTGAACAGAAACCAGTCACCCTGAGCCAAGCATTTTCTTAGTGTGCTTTATTTATTTGCAAAATATATAGTAGTCTAGTTTCTGGAATGAGAGCAACTTGGAAATGGAACATCACATTTAGAATTTGATGCAAGTTCAATACAGGCCTTATTTTATATAAAGTAGTTGCATGGAACCTGACTATACAGCCAGAAACGAACAATTAACCATAAAATACATTTGCTCTTTTGTCAGTCTAACATATTTTGTTGTCATCTCTTCCACTGATATAAATATGGGCTGCAAAAGTGCATCTGTAATAGAGAAAGGAAATCTTTCTTGATATTGACTTAAGGTTACAGTCATTTCTTTGTCTTTTATTTTCAGAACTTCTTTCAAATCATTAGTAACCTCTTAGATGAAGAAAACAAAGAGAAATGGGAAGATGCACAACAGGTAATGTTTATATGTACAGATAAAAATGATGGAGGCATTCAGAGTAGATGGAGGCAGACATCTTTATAATGTGACTAAGAAGGAATTCAGGACTTTTTGCTGTTGATTCAAACCTTCCTGTGGACATATAATGGTGCAGCTGACACATTGTAATTTAGTCAGGAATCTCTTTTTTTTTTTTTTTTTCCTTTCTGTTCCTCTGTGCAAGATCCAGATACTAAAATAGACAAGGTGTGTCATTTTATTTAGTGGTGGTGGATGGAAGCAGAAAAATCACATGCATGTGGGCAGCTTCCATAAACAGATAGCACCAAGATTAGGGAATTGATACTAAGCAACTGTTTTAGCCCCACTAATGAACAGATGATACTCCTCATGTTATCAAACTTGTTTTCTTCTACTCCACCCTGCCTGCTTGCCCATGCCATGTCCATTATCTGTCCCACAAAGATCAAGGAATGACAGGAAGAGGAGAGAGGAAATTTCCTGAGAGGAAATTATGACAACTTGGAGGTAAAAGAGGGAACAACATATTAAGTTTCCTCCCCTCACTTCTGCTGGTTGAAGAAGTTGTACTGAAAAAGAGAGATGAGACAAGTTATTTCTGGTTTCCCACAGCTCCATCTCTCTGCCTAGTAATTAATTGTCTCATAGACCTGGGTACAGCACTGGTAGGCAGACAGGAACCCAAGCAAGCAGAGAGTTGAGCACCTTCTGAGCTGAACACTACTTCTGAACACAGGAGTCATGGGGTCATAGCTGCCTTGTAACAAAACTGGGGAATTCATTAAATCTTAGACTCCTGAGCTGTGGTACCCAGAGAAACCATACCACTTGCTTTTTTACTGTTCTTGGTCAGTTACACAAGCTACCTCATAAGCATTATTGAAGCAAGTAGGTCTTCATAATGACTAGAAAGGGTAACTGTACTCCCAAATACTCCTAAGTACTTCCAAATTTCTTTTTTTCTTTGTAATGGTATCAAACACCATCACCTCATTAAAAAAGAGGAAAAGTGATTCTGTTCCCAGTTCAGTATTTCTGTTGATTTTGTGGGGTTTGTTTGTTTGTTGTTTTAATGCAACATTGCAAACCAAGGTGCAGTCTGACCAACATTTTTTACTAGTTTGCATGCTTTCCTTAAACTCCTGTTACTGTTAGCTTAGATCTCTTAGACTGTTTTCTGGATTGTTTTGCTGGAAAGAAAATCTTACTCACTGTCAGCAAATTGCTGACTTTCTATCAAGTATACAGCTGCAATGCCTCAGCACATCCTTTTTTTCTAGACTAAATGCCAGCAGTTGATACCATTAATTAGAGGTTATATAGCATACAGATAAGCAGCACTCACTTTAATACTTGCCTTTTGTTAAGAGCTGATGTAAAGTACTGCACACAGGAAGCCACTTCAAGTCCAGAATAAATAAGTTTACAGTGGTGTTTCAAAACTCAGGAGTTATTCTGCATGTTCTTCATCACCATCTGCTGGCATCCTATTGATTAGCCAGTACTTCAGACATATAGAAATGAAGAGTACCTCTATTACACTGACTGTTCAAGAGTTTCAGCTGAAGTTATTACTATAAAATGTCAAGTGAAAAAAAACGGATTTCAATGAAATTCAGCCTTGGTGCGTAATCTGGGAGTGTGTGCGTTATGAATGAGATGGATGCAAAAAAGCACACAATATCTCAGTAACATCGTTTGGAAAATGGGAGTCTCCTTCACCTGAAGCAGCATTTGCAATGTTAGGATCATAAATGCCATAACACATTTTTCATAAAAATGGTATTGCTGCCATACCTTTTATAAAAAGATCTATGTAGAAAACAAAAGACATTAAGAAATTCATCATCCTGACCCAAACAGCTATGGATCTAGACAGATAAAGCAAGATGAAGATGGAGCACACCATGCTTGGATTTATAGTCAGTATAGGCATTTGTTGGAGTTGGTCATCTCAGTGGTCAAAAGTATGGGTTGAATGTCGCTCATAAATTGCAATTTGGATATCTCACTGATAGAAAGAAAAAAGCAATGTGAACAGATCATCCATTATTTTTCTGTTGTTAAAGCCTGTATTACTGAAAATTGTCCTGTTCATGACAAAAGCCATAACCACCAAAAATATGTTTATGCATGTGATATAAGTAGTATTTCTTAAGCTTGCTAATAACTGTTTTGATATTTAATACAGTTTTGATGATGGATTATGGTTGAATATAGCCGTTTTTAATGTTTTTGTGATCATAGTATCTTACATCTTTGAAAATAAATTATATTTCTTGGAAATGTGCTAGTACTTACCATTTTGAAAAGCATTTTGAGAAGTTATATTAGTAATGCAAAGGCAACTAATTTTAGTTTACTGCATCCAGTTCTGAGCTCCCCAGTGCAAGACATGGTGAGCCCAATGAGGAGCCATGAAAGTGTTTAGGGCAATAAAGCATATAGCATCCAAGAAGAGGGCAAAAGAGCTAATAGTTTTGCTTTGAAAAAGAGAAGGTTCAGAGGGGATCCTGTCTATTTTATAAATTCCCGATGAGGGGAGTAAAGAAGACAAAGCCAGACTCTTGGTGGTGTCCAGTGATAGGGCAAGAAGCAACTGGCACAAATTAAAATGTAGCAAATTCCACTGAAAAGAAAGACCCTTTACATTGAAAAGAAAGACCCTATTACTGAAAGAGTGATTGAATCCTAAAACATGTTGCATAGATGGGCCCTTGCTTCTCCGTCTTTGGAGATATTTAAAACCCAACTCAACACAGTCATGGTCAACATGATACTTCTCTGAGCAGGTGGTTGAACTAAATGATTTCCATAGGCCCCTTCCAACCTCAGCTATTCTATGATTCTACTTCTCCACATCAGTAATAACAATAGTATTATCACTAATATTTTATATTACGTACATATGTTTAAAGCAACAAAGAGTTATCATGCAATGGAGGCCAGGGTAAGATTTGCACTTACCTGTTCATGGTGGGAAGGAGAAAAAAATCATTAAAATTATTTCAGAACATTAAATGCCTTAACCAACAGAGATAGTAGTGGTCAATAAAATGTTTTGTTTGTTTGTTTATAAGTGCTGTGACTTACAGAAAACATTGCATTGTACAAAGCATATTTCATGTAGCCATACAGAAAGCAGCGTCTGTTCACATGGGGATCTAATGACAGAAGTGGTTGTTCACAGAAAATGTTAGATATTGAAACATGGCAAGAGCAGTTTGACTGTTAAGTCTCACATTTCATTTGATTGCATTAAGATTTTATTTGAATTTCCTGCTGTAGTGATTTTGATATTATAGTTATAGAATGTCTGAGCTTCCTTTATTTATTATTTTAGATCTATCCAGGCTCGGTGGAGTTAATGCAGGTGATTGAAGATTTTATACACATTGTTGGAATGGGAATGATGGACTTTCAGAATTCATACCTAATGACTGGAAATGTAGGTAAGAAATAGGAATTTCTTCTATGAAATTTATGACCTATTGAAAATCAGAAATTGCAAGTATGTACTTTACAGCTGCTGTTTCTATCACAATACAGATTGGGCTTCTCCTCCTCCAGATTATCTTTGTTGCTTGGTTATCTCCTCTCCAGTTTAATACAGTCAGTATGCCTTACACATCAGTCTTCTCTATAATTCTATCTCAAGATCTGAGAGAAAAGTTTCAGACTAAATAAAGTTCAGAAAATACTCATCGGAAAACTATGAACTGTAGGTATATGCTAGAGCCTTTCTAGGATATACAGTGTTTCAAATGGTGATTTAGAAAATCGTGCTAATTATAATAATTATATAGCTAATAGCATGAGAAATATTAATTCTATTGACATTATCTTTTAATATTCTATTCTCCCATATATTTGCATATATTATAATAATCAGCATAGACAGAAAAATAATAATTAAAAATAAAAACAAAATATATTAATTGTCAAAATAATTTAAGCCTTTGGTTTCTTTTGTGAGTTTTTCTTTGTGTGATGGTTTCAAAAATTTATTCAGATTTATTTTTAAGCTTTTTTTTTGGCACTGGAGTGTTGCCAGGCAATGTCTGCTAATTAAATAATAGCAAACATTGAATATGAAGATGCTTAGCAAATTAATTCCACTTACTAGTTGCCATAAATGCTGCTGAAACATCACAGCATTCTGTTAAAAACTCAACCAAAAATGAGATTGAAAAGCTTTTTTTCTAAGCACTTCCTCTTTGCTTAGTATCTTCCTCATTCAGTTAACTTTTTTCAATTTTGTAATGCCAGGAAAGTGTTAGGTAGTCATATGTAATGAACAAATCCAAAATATATTCATCTGATAGGAAACTTCTGGTGTCAATATATTCTTTCAGATTTCAGTTAGCATCTTCCTGCATTAATGTCAGTCAGTTCTTCATCAAATCATTAGAATTAGTCAGAAAATAAAGTCATTTAGAAATTGGTTTGGAATAAAATAGGGAAACTGTTAAAATGTCCCTATTGAATATCTATCTGTTTAATAATAAATATTTATTATTTTTGTCCAGTTTATATTTGGATTGACAGAACTGTAAACACTAGCCCCTGTAAGGCACAGCCTTATATTGGAGAGATGTCAAAGAACATGTCAGTCTTAAAATGTTTAAAACATTTCAGTAGACAGTATGGGAAGATTTTGCTTTTAACAAGTGATTTATTATTGCTGTTGTTTTCTGTTTGCACTGTAGTACCACTTAAAGCTCCTTCCAGTTGTCAGTCCCTCATTATGCTAGACCCTGCATATATTTATAAAGAAAGGACAATATCTGTCTTAAAATCCTTGTTCCATGGCATTTTATGACAAAATAAAAAGATATGTTTATTTAAAGAGCACAGTCCGTGCTGCTTGGCATGTTGTATTGCATTCTGAACTGTTTGTCGTCTGACAAATGTGGAAAAAAAACACCACTGAAAAATGTTTTAAGAAGTTGCATTCAAATAATCTGTGTCTCTACATATTCATGGCTTCAAATGTGAAACAGCACCAACTTTCCAATTGAATCAGAAACCATGCTGTGCAATGGCTAATCTATATAACTGCATAATCTTCACAGTTTTTCTTTTGATTATTCTTTCTCTTCCCACATCTCAGATATTTTTAGGCATTCAGGAGTAGGTTTGTTCTTAACTACGTAACTGTTTACCTTTGATGGAAGATAAAGAAAAGTAAAATGAATTTATAGGCTTATTCTGACTACCTAGCACTGTCTTGACACATTGGAGTGAGTTTATCCTCATTGCTCCTTACCGAGTCAACCATCAAAAAAGGATGTGCAACTGCTGTGCAACTCGTTAACCAGAATCCTTGAGTACAGGTGACATGGTGACTGAAGATTGTTATCAGTAAGGAGTAATATCTTATTTTCACAAAGAGGGAATGAATCTGGAATAATCCAGTTTTAGTGTAGTTAACCTCAGGGGGTCTGTATAACTGTGTCCGACTGGTTGTGTAGCAAGAACATAAGGGATGTTTATGTTGATGTCAGCTGAGAGGAGTGAACTATGCAGTTGCAGTTGTCCTGTCTTAGCATGTCTTGTCATACCAACAAGAGTTTAAAACCGTGTGAGGTCTTGTCTACAATTTGTAATAACATTCTTGTCATGTAAGTAAACAATCATATCCCATGCAGGAAACAGATATGTGCAAGAAAGAGGTCCTACTTTAAATATACTCCTCTCTTTAAACAGGACTAATAGTTACTCTGTGGTTATTTACCATATTTACCAAAATATTCCTTCAGATACTTTAAATGTCTTTTGCTGTATTTTCAGTATAGAATTACCTTACAGTTCATATATCCCCCCCCAAAAAAAAAAAAGAAAAAAAGAAAGATTCAGTGCTAAGGATGAACTGTTGCTTCTTGTCAGGAAAAACAAACAAACAAACAAACAAACAAAAAAAACTGTTCTTTGAGAATGTCCCAGTATTGCACAAAGTTCTCAGTTTCCTTCCATTAATTTCAGTTTATGTGTTCATTTCTAATTGATTGGCACTGTAGTGTTCCGTATGTACTTAAAGGGGTTTCACTACTTAAAGGGGGCTTATAGAACAGATAGAAAGCAACTTTTTACTCAGTCAGATAATGATAGGACAAGGGGGGATGGTTTTAAACTAAGAGAGTAGATTTAGATTAGATGTTAGGAGGAAATTCTTCTCTCAGGGGGTGGTGAGGCACTGGCACAGGTTGCCCAGAGAAGCTGTGGATGTCCAATCCCTGGAAGTGTTCAAGGCCAGGATGGACAAGGCCCTGGACAACCCATTCTAATGGATAGCATCTCTGCCTATGGCAGAAGGATTGGAACTAGATCATCTTCAAGGTCCCTTCCAACCCAAGCCATTCTATGATGCGTAATATGAGCAGCTAATTGTAATTAGCTGATGTTATTTTCTGTTTCTTTCAAGGCACATAAACTTGTGGCTTAACAAGTTACTATACAGCAGCCACACTTCAATGACTGTCCATTACACATTCACAGCCTGTGGCACATGGGAAGTGATGAAATTTACCTTAACTATATATTAGGCTACACTAAGCCACATTATTACACAATTGCAAGTAGCTAAGAAGGTCCATAAGGACAGCTGCCATGTTACTGTTAAACTGTTCACTATGGTGGTACTTAACTTCAGTTTTTGGTTGCTTCTGAACAAAACATCAGAGACTAGTTCAAAGTCCAGATGATCTGATATCTGTACTTTGAGTTTGACTTAGGTGGCACAGCCAAATAAGATGCATTTCCATTATAGCAAGGCCAGTTTCCTCTTAGCTCTTCTCTCGAGGACAGATAACATGATATGAAAAAGCTAACAAATGTGAAAGCAACAACTTGCATTGATTCTGCATGGATGAAACAGATGGTATTTGTTTTATTTGTGTTCTCCCAGTTCTATATTATGTTCCTTTAAGAAATGATTAGGTGAAATAAAAGCGTCCGATAGGAGGTGGGAGCCTCCTTCCTCCTCCTGCTTCTTCTCTTCCTCCTCCTTCTCCTCCTCCTCAGGACCATCTGAGCAGGCACGGGAAAAAAAATAGTGTGAAAAAAAAGAATTTTTACTACCACTCAAGGTCTCTGAATTGTGGAAGATAGCTTCCTGATGCAGCTGGTTAGAGAGCCTACCAGGGGAGGTGCCCCGCTAGACCTTCTGTTCACGAGCAGTGACGGTCTGGTGGGAGATGTGGTGGTTGGGAGCTGTCTTGGGCAGAGTGACCACGAAATGGTTCAGTTCTCTATTCTTGGCGAAGTCAGGAAGGGGACCAGTAAAACCGCTGTCTTAGACTTCCGGAGGGCTGACTTTAAACTGTTCAGGTCACTGGTTGGCAGAGTCCCTTGGGAGGAGGTTCTGAAGGGCAAAGGAGTCCAGGAAGGCTGGGCGCTCCTCAAGAAGGAAATCTTAACGGCTCAGGAGCGGTCTGTCCCCACGTGCCCAAAGACAAGCCGACGCGGAACTAGACCGGCCTGGCTGAGCAGAGAGTTGTGGCTCGAGCTTAGGAGAAAAAGGAGGGTTTATAATCTTTGGAAAAGAGGGCGGGCTACTCAGGAGGACTATAAGGATGTTGCGAGGCTGTGCAGGGACAAAATTAGAAAGGCCAAAACTCATCTGGAGCTCAATCTGGCTACTGCCGTTAGAGATAACAAAAAAAACGTTTTTACAAATACATCAACGCAAAAAGGAAGACTAAGGAGAATCTCCATCCTTTACTGGATGCGGGGGGAAACTTAGTTACAAAAGATGAGGAAAAGGCTGAGGTGCTCAATGCTTTCTTTGCCTCAGTCTTTAGTGGCAAGACCGGTTGTTCTCTGGATACCTGGTACCCTGAGCTGGTGGAAGGGGATGGGGAGCAGGATGTGGCCCTCGCTATCCATGAAGAAATGGTTGGCGACCTGCTACGACACTTGGATGTACGCAAGTCGATGGGGCCGGATGGGATCCACCCGAGGGTACTGAGCGAACTGGCGGAGGAGCTGGCCAAGCCGCTTTCCATTATTTATCGGCAGTCCTGACTATCAGGGGAGGTTCCAGTTGACTGGCGGCTAGCAAACGTGACGCCCATCTACAAGAAAGGCCGGAGGGTAGACCCAGGGAACTATAGGCCTGTTAGTTTGACCTCGGTGCCAGGGAAGCTCATGGAGCAGATTATCTTGAGCGTCATCACGCGGCACTTGCAGGGCAACCAGGCGATCAGGCCCAGTCAGCATGGGTTTATGAAAGGTAGGTCCTGCTTGACGAACCTGATCTCCTTCTATGACCAAGTGACGCGCTTGGTGGATGAGGGGAAGGCTGTGGATGTGGTCTACCTTGACTTCAGTAAGGCTTTTGACACCGTTTCCCACAACATTCTCCTCAAGAAACTGGCTGCTCGTGGCTTGGACTGGCGTACGCTTTGTTGGGTTAAAAACTGGCTGGATGGCCGGGCCCAAAGAGTTGTGGTGAATGGAGCCAAATCCAGTTGGAGGCCGGTGACTAGTGGAGTCCCCCAGGGCTCAGTGCTGGGGCCGGTCCTCTTTAATATCTTTATCGATGACCTGGATGAGGGGATCGAGTGCACCCTCAGTAAGTTTGCAGGTGACACCAAGTTAGGTGCGTGTCGATCTGCTCGAGGGAAGGAAGGCTCTGCAGGAGGATCTGGATAGGCTGGACCGATGGGCTGAGGTCAGCTGCATGAAGTTCAACAAGGCCAAGTGCCGGGTCCTGCACCTGGGGCGCAACAACCCCAAGCAGCGCTACAGACTGGGAGATGAGTGGTTGGAAAGCTGCCTGGCAGAGAAGGACCTGGGAGTACTGGTTGATAGGCAGCTGAATATGAGCCAGCAGTGTGCTCAGGTGGCCAAGAAGGCCAACAGCATCCTGGCTTGCATAAGAAGCAGTGTGGCCAGCAGGTCTAGGGAGGTGATTGTCCCCCGTACTCGGCTCTGGTGAGGCCGCACCTTGAGTACTGTGTTCAGTTTTGGGCCCCTCGCTACAGGAAGGACATCGAGGTTCTCGAGCGAGTCCAGAGAAGGGCAACGAAGCTGGTGAGGGGTCTGGAGAACAAGTCTTACGAGGAGCGGCTGAGGGAGCTGGGATTGTTTAGCCTGGAGAAGAGGAAGCTCAGGGGAGACCTCATCGCTCTCTATAGGTACCTTAAAGGAGGCTGTAGAGAGGTGGGGGTTGGTCTATTCTCCCACGTGCCTGGTGACAGGACGAGGGGGAATGGGCTAAAGTTGCGCCAGGGGAGGTTTAGGTTGGATATTAGGAAGAACTTCTTTACTGAAAGGGTTGTTAGGCATTGGAATGGGCTGCCCAGGGAAGTGGTTGAGTCGCCATCCCTGGAGGTCTTTAAAAGACGTTTAGATGTAGCCCTTAGTGATATGGTTTAGTGGAGGACTTGTTAGTGTTAGGGCAGAGGTTGGACTAGATGATCTTGAAGGTCTCTTCCAACCTAGACGATTCTGTGATTCTGTGATTCTGTGATTAGCTGGAAGCACAGACCCACCTGTAAAAATACAACATGCAGTGGGAGAAAAACTTAAAACCTTTTTACTGCCATTCTATTAACTACTTGCTTTCAGTTTTCTCTGCTTTAAAAGATGAGTTTATTATTTTAGTTTAAGAATAAATCTTGGCTTTTAACAGTCTTTTGAACTATTTTTTTGGAGCGCTAAATGCCCAAGCAGATCCAACTCAAGTCATTGACTGATTTGAGGCCCCATCACAGTAAATCATTAGGAGTTCTGAAGAAATATGCTAAAAGGAGACTGACCTACTATCAAGAAATATCAATCTTTTTTTTTTTTTTTTAATTGCTAGACTTGAAGATTGGAGTACCACAGATAAATGTCTTGAAAGGTACAGGTGGAATGTGGAACTGGAAGTATGGACGAGTATTAGGAGATATATATTTCTATGGCAGATTAGGATTCTTTTGTAAAAGAAAATTGTCACTCTCTCGTCAAATAAATTTATTTAAGAGTAGCAGCCAAAAAAACAACAAACAAGCTTGCGAATCTTCCAAGATATTAATGAGAACACCAAATATTCTTGAAGTGAATGTGAGTTGTCATGGATGTTACTTGGAACTGACAGAAAGTAAACCGAATTTTAATCATGAGAAAAGCCACTTTTGTTGATGTTCATTTTATGAATACTGATTTTTGATTGATCAGTAATGTTATAAAATATGCAGATATCACAAAATTATTTAGGCATGTCAAAGACAGGGAAAGCTGAAGATCTCCAGGGTTTATAGCAAGATTAAAAGAAGGGAATATCTACTGGCAGTTTAAATTCAATGTTGACAGAAGTAAGAGGGAGTAGTTCAAACTATACATAATGTAGGAATCTAAAAAAAAATCAGTAAAATCCCATGGTCACTCTTAAGCAGAGCTCAGAGAAAAAAAAAAAAAAAAAAAAAAAAAAAAAAACCACAGCCTTAGTGTGTGAAAAGAACAGTATAACGAAAATACAGAAAATGTTTTCATTTTCAGTAGCCATCACTTGCACTGCTCTTTTCATCTGAGATTATGCAGGTTGGGATTCATTTTACTTGACAAATCAAAGTTGGATTCTAAAACTATAGTCAAGATTGTCTACTGCTCAGGAAAACAATTCACACCATCCCAGATAGACACCTAATGTAAGGGCATAGATTGCCTACTGGATGTTCTCTCTGCTGGTTATAAACAGGTTTGTGACTAGTTTAGGACAGAATGAATCATTACATTTAAAGCAAAGAGGAGTGCTCTTTTGTGATTAAATTAAACCTATGAATACACAGAGGTTCAGAGTGGCATGCTGAAAAATAAAAAAATAAAAAAATAAACAGCTTGAGAACTAGAATAATCAGAATAGCTTTTTCAGAACATATTGTTAGATGGGACTAAGTGTACACACCTAAATGAATGAAAAAAAAAAAAAAAAACTAGACTGACATCTCTGTTTAATATTGTTCACAGGAAAAAAAAAATAAAAAATAAAATAAAATAAAAATGATTTTTTAACTAGTAAACTTATGTATAGTTATACATAAACACATTTCATTCTGAATGACCATGAGGCCAAAATCTTAAGAAGATTAGAATAAAAACAAGTAGATATTTATGTGGGGAATGCAGCTAGCTATATTATATTCTGTGAAAAAATGAAGAGGTAAAAAGCCATGCTTGCATGCAAAAATCAACTTCTAACCCATAGTCTTTGTAACTTATCTTTGCACTTAAAATTGACTACTGTGATGCTGGTACTCTGATGAGTAGTCTGATCCAGTATGGTAATTAACATATCATAAATTTTCATTTAGGATTTCATACTGAGTTGCTTATATAAGTTTTATAAATATTTGCAGAGCACAAAGTCTTTGCTTTCATAGACAGTCTAGGATGCCATAGGGGAGAAAATTATTTTAAAACAATATCCATTGTTTTGTGTCTGCAAAGTTTCTTGTTCCCCCTTTGATTTTCCATTCCGTGTTCATATCCATGACGTTTACACCTAAAGGTTTAATAATCTCATAGGGTTATGGAATGTATCTTAAAATTTTCCGGTCATAGCCAGAGATACATAAAAGTGTTAATGACCAAAAGAACTTACAGACTATGTACCTACTCTAGCTATAATACATAAGTAACAGTATACCTGCTGAGCTCTGGGGAATCCTAGAAAATAAGTGTGCTGGATTCCTGTCTCTTATTGTGGGTTCATTCACTCTTTCCTGAAGGTAAAATTTTTAGGTCTTATATGTTGCAGATCCTGTTCCTACTCTCTTGAAACCTCTCCAAAGTTCATTTACTTATCATAATGGACTCTGCCCAGTCTGCTTATTTGTATAAGAGTTCATGATGTGCATCTTAAAAGCAGCATTCAAGATCCTCTGACTCATATACCATAAATATTGTACTGGCCTAAAATATACCCAGATCTCTTAAAGGGTCTTTTTTCAATTATATTATGGATGATAGAAAAAAAGCAAGAGCATTGATATTAATTTGTCCAAAACTGTATAGAAAATGTCCAAAATTTTTGGTCAGGAAAAAAATATTTTAATAGTTACTTACACATACACTCACACTTAAATTTGTTAGGAAATTACTGGTTATTCTGAGGCTGTGCAGTGCTACTGTGAATTTTAAAGTGGATATTTTCAGGTAATAAAAATTCTGATGGTAAAATTTCAACATTTGCTCCCAATAGAAAGAAAATTGGACCTGTCAGACAAATGAAAATGAAATCTCCATACAATGGCTCAAAAGAGCTACAAATCTCTCATCACATAAAATTTTATTAAAAAAATAATGAAAAAAGTTAGTGGTTATTTTCTACTATAACAATTAAATTGTGAGAAGAGCAGAATCAGCATTCGTACTAAGCCCCACTCAAGCGTGTTAAAGAATCAAAGTACAGACATTATCACAGAGCTACAGACTGGCCTGGAGATCAATGGAAGTAAATAAACTTTCTTCAGAAACAAAAGAGAGTATGTAACTCTTCAGGCTGCTGTATATAAAAGACTGTGGCTAACAAGAGTATTCAAAACTAAACAACTTTGTGAGCAATTGGCAGGAATCAAATAAATTCTCAAAGGAGAGTAACAATAACAAAGCAATAGATATAGCTTCTTATAGAATGTAATTCTTCCAGCTCTTAAATTCTGAAAATGAAGATTTTGATTATTTTTGAACAAGACTGCATGTCCAAAGAAAAAAGCTATTATTTTTCTGTTGAGAAAGTAGGTACTCAGAGGTTGTGCTTTGGTTATTATTAAAGTCTAGTATCTCTGTAGATAATTGGTCAATCTATCAACATTTAAACTTTGTTTTATCATTTTGATACCTTCAATGTTGTTTTGCACACCTGGATTTGGCCATTATATAGGTTGGGGAACTGAATCAAGACTAAATCAGGTAAATCTACTAAAATTTCAAAAGTTATTTCATATCTCTCTCCTCCTTCCATCCACTACATACACCAAAACATACACCATGTTTTCAGGAAGTAAAAGTTAGGAATATAGCCTCTAAAGAACTGCTCCATGGATTGCACATGTATTATTTTTAAGAAGGTGCATAGGAATCATTCTGCGTAGTGTATTATAGCTCATGTGTACAAAACTCTGTAATGATTAAAATAATTATATTTGGTTTTGTCAACAACAAATTTTCACAATGAAAAAATAAAGTGAAGCTTTCATGATTTGCAGTGAAATACTTTTCTGACAGATATAAAACACAAGACCCATTTAATTTTTGGAGTATTTCAGTTCTCTTCAGATTTCTGTCTAGCTTTAGAATAACTAGTTAACATGCCAACGTAAGTAATATTTAGTTAACATTCTTTTGTTATATTTAATTACATATTTTTGCTATATAGACTTTTGCCAATTTCCATTGTTTAATGTCCTGCTTCTTCTCAAAATAGCCTAAGTGAGTCAGTGCCTGCCCATCATCTCCCTATTTCTTGCTGGAATTTTGCTTTTAAACGTTTTGTGTTTAAATGCGAATGGAAAAGGACTAAACGCAGGCTGTCCGTACTACTTAATTCCTTCCACCTACCCAAACACTGTTCAGGAACAGTTCAGGGGACAGTCCAGGTGAAAACCATTCCCAATAGACATAATTAATGTTCTTCTCATTGCTCTGTGGTGCATAGCTAGTGATAGTCTCTGTTCCTGGGTAGAGAGCCTGGTGATTAGAGAAGTAATCCTGAGTTTTATGTTCTGCCTTCTACTCCCTGTTCTTTTCATTCATAACTTTGGCTCTCAGTCCTCATCCTTGCTGGTTCACACTCAGATGTAGCCTACCGGTCTTGCCTGCCCCAAACCTGTATGCTCTCTGTTAAGCAGACACTCAGTTATGTGAAAATGGCCGTTTGTCACATTTCTTTCTTCAATCCTTAACAAAACCATCAACTCCCAAGATTTATTTGCAGCAAGTGTCGGCCTCCTGTTTCCCTATTCTTAATTTTCTCAAAATATATTTAATTATCTTCTGGTTTCTAACAGCTACCGGGACAGATTTTTCAGAGAAAAAATAGAGAAGAAAATAAAACTACATCGAACTGTTGGCTGGATTTTTTGTCATATCCTTTTATACCTCTGCTCCATGTATATTCATATCTTTTCCTTTACAGCAGCCTCAGCAACAACTCCTTGATCAGATCAATATGTTGGCTTTCAGAAGGCTCAAGCTTTCTCCTGTGATTTAAATGGAAAACTTCCATGCTTACTTTGAAGGTCTAGCTCATCACAGCATCTGCCTTAGTGCCTGAAGTTAATGACTGAAAGCTCTTTATATATATATATATATGTATATATATTAATAAGCTTATTGAATGACTCACAGTACCTGAAAACTGAGCTGTGAACAGCTACAAAGACTGGATTTTTTTTGTTTTTGTACTTTCCTAAAACTGCATATTCAGTGATCCTGAAGAAACACAGCCCTCAGATTTACTTTATATCAAGGGAATTTCTATAAGAATCTTTATCAAACAAAGTTCACAAATTTGGATAGAAAGCTAATTTAATTCTATGGCTATGTTCTAAGCAGTAGACATAATTCAGTAGTTACTTTTCTGCATGTAGTTTATTAATTTGCCTTAAAATGGAATCTAAATAAGCTAGCCATTCAGTATTTTTAAATGTATGCTATAAGAAACTAGAATAATCTAATAGTTTTTCCTTTCTCTACCTTATACAAAGTAATATACATTGGAGTAAAGGGTTCTAAAGAAATGGAAACTATAAAAAATGCAGATGTCCAGGCTCGAGTCTGATAAAAAAGAATGCCTCCAACAGAAACAGATAGTAATATCTACCACACATTTATGTAAACAATTTTTAAGAGCATACAGTATATGTATTTTAGATTCTTGTATCATTTCTAAATTTCTACCTCTGTAAACTCTTTTCTGAATAATTCTGTTTTATAGGCCGCTTTTTACCTGAGGAAATAAAAGCTGCTGTTTTCTAAATAAATCGGCTGTTTTATGACAGGCCATTTTTAATAGGTGCACTTAAATGTTTCCCTGAGAAATTAAGTATCTGAGTTTATTTACTCCTTTGCCTTGCACGATTGTATCTTTAGGTGACTCCTAGCAATTATCAAGTAGAATGAGTCTTAAGGGGTTAGAAATTAAAAGCCTGAAGTTGTAGCTTTGAGTTAATGGAGTAAATATACACCCATCGTTTCGTATTAAGGTAGTACCAAGAGGTAACAATCATATTCAGTGAAGTATAATATCAAGATATTCCAGGCAATGCAGTCCTCCCCTTAAGGAGGGGTGGTACCACACTGTCACAGTCTGTTAACAATATGCAATTCTATGCAGACTGATGACTTTCATCCTGGTATTTTGCATCCATGTAAGGCCGTCACAAGAAGAACATCCAGTGATCATCTGGTGGTGTGTCAGCTAGAGGTGGTCAGCAAGAGTGGTGTGGCCTAAGTACTGTAAATAACTAAGTTCACCCTCAGTTTTAATGAATTCTACAGGGTTTTCTTACTCACTCACTACTGAAAATGAAAGAAAGAAAATGAAATAGAATTGAGGTAGAACTCCACAAAATGCAAATCAATTAAAATAGGAATAAAGCCAAGTAATCATACTTTAAGCTAGTAAAAATGAGCAGAAGTCAATGGTAGATTTCCTGAGATTCTGTAGTCAAAAGAAAATATTACTTATAAAGACTGAAGGGACAGATATTAACTTCAGATGTTACTTGCACTGTGTCAAAGTCAGAGGTCTAGCACCTAAAAATAATGTCCAATGCAAATGTGGAGGTAGCAGGGTTTGTAAGAAGCTCAGGATGTGACCAAACAGTTGTCAAAGTTTATGATGATGGTGCTTCCTTTGAGGAAAAAAAAAAAAAAAAAAAAAAAAAAAACTTATAACAAATACTAGACAAATCAGCCTGCTGTGTTGAAAAACTGTATGACTTCCTTAGTAAGCTTTAATGTCAAATAGTACAGATCTGCCTCTTTCGAACTTCAGAGCTTGAAAGTAACATATAAATTGAGTTAACAAACTGTATAAGCATTTTTCATTTTTCATTTTTGTTTCATGAGGGTGTTAGTGAATTTTTAAAATCAGTGAAAAGTATTTTTATGCTAAATAATTATTTTGGCAGTGGACTTTTAAGATAGTGTTGAGATCAAACTTCAAAGTCATGTAGACATATACGGGTATAATTCTGAGTAATTATATTTGTGCCTGTGCATTTTTTATCTTTTTTTTTTTTTAATATGGATAATCGGACTTCAATATATGGGCCAAAGATACTGCAAATGTTTCTGCAATTCTCTTAAGATCAGACTGAATAATAGTAACAGAGCCAACAGTGTCAGTAAGATCAGTCCAAGGCATTCCAAATCATCTGTGTACTGGGCTTGCTAAAATGAAGAACAGGGTCTGAAAGTTGTGAGGAATTTTGTCTGAATCGTCTTGTGATTTCTGAACCCATATCTTCACTCATTTCATTTTTGTTGTTGTTTTGTTTTGTTTTGCTTTCTCTTAACTTCAACTGTGAGTTTTAGGACCATATTTGCTGCTCTGGCTTAAGGCAGAGATAGAGAATCTTTGATAAAGTTTATGATATAAATCAGATGTTTGATCTACTGTGTGTGAATATGACTTTTTTTCCCACCTTGGAAAATTTCAGGAGGAACTGTGTAAAATGATTTTTTTTCTTTTAACTCTCCTTCTGGGGCATTTGCAGTGGGAGGAAGACTGTCTCAAAATACCTGGTACAGTTCTGTGGCCTTCAGTATTTGAATGGTATTTGATACAAGGAGCACAAATGCTTAAATTGCCCTGCAGTGGTGCCAAATGTTCTTATTGAAAAAAAAAAAAAAAATCATTTGATATGAATGGCTTTTCATATAGTCCTTGTTTCAAAGCTTATGCTGTTCTTTACTGATTATTATTTTGTGGACACTTTTCTAACTTATTGTAAGGTCTTGCAATTGTAGTGTTAATTTTGTTAGTGAATAGCAGTGTTAGCATATACCATTAAAAAATGGCATAAGCCATTTTTTTGTAATTCATTGTTATTAATATCTTATGGCCCTATGCTATCTTTCATTATTCAATAGATAAGTATCTTGGAAGGAGGTAGATTTCAAAAGCATCTATGGGAAAATAGTACACTAGTAAAGTAACTTGTCTAGAAAGGCCACCAAATCCTGTCTCTGGTCCTGTTGTAGAGCAGTATGGCTGGAATATGAGCTGATCTCAAAGGAATGAGATCTAGATACTTAGGACCATATTCATATTCAAATGGTGCCCTTTGGTGAAATGTATTTCCTCCCTGTATTTGCACCAAAATCTTGTCTCCAATAAAACAGAGGAATGAAAAAAGACCAGCCTGCCCAAGGGGAAGAAACTTTGGGACAGTCATCAGTATGATTGGATCTTCAGGGATGGCAATCATGTAAGCTGCTGCATCTGCACACACAAGACTTCTGCCTCTGAGGGAAACATTTATCAAAAATACAGCAAATTTATCCTCTCCTTTCTCATTTTTACCTCAAGAGGGTACAATATGTTCATAAAGATTAAAGGGAATGTTTTCTTTTGCCTTTAGGTGTCTTAGATTGTTCATTGCAGAAGCATAAAATGAATGTTTTTAATGCTCATTTGGCTTTGAAAATTGCATCACTATCTAGGCAATGAAAAATAATGGTTTCCATTCACAGTCAACAATGAACAAAAAAAAGTTAATTTCTGCAAAATGTATGTCATTTAACTTTGCCAAATTGATCTTATACCTGTTTCTTGGATGAATAGTTCCACAACTGCAAACATGGATGGTGATTATATACTGCATCATGTATTTTACATTCATGGTTGTATTTAGAAATCATTCACAGAAATTAAAATTATAGATATCTAAACCTCTCATAATCCAAAATAACAGAGACTGAACGTCAGTAGGGTAAGACATTCAAATATGTCACTAGTTCATCTACTCAGGAATGGTATTCAACAGCAGAGCTCAGAGGAGCTTAAAGGGTTTCTGTTTATGCTGTTTATCATTTTATTTGACAAGATAGTAGAGTGAGTTTGCTGAATATATGTTTGTTCTTTACATGAACTTGAAGCATGCATTTAGAAATTTTCTTTTAAAGCTTAAAAAATAATGAGGCAAGTAACTGTGAAAGAATTTGGTCATTCTAACTAAGAAGGAATTTGTTAGAATATTTTCTTCAGTTCATTTTTTTTTTAATCTTTATGCTATCTAACAGTGTACTTGTTCATGAGCTTTTTAATGTATGGCTTGGGGGAGTCTCTACCTAGTCATACACATGTTTTTATGGATTTTTTCCGTATGGATATATTTTCTATTGATACCACCATCTGCTGGATCCAAAATTTTAACTGTTGCTCAGAATTCTCTGTGCTCACATTTATCTGCACCATCACTGGAAATGGGATTGTTCAACCAGCATTTTTTTTATTATTATCATTAGTATTATTTAGATTTCAATCTTTTTCATGTGTTTGACCAGAATAAAGCCAAACCTTCCATAAAAACTGTTAAAATAAACTTGTGTTACCTCCTGGCTGTGGTGCACAGTTATCACAGGGTGGCTGACAAGCTAAATTGCCAAAACACAATTTTGTGTCTTACACAGCCAATGCATTTGAGCCTCTCAGTGGTACAAAACATTAAATTGTAGGCTCAGTGTTTTTATTGACCTCTTAATCTTTCATGTTGTAACAGTTGGTTGTTTTATTTTGTTTTGTTTTGTTTTGTTTTCATATAGATCAAGACTATAGTATATTCAAGGCTAGACCAGAGGAGAAGACAATTCTGTAGGTGGTGCCTAGAAGTTTCTCAGGAATGTAAGAAAAGCAAGGTCAAATTCCTGTCCCAGTGAGGTTTCTTTGTTCTCAGTTTAATCGTGTGGGTCCAGGCTGAATTTTATCTGTGAGAAAAATAACTAAAAATGAAAGAAGGCATGATATAGGAATTCCATAAATATAAACTAAATATTTATTTTATTTTAATATTTATTTTATTTTAATATTTATTTTATTAAGCAGCCCAAGAAATTAGTTATTAAAACATAGTTACAGTTTTTTTGTTTAAGGGCTTCCATCATCCTCTTCTATTTTGTATACCATTTCTAGTCTTATACATCTCTGTTAAATAATACAATTTACTTATTTCTATTAATGTGATTAAATATACTCATTTATTTAACTGATCTTATTTCATTAATTGCTTATACTAAATTCTCATCACTTCCTGTTTTATTCTTTTTATTCTTTTATTCTTTTTATTCTTTGTGTGAATGTTGGTGTATAGTTTGGGAAAAAAAAGTTGTTCTTTGTTCAATTAATTTCTTGCTCCAAGCAGTGCAAACAGTATGTTGTCTTAGCACATCTACTGAAAGTCTCATTTGCTGAATGATGACATTGAACGCATTTTAAGAATGCTTCATTACCATTCAAATGTCCTTTTGCAATAAGCAGTGTAACTGTAGAACTCAAATGTTAAAGCCATCAAGATTTAATCAATAGCCACAGTCTCTGCACCTCCACTTTGGTAAAGAAGTTATTGTTTTGAAATATTATCAAATAACTAAGTATCCTTACACTGACCTGTAACTTTGTCCCTCTTTGGTTTGGTTCAGTTTTTTTTTTTCTCTGTGAATGTTTGCCACGAGAGTGCAGTTAGTTTGCTTTCCAATAAAGCTCCATTTAGATGTTTTGGGATTAGGGACAGAAAACCCATTTAGTACATTGAAAATATTCTCTAAAGGCAATAGCACTGTAAAATCTACACAGAACTGAGAGGGAAAAATAACTAAAAAAAAAAAAAAAGAAAAAGAAAAAGGCAATTTTCTTTCCTGCATCCTGTAAAATCCTGTTTATTGGGTAACAATGCTATAATCAGTCTATGGTGGGGAAAAAGGACAAAATAAAATGGCACTTTTTGATTGTCCAGCTCTCCACGGAATGATTTGTATTACAAAACCCACCTTGACTGTAGATTAAAATTTACAAATGGTCAAATGCTATTGGAAGTCAAGAAGTGGTTTTTTTTGTTATTGTTTTGTTTTTTTTCCTGGTTATATCCTAGATTTGAATACGAATATGACAGAAATCCCAAATATGGCATGACAGTAATAGCAAAACTGACCTTAGGCGTAGAATACTTGATGCTGAGTATTTCTGCAAGACTTAAAGTGTAGAGTGCTTTGGAACAGAATTTACAGAAGTTTTAGTGAATTAATAGCTTTTTTGGCATGTAAATTCGATTATTCTTTGTGTTAGCGCTTTCGGGTACAGGTAAGTAATTGAAGAAATTGTGCTCTGTTGTTGAGTAGTCCAGTGGAAACAGTTCAATAGAAAACAAAAATTCTGTGCCTGTTTTTTATTTCCATATTTCATGTTCATGATACTGCATTTCAAAAAAATTCACCATGATGTTTTATCAAATAATATGAGCAAACAGTCTGAAGTAAACTCTTCCTTTCAGCTTTATGTCATAGATATAACTATGTTTTCTGAAGTATTGCTTGCTGTAGAATGGAGTTTTATCTGTCTAGAGCTTCTACCTAATGGCATTTTTTTTTCCAGGAAGTAAGGGATGGTTAGCCAAAGCAACATAGTTTCAGTTTGCGGGACTCCTATTCTGAACACATATTTCACAAGTATACTGCAATGAAAGGCACAAAAAATTAAATAAATAAAAAATATCAATGAAAAACAAAACTTGTTTTGAAATAACTGTAGCAGAAAATAAGTTACAGACAGGATTTAATGCCGAAGAGATAGCAGAATCATATCAAGTATGTATGTTAGTAATGGAAATTTTGCAGTGCGAAGTATTCAACTTTAGGGATTTGAATGCCACAGGGGCATGTTGACGGTTCCATTTGACAGTATCTGTTGTGTCTCAGGAAAAACAGAGAAAATGTTTACTTATTCATGGTAGTCTCCATAGGTTAACTGTCCAATGTGATTATTCTCCACAACATGTAAAATCAAAACTGAAGGGCATCTGAAAAGTTGTTCTGAAACCAAATAGACTTTTTATGAATTAGAATCTGCTGTAGGTATAATGCTATGTCACATCTTGAGTTAAATATTTTGAGCAGATTCTACCATTATCTTCAGCACTGAGTGCTTAATGTGCTTGCATTTCCCGTACTTAGTCACAGGCAAGGGTTCATCCAGTATTAATAAAATGCTGTTTAAGCTCACTATGCAGTACATACAAAAAGTAAGATAATTTTTAAAACCCTGAGAAGGCAACCCAGACAACCATAATTAGGCATCTCTTTTTCCTCGTCAACTGCACTGAAAATTTATAGGACACATAAGGCATCTTAATTCAGACAAAAGAAACTGTAATGCTGTAGCATTTAACTTAGTTGTCTGGTTCACTGTTGTTTTTCATTCTTCTTCTAGCTGCTTGGATTTTTTTGATTCCTCCTCCCACAATTCCAATAAACATGAAAAGCCTCTCAGTTCAGGGGAGAAAAAACAGGGGATGCTGGAGATAGGATGACCAGAAGGGAATGACTGAGCACAACCTCCACATGCCGTAGTGATTCATGTTATGGCATTATAACAGCTTGTAATAATCTGGCTCTGTCATTCTTTATAGGCCCAATTTTTCTAGTTAGATGTTTTTTAAAGCATCTTCTTATTGTTCAGTTGTTTTATTGAAATGACCATAATAACTCTGAGATATTTCTCCTGAATTATTAAAGTTAATTTAAAATTCAATAGTGTGAACAAGTAAATCAAGTTGGTCTAATTAGTATTACTTACTACTTATATTGGATAGTGTCTATGTGTCTCACAGAGGTACGGAGTTTTCCAGTACAATGCATGATGTAAACAATCTAAATAAAACATGTGTGTATTATCCCAACAATTAGATTTCATAGTGCCCCAGGACCACTTTTTACAGTCCCTTAAGCAAATCTTAATCCACTTTATCTCCTCCGTAGAGAGCATTCAAGATGAATTAGATATGCCTGGAAAAAGCAAAGTTCCTGTGAGGTAGGTTAGATTCATGGTTTTAACATGAAACTGATACACAGGAGACCTGTCTTTATTAGTTCTATTTCAGATTTTCTGTATGATTCTGGCCAAGTCTATCCTGAAAGCATTTACTGGGCAGGTGCTGTAACACCTGATTATCAGGTGCTGGCTTCAGGGAGAAGCAAGCATTTGTTCTGTGAGGAAGCAGTCAGTGTTCTGACTGTGCTCGGAAAGATCGTGTAGCAGATACTCCTGGAAAATATGCTAAAGCATAAGAAAATAAGGTGAAGATTTATGACAGCCAGTATGGTTTCACTAAGGGCAGATCATGCCTGACAAATTTCCTGGCCTTCCATGACAGGATTACAGCACTGGTGGATAGGGGAAGAGCAACTAACATCATATATCTGTCTTTGTGCGAGCATTTGACACTTTCCGACATGATATCTTTGTCTCTAAATTGGAGAGACATGGATTCATGGACTTGATAGATGAACCACTCGATGGGTAGGGAATTGTTTGGATGGTTGCACTCAAAGAGTTGCAGTCAATGGCTCACTCTCCAAGTGGAGATCGGTGATGAGTGGCATTCCTCAGGGGTCAATATTGGGAATGGTGCTGTCTAATATCTTTGTCAGTGACGTGGACAATGGGATTGAGTGCACCCTCAGCAAGTTGCCGATGACACCAAGCTGTGTGATGCAGTTAACATGCTGAAGGGAAGAGATGCTATCCAGAGGGACCCTTACAGGCTTGAGAGGTGGGCCCATATGAACCTCATGAAGTTCAACAAGGGCAAGTGCATAGTTCTGAACCTGGGTCGGGGCAATCCCAAGCACAGATACAGGCTGAGCTGAGTGGGAATTGAGAGCAGCCCTGAGGAGAAGGACTTGGGGGTTTTGGATGATGAGAAGCTCAACATGAGCTGGCAACATGCCAAAGTGCAGTCAATCATTGAGCTGCATCAAAAGCATGACCTGCAGCAGGTCGAGGGAGGTGATTCTCCCCCTCTGCACTCACAAGACCCCACCTGGAATACTGTCCTAAGCTCTGAGGCCCCCATCATAAGAAGGACAAGGACCTGTTGGAGCAAGTTCAAAGGAGGGCCACAAGGATGATCAGAGGTCTGAAACACCTCTCCTATGAAGACAATCTGAGGCAGTTGGATTGGTTCAGCCTGGAGAAGAGCAGGCTCCACAGGGAAACAGAGGTCTTCTAGTACATAAAAGGGGCCTACAAAAAAGCAGGAGAGAGACTCTTTATTAGGAAGTGTAGTGATAGGACAAGAGGTAATGGTTTTAAACTAAAAGAAGGTAGATTTAGATTAGATATAAGGAAGAAATTCTTTACTATGAGGGTGGTGAGGCACTGGATCAAGTTGCCTAGAGAAGCTGTGGATGCCCCATCCCTGGAAATGTTTAAGGCCATGTTGGATGAGACATTAAGCAGCCTGGTCTAGGGGAAGGTGTCCTTGCCCATGGCAGGTGGAAGTAGATGATTTTAAGGTCCCTTCCAACCCAAGACACTCTATGATTCTGTGAAAATCAGAAGACAGCAGGGAATGAACAGTGGCCTCACTGGCAGAGGCAACCTGAAAGTACTCAGCCCTTCCTAATTCAAGTGATCAAAATATTAGACCAATACTCTAACAGTGTTAGACTGGCAATGTTCACTCTGACACGGACAGGTTTTAAAAAGGAAAACAATTGCATATGCATTTGAGGAGGGGACCAGTCTTGTCAGTAAAGATAGCTGCAGACTTGATCTTTGTGAGGATCTTACCTGCTGTTCTGTCTAATTTTTCAAATTTAATGGAGCCTAAGCATAAAAAAAAGCATTGATATGTTCTGATTGGAACACTTTTGGGAAGGCACGTGGACAAATGTGCACATTCCCAGTGAATTTTTCTGCTCAAATGGAGTTGGACAAATCCAGGCCTTCATAAGCATCTTCATAATGCAATATGGAGTCATTTACCACAACTCCACTTGAGTCTGGTCCTAGGTGAGTAAACCTGGACTGTTCCTGTCCTCCAAGATCTGGTCCTCTACCATTTTGCACCTAAGCATATCCATGTCTTGTGGCTATGCTATGTATTTCCTTTACCCTTTTCTAGCCTTCCATTGCTTTCTAGTCTGTCTAACCAAGTGTGCCTCACTCATCATGATCCATATTCATCCATTGCACTTTTAATCAGACAAAGGAAACATCATCATCCTCACCATTTGTATTCAGTACTAAGAATTGTTGTTGTATAATCTTAATCTATGGTATTGTGATGTCACGTGCAAATTTCCCAAGTAAATGCATCTTTTTATTGGTGTTGCTAATGTTCCTAATAAAGCACTCCCCCCCCCCCTTTCTTGGCTGTTTCTTTTTGTGATCTACAGGACCATGGTGCTTTTTTATCTCTAGAGTGCTTAAGAAGTTTTGGGTATTCAGTAGATATGTGTCCCTGCTAGAGTTTGGATTTGAAGATAAGTCTTCAGGTTTTTTATACCCCTTAGTACACTGCTATGAATTACAACGTTATAAAAAGAGGGCTATTCTCCTCTTTTCTTGTGAAACTGTAGCATATATATTAAACTGAGAATGGCAACTGAAGTTACCACTTAAACAGATGGGGTAGGGTCTGGATCCAAAGACCAGACAACACAAAATTGTAAAATATTGGACATAGATGCTGTAGAAAAAATAAGGGGCCATCTGCAAACATTTCTTCCGTATACTTTTTTGCAGGTATGGCTTTTAAAAAGGCTCTACCTTTTAGAATACACCAGCCACTTCCATATAAATAGTGTTCCAACATTCTATGTCAGGGAAATTTATAATTCTCTCAATTTTGATAATGCTCATAGTTGTATATGAAAGCACTTCAAGATGCCATTTTGTATGATAAAAAAGCTGTTCAATAATAAAATATAGTAGAGATCCATGTCCAGTTTGTTACAAAAAGCTGTAATTAGAAACATATATTGATTCATATGCTTTTTTTTTTTTTTTTCCTTTCTATGTGGCTATTATACATAAAATCTAACTCCATGCCTGAGAATTCACTTCTCATATTACCTTTCAATATCCTCTGTAAGTTAATTCACATCTTTCTAGGTTTCTGAATGATAAGGTTTAGTTATCATTTCCCCAGAGGTTAGACAATGGCCATCTTTCCTTTTCTTCAATTTGCTGCTTCTGGGAAGCAATCATTCTACCTTTGCTCTTCATGTCCCCAAGGAATGTAATCTTGCAGGAATGCTTTTGTCAATTCCTGCTTAATGATTTTCATATCTGTTAGCCCCCAACTGATCACTTTTCCTCTGTAATGTCCTCTCTGCTTACCTTTTTAAGATATGTTAGTGGGTATCTAGTCATCAGTAAACCTGATAAATGAACATATGTATGATCGCTCTCCCTCAGCTCTTCTTCCTTCTCTGATGACAGCTTCCCATCTTCTAAGCTCACTTACCTTAACATTATCTTCAATTTCACTCTCTTTTTCCCTTGTTATCAGCTATAATCACTAGCGCTGACATTTTTTTCTTGTCGTTTAGTGATTTCTTGTCGCCTAGTGATTGGTTTCGACATGTTTCCTGTGCAGTCAATCTAAAATGATGCTGCAATTGGCCTAGCCCCCTCACTGTTGCCATGTTTCTCACTTTTATGTCTATAACGTTAAAACTCATCCCCTTAAATGTCAATTTGATCTTGTACATCAGCCTTGATCTTCTGTCTTGCTTTATGCTGAGTCTTTCTGTTCCTTGAAAAGTGCCTTATGACAAGGCAGTAGTTGCTAAGGGAGACCTTAGTCTTAGTAGTATGAATACAGAGTAATACTGAGAGGAATGAGAAATAATAAAGCTGTTTTAGAAGCACAGATGCCTTGGATGTGGCTCTGGGTCTCTTTGGCTGTTCATGTCTTCATGTCCCTCAATATCACTCCCAGAAAATGAAATTACCTTCTAGTTAATTAAATGCGGCCTTCTACCATGTTGAAAAATTTTATCTGAATAACCACGTATTTCAGGAGCATTGAATTTACCATGAGAACTTTTTTTTCTTCTGACTGCTCATAAATTTTTTTACATTTTCACTAGTTTGACTGGGTTTTCTTCAAACTTGTGATTCAGATTTGCAAATTTAAATATGCTTTTGTTCTCCATGTAACACATGGGCCAGCTGCAAATAGCCACATTCATATTACGGAAATCATTAATAGTAAATGAATAGTAATAATGATTATGATATAAAAATGCTAAGGTTACTTTTGTTTTCCTGCAGAGACATGAGGAAGTAGCATCTGGAAAATGGCCAAATTCTGTGATACAGTGATAATTTTTATATACTCTTTCTAAGGAAGTGAACTTTAATAATTTCCATCTTTCAGAATCATCTCTTTTTTGAAGAGAGCTTTTACTGTCCATAACATCAACTCTTAATGCTTTAATCAATGTTTAAGCTTTTACTTTTTATTTTCCATTTTTATTTCCATATCTGGAACAAGGAAAAGTTTAGAAAAAGAAGAATTATAATCTTTTGCTTTACCTATTTTAACTTAATCAAACCAGATTTTTCATCACGACAAATGTGCAGTCAGAAACTACTTAAGAGACTGCATATGCATATGTGATATTTCATGAGTCTTTGAAATTAGTATAGTCCTTAGTTGTTCCTGAAATGCATAAGTTGGTACTGAACAACAGAAGTACACAAAACCGAAAGGAAATGCTTGTCAGGTGCCTTTTATTTATTTACTAATATAATTAGATAAATGGCAGAAAAAATCTGAGTTTATTAAATATATCCTGATCATTGCCTGACATTATACTGCTTTCTAACTTGTCCTAAATATTATACTGGTCATATTTTTGATAAGTTAGCTTATTGCTGGCATTTGTTACAGGCTTTTGGGAGCATATTCAAACATCATACAGCTATGTGAGTGTTCATGTGTGCTACTTATTCTTCATATTGTTTGAAGGACTGCAGTGATTTGAAAACTTAAGATAGAAATGAGTTCATGCTCTATGCTGCTTGTCATAGATAAATGTATTATTTTAGAACAGAAAGGGTAACAGGTACTTCTCTTCCCCATTCCATTTTCTGTGGAAAGCCAAAAAGAAATGCTTAGAGGTCACTGTTAAGGTAGTTTCTTGATTATCCTGTAATATTCTTAACCTTCAAACAGCAGGCTCATTTAAGGCAGTTTGCCTGACAGCAAAGGAAGGACTCCATGCAGAATTCCATGCATGCCTAAATAGTGAAAAAATCTCTTTGACATGTCTACTTCTACTTCTGCCTGTGCCAGTAGTACGTCTAGATACCCGAACCTTGAATAGTCAATGTGTAGCTGCTACGAGCTGATGAGCATCAGGGATACAACTGCACAACAGGCTTCTAGGGATCTTCTTTACTTGCCCGCACATGGAGCAGTAGGGCATAATGAGATTCTAATTCAAGAAGACATCATTTTGGTGTCGGTAGTCATAAGAAGTAGTAGATATTTTAGGTCATAATTTCTTAGGAGCACTTTTCTGACCGTCGTGTGATGTTGGTTCACTGTGGGGAGATTTCGTGACCGTAGTTTGCATAGTGAAAGTTACCTGGTTGTTCTTATAAGCATACACAGGATGTTACTTCAACATAGCCCTTCTGTTATACATGATATTGTGGGTGGTAAGTGGTGGATTTTTCTATGCAATGAGAGAAGGATTTTAAAGGAGATCATCAAGCCTGCTCATATGCAAAGGTCTGTAGCAAATCTGGAGAACCACAAATTGGTCTCCTTGAGAAGGAGGTTTTGCAGCTTGTGTTTGTTGCAGAATGTCTTTAAAATGAAGAGGTTTAAGTGGATAGAACAAATCTGTTATGAATAATCATCTTTAATATGTCCATCTGGCACTTTGATAATAAGCCAAGCAAGACTTTGTTCCCTCTGTATCCAGCATGAGGTGACTTGAATGAGTTTATTTTTTCTGTAAAAAACAAAGGTTTTACATTTAAGGTCAACAGAAAAAAAAATCCAAAATGTATAAATATGATTCTAGTAGAGTCTTCTTAATAGAAAGGTTTTCAGAAATAGTCAGTATTCTGAATTCTAACACAAACATCCTTTTGTATTCTCTTTTCCAAACATGTCACAATGGCAGTTCTATTAATGAGTATTTTACCCAGAAATAAATTTAGCAGTAGCTCTCCTGAAAGGACAGTATAATATCTTCTGTGTGAAAAGTCAAAACCTGTTGTGTGATGAACTCAAGTTTGTGAAATGCTGAGTAATATATATGTCTAGTATGCTGCCAATGGACAGTCAAAAAAGGACAGGAAAAGAGCAAACAATATTGTTAAGATGTTTAGCCAGTCTCTGTTACCTGTGGCTGAAATTCAATCAAATTCAGAGTTCTCGTTTCTTGCTCTGACAGGGAGTGTTAATTAGAAGTTGAGAACTTGTGCTAATCCTATAGATTTCTGTATCTGTTTTTCCTATTCTGTCAAGGCACTGATGCCTTGTAAAATAATTAATGCTTATTCCTCTGTATTTTAAGAGATTGTAGATTAGGGATCAACATAGCTGCTGTGCTGTAAAGCAGAACAGTGCCAAAATGTTATCACTAATTAGAGAAGAAAGAGTCTGACCCAGTGGTTTATCGCCTTTTGTAAATACATGAATGCTACAGAATTAAGGCTCAGATTTTGAACATCTCTTCTACGGGTTTTAAAATTAGAATTTGGGTTCCATCTTTGATAAGGATATGGATCAAATATTTAATTTAGATTGAGATACAATTTTAAAACCTAAATCTTCACTATGAAAGATAAATTGCGTTTAGTTCATGAGCAAACATCCAGTCATTTTTCTTCTATGCTTTTCAATGAACCTGATTTCCTGTTCTAAAGTGATTAATATTATTCAAGGGGGAGATTCTGAAATGTGTTTTATTTTATTTTTTTCAAGAGAGGAGGCCAATGGATGTGTGGGAAAGAAAAGGGAAGATGATTCATGCCACTTATTTGTTTTCTTTATCTTTTATTATTTATCAGTCCAGATCAGTAGACAGACACTAGAAGTTACACTAGGCAGCTTTTAACTCATTCACAGTTATAGGGATCATAGCAATATATTTCAGCTCTTATGTTCTAGACTGTAATCTACAAGGACTTGCATATAAAAACTATGCAATTTTTATTTCACTCAGAATTTTCTTGACACATTAATTAACCCCTTTCACGCTGCTTTAAATAAGCAACTTAAATATTGTTCAAGTATAATTTGTATAATCAGCTTATTTGGATAGCCATAGGAAATTTGCCATTCCTATAAGTAGTCATTAATCAATTCCAAAGACATTTTACTTTACTCAGCATGTAAGAACAGTTAGTAGTTACCTATTCTGAAATTTTCAGTAGAGCTGTTGAAAAGCTTGTCTGCAGCTGTAGCATGAAAATGGATTAAAGGTAAATGGAGATTCATTTGTAAGGGATATTAAAAGGAATCAATTAAGGGTCAAAGCAATCTCTAAATTGATTAGACTAAACTACTTAAAGAGATTCTTCTGAATCAATAATTATTATGGAATCATCAAATGCGTATGTGTTCTTATGTTTAATTGAACAACTGTCTTATAGTTTGTACCAGCGTGCATCAAATGAATATTCAAAGAATTCTAAAAGCCTGGCTATTTCACCTGTGTTCCTGCTTATAGCTAGGCTAGGTTTTCTTCCATCTAAGTTATATAAATTTCACCTTAAATATTAAGAAGTAAGGTTGTGTTGCTTTTTGAATACACCCATTATATTTTACTTCCTAAATTCTTCCAATATTAAATATAGGTGTGTACCCTGAATTAAATTCCTTTTTCCTGCTTCTTTATTTTTAACCTTGGAAAGAATATTACAATTGTAATTGAAGGTACACAGGAGTCCAAACAAAATAGACTGTCCAGAAAAATGAAAGAATGCAATATATTCTACCCCGAAATAAGTTTCTCTACTGGCTCTAAATCTTCTACCACCAAAACCTGTGGGTGGCTTTTTTATTTCTTGTTACATCAAACCAAAGTTAACTCAATTTCTCCAAATTAGTGCAAGCACTGTATTTTCTTTTATTTTTTGTTTTGTTTTGTGAGCAATACCTGAAATATCATGTCATAATACAAAAAAAAAAAAGGAAGAGAATTTTCATTATTGCAATGTGGTATCAGATTTGATGAATTGTGTCTACAAGACACGTAAACTATAAGAATGATCTGGGAAGTGTCAGTGACAATACCTCTCAGAATTAAGTCTTCAACATAAACAGTTCAACAAGATGTAGTCAAATTAGAATAGAAGAATTAGAATAGAAATTATATCATTAACTGAAATATCTTTGTAGTTGAGAGAATAATGGATGCTGTATATGATATATGTGGAACATTTTTATATTTAAACTTCTTTTACTCAGAATGGCACATGCAGATGTTAATTACTTTCTACTTAGATCATTTTCATTTTTTATTTCCTTTTTTTTCTTTTTTCTTTTTTTTTTTTTGTTGTACATTTTACTATTTCATTCTTACTGATATTCTCATCAATATTATTTCCAGTATTATACAACTTCCATGTGTAATAAACAAGCAAAATTCAGCCTCCTATAGTGCCTGTAAATATCCTCATTGGCTAGCGTTCTCACAAATTCAGGACATGATATTTTGGTAAAGTAATCTAAAAAAAAAAAAAAAAAGTACTACTTTTGTTTTTCCAAAAATAAGAAGAAAAAGGTACTTGTGTGGTAATTGCAGAACTGAATCATTCAGGTCCAAGCACTTGGAGCATCATTTTCTAATACAAATCTTACATAAAAAGAGTAGAATGAAGTGCAAAGTGAATGATGTCATTCTGTCTAATGTATATGTATAACAATTGTAGAAGAAACTAACATTTGAGCTGCTGACATGAGAATGACCTGGCACCTGAGTTATATACATTCTCTTCTAAAAGGCTTATTGATTTTTTATGCTCATAACTAAGTAAACAATTTTCATACTGCAGATTAAAACTGAATTACAGAATCACCGAATGGTTGAGGTTGGCAGGACCCACTGTACATTGTCTGGTCCAACCCCCTGCTCAAGCAGGGACACCTACAGCAGGTTGCCCAGGACCACGTCCAGATGACTTTTGAAGATCTCCAAGCAAGGACTCTCCGCAACCTCTTTAGGCAACCTGTACTAGTGCTCAGTCAACTGCACAGTAAGGTGCTTTCTAGTGTTTAGATACAGTCTGAGAACAGCAAATCCACTTTTTACAATGGAAATATAGCTGGTCATGCTTCAAGATCTCTTTGAGATGAGATTTAGATTCATCTTTAATAGTATTAGCTTTCTTTTAAAATTAAAATACTAGTCACAGTGACACTGAAGGGGTGATACTGTTTCATGTATACACCTGGCCATGTTATGATGGGCTGAATTAGTTGCTTCTACTTAGAGTCCAGTAAATTACCTTACAAAGGTCAGTGCCTTATACGAAATTACTAGGCACATATTATTAGAATCATTCAGCAAAGTGTCTAAAGAATGGCCTAGAAATCTACATGGGTCTGTAGAGGAAGTCTTTGTAATCCACAGAGGAAGCATTTTGGCAAACCGCTTTCGATTACTATTTTAAGTGTGCTGTGTGCACTCTCTATCTATGCAAAAAGCCCAGATCTCCAGGATGTAAAGGTGCTGTCTTCTGTGAAAATAATTACAGACACTTTTGTTAGCTTGGTTTCTGTTTGTGAGTAGAAGAAAATCTTGTCTGAACCATGAATGGGAATATATATAGAGAGATAATAGATATAGATAGATGAAATAGATATAGATATAAATATATGTTTATGTCTTGTGATTATGTTTTGTGTTATTTATCACAAATATTTTGTAATCTTTGGTTCTGAGTAGTGCTTAGACACCATGATAAATGTCCCTATTTAAAACATATAGATAGGAAGAATCCAGAGAGGTACTGTCCTAGACCCCCACCCTTTTTTCAGTACTATGGTGGTTTTCTGTTGTACAGAGTGAAATCCACTAAATAACGTTGATTTCCCATTTCAATAAAGGGAACTGACACATTAAAGGTGGATGAAATATTAAGGCTTTACTAGCTAATTAGATAGATAGATACTGTGCAAATAATATATATATAGTCTTATACAGGCTTTGTTTAATTTTGAAAACTGTGAGTTTAATTTCATTTATGTGTAAAATAAAATTCTTATTAGATTTTAAGAACTATGGAAAAAAAAAAGTCAATTTTTACAATGTTAATATATTCTATATATCCACTGATTGCATGTGAAAGCAATTCATTTTATGCTCCAGTAATTCAGAAACACCTGAACTCTTCTCCCGCCACACAACACCTGAAATTTCACAAGACTAAGCATCCCTTTAGGGTAGGGAATGTATTTGCCAATTTCAGCCCAGAGGGGATTGTAACTAGAATTGTAAAGCTCTGATGATAGCTTTATAACGGAAAGCCTGAAATAACCTCAAGTACCACCTCACTGATGTGATTCTATAATGCATAACCAGTCTAATTTGGAACTAAGAGTCAGTTATCAGGGAATACATTTGTAGAGCTAATGTTGTTAACAATTTAATTTTCCTCGTTTCTTGGTTTTGAATTACAGTTTCCTTTCAAATAAAATCCGCTGATGAGACACCTAATGGTTTTCTACTTTAATTTTGCTCTTCTGATTGCTTTTGTAGTTGTCCACATTGTCTTTATGTTTAGCTCCCTGGTGTAGTCCTGGAAATGAAATCATCACACAGATCAAAGTACAGTCCTGATATCCAAAATCTTCCAACTACATTAGCTTCATCATAAATTGATTAGGAAGAGCATTGCACAGGAAATGATTATCAACATGGCTTACATTAAGAATGGAACTAGTGCTCCAAATGTGTTTGTCATTTCTCTAAGTGTATGTAAACACTTGCAGCCCTAACAGTTCCTTCAAAGTGGTTTGAGTCTTTGTAGACACTGCTAGTGTTGCCATGGAGTCTATACTTAGATTTCACAACAAAGCTAAAAATGATTTCCAGATAATAGTTGAGTTATAAAACAGAAAGAAAATGAGAATGAGTAAATAAAATTCCAGACTGCCTGTTATACGATTTAATACCTCTTTCTTCTTTCCATATCTGTTACAGATATAATAGTAATGTTTTGGGGAAGTTTTGGATTTTTTTAGATGAAAAATTATAATTAAGAATTCAGAATGGGAATTATTCTTTCAAGGAAAAGAAATCGTGCTGTACTGCATTATTCTCATTTGTGTAGAAACAATTAGGTCTTTTAATATGTGAATATCTTTAACGCATCTATCTTGAAATTGTGCCTGTGTAGGGAATAAAAGCTTTGTTATTGCTTCATTAGTCTGCATCTAGCAGTTATGTTTCCCAAAGCAATTTGCAGCATCCTCCTTTTACTGTCACATTTAATCATTTTAGAATTTACTTTGGAGATACAATTCCTTATGTGTGAATTTCAGGGTATAAGCCACTACATTCAAAAACACATGTTAAGAGAGCTAACCGGATTCTGGTTAACTTGTCTGGCTGACAAGTGATAGGATCAATGCCACATAATTAATCCATTTTAGAACTGCATAATAAACAGAAGATGACACTTTCACTGCTGGTTGATGTCCTATAAATTCCTGCTCTACTTGAAATGTATTATTAAACTTTTTTTTTGTTGTTTTGTTTAGTTATCGATGTACTGTTATCACTGTATGGTGCTTTAAAGTATGAAACACAATTTATTTAATTTTGTGATTTCTCTTACTAGTGGCTAGCATTCAGAAGCTTCCTGCTGCATCTGTTCTAACTGACATCAATTTCCCCATGAAAGGAAGAAAAGGAATGGTCGATTGGGCACGAAATTCAGAAGACAGGGTTGTCATTCCAAAAAATATCTTCACCCCTATGTCAACAGGTAAAGAAGCATATCAGTACTTTAATTTTGTGTTGACTTTAACAAGGGAACTCAGAATATTTGTCTCATAGGACTACTAGATAATATGGAATTGGTTATTCTATTCCTCTTTAAAAGAGAGACAGTACCCACAGCTTATCCCAGAGAGAGGATGGGGCTTAATTTCAGTATCTTGAACAAAAAGTGCTAAAGAAATCCAAGACACTATACCTATGGTGGTATGAGGTGGCCTGAAGCACAGCTCTGCTGAACCTCCTAATGCTTCTCCATCCTGGAAGACTGGGTCTTTCCAAAAGATGGCCTAACTTTTACCAAAAGTTAGTTACCAAAATTTTGCTCAGCAGGCAAATTACCCCATCTTCAGATCCAATTTACAAATGCCATTGCAGTGCAGATCTGTAGCTGCAGAAAATTTACTTGCTACTCATTAAAAGCTAAAGACAATCTTTGAGGATACTTCATAATAAAGGTAGATGAACTAGCATGGATGTCATTCCATAGTGATGGATTTTTGAAAATGTGATTTTCAGTGTTTAAATCTTTTGATGTATTCCTGACAGTGCTACATCTTTGTGACAGAGTTCCAGGTTATAATTCAAAATGATGATCGTTTATTTAAAATGAAATTTCCACTGGAAAGATAAATGGTATTCAGTTTTTTAGTTTAGTTTTTTTTTTTTAGTTTTTTTTTTCTTTCAGTTTTTGACCAAACCTTGGGAGAGAGAGGTTAAAAAACTTTTTTCCTTACTCTTTTTAGAACTAGATGAATCAACTGTATTTGTACTTGGAGCAGTGCTGTACAAAAATTTAGAACTCATTTTGCCCACTTTGAGGTAAGAAACTCCTTTACCATAAATACTACATTAATGAATCTATTTCAGTATCATAGCTACACTACATGTCAGGATGAAAGCAAACAATCAAATCAATTGTGTAAAGGCAATGACAGATTTTTTTCTACAGTTATTTAATATATGTATATGTACATGTTACATAAAATATGCATATATTTTTGTTTCCTTCATGCTTAGTCATTTGTATGGTGGAAATAGCTTTTTTATTAAATTGTTTTAATTTATATTTTATATATTCTGCATTAAGCTTAAATAAGGAAATGTTCCTTTCAAAGTATGCACACTGACATAAGTTAATGCCACATATAACAGTGCCTCAAACTGTTGTTGATCTGGTCATTACAAGTGATCTAGCAACAGCATAATGCCTTGGTGTACTAAACATCTCTGCACCAGTTCTACAGAGGTCTCTACTAGTAGTTTTCCAAGTACATTTTCAGTATAAGTTGTATTCAGAAGGAACAAGAGAGTTATAGTGAGGATCCATTTCAGAAATAAAACATGCATGTGCCTGTGGTTGGGAGGGCTATGCACATAGATAGGGAAATAGGAAGGTTTCTTGTTTCCCTTTCTCCGTTCTGTACTTGCTGACAGACAATTTGGAAATAAACATTTCCCTCTTTCTCAATTAAGACCATTTCATGGTTCATGACTAGTATCTTATTTCACATGATAGTTGGTCTTCTATTTTTTGATTTTTTTTTACAGTAAAATAAACTGGTGCATATTGCGTCACAATACAATAACTGTTAATGAACTCACAATAGAAAGGATAATAATTAGAAAGCCACTGGATCATCTTTCCTACTCTATTTCACCAAAACTTCATGAGCTGAAACAAAGGATGGAAAAACAAAAGTTTTTTTTGTCAAACTCCATTTGAAGAAAAGAGACTCGGCAAAAGAAAAGAAAAGGAAAAAAAAAGAAGTAAAAAAGAAACAAACCTTCCCAGTAAAGTTGCAATGCACTGTGCAGTGAGGAGCTGCAATGCTGGGGATAGAAATCTGTCTCAGGTAGAGCACAATGTGAACAGTGATGTCTTGGCAGGACACCTGGCAGCCCGGGGAGGGCTGGCGAGAGCCATCTGTGCCTAGGGCATGGAGTAAATGACAGCTCATCCACTTCTGAAATGTCAGTAAGCACTTTCCATTCGCTGTGCCAGTTCCTGAAATTAGCCAGGAGGAAAGTGATGTTTGTGGGAGATTTTCTGTGGGAGAAATCTTCTCCCATATTCAGAGAAACAGAGCCAAAGGCCTATCATATTTAGCCCTTTTTGTCAGACCTTAATGACGATATGCTAAACCTAGGAAAGAATTGAGGTTGCCGTGTACCCTTCAAACCTTTATATTGTAAACCCCAATTGTTAGGATTATAGCACCTCAGTACTTCCCTCCACTTCTATTTATAATGAAATTATACTGAAACTTCTACAGCTTACATCTCATACTTCACTGGAAAGTGTATCATGCTGGATTTCTTCGCCTATGGTGATCATATTCAAAATTTGATCTCATGACCTTAAAATAGTACCTCAAATGCTGTACAGTTCCAAGCAATTCAAACCATTTCAATGTTCATTCAGGCATAAATCTGAATTAGAAAAAAGCTGCAACCATGTTTAGTGCTGACTTTTTTGCACTATTAGACTCTTCAGAAAAATTAAAACTACAATGCAAGTTTTAAAGGAATCTTTATGATGGTTTATCATTTTGCACTCATTCAGAAACATGAACGAGGTGTAGGTTTCCATACAATCCATATGCACATGCCTGGGTTTGGAAAATTTTTATTGCTGTTTGCTTATGTTTTGAAATGAAAAGCTATCATCTGACATTTATTATTATTTATACTAATCTTATTTAATAGTAATAAACATAATTTCATAACCATATTAATGCTAAACATAGTGAAATGCTTCACTGCAGTGGCATTATGTATGAGGCAAAACTGTAAAAATTGAAGGGAGGTAACATCTAGTTTTTATATGATGTGTAAAAGCATGGTAGCTATACACAATGTGAAAATTAAAAACAAACAAAAAACATTTTGGAGACGTATCTCATGTGATACTGCTCTAAATAAAATGATACTTAATTTGTTAATGGTGGGAATAAAGATAAACATAACTATGAATCAAGGTAAATTAAATAACATGGGCTTATGTTTGAGTTCAAGGGACATTTACACCTTGACAATGTGATAAAAGAGGTGATTCCTACTGGCCACAGTTGAAAATCCAGAAAGCTTTATCATTTCCCATGGGACTTTAGTCTCAGTTTTTGCTGGAGTTAGGGTGAAAGTAAAATAAATGTTTAATTATATGAAACCTGTTTATTGTGGTTTTCAGAAGAACAGAGGTGACACATTCCCATACATTCATTAATAATAGCACTACGAAGCTAGAAAGCTTCTTCATTACCAGAAGGAACATTTTTGCTTAAAATAAAACAAAACAAAACAAATCAACAACAACAAAACCTCTCAGAATATTACTATGTATCTTTAGGGGAAAGCTTTCAAAGCACCTAGTCACAGAGTCCCCATCTGGTACATCACAGGTGTTCTGTGAATAAAATGAGGATTTAATTATCTAAGACAGACTATATGATATATTTCATAACCTCAAAAATTAACTGTTTTAGAACATGGACTTAATTTTTCTTGTTTTTATTAGTATAGAGTCTGTTAACAATAAGTCTTGTAAACACAGCGTGAGATGAGAACTTGGCAATTATATTAATCTAAAACTTTCTGAAAAAAAAAGGAATTAATTCAAATGGTATGTGTAAATTATTCAAAGAATTTGTCAGGATTATTTAACACAAAATGCTAAGGAAGAGAACGAAAAAAATACTTTCTTACAAAAAAAAATCCCTCCTTAGAAAAATAGAATAGTTATTTTCTTTCCATGCACAAGTAACTAACTATATCTGATTCTATTCCCTAATATACTTTTCTGTATTGCTCTCTTCTTGTAATGTCAAACAGATATTTTCTTAATATTGAAATATTTAATATTTTGAGCACTATAGACGGCCTATTATTTCCGTATCTCTTGCATCCTTGAACATGTAAATAATATTGTTAGATTCAAAGAAAATTGATTCTCAGTACAATAGTCATTAAAAAATATTATAATTATTCTCCTGGGCACTCTGAAGAAATTCACAGCATATTGCCATACAGTAGGATAGTTTTTAACTTTTCCTTCAACAAATAAGATCAAAGAAATTATCAGTGATTTTGCTGTACTAAGCTTTTTTTGCCTGCCACTTATACAACCACCTTATTTTTCCTGCTCTAATTAACTGAAATGTTCTCTTTCTCCATATGAAACATCATTCCTAACCCTCTCCTTCGGATGCTGTAGAGCCAAAAAAGCCCTTAATCTTCCCTAGGTCAGCCCATGTGCTTTGTTAGAGTGAGGATGGAGTACCTCAAACAGTATATTACTTTGTAGCATTGCTGCTATAGCATCTGTAATTTTTCTGTAATATATACAATAATCACAAATTGAACTAAAATTTCTTTCATGTTGTCTTGAGACAGGAACATGCCTTATTTGTAAATTCATTTTTTCTTAAGCAATGTAGAGTCATTCTTAAAAGAAATGGAAATCTGAATTCATTACATATATAATCAATACGTATACCCTGATATATATCTAAAACAAACAAACAAAAACGAACAAAAAAAAACTACTCAGAATATATACCCTGACAGAAAAACAGCTATCTAAAATAACTCCATTTTATTAATATTGTTATTAATTCAGATCTGAAAAACAAAACAAACAAACAAAAAAACACTAGAGGAGCAGCTCTGGAAATTCTTCCAGTGTTTACTTAATCAAACTTTGTTATCAAGAAGAAGAAGAAGAAGAAGAAGAAGAAGAAGAAGAAGAAGAAGAGGAAGAAGAGGAAGAAGAGGAAGAAGAGGAGGAAGGAGAAGAAGGAGAAGAAGGAGAAAGGATATAAGAATATTGATAATGCATTATAATTACATCAAAACTACCTAGTTTCTTCTTTGATAACATCTTCCTATGGAAATGTCTTTCTGTGAGATTTTACTTTTCTTTCTGTGTGATCGAAGAAAGTGTGTCTGTGTTGAAAACAGCACTATATACAAACGAAATATCATAAGGAACACCAGAAACGGTCAGTCTGAAGAAGCAAGGATCGAAGACGTGAGAATTATGTCATGACGATATGCCTGTACTAACATAACCTTGACAATACTAATTCTGTCCTAGATAGGTAGCTACAAAATATACTAATTCATGTTTAACCTAAAAAGAGATATTGATGAGGAATAAGAGAACTTAAGAGAAAATTATTATTTTGAGTAAACTGTATTATATTATTACTATATATAATATTATATAATTATTATTACATTATTATATAATAATTGTATTATTATTATATGGTGATTATTATACAATTATTGTAATTTGATACAGTTGTATTATATAGAGTATTACACAGTTATTATATGTAGAATATTATAACATGAAACCAAATCTAATCTGACTTATCTGAGGAAAAAAAAAAAAAAGATTGCCTTTGGAAGCATTTCAGTTAGGACAAAACTACAGATTATAGTTTAAAAATATTTAGATGATGAAGTTGCCCACTCATATACCAAATGCAATGATTTTTCAAACATTGGAAATAGGCATTTGTTTTCATGAGAACGGAATCAACAGAACTGTAGGCTCTCCCATTGCACACATCTGACTTTAGTTAAAATTCAGAAAAAGAGGCCAACACAGCACTCTGAAAGAAAAATGACTCTCTCCTATAAAATGTGACTAGTAGGTCTACTTTGAGAAAAGTGAATGATATGCACTCAACCATTGTCAGAATGTCTGTGTCACCAATGTGCCCTTCTAATTAGTAAATCGTATTTTACTGACTGGCATTTCTGCCACCATCATTGCTTGTCAGACTTTATAGTGTCAGTTATGGTACCTAATGAGTGACAGTTTTTACCATTTCTGAACAAATATGTTTTCTCCCTGAATATTTGACAACTAAAGTAATGGAAATTAACCATGAGACTCTTGAATGTTATACCAGCAGCTTCATTTAGCAATATTAAGCTAAAGCTTCCATGTTTATATGTTTGTTGTTTTTTTTCCCCCACAGGAATTTTACAGTTGTTAATTCAAAAATCATCGTTGTTACTATACGACCTGAGCCTAAAACTACGGATTCTTTCCTAGAGATAGAACTAGCTCATCTGTCTAATGTAAGTACAAAGACATACTCTTCCAGGAGTATGTATCAGGTCATGCAAGAGAAAGAAGCAAGATTGATTTAAATATCACATCATAAAACCCAGTAAAACTAATAAATTCAAGCCCAGGAATAGTCTAATGTATTTTGAAGAGAAAATACACTTGTTTCATGTGTGTGTATATGCAAAAGAAAATTAATTTTTGTTCTTTGGGTTTTGAGGTCTTCATTTAAACAGTGATTTGTAAGAAAACTCTTCATTAACTGCTTTGATGGTTAAACTGAAGATGTAGTATTGTGCTGAATGTTTAACCTTTTGTTTCCTGCATAGTCCTTAGAGCTAGATACTGCTTCAGGACTTTTCTTATTTTCTTTCATTATTTTATACTTAAAAGCCAGTTGGTACCTATCCTGTTGTAGCAGACTGAAAAAAAAATGCTCCTGTTCCAATTTAGGTTGTCTCTTATAAGTGTATGAGATTTTTGTGCAATTATTTTTAATTCAGTACTTTTTGTCCTTTAGTTTCATCTTTAAAATGTTTTAAAACTGAAAAGGCATTCTATGTCTAACTAGATATAAATAATAATAAAAAAAAAAAAGTAATAGTTTCTCTACCTGCTCTCAGCAATCCCCCTGCAGCCAAAAGGAGAATAAAATATATATTTTGCATTAAAAAAATTGTCATGTATGTTATTGGGGAAAGTATGTTATATTATAAAGATGGGAGTATTTTATATGAAGGAATAGCAAAGAAACTGTTTATATCACTATGACATAGAGTTTACTTTAAATAAACTCATAAACTCACAATTAGAAGACAGTTACTAGAGCTTTATTACATAATATTGTTTTGCAAAGGACAGTAAAGCTATGATCTTTTTTTATGAACAGTTGCCCAAGGCCTTACATAGTTTCAGTCAGTAGCAAATTTAGACTAGTGTCTCTGGGCAAAGGTATGATGAAATCTCTTTGAACTCTAGATCTTTAATTGCATTTTACTCCAGAGTAGGAGACAGACTGTTTTACCATCAATGCTAAATATGACCCACCATTCAGTTGCCAGAAAAAAAATATATCACAAAGAGCATCTCAGTGAAATTTATTGTAGTCTGCAAGCAGTAAATAAAAAAGGAATAGAGGTGAATATAAGCTGATCTGACTCCTACCTGTAGTACCTCTCAGTAAGATTAGAATTTTATTGATGACAAATTGTGGAAATTTTGCTGCTTTTTTTTTTTTTTTTTTTTTTTTTTGTGGTTCTCTGCTTCTGTTTAGTTTTAGAGTTGTTTTTTTCTTTTTTGAACCTAAGTTACATCATCTATATTAAATACAATCTCAGTCTCTAATATTACTTTTGTACCTATCAGAAGAAGAAAATTTCAGTAAAACTGAAATAGGTATACTCCAAAGTAGATCACAAATTAATCCTATAAAAAGACACTTGTGAAATAAAATATTTGATCTTAAAAGATCATTACTGAGAAGAGTTTAGGGTATTTCTCAATTCTAGATTTTAATTTCTACTATTTTTACAATGATTGTGGAACTAGTACATGGGGTTTAGATAAGGAATATTGGAAATTGATTTCTGTAGTTTGAAATTGGGACAACTACTCACAAAAGTGAAGAGTAGCAGGTAGGAGAAAAATAAGATTGTAGTCACTTATGCTAGATAAGAAGTAAATTCAAACAGCTAAGCAAACAAACAAACAAAAAATAATGCTAGTAAGCTGCATGTCAGTATGAGCATACTGCTAAATCAAACACAAGCTATTGAAACAGGCAGTACACAAGCAAGGCTAGAGTAAAGAAAAGCTGAACCACTGTCCCCATGAGCTGAAATTCTGGAAAATTCTTAAAGAGTGATAGGTTGTTTTGTTTTTTGTTTTGTTTTTAATCCCTTTGAATAACCAATAGAGCAAGCTTTTGCCAAGTTTCAAAATCATGGAAATGAGATGAAACTTCATTGTTACAAAAGGTCAGTTTAGAGACACCTTGCTTTGTCAACCTTTTGGTAAGAGAAAACTAATGAGTATTGTATTAGCTCATGTCTTGACAACACAAAAACAAAATAACTTTGAAAATGTATATCAGAGCCAATTCTTTTGACCTTTTGTTTCTGTTCTTGTCCTATAATTTAATCCAGAGAAGCAGCAAGTATTTGGAACAAATTCTTATTCCTTAGATGTACATAATGCATTTATGTGCAAACTTGATCCACCTAGTAGTTGGATAGGCAGATACACTGACAAAATATTGGTCTAGAAAGTCTGAGAAGGGAAACCAGTTTTACAATTTTAGTTACTTTAAATGTTTAGTGACTTTTCTATTCAAGACATAACCTCCATGATGCGACACTGTTTTTTAAAAAATGAGGCTGTGTATACATAGAAACATTATTTTATAAGTTTGGGTGTTTGTCACCTTTTGTGAGATGAAAACAAGAGTTTATCTAATTAAAACATCACAATGGAAGAAGCTTTGAATGTCACATACAGATATTAAAATAAAACTATTACTGTATTCTTAGAGTTTGAACATTATGTATTAATGACTGAATAATCATGATGTCAATTAAATAGACTAATTATTAAACAGAAAATAAAATCCTGATATTTTCTTTCATCTGCTTTTTTGGAATGTCTCTTCTTATTATTATTTTCATTCTTTTCAAGCCTTTGTTCTTGAAATGCTTTTCACTGTAAAGTAGTTTGTTTTCAAATGAATTTAATAATGAATTTTTAATCAACCTCTAGAGTGTGCCTATATAGGAATATACCCACACATTTGCTCATCCACCTCCCTTTCCACTGACTAAATTACTTTGATAAGAGATTATGAAATAAGATGAACACAGTTACTTAATAAGAGTTAATATCTTTAATTTAAATTTGCATTCAAATATTAATTTATTCAAAATTTATCATCATAGCTTTGTTTTATAACAAAATTAGCCAGTATATTAATAGAAAGAGAGTATTATTTTGGGGGAGGAAGTGTAAATCCTAGTTCCATGTGCTATTTAGAATATAGCATGATATTATGTTTAGCAGATAAATTAAAATAGTTGAGCATAGTGAGAAAGTGAGTTGCAATGCATTATTTAGCAAACATTATTGTTCTCTACATATGAATGTGATGATATTCTCTAAATATGAATGTGATCACATTTCTCCAGTAGTTTGATCAAAGAGATCCTGAAGTCATCTTTTAAAAAACTGCACAATTCAAACAAAAGCTCTATTTGCTCCAGATAGAATACGAACTCTCACCTTCTGCCGGCACTGAATTTTACTCCAGGGACTCTAAAGTAACAAGCCAGCAGTAGCATAGAACATCAAGTTTTCAATAAAACTGAAAACCCTGGCTACAAAACACTGCTGGCATTGTTCGGCATAGCTGTCAAAGTTGCCAATCACATCTCAAAAGTTCAGCTTTATATGCCAGGCAGAGATATATATGCATACACACTCTCATACATATGTCTATTTTTGATATATCCAAGTTCTGTTCTGAAGTGTATAAATCAATACTGCAGCAGTCATAAACGTTAATGGACACGGTAGCTGGTTCCTTAGCTTCAGCTAAGTAATTAACTGGCAAGAGCTGTGATGAAAGATCACTGCCTTAGCAGAAAAGGGTGGCTGATGGAGGTAGCTCAAAAACAGAGGTATGAGACGTTGCCAGGAAGTCAGACCCAGAAGAAGCATGTAAAAGAGAGTAGAAGATTAAGAGTGAAGAAAATAGGAAGACAGGCTCCTTGTGGTCCTTGCAGTGCTTGAAGGATATTTGATCAGAGTATCAAGAAAGGAAGAAGTTCTGAGAGGCTGTTTTGCCCTTGCAAACTTCCGTGGCTAGCAAGTACTCGTAGAAGAACCTCTTAAAGAACAGTCGTAATATTTATCCTGTTTTCCACGGTTCTGTTTAATAACTGCAATAGCAAAACATACTTTTCTTTTTTTATATATTTGAATACATTTCAGAATACAAGCAGAGTGAAGCGTATGAATTGATAGCAGCAAAGTTTGCATTTTATTATGTAATATTTCCCTCTGTTTTTCAGATGTTTTCATAATGGACTTCCCTTTTGCTCTCATTTTTTTCTGAAAGTATTTTTGTATTATTTATACATACATTTACCTAGCATAAACTATATGGTACCTGCTGCTGGGCCTCAGGCCTCACTTCTCAAAAATGCAGTTTATTATTACTACAGTTTAGTTATAATAGCACTTGTAAAAATATACTTATAGCTCTATCAAATTGCAAATAGAATTTCTTCACTCAGGATACAAATTAATGATCTTAAAATAAAATAAAATAAAATAAAATAAAATAAAATAAAATAAAAATATTAATTCTGCATGATCATTTCATTTTTTCTTAATTCTTATTCTTCTGTATTCTTTTCTGTCAAAGTATCTGAAAGCTTTTAGCTAATGATCAGGACCTGGTGTCTGAATCTTAACGTATCTGCTATTTGGTGTTTTGTCCTGTGTCCTCCTTCCCCCTCCTCTTCTTTATATTATAAATACTTCAGGGAATGGAACAAATTTTATTTATGTTTCTACAGTAATATGTTAATGTATAGTGCCATAAGTATATGCTGGTTTTATATACTGTACTCATAAAATTCAATGCAGTCAACAAAATACTGAAGTAGAGGATGAAAATTTCCCTAAAATACCTCTGATAGAGATATCTTCAGAAGGACCTTTTTCATCTTTGATGAAGAGTTGAATTTAAATATTTAATAAATTTTAACTTCACAGTTAAAACTTGTCATGTTATTTTACTAGAAATAATATACTTTTCAGAATAAAATAGTGAGGTATGCTTTGTCTGTAAAACTCTACTTTTACTGTACCAACACTCTTCATGAGAGAACTACATTAGCATTGACATAAGAAAATATCATAATCCATCTGTTTCTTGAAATCACTTGTGATTTTATTAAACATATATTTTTCTGTATTGTTTATCTATATAGTTCTGACTTCTGGGAATAACTAATGTTTATGATGAACAGGAATATAATTTTGTGGGTTTTAGCTAGTTAAGAACTTCTAAATCAATTCGGGTTTTGATAAAGGAAGATTTACAGGATTAAGGACAAAACTTGAAGTTTAATTTTGTCTCAACTCTTCATAGGCAGCAAAATAAACATTAGTAATTAAAGACAATTCCGTTTCCTAAAACATTACCCACAGCTTAATGATGTGTAATAAACCTAGATTCCCATCCTGTTCTACATCAATTCGAAAATGTACCACTGACTTCAAAGGGATTTGAACTGGCATTCCGGTAAAGTTCAAGGAAAAATAAAAAGTTGGAGCAAAATGCTCTGCTGATTTAGGCCCCAAGTGACAAGTGAACTTGGGTATTGAATGTGAAGTTCCAGACTCTAGACATAGTACTTTTGAAGTCATTACTGTTTCAACATCCATGTCCCCCAGAGACCTAAAGTTCTGCTTCTAAACACAGCAACGATCATTCAAGTTGTCTTTTAACAGGTTAACTCTCATCTCATATTTCAGTTCAACTGGGATATACCAAATGGACAACTTAATGCTTACCTTACCTAACAGACAATACAGCAGATATTCTGAGGTTCAAGTGCTTTTTAGAACTCCAAAAGAATTAAGTGAACTAACTGAAACCAGGACAACCTTTCACAATTCCAGTGACATCAATTCGTCAGAACAGAAGTGTGATCTTGCAGGAGATCCAAATAAATGTTTAGGTCAAGCATGTTTTCTTGTATACCAGTAACTAATGGGTTTGTCTGTTTGCTTTTCAGGGCACATTGAATCCATACTGTGTGCTGTGGGACGATTCAAGAACGTAAGTGACAGATGTTTGCTTATATTACTATGGCTCAAATATTATATAGTGCCTAGCAATATTTAAGTACACAATCAGTAAACAGGTTGGGATGAGAGCAGGGAAAATGAACCTTTCTCAGATTGCAAGTACTTGATTCTCCTGTCATATGGCTTCCTTTCTGCAGCTATGTAAATTGAAGTAATACAATATCTCACCAGAAACAGATTACTCACATAGTAATTTCAATCTGCCCTTTCAAGATTAAAATGAGAGTGTCTGAGAACCATAGTTCTGTGCTATGGTAGTCGCTGAGCAACAGGAAAGTGGGTAACTGATCAGACAGGTAACTAAAGAATGTTCTCATTTCTGTTACTGCAGGGAGAAATTTTCAATTTTTCATTTTCAAGTGTGATACCCACAGCAATCTTCATTTTAGTTGGTGCAAATTTTCATTTTTCATTTCATAAAATATCTTGTAAACTAAATAATGAAAGCTTCCTTGCAGTCTTCTGCTACTTTTTTCAGTGTGTGCCTCTTTCATAGCAAAACAGAAAACATTACTATAAAGAAGTAGAGCAGTAAAATCAGTGTAGTTCAGGGGAAAAAAATCCAAATTTACACAGTTGTAGTTTCCTGCATTATTCTTTCACTGCAAATCTCCCATTAAAGGCAAGGTAAACTTTGCCTAAATACAGATTAAGTGTTTCATAAAAGGATACTTATGTGATTGCCATAATAATTTTTGAAAGATAATGTTGTTTTTCTTGCCCAGGTATATTATATACGTCTCATTCTACAGAACCTTTTACATTGTTAGAAGTTGTAAGCCTGTGACTTTGTGAGTGGTTTTATCCTTCAGACTAGGTTTAAATCAGTACACTTATGACTTGCCAACAGTGCAATAGTACAGAAATAAGAAACTTTGGACGTGGAAATAATTTCAAATACAAGTAGTACTATGGTCTATGACAATAAAAAAGAATCATAACACAGTTATTTACCAGCAATATTGTAATGTTCCACTTCTGTATGGAAAGAAAAAAAAAAAAAAAAAAGAACAGGAATTTGAACATGTTCTTTGTTTCCTCTCTACAATGTTTTGATTTCACAGTGCTTTATTTTTTTTATTTTTATTTTTTACATGTGTTGCTTTAAGCACTGTATGAGAACACAGTGTAGAGCACACGCTTCAGTTTCACTGCTCCAGTGCAAAATATTAAAGGCATATTTCCATGGGATTAGATTATGGGAAAAAAAAAAAAAAAAAAAAAGTATGTTGTGTATTTTGATTGTGATTAAAAGATTACATGGAGGAATTTGGGATGAATGTGTGGAACAACCACAAACAAATGCTGTGTCTTCTGATCTTGCCATTTGTTTTGCATTAATTGTCTTATTATTGTTTATAGACATGTTTAATGCTACACATATGTACTGTTTTCAATATGCTTCAGAACCTGAAAAAGAAAATTAAACATCTCAAATTTACATAAAGTAGTCAGATTTTGAGAGAGAATCTTATGCTTTTGTATGCTGAATTCTTCACTCAGAGGGTGGTGAGGCCCTGGCACAGGTTGCCCAGAAAAGTTGTGGATGCCCCATCCCAGGAGGTGTTCAAGGCCAGGTTGTTTGGGGCTTTGAGCAACATGATCTAGTGGGAGGTGTCCCTGCACAATGCGGGGGGTGTCATTAGATGATCTTAAAGGTCCCTTCCAACCCAAACCATGCTATGATTCTATGAAGGTTATATTTTCTAGTCATATTATTTAATAGTAGCTATTGCAGATGTTCAAATATTTCATGTATTAAAGGTATTCTTGGAGATGTATCTGTTATGAAAAGTGATAAGAACCATCAAATATTCACAATAAGACATGATGTATCAGTAAGTTCTGAATGGACACCACTGGCATATGTTTTACACATGCATATGTGTTATTTTATGAGCATACCTGGGGAAATAGCAAGACCAAAATTCTACTTTTTTTTTCCATCTCTTGGTAAAAGGTTCATAATGTTAGCCATCAGAGCATTAGATGATTCATAACTTTATTTTTGTAAATTTTATTGTTGTTGTTCTGTAACATTGTACTTGTATTTACTCCAGAATATTTCAGAATATTTATTCTGACACCATGAGTTTTAAATTACCCTGAAAGCTCCATAATCTTGAACAGGTTCCTATCATTCAGGAATCTTAAAAAGCAAATATGTAGAGGACTATACAGCTAGCCCTGTGGCTTGTTTTGCTCTTATTTTTTCCATTTTTTTCTAAAGCCTCAGGAATTATCCACTCTCAGCAGCAGGCAACTGGATTTGATGGATTAATAGCCATCATGCTATTAATCCATGTTGCAAATCCCAAAGATCTGTACTGTGCTTGTGCCCTTCCAAACCAGGTGATTTTTGCATAACCGGAATTTGGCAAACATTTTGGAAATAACCCAACAACAACAATAACAACAACAACAACAAAAAGTAGTCTACTTTTAGTTGAAGGTACTTAACTAATCAGTAACTATGCTTTTTCTTTTTTTTTTTTTAATTAAATGCTTTTCAGATGAAAAGTATATTTTTTTTATTGGCAAATGGTTTTTGCCACTTTTTTAACCTCTATGTCTTTATCTGCACAATCTGCAAGCCTGAACATGAGCCAGCACTGTGTCCACGTGGCCAAGAAGGCCAACAGCATCCTGGATTGTATCAGCAGTAGTGTAGCCTGCAGGACCAGGGAGGTGATCGTCCCCCTGTACTCTGCTCTGGTGAGGCTGCACCTCGAGTACTGTGTTCAGTTTGGGGCCCCTCACTACAAGAAGGACATCGAGGCCTTGGAGCGTTTCCAGAGAAGGGCCATGGAGCTGATGAAGGGCCTGGAACACAAGTCTTGTGAGGAGTGGCTGAGGGAACTGGGGTTGTTTAGTCTGAGGAAGAGGAGGCTCAGGGGAGACCTTATTGCTCTCTACAGCTACCTGAAAGGAAGGTGTTGGGAGCTGGGGGTCAGCCTCTTCTCGCAGATAACTAGTGATAGGACTAGAGGGAATGGCTTCAAGTTGTACTAGGGGAGGTTCAGGTTGGAAATGAGGAGACATTTTATTCTCAGAAAGAGCAGTCAGGCACTGGAACGGGTTGCCCAGGGAGGTGGTGGAGTCACTGTCCCTGGGGGTGTTCAAGGAAAGATTGGACGTGGTGCTTAGGGACGTGGTTTATAGTGGGTCACATTGGTGGTAGGTGGATGGTTGGATCATATGATCTTGGAAGTCTTTTCCAACCTTAATGATTCTATGATTCTATAATTCTATTATTTGTTAGTTCAATTCTTCTCCAACAGCAGGGGAAGTTTTGTGTACCTGAGGTTTGGTCATGCTTCACAGGAGACTGGTTAGTGATTAACAGTTCCTTATTATCCACCCTTGAACAGAGTTCTGGACCTGTGAGCTTTTTGGTCACACCATATCTTCAAATCTATTCTACTGACATTGCTATGTGTGACTATGTGGTCACCTGAACTTTGGCAAAATCAGTGTTAGTCCATTCTTTTTATGAAATTGAGTGATTTTCCCTGATATGATATTTTATAAAGTTTTCCACTTATTAAGCTTGTGCCTGTCCGCAGGCAGCTAGACGAATATGTGTACAATATTGATACTGGGCAACTAAAGAATGCATCTTATGTCATGTGTTATAAAGAATAATTTCAAATCCAGTAATTCATTGTGTTGCTTCAGTTTACTTTCCCCAGATATATAACGCTGTTATGTCTGTGTTGGATTGCAAACAGTCTGTTTGTGAGGCCTTGTGTTTTCTCTAGTATTGCACCTTCCCTACATGAAGCTAGTAGCATCAGTGCTATGAAAGGTGGTGGTTTTGTGGTTTTGTTTTGTTTTGCTTTGTTTTTCCATGGAAATCTGAGTGATATTTCTTCCATTCATTTCAGACAATGTCCTTCTACATGTTGTCCTTTAATAAAGTTGTAAGATACTGAATGCTTTTCCTTTCAGTGCATGGGAAAAATATGTGGGATATTAGTAACTGACATTCAGAGGAGAAAAAAATTAGTTCCTTAAACCAAGAAAAACAATCAGGAAAGAATTGTACCTTTTGTGGTTTGTGTTGTCTGGCATGAAACCTGTCTGGCATCTCTGTGGTCAGGAACTGCTTACGATAAATTCATTCCAGTCTGTCAGACCACAAAGAGAAAGAAAGGAAGCTGGACAGGTACGAGGGCTGTATTTTTGGTTTTATCTTACAACCAAAGTTCTGAAAGTTTTTCTCCTTTTCCTCCTACCTCTCTGGAAAAGAAAAGAAGGGAGAGGGAGGAAGCAGAGAGTCACAAACAGCCAGGAACCCAATGGCTCGGGGCCTCCTCACCCGGGAGCCTCAGGGACCAGCCTTGCAGTTCTTTACAGAAGTTTCTTGAGGAGTATGAAGCACAGTTTTCAGCCTCACAGGAGCAGCCCATGCCCCCTGAGCTGTTGTTTCCTCTGTAGTGTGTTACTCGCAGCCTCTTTTGCTGGAACTCTGCCATGTTGTTTAGCAGAACATTCATGGGCTGGGGAGCTGAGTACCAGCACCTCTATATTTAATTTTACCACTCTTTCCATGCTTTTGTCACCATGCTGCACCTAAATCTTAGCCATATCACTGTCAGTGTTCTTTTCCTAGTGTTGTTTTACTTCATGTAAGTCTGGGCAAGGTTGTGTAAACCCAGGGGTTCAAAGAATCCTTATATGCATACATAAATTTCCATTTTAATAATGCCATTTTGTGTGGCAGTTTTGTAGGCTCTATGAATAGCTCTCTTGAATGCCTTCTGTGATGCATGAATCTGTGACCATAACATGTGAAGCCTTAGGACCTATGAAAGTTTGGCCTGGTAAATTTGGTCATTTGTCTTAGTGGATCCAGCCTTTGGATTCGAGACCCAGAGTGCAGAGTCCACAACACAGTAAGAAGCTGGAAGCTTGATGCCACAGTACTGAGCACTACAAACATCACACACAACACTCGGCTAGCACCATGTGCCATGGGGGTGTGGAAGATGGAATGGACTCATGGGTCACTAGAATGAGGTGACATGATCGCTATGATTAGCAGTGATCACTAACCCATTATCAAAACAATGCAGCTGGTTTGTTCTTTTAGAAGCATGTTAGGCATAATGCAGGCACATGTGCTGTCTGCGGGAAAGTATCAGTTGTTGCTGTTGCACTCCACAGCTGTATGTGGTGCAACATAACATCTCACAGCACTGAGTAAATAAAGGGCTTTTAGGATTCTGGGGCTCTTTTCTGCCAGTTGCTGCAGAAGGATGTTATAACAGTATGACAGCCTTTTATTTGTCCATATGTGTGCTTATAGCAGTTTGTGCCTGATGAATATACAGTTGGCAGTAATACAATGCAATGAGCTGAAAATTTTAATACTACAAGGATTTTGACCTCATTCAGTCTTAGTTTAGGGACAGTGGAAGGTCTGGTCTACTCTTTTTTTTTTTTTCCCCACTTCCATACAGATTTACAGTGATGGTAGTTTACATTTTCTACCCTGAAGTGATGTGAAACCACAAATACATACGTGTGAAATTATAGATTCTATAAATTCATATAAATTTAGGAATTCACTCCGGAATTATAACATCCCTCCTTAATAAGAGAGTTTTTTTTTTTTTTAAAAAAAAAAGGTAATTACTTTTTTTAAAATTATCCCCTAAAGCTTTTTCATCATTTTCTCCCATCGTCCCTGGATAGATTTTGTTACAATTGTGGAGAAATAATCCACAAAGGAATTTGTTCAATGCAGATATAGAAGAGTTTACCAGTTAATTGTGATTTTCTTACAGATTTGCTTATAGGGCAGAATGTGGCTCAGTTGTAACACATAAGCTTGCATGCATGCCGACAAAATAAATTTTGCATATAGTAGTCCCATGATAAAATTGACAGGGAAAACAAATTTCCTTTGTCCCTCTTCTCTCCACTATGTTTTTTAAACCAACCATGATAGATTATTGCAGTTATTCTTTGTTTGGCCTTGCAAGCCTTTGAAAATATGTTTAAGATGACTCTATATAGCTTAGGTCAAAATGTCTGAAGCTAATAATCTAATAATTAGAATATCCCCAGAAATCAGAATTCACTTCTGGAAATATGAACAGTAGCCTCTCCTTACTCCTGACTGCTGCTTTGCAGTCATAGCATGATGGTAACCAGGAAGATATGGAGAAAATAATAGATTTTTCTATAATTTGAATAAAAATCTAATCAGAGTAATTTATGTAAATATAGTTTGGCCATGCATACTAGCTGGGGCTTTGCTTGTTCCATCAACTTCAGTCAGACTTGTCTGTCCAGCTTTTCAGTCAGACAATTTGTATTTCCAAGGCAGAAAATCTCCTTTACAAGTTAGTTTCTATCCTTATGTTTGTGAAATGTAATGCAAGAATTAATGAACTTATTCATATAAAAGGTAAATGCATCCTGAAGTACTCACTTTCATGAAGAACTATACATAATGGGACTTGTGTAGTAGCAAGCTACATAATCATCTGTTTCTGAACATACAGAATTCTGAGCATACAGAATTGAAAGACTACAGAATCATATTCTTTGGAGATAACTTTTTTCATTAAAACAATACAGAATGAGAAACCTGACACAAACTCCCTTGCAGACAACTAAAAGGCTTTGACAGATTTGAATCAGATTAGATCAGGTGGCAAACCACTTATCAAGCCATATAAGACCTCAATTAAAACAAATTTAAATTTACAGACTGGTAAGATTATATTGGAATGCAGGAATACTTAATCCTGAAATAGGTAGGTATCATACAATATAAAATGGAGTGTCTCTATGTTGAAGAAGAGTCAGCTGAAAATTTTCTTAAGTCATATAAAAAATGAATCAGAATATACAGGAGGAATTTATAATTTAGTTCTCTTTTATAACACTGCTTTTCACTAACACCTACACTGCCATGAACAGAGCTTACATGACCTGCTGAGATTTATAGCAAAAAAAGGAAATTAAATTAATTCTTCCTAATAAGTTCACTTTCTTTTTAATTTTTATCGTGATTAATCAACTCCATTTGTTGAGAACTTAATTGCTATTTATTGCCTTTATGTAAATGCAGATTTCCAGAAACTAAAAATAGTGCTTTCCTGCAATAGCAAGCAACTATGATTCTAAAATGTGAATAAAAAGAACCAGGGCTTGTATTTTCATAATCGATTTTAAATTGGTGTAAGGGCAGAAAAATAATTAAGCAGTCTGAATAAAGTTTAGAACAGAAAATATATTGGTCAATTTGTTTTTTTTTTGTCTATGTTTCCATAAAAAATAATGGATGTTACCAGGTTAAATAAAATGTGGTTGTTGTTTTCCCTGTTGATACCTCACCACTGAATATAGCACATGGGATCTGTGAATCCAGCGGGGTGCTAGACTTGGACTGATTCTTATACGGGAAAACAGTATTCACCAAATCCAATACAGCTTCCAAAAGTACAAGATAGGAAAATTAAAGCTGAGAAAGTTTCTCAACCTTTCTCATTTACACCATGTTCATCATGTATAGCTGTTAAAGCATTTTACTACAGAGGCTGGTATTGCCCTCCCTGGTTTACAGATGGGGGAAACCAGGGCAAGGTTGTTTGTCCAAGATCATCCATCAAACCAGGTAGAGGTCGAGCTCCAAACTCCTTAGCCCGCCCTAATTGAGAGAGTTCTCTATCTATTCTCAAAGCTGATATCATTTCCCTGCCATGATGCAGAACTCTAAAGGTTAAATACCTTTATAATGATATTTCTGATTTTTTCTTGTTCATTTTGATGAGCTCATGACTGCTGCCTGTCCTGGAGAATTTAGTTCTTTTATCTGATGGAGGTAGAGCAGTAGAACTAAAGGTCTTTGTATTATGCCATACTTAAACAAAAATAAAATCTACTTGAATGACCCAAGAAGATGAAAAATCTGAGGAATATTGCATATCCATGTGAAAAAGCACTGTGCCTGTCTGCCATTCTCTCCTACCTCTTTCACAGTAGGACTGGAGATCATGTGCATAAATTTCTTATAAGTAAATAGTACGCTTTACAGTTTTCCACAGACATATATTCATTAATTTTAAACTTATTTGCAGTCAACACAACAAAGAGAGAACATCAGCTGGTATAAGTACGCCTACTTTTACTAATATGAAAAGAATATAACACAAGGCATTTTTAAGCATTTGCAGAGTATAGGGTTGTTTGTCTTTCCTTCCAAATGCATGGATCTAAGTCTGATTGACATCTCATGAAATCATATTCTCTCTGATAAATCAAGCATCATGTAATTCATCCAAAGAAGAACAGTGTTTGCATGGCAAAGTGATCTTAAATGTTTGGAATACACAAAGAAGTGTTTTGAAATGCACCTTAGAGTGTGTCTCCCATTTGTTCTTGGACTGTCAGTGCTAAAATTGTCTCTGGCTGGTAAAACTGTAAAACTCCATCAAAAAGTGTCAAGCACATGTCCAGTTAAAATCTGCGCTTATCCAAGCTGTCACAAGTATACATCTTCCATGCTGTATCAGCATCTCACTGATACGGGTATCTGAATATGCAATTAACCCTATGTTAAATCTCTGTGCCATAGTTGAGCAACACAAGCAGATTCAGTTAAATCTCTTCCTGGAGCAGTCACTAGAGGGAAGCAAAGACCTGCACGTGCCTATTCATGACGTCAATCAATGTCTTTATGGCCTCACTGACAAAATTTGGTCAGTATTCAATGCAAAATTTTGGAAATGACCTATTTGGTGGAAAGCCACCCCTAGGAAAAGAGAGAGAGAGAGAGAATACATTTCTGTGTGATTGAGCTTCAGATGCCACTGTCATTAAAAAAAATACAGCTATTTGCATGAATGATATTTTGAGAATTTGAGTCTAGAAAAGAAGCTTAATGCAGTGTGGATAAGCACGGTGGGCTTATGCCTTTTCTTCTTTGAAGCACCTCAATATTCAGAAAAATGCATTGTAATGTTTGTAGCATGTTAGCTGTGCATTTCATCATTTATGTGTGGCAAAACCTAACATAAAATATACCTATTTCTTGATGTGTTTTTGTTGATTCTCCCTTAGTTATGAATGCTTCCATTCCATAGTCTCTTGTCTGTGGTGCTCTGAATTTCATCCTGCATCAACAGCTCTGTGTACACTGAATATACAGATCAAGAGAACATCAAGTCATTAAATGAGTAGTTCATCATGCTCTCCATTTCTGCACAGAGAAGGCACAAAATGTGTATGAACTTACATTTGTCATTCATTTTATCAGGGGTTATATGGAGATTAGGTTTACAGTACATTTGTATTGCTACTGTATTTAATTGATCCCTGTCCTGATTCCTGAGACTACAACTCAATTACCACTCTCATATAAGCTGAGCTGGTTGAATTCCTTTAAAACAGAAACAGTAGAGGCCAACATTACACTTTCTGACATTTGATTAAAGCAATATATCTGGTATAAATTGCATTTTGCCATAAAATTGAAAGGCCCAGAAATAAGTTTAAAATATTTTAAATATTTTTTATCAGTTAAAGTTCTAAATATTTTAAAGATATTAAGGACAATTTTTGTACTACTTACCATTTAATATGAATAGAATAACTTTTGTTAATCTTAAGGTATAATGGATGGCTAGACCTTAATAAGAATAATACAAATGTATATCAGGATTTAAACAAGTTTAAATGGATGGTAATAAGCTACCTCCAAGTAGCTCCAAGCAAAGTAATTTCATGAAAAAAATTGTTGTTTTGAATAGCTGCTAAATTATGGCTGAATAGATTTTTAGCTGAAAGCATGGTGTATTTGTGATGTTTTTTTAATGTTACCATCATCTTCTCTGATAATGTTGAGTTAGAGAGATTTCTTGCATAGCTAGTTAACTAAATGTAATATACATATGCAATCAAGTGTATGTGCTGTGGATAACATCCTGCAATCCATGCTATTATTCTAAACATCGGATAATATAATATAATTCTAAATTTCACAGGCTATGCTTGTGATTCCCAATGCTACATGTTATCCTAATGATGTAATTTCTGGTGGTTGTCTTCTCCCATCCATCTCCCCGTAACTCTCTGGAAGCAGAGCAAAATGTTTATCCTTTAAATTAAAGAATTATCTTTGCATATATCAAAAATGAATTAAAATGTCATCACATTGCTATCTGTTCATTCTTTAACAGAAGTACATTCCTCATGTCAAGTTTATCAATAGATCCATTGAAGGTCTAGGACTAAACAGCATGCTGGACTGAGACCCTAGAGCCAGTCACTCCACAGTTATAGGCACAAATCCAGGATTTATTTCAGTTCAAATAGCAATAATTAAGGGATTGCACACAGTGACATATAGCAACGCACAACCAGGAAAACGTAATCACTCCTTATAATGATTTGATTGTGGGTTTATCCTGTAAAGAGTACATTGTTTTGACCAAACTTAAAACTAAATCCTTTAGGTTTATACTACATAAGTGCAATTTTGACTGCAATATAGGTATATTTGATGCCTTTTTTAAATGTCAGTGAGTACTTAATTTTCATTTTATTCACAAAAAGAAGCTATGGTTTTGATATTGAAATACCTTAACATGTAAATATGTCAAATATCAGATAATGCAAACCAGAAACTTTTCCTTAAAACCAAAAAGAAAGATTTTACACGAACAACTTCTGATTGCATTACAGCTCATACAGGAGTTCTAAAATGAGAGATATAGTCATATAGTCAGCAATATTCAGGAGATGGTTTAATCTCTTTTTGAGCAGATTATACTCAAGAAATTGTAGCATATATAGGAAAAATTCAATACTATCTTTCTTTTCTGTAATGCCCATCACTCATTCTTCCCCTCCCTTCTCTCTTTTTTCTTTTAAGTAGACAGTCAAGCAATATCATTTTAGCTCTATCAATTGTGTGTGTACTCACACAGGTACTTTATTGTTTCATATACACACAGAGATTAAAACCTTCAAGGAAAAAAGCTTATGAAATGTATTTACACCCCCTTACAGGAAGTAGCACAGAAAACAAGAAATGTCATTTTTTTTATTCTACTACACAGCAAGGCATGAGAATAATATGCATTTAGCTGATATTAGATTCTACATGCTTTTAATGTTATTTATATTAGACAACAGGTGAAACAATGCACCTTAATGTGAATTACATTATATTTTTTTCATTGTAAATGCAGGAGAAAAACAATGCTAAGTTTACCAAAAATGTATGTTTATATGTGTATATATATATGTATATCCTTATTTATTTTCCTTGTACATTTGACTGATTGATATGTGATTTATTTTTGTTTTTCATCAGAAGCAGACCATTATCATCTTGTATTTTTTCAGTTGATTTACATAAGAAAAATCTGACACAACCTTTTTTTTTCCTCTGAGGTTAATCCATTATATAGAAAAAAAATCATCTGGGTCAAGGAGATGCCTAATTATCATAGTGAATCAGTATTTCAACCAACGTTATAGCACAAGGTGCTCTTAGGAGATCCACAATCCTATAACCTAGCCACTAGAATTACACACCTTTCTGTGATCTGGAAAATATATAGCACTCATAAAAGACCTCACATCTTTGCTTCACTCTTACCTTCCTGAAAAAATATTACTATATCTTCTGTGTCATTTTCTGGAACCACAAACGACTAGTGTGTAGGTGCATGATTATTGATCATACAGGTTGAAATCCTAGACAAAAAAGGGTCACTATTGCATCACTTAATCTCAGGAGTACAAACTTGCTGCTTGTTCAGATATTTGTGGGGAAGAACCAGCGAGGACAGAGAGTGAGGTGAGAAGGTATTTTCTATAACACATTCTGGTGTGTATGGAGTTCCAATATATACTGAGCATGCTATTTTAGAGATACTCTTCTTTCACAACCTCTCTTTGTTGCTGCCAGCTCCAACTGTTATCCAAATGTCATTTTATGACCTATATAAACATTTTCCATTCTACCTTGTCTAGACCTATACATTTGCGGTTTATTTTGATTAATGCAAACATTTCTGAGAAAACACACAAAAATAATGGAACACTCAGGTCAGTGTTTTGGGGATGTGAATAAGTTTCTGATATTATTTTCAGTTGATTTTGAAGTATAGGTCATCGCTATCCAACTTCACAGCTTGTTTTTTTAATACTTCCCCTTCTGTATTTGTTTGTTTGTTTGTTTAATTTTCTTTAAGAGGAGACATTTCCAAATGCAAGCTGATACAATTGTGAAAATGATATCTTGCTGAAAAGAGGATTTCATATATTTGACAATTTTTGTTTTTTTTTTAACAGCATCGTATCTTGTGTGGTCTTAAGCAGTTCTGTTTTTCAGATTTCAATTCCTGTCACAAAAATAAATAAATAAATAAATAAAATAAAGCACATATCAGTTATCACTTCATACAGGCAAAGAATCAGTCAGGCTAAATATTCTGCCTATATGGTTTCTCTGCTGTATTTTCTTAATAATGGGGAGGTCTGAAATTTATGAAGCAGAAAATCTAGTCTGATTCTGCTTGGTGACGTAAATAAGGAAGACAAATTTCTCATTATGTATTGATAACAATTGTATTTCAGCACTTTTGCCTCTTAAATCAGTTCCTAAAGACTAGAAGCCCAGAAATAACCTTTCAACTGTCTATTCTTCTTAATTTAAGTGGATAAGGTTTTCAAAAACTTAAAAGCTAGAACTGAATGGTTCACATCATACTCCCTTTTCCCCAGCCCAATGATCTGGCACCTTTATTTACTCATGTATTGAAATTAATTTAACAAGACAGATAGCACTAACGCATACAAAGTAGAGCCCATTTAGGTGCAAACATCCTGTTTTCAGGGATTATTTGTGTCAGCAGACAGCACCACATAGCAAGAAAACTAATTAACAATAAAACATTATCAGAAGCATTATAACAAGACTTTCATGAATTGTGCCTTATAAATATTCAGAAATTGTTTTCCTGTACCGTGCACTGAATAATTGCATGTGCTATCAATTTTGGGTTTTGCTTCTTCTCTGTTCTCCCTTAAACCTCATATTTTGGTTTCTTCTTCAATATGCTGTATAGCACATCAATTCTGCTCATCATAATATTTTTTTTTCTTACATTTTATGCATTCTTTCCAGAAAGATGTGTAAAAGTAATGAAATTCTAGTTTGAGGGATATTTTGCCCTTTACAATAATGTAGTCAGTGAAATATGTGGAAACTCCCAAATTGTTACTTGATAGGTAAAAAGGCAAAGAGTGACATAAGGATATTATTTATTTCCAGAAAAAAAAATAAGCTTTTATGTTTACTAAATAATTCAACATTTACTTATTTTGCTCTTGTGCATACATTTAATTAACTTAGAAATATACACCTAAAGTTAATTTCGATTTTGTGGTTTTAGTACTTTAGACTATGTGCTTTTTTCTTCAATCTTTTCTGGTATTTACATAAAAAGTAATTTTTAAATACCCAAGTTAATATACTTTGTGTTTTCAACTTACTCTACAGCTGGGTGAAAATGCTAGAATTTTTACAAACTATGTCAATGACTGTTGTCATATATTTCTTCATCTATGAGAAATGCAGATTACCCCTTATTGCTAATTTTTGGTGGAAAAATGCATAACAAACCCCTAATATAGCAAAACGCTATATAGTATGTACTCAATTATATAAGTAGCTTCATTATCTTCAGTCTATGTGAGGTTAGCTTGATATCTGCACGTTAAATGATCATGTCTGTCAAATTATTGGCACTGGTTGTCTCCCATAATTTAAGTTCCTGCTTTGCTGAACTGAAAGTCTCTTTCTTATTTATTTCTTAAAAGAAAACTTCAGTAGGTGGTTAAAAAGGTCACAATATAACCATAGGTAAAGTCTAAAAGAAAAAAATGTATATTTAATACCAAGAGTATTCCTGTTTTAAAAAACATTTCAAGTAAGGATAGAGAACAGTGATACCATGCAAAGTCTTGGGAATCTAAACCGGTATAAGCAGTCCTATATATGGCTATAAAGAAATAGTTTAATTTTGGATGTTGTTATAGCTGATCTGCTTTGGAAGGGAAAACAAAAACAAACAAACAAACAAAAAGTCTTACTGTCCATCAGGCTTTATTTGTTGTTTTACTTGTACACTTCCTTCCTCAGGAAGGCTTCAGAAGAGCCATATAGAAGCCTTTGAACAAAACACAAATTCATCAACAGATACAATGGAGAATTTAACACACTAAAAGCCCATGCTCAAATAAAGTAACTACAAGTCCAGTACTTTCTGAAACAGCATCAGAATGGCATTATAGTTTCATATTTTCTTTCAGTGATTTCCATTTAACTTTTGATGGGTTTATGAGTAAAAACAAACAACAAGTAGACTATTTTAACTGCTATAAAAGCTCAGCCAGAAAACTGAAAGTCAAGCTGTGTCCTTTTGGCCTAATAGCAATTCTTGTAGCTGGAGTGAACTGCTAATACTGAAGATGTACCAGAGCTGTGCACCATAAATTCATTCCTCATCTCCTCAAGTTGTGCATTTTCTCTAATTCATTCTCCTTAGTTTTAAGAGGGTTGTGATGCTAAAAGAAGTACCACTGCTACTAAGATGATGATAGTATCATAGCCCTTATCAGTGTAGTAGCTTGATGGTTGTTTTTTTTTGGTTGGTTGGTTGGTTGTTTTTTTTGTATATATATTTTTAAAACATTAATAATATTGGAGGGAGAGGTGGGTGGAAAAGAATTACTACTTACAAATAGAAATCTGAAACCAAGACATTCTTGTTTGGTTTCCAGAGTGGTTATAAGTTAAGGAGAGAACAGTTAGGTGTTGAATCCAAAGCCTCTGCATCCATGTGAGTTCCCAGGGACTCTTTAGTAATCTCTAAAAGCTCAGTCTAGACTTTCCAATCTCAGAGATGCTTCTGAACTCCTGGCTGACAAGGAGCTAAAATCCAGTCCCTCTTTTGTGTAGAATTTATTTGGGGCAGCAATCACTATTTTTAATTCTCTGGTAGTTCTATTTGAAAGGGAATAACAGGTCAGTCATCTGAATAACAGAGGTATCTGTATGTAGAAAACAGTTTCAGGTGTGAATCCCTATAGAAGCCTAAGAAGTGGAATGTTAAACATTCCTCAGTTTTCTCTTGATTGTTTTATGTATGCTTTATTCAAGTCTACTGTGAACATTCCTCAGGCACCTAACTCTCCCTGTTCACTGTTCACAACAATTTAGACACCTAACCCTCAGGTTTGTGAATTTTATTCCCAATACCATACAAGCCTCATCACAGTCACAGCTGTCACATTATGTAAGCATCTGGTTTTTCTATACCTACTTCCCAGTTTCTCTGATCCCAGGACAAATGTGAACCAAATCAGGCCTTTTTCTTGCTAGTCATTTGGTACCTTTTAAAAGTCAGATGGAACTAAAAAACATTTTGATGTTTTTAGTTCACCAAGAAATAATTCTCAAAGTGCTTTTCCTGTTTCACAATTTCTCCTGAGACCTATATCTCACAAGATTATTAGATTAAGTTTGTCTGGATGTATGTCCTCTGAACAAACTAACCAAAAGCTTCAGGGAGGCAATATTCAAGAATATATGTAAGTCTTTGCACTATTGAAGTCTTCCATATTTAGGATTAGAAATTTTGAGATGTTTTGTTAAAAATCAAGTTAAAAAATTTTACACAAGATTGTTTAAAGCCCTCTATCATAAATCCTCAGACCTTCCAGATCCTTTCATATGTGTACAGAGAGACGCACATTTTCACATTATATTTGCTGGTATATGTTGTGTTGCTTTCCCGTCCTGTGTGGTTTTGAAAGTAAGGAGGAAAATCCTCCCTTTGAGAGGGGAAAAAATTAATATCAAGATGATGATGATAGTGTTGTTTGGTTTTCTCCTCCTTTTTAAGTCTTTCTTGTGTGCATAAAAGTGGCAACAAGTATATGTGACTAATGGCAACATTTCAGTGTTGTACTTGTGATGAACTGCAAAATAACACCTACCAAGAATCATCCTACATTTTGCTATTTCTAGTTTCCTTGATTTTCCTATCCAGTGCTCTGTAATGTTGATCACAATATTTCAAGTCTCACTGCAGATGCCACCAAGCTTTAAAGACGCAAGATGCAAAGGGAAAGAATAACATTCACAAACTGCCTATGCAGTGTACTGCAGTATAGAGGCAATATATTATCTATGTTACCTTCATCTAGTTGGTTCAGATACTGGTAGCAGGCTAGCTGTGGTAGAAGCAGCTCAGCACTTAGTTTTCTGTGATCCTGTAAACTGGAACAAATTATTTCAGGAACTGAGACACAAATCACTGCTCTATCAGAGTAAAAAATAATTTTGTGGGGCCATAGTCATTTCTTAACTATACCTACTTATGGCATGTATGATTAAGACTGGTATACTTAAGTGCACATTCATATAAATACATTTCATTCAGTATCAAATACTGACAGATGCTCATGAGGGAGTCGAGATAAACATGTTCAGTGTGACTGTTGTTGAA